>NC_086338.1:4251805-4860180 GCF_032445375.1 Bacillus rossius redtenbacheri | reverse complement strand
TCCTTTGTAGTTGTAGTAGTCGGTTGCACTACCTTCTGGACACTGTATCACAACGTGCTTTCCATCAACAGCACCACAGCAGTTAGGATGGTTCCATTTAGTTTCAAAGGTATTCGTAATTTCATTCCACTCTTCTTAACTTGCTGTTAGTAATACTAGTTACTATACACAGTAGCAAATTTCCGCATGAATGTGTATTGTTTATTCTAGGTTCCTGAAGTAAACGAAGACACGCATGCAGAGGACGAAGTGCTTCATATTTCTCATCTCGAATCTCCGATAGAAGGAACGTGTGAAATTGTTAACACTACGAGTTCCAGAATCAACAAACAAAAGAGTACGGTGACCAGAGAGGAAGAAGCTTTCAAGATCATGAAAAGTGTGTGTGCAAATATGAAAATAAACAATCCACATGCTTCCTTTGCAGACTTTGTTGCTCACAAGATACGGAACCACCTACCATCTACTCGATTACAAAACATTGCTCACAACCGTATCACTAACATTCTCTTTGAAATCGAGTCACAGGATGTTGTTCAATCATTCATCTCCCCATTCCAATCACTAAATTACCTGCCAAGCACAAGTTCCACGGGTTCTTCATCGTCAGAGCAATATATAGAGCTGCGTGTGCCTAATCATGATGAAGCAGTTTATGGTTTCAACAACAGCAGTGGTAGCAATGTGGTTGTGCCTCAGTAATATGTTCATAAATGTACTGAATGCACCCTGGTATTCTTATATTTTGCATCCCTACTTTCTTTTCATATAGTATATTGTACTTAACATCGTTACATTGTTGTCTAGGTTTCATTCAGCGAATAAATATATCAATAACTAAATGATTTCTTTGTTTTTTTTAGTGACTTACCTTTATGTACTTCCTCAAAACATGCATGATGCACTTAACAGTTTCTGGTACAATGACACTGATGCTCTGCAATGAAACTTTTAAACAAATATTTAAAGCTGTGGTAAGAATCTCCTGTGGCGAGAAATCTCAGTGCCAGAAGAAGCCGTATTTCTGCACGAATCGCTTCTCGCATTACGGTGTCTTGCTTACAGATCAATAGTCTCACTTTTTCTAACAGTACATCAAAGTCCTGTCGCGACATTCACGTAAAGTTTCTAAACAGCACTTCTCCGTCCAACTGAAGATCTCACAACATGTTAATTTGTCTGCTTTTAAAGAACTTTTTTTGCCATAGTCTTTTTCTTCTTCTCGAACGAGACACTACTACATATGGAGCACAAACTGCAGCAACCACCGTACTATCGATGGACATTATTTAAACTGCAAACCTTGCGTCCAGCGCAGAGTGTAGACGGGAGCGAGCATTGCATCTTCGCGCATGTGCGTCTTGCATTTTCATCGTGCAATATTGCATGCGCTAGAGGCAATAGCGCACAGCGCAAGTTGCACGAAAAATCGCATCGTCTGGGTGTGACTTAATGCCTCTTAAAAGAACAAACAACTGTAATTTACATAATAATAGAAAACCAAAGAAGTGTTATTTCTGATTATAAAAAACATTGTTAATTATTTAAGAAACTTATTCATAAATTGGGAAGGGTGAGTAACCTTGGTTGTTAAAATTCCGAGCAATAGGTTCTGTTTGTCAACACAGATGTACCAAACTTAAATTGCAGGTTTGTTGAATTTATTTGAGCTCAGAAGTCTCTGGAAACTCTTATTTGTAAACTACTTAACTATAACGATTATTGGCTATGAAAAATATCCACACAAAGCACTGTGCTCACCAGTTCATATGTCAACTCCTCCTTGATTGGGAGAAAAACCACTTCGAATGGCTTCTGCTCTGAGCAGTCAACTTCACGTGCTGCCTGTAACAACACCACACACCACCTGGCATGTCAGTACGCTGACTGGTAGACTATGTTAACCTGCAGCTAGACACTTCTATACCTTGGATATACATAGTTGAGATTATATGGCGGATAGTGACTGAATTAAATATAAACTAACTGCAAGTAATGCACACGATACAGAACCCTAAAGTTACAATAAAATAATAAAACAAACAACTTTACCCCTATCAACACATTTAAACATGTAAATTTGTTGGAGAATGAATATCGTCTGTTTGACCTATGAGAAAACATGGTGGTTTTATTGTTATGTTATTGGCTCGACTGGCGACCTGCTTATGTTTTGTTTTGTGTGGGACAGTAAACGTGTTTGGTAAGCTCTGCTGACTTTTATTTATCCGATATTCTAACAGTGGTTATGGGCCCAGATACGAATTGAAATGAAAAATAGTCAGTATAGCTGTAGACTTGTTCTAGTGTGTCGGGTGGTCGTGAGCGCAACCAATTAGAAAAATGTACAAGTGTTAAGGCACGGGAATTGGCCAACACAATGGCTGCATCGTTTCTTTCATGGATCGAAAAGTTAAAGGGTCGTGAAAACTATGCTACATGGATGTTTCAAGTGCGTGCTTTATTGAAATTAAGTGATGAATGGGACGTTGTTACAGCAAAACTAAGATAGAAGATGCTCCGGATAAGGATAGAAATGCATTACCCAAGATTTCGTTGTTAGTCGAAGCTAACCTTATCCACCATGTTGAAAAATGTGTGACTGCGAAATCGGTGTGGGATACTATTCAAACACTATTTGAAGACTCCGAACTGACAAGAAATGTTGTATTATTAAGACAGTTGATCCTGACCTGTTTGGACGATTGTAAAAACGTAGAAGAATATGTGGATAAAATCCTTTCCACTTCACAGCGTTTACGTGAAATCAATTTTGAAGTGACTGAAGAATGGATTGGCACATTACTTTTGGCGGGGCTCCCAGACGAATATAGGCCAATGATTATGGGATTGGAAGCTTCAGGAATTAAAAATCACTGCAGATGCGATCAAGATAAAATTGTTGCAGGATGTACAAACAAAACCAGATCACAAGATGTCGGACAAGGACACAGCACTGTATAGTGGAAGCTACAGAAACCATTTAGACAAATTCCTGAATCGTCAAACGCGAACACAGCGATGTACGGTGGTGGCTACAGTAATGTCAGAGGTAAACCAAGCACAGCAAAGAAATTCCTCAGGTGTTTTAATTGTAACCAACCTGGACATTTTGCCTCAAAATGTCCAGCTGAGGTGTCAACAGGCGACAGATGTGATAAGAAGGAACCCCGCACCAAAAGTTACGATAGTCAAAATACCGACGCTTTCTTGGCATGTGTGTCCTCAGATAAAAATCTTGAATACGAGTCTGACTGGTACCTAGACACTTGTGCAACTGTTCACCTAACAAATGAGATGTGAATATTGAGCTTTCAGTGGGTGATACTGCACATAGTGTGACGTCATTTGATGTACATTATACACCAGATTTAGCAGTGAATCTTTTGTCAGTAAGCAAAATTCCAAATAAATACGAAAAAGGTGGAAGAATTTTCAATGCTGGTGGTGAACTCGTGGCTTCAGCAACCCAACACAATGGTATTTACAAACTGGACACTGTGAAAACTGATGTGCAACCTGCATATAGCGTGACTGTTGTTGATGACCTGTGGCACCGTAGACTAGGCCATCTAAATCGAAGAGACATGAACTTGCTGAAGAACGTGTCAACAGGTGCAGAGTCTTTACAAGTAAGTAGTAATCCTTGTGAAGTATGCCTTAGGGGAAAACTGACTCGCATGCAGTTTAAATCAAGCGATTACAGAACAAAATCGCACTTGGAACTAGTGCACACCGACCTATGTGGACCTATGGAAACTACTTCTATTGGAGGCAGCAAATATTTCCTTATTTTCATTGATGATTTCTCACGTTATGTGTTTGCGTATTTTCTGCAAACCAAAGATCAAGTGTATGGCACATTCAAAGAATTTTGTATGCTTGTTGAAAATCAAACAGGAAAGAGAATTAAAGCTTTACGCTCTGAAAATGGTACAGAATATGTAAACAAACAGTTAACCTGTTTCTTGAGTTCGAAGGGCATAAGACATCGGCGAATGGTTAGTTTTTCACCATCACAAAATGGAGTCAGCGAACGTGCTAACAGAAAAATTGTCGAAAAGGCAAGATGCATGCTTCAAGATGCAAGCTTGTCAAAATCTTATTGGGCGGAGGCAGTCTCAACAGCTGTGTACCTAAACAATAGGAGTCCGACGAAAGCAAAAGAAGGCAAGACCCCATACGAAATTTGGTATTCAAGGGAACCCAAATTAAAACACCTAAGGATTTTCGGATGTGAAGCTATGGTTCAAATTCCGAAAGAGAAGCGAAGAAAGTGGGATGCTCGATCAGAGAAACTATTGTTCATAGACTACTGTGAAGACATTAAAGGTTATCGTCTGATAAATACATGTACAAAGAAAATTACTGTCAGTAGGGATGTAGTTTTTCTGGAACACAAATTCCCCAGCAATCAGTCTTCCGAAGCAAAGGTGAAAGACCATCTACCAGTTTCTGCATTGGCGGATGATATTGCTAGTCATGGAGAGAGAAGAATTTCCACAGTTAATGTTCACGATGAACATTTAACTTCTTCCGACAATGACATCAACTATGGAAACGAGAATGTCTCGCAAGACAATATAGAGGAGGAAGATTTTCATGGTTTTTCTGAAAGTGATGAAAATTGTGTGGACAGGAAAGGAAGAAGTGAAGAGAGAGAGCAATCAGAACAAATACAGAGAAGAAAGTCTGAACGTAAAATAAAACCTAAGGAAGATCCAGAGTTTATATCATATTTTATTGAAGAAAACAATGAACCACTTACCCCAGGGGAAGCACTCAGTGGCCCGAATGCCTCCAAATGGAAAGATGCCATGAATGAAGAAATATCGTCGTTTATGGACAATAAAGTATACGAATGGGCAGAGGTACCAAAGGGCAAAGGCGTGCTGAGGACTAAGTGGGTGTATAAAGTGAAAGATACGGAAAAAGGTCCCCCCCAAGCTTCAAGGCCTGACTTGTTGTTAAAGGATGTGCACAAAAACCAGGCATTGACTATGAAGAGACTTTCTCTCCAGTTGTTAAACATTCATCACTGTGATTTCTGTTTTCACTAAGCATTAAGGAGAATTTTAAATTATCACACATGGACGTAAAAACAGCTTACCTTCATGGTAGTCTGGAAGAAGAAATTTATGTGCAGCCACCTAAAGCATTAGGCGTCACACCACCAGGTAAAGTCTGGCTCCTGAGGAAAGCTATGTATGGCTTAAAACAAGGTGGGAGATGCTGGAATCATTGTGTCCACCAAACACTTACTGGAATGGGTCTTGAGCATTCTAGTGCAGATCCATGCATCTACTTCAAGCATACAAGGCGAGGCATGATCATTGTGGCAATCTATGTAGATGACTTCCTTATCCTGAGTAATGATTCACTTCTCAAAAGACTTGTCCAAAGGAAAATGGAGTCACAGTTCCGTATGAAGGATTTGGGTGAAGTGAAATCTTGCCTAGGCATGAAAATTACGAGACAACAAAAGGGGAAATCTTTTTGTGGATCAAAAGAACTTCATAGAGAGAATGTTATCGAAGTTTGGGATGTCTGACTGTAATCCTGTATCAACCCCTATGGAAGCTAGGTTAAATCTACAAGATGAAAGTGATACCCTCGAGTGTGGTGAATCGGTACCTTACAGGCAGGCAATTAGGTAGTCAATTATATGTTTCACAGATTTCCAGGCCTGACATCTCTTTTGCTGTGAATTGTCTCTGTCAGTACAATAATTGCCCCAAAAGAGTACAATGGGCTGCTGTCAAAAGAATCTTCAGATATCTAAAGGGAACCCTAGAATTTAAACTAGGATTTAACAAGGAAGGAAACACTGAATTCCTTAGTTACAGTGATGGCGACTGGGGAAATGAGATAAATGACAGACATTCAGTCATGGGGAGTAGTGTCAAGCTTATGGGTGGATTAATATCCTGGTTCAGTAAAAACCAAAAGGACAGTGGCCCTGAGCACTGTTGAAGATGAATATATGGCATTAAGTTTCACAGCTCAAGAAACTTTGTGGCTGAGAACTTTATTCAGCGAACTGCAGCCCAACACCATCTCAAACCATCTGTCATTTACTGCGACAACAAGGGAACTAACTATACCTTTGGCAAAAAATGACATAACCAGTCAACGATCCAAGCATATTGACATCAGACACCACTTCATCAGAGAGCAGATCAAAAACAAAGACATTTTAATCGAATATTTGCCAACAGACAAAATGATTTCAGATGGACTGACTAAACCACAGTCAAAAGAAAAACATAATATTTTTGTGAAAATGCTGGGTCTTGTAGAGTAATAATTGACCTCGATCTATTTTTTTTGCAAACTTATTCATCATTGTTATTACAAGGTTTGTCATGTAATGTCAGTAATGTAAGAAAGATGTCAGTGTTATGTTTACTGAAATAGAAATGCAAGGGTTATGTTTGTTGTGAGGAGAAAACGATAATTCAAGGGGAAGTGTTGGAGAATGAATTATTGTCTGTTTGACCTATGAGACAACATGGCGGTTTTATTGTTATGTTATTGGCTAGACTGGCGACCTGCTTATGTTTTGTTTTGTGTGGGACAGTAAACGTGTTTTGTAAGGTCTGCCGACTTTTATTTATCCGATGTTCTAACAAAATTGAATTCAACAAATAGGTTTTATAAAAGACACTATAATTATCTTCCTGATTAGTTCTCCATGAGTTATATGAATTCAGCAGACATTAATAAGACTTAATAAAAGTTATTTATAATGTATTTTGTAAATTAACAAGAAAAATTAACAATTTGTAAAGATTATGAAAAATTCTATGAAAACAGTAAATTTATACCAAGGATTTTATTAATGAATAAGCCAGTATTAAAAATGTAAGTGTACGTGTCCAGAGCACGTATAGTTTTATGTGAAAATATAATTTATGAATATTCATTGAAGCTGCACGTGTGAGTTTACTACTATTTTAATTGACAAAATATTTTTTATTGCTGAGCATCATTAGAAAAAAAACTTTTTTTTTGTTGATAAAATTAATATTGTTTTCATTTCTGTCCTTTCTCATGATTATTTTATTATTAATGGACATTTATATTATAATATAATGTATTTCATCAACATGTATTCCAATGCAGTTGTGACAGCTATAGAATGTTTCTTGCAATGGAAAAGATTTACTGAAAATTTTTTTTGACATACAGTATTGATTTTTATGCTGTAAGTCATAGGAAAAAACAATAATAACAAAAAAAATGCAAACACACAGAAAATAAGCAAAAATCAATCAATATTAACAATTAAAAACTAATGACAGCACTTTGAATGCAAGGATCAAAATACTTTTATTATTTCTGTGTTAATACATACAACTTATATCAATCTAAAGACAAATCCTACCAGCAAATGGCAATGGGATCTTCACTCTCTACTTTCATAACAAATATTTTTAATGGAAAGTTTTGAGCAGGAATCATCAAACACCTAAAATCTGGCTTTGCTATGTAACAACACTTTTCTTGTCTGGCAACATAGACCTGAATAGTAAAGAGGAGTTTACCCATTTCCTACTTCACTAATCCATCCATACAGTCCATGTAAGAAATGGAAACACGCAGGAACCTTCCTTTCATAGGTTCTTGTCTCAAAACAGAACTGCACAATCACCACTTAAGTATACAGGAAACCAACACTTACAGTTTAATTAAGTACCTGCACTTCAAGATAAACTATCCAACAAGTACCAGAACAGGAATTAAATTCTCACTCTAATTAACAAAGCTGAAGTAATGTGCTCAGACAAGAAATCAGTTACTGATGAACAAAATCTCTTAAAACAACACAGAACCCACAATCCCATATCACTCGACAAAAATCTGCCCAAAAACTAGCAAGCAGTTCATTGATAATCCGTATGCAAGTGGCCTTTCTGAAAAATAAGACTGTTCGGAAAAAATCATGGACTAACAATTAATTGTTTTTCCAGTCAAATACCACAATCAACAGCATGATTACCAGAGTAAAACTACTCCTCTCATACAGGTAGAACACCCAATAAAAAGGATAACAACAAAATCAGCATTTATTGCCAGCAATAACAATGTAATCAGTCAACACAGTATTAAAATAAAATGATATGGATATCTTTATTAAAACTGAAACTAAGTTATCACAAAATAATAGCAAACCAACTACCCTCGCAGCAAGACAACAGCTCTCAGGTGCCTGGCCGATCAGAAGACTGTACATACATAATCTCTACCAGACTGTTTGCTGTATACAAGTTTTGACTAATTCCTTCCATGGATTTGTCTGTCTGGCTATTATTTTAATTTAGGACAACCGCTGATTTTGGCTGGTTTTCTGTGTGTTTGCATGTTTATCTTTTTTGTGCATTATTCAGGTTACTTATGATTTACAGTGTCGGAGCAAACAGCAATGGCGTATGTCCACAAACATCTTAAATACAGAGATAGCAGGTTTGTCCTCCAGCAGTTTCTCGTGGTATCTCTAAATTTACCCTGAAAACATGGTTTCTTAATTCCTACTGGTTCGTAAAAAATAAAAATAACAGTTTAAGGCTTAAATTACAATACCTGTGTTTTCACACTGCTGCTGCAAGTCATTGTTTACCCACGATCAAGTATCTCTTTGTTTAGCACAGTTGTAGCCAACTATAGAGAATTAGAGAATTAGAGAATTAATTATAAAAACGTTAATTCTTTCATTCCATATATTAAAGTTTATCCCTGGATCCTGAAGGCTTGATCCTGATGGCATGATCCTGTCGACTTGATCATGTGGTACATGATGCTTTCTGTTTTAATTCAATACATCAAAAGATCCTGATAACATGAGATTGTTGGCTTGATCCTGTGGTACATGATGCTTGCTGTTTTAATCCAGTAAGTCAAAAGATCCTATCCTTAAAATAAATATTGTCATATAATAATTAATTATGATTGTAAGTCAAATAAAATGATTTTATTTTTCAACGTCCAATCGTAATTCTTTCTTATTTCACAATTTCTTTCATGTGCAGGAACTTCCGATATACTGAACTACAACAGCAAGCATCATGTACCACACGATCAAGCCTTCAGGATCCAGGGATAAACTGGGATACATGAAAAACAGAATATACAGGGTGTCTACCAGATCTAGTAAATGAAATTCCCTGATTTTTCCAGGTTTTCCAGGTCTAAAACTGAACTTTTCCAGGTTTTCTGTAACACAATTACAACATTCCACAAAACTGAAAAAACTGCATAACAGTATATTGACAGGTTTCAAAGTATTTCAACTCACTTAAATTAGTAAAAAAAAAAAAAACCTTCTTCCAGGCGTGGGCAAAGTAACTCAATTGATGGCAAATAAAACATGCTGCTACAAATATTTCACACACTTACTTTTGCAAAAACATAAGTAAAAGGAAGTTCCCATAAATTTCGCAGTGACTCAACTTTTGCGTCTATTGCACTTGCTTCAGAACGAGCCAAATCCAATACTCGAGCCTTCTTCAACTGCAATGCCTTGATCTCCTCTTCAACTCTTCTTTTTCTGCCTTCTTCTTGTCTGTAGCTTCCTTTTCTTTTTGTTTTGTTTGCAGGGCTTCCTTACGCCTACAACTAGCATTTATTACATACTGTAACATGGACTTGGTGATATCAACATGCTCTAGACCTCCAGAACATTGAACAAATCCATACATCTGTCTTTGTGCGATCAGTATTTCTTCCTGCAAGTTTTTAGTCAGCAGATTAGAATTGACTGAAAATCCTCTTTCCAATGATGCATTTCCATGGGAAAGTACCAACATCATCCTCACAAACTTTAGAAGGCCTGTTTTGGCAGCTACTGTATGTGCCTTAAGGATGAGCATCCACAAGTGATCAAGGCACCAGCCAGTCTTCTCGAGAAAAAGACGAGAACAGTGCTTCAGAATCTTGCGAGGAACATACCAACTGATATGATCACTCAATGTTATCAGCTTCTTGTCCTTATAGCCACTTGTTTTGAAGACAACATTCTAAACTGTAATTCACACTCTGTTTCCTCACACCCGAATTTAAAGCCACAGACGGACATAAGAAGGAAATTCCCTTGGTAAGTTTGTACTTCAGGGGACTTTTGTATTGAAGTTTTTTTACCATAACCTTTAGACAAGTCCTATCATTTTTCTGTAACAGGACAGACTTTACTGGTACTTTCTCTTTCTTGATGGCATGGCATACTGCATAACCCAACTTGATATTGTTAGCAGTCAATAGATTTTCCTGGTTATCTACATCCAATTGAGATACATTGCGTTTCTCCATAAAGCTCTTCAGTACCTCTGGTTTCAAAAACTTTCCTGCCAAAGCTAATAAAATGTCTACCAGTGAATCATAGAGAAAAGGTGCCATGGGTGCTTCACTTTAGAACATTGTGAGAAACAATTCCAGCTATGATGCCAAAGAGTAGAAGAATGTCAATTTTACTTCTAGAAGATTATCTTCAAGAGCACTTTTCACTACACTGAAAGACACAGATGAAATAGAAACTTCACTAACAAATTTCTTTAGGTGGGGTAACAATTTCATGGCATGCTCAGCAACTGCAGTATTCCATCTGATTGCACAAAATTTCTTAAAAAAAAGCTCTGATCCAGGTATAATGTAATCTGCCCTCCTTGCAGGTACATGCATAAACAAATAGTAACTGTGCCTGAAAAAAATAACAACGTCCAATTGTATAGCAGAAATTCCAGTTTTGAAAGCACCATGGACTGTATGAAGCCCACAGCTACCAATTTCGAGCAATGATGGCGAATCTTCACCAAAAGTGTCTGTGATATGTATTTTCAAAGCTAACAAAAATGCCCAGTTTACGTTGAGGGCATCCATAGATACTTAAAATTAAATGCACCTATTGGTATAATCCGAACGTGGGAAGCACATGCTGCAGCACGTCACGTCAGCAGGATAACAGACCAGCTTGTATCACGTGATTTAACGCCACTTCCGAATCCGATGGTAAATAAAAGAAAATGGACATGGGAACTGTTCATTATTTTCCATCCAAAAATAAAAAAATGGGACATGATACACTTGATGCTACGTCAATGCAAGCAGATCAATAAACAAAAAACGTATTGCCAACTACAACCTACCAAACAAACATTCCCTGATTTTTAAAAAAATTCCCTGATTACAAATTTCCCTGATTTTTCCAGGTTTTCCAGGGTCAGTAGACACCCTGAATATAGAATGGCTATAATAAAAGAATTACTTGAAAATACTGCAAAATTGAATGTGTCAGCTACTTCAGTGCACAGTACATATTCCTCACTGAAAATGAATGACGTTAACAGTTCTATTTCAAATTTTTGCTTCCTATTAGACTCATCCGTTACATGACTGAGTATTACGTCGGTACTTTAAATGTAATGTAACAGAACTAACATTTGGTAATACAATTACTTAGTGTAATAAAAAAATCATGAAATATAAGCATTAAAAATTCCTTAAAATTGCAATACATCGTTAATTAAACAAATTTCATTATTACATCTACATTAACTAAAGTACTAAATTTTTTTTTATAAAAAACCAATACAGGTAAATAATGAATTTCGGCAATAGCGTGAATACACTGGTATTGTAATGTAAGCTGTAAACCATTATTTTTTAACAAACCAGTACGAATTAAGAAATCTTACTTTAGGGGTTTATTCAGGAACATATCAAGTATATACACAACATATATTCATATTTTTTGCGGGTAAACAATAAATGATGGTGGCGGCATAAAAGCACAGGTATTGAAATGTAGGCTATAAAAATTTAATTTTTTCTCAAACTAGTATGAATTATGAAACCATCCCTTTGGAGTTAATTCAGCGACGTGTGTAGTGTGTGGAAACCATGTCTTCCGATTTTTCTTTCAATTTCAAAGAGCAGCACTGTCAGAGTATTAACTACAGCTTTACTAATTACTTATCTCAATTTTTTTTTCTAATATCACATTTTAAACATGTTTATTTGCAAGTTAAAAACATAAAACGAAAGCAGTTGACAAATAAATGATACAAATAACCTTTTACAATAAAGACCATGTGTTTAACATATTTTTGAGGTTATAACTTCATCCATCCGTCCGTCGAAAGTAAAACCTTGACAAGGCTTTAACTGATGGGCAAATAGAGGGATGAAATTTTTTTTTAAGTCCTGCCTTATACCTGGCACACGAGACTGCTAGAAAGATACAATCGAGGAGGTAGTACTAAAAAAGAATTAATGCATCTTCCTTCTGTACAGAAAGATTTCACAATAATTTTTTTTATATATACAAAAACATCTGTCCAACATATATTTAACTTTTTTCGAAAAAAACACGCTCTTATGTAAACTCAGTAATAACATATAAATAAACAATTACTTATGGGTCATAGTTTGGTCTGGGCAAGAGCGCATAGAACATACAGGAAGAGAGCTGGACTATACCATGGAGGTAATAGTCTATGGAGTAAAGGAAGGTGTACTTTTCAAGGGTAATCAATGAAGCTGTACCCAAAATAAAATCTTCGGACTGCGCATGCGCACAATGATTGTTTACATCAGGGTGACTACTCCAACCCTAGAATAAAATTCCTGGGTATTTCCAGGTTTTCCAGAAATTTATTTTCATTTTTCCAGAATATTTAACTCATTTTCTATACTAAGTCTATGAGTTCTTTGTAATACTAAATTACACATTAAAATATAATATTACTATACCTGCACAAATGTGGAAATGTTTCTCGGAAAAAGGTACGCTGGAATAACTTGTCATATCAAAGAAAAACTTAGAAACTCTAAATTATTAGTTCAAATTATGTAAAATAATATAACATACAATCAATTTGGATAAAAATAAATATAAGAACACCAATAAATGTTGTCAGTAAGCACAGCACGTAATTTCATAGCTTCACAGTTTTTTTTTAAACCAGCAAGTTCATTATCAATTTTTCTGGCTTCAGCACGAGCCTCTGAAGAATTTTACACACTTCTTGGCTTCCAGTTCCTTCACAGCCAAATCGCTTAGTTTGCGACGACGAGATTCCTCTAACTGGGCTGATGCTGCTGCTCTGCGTTCCTGCTGGGCTTCTGTGAAGCGAGCATGCGTGCTGTGTGGAGGATAGGCTTGGTAAGTGGCACTGACTGAATCCCACCCAGATAGCTGACAGCATCATACACACATCTGTGCGCTACGAGGGTCTATTCTTCCATATTGTCTGTAAGACAATCTGCATTGACCGAAAATCCTGTGTGTTTTGCTCCTTTCATTTGACTCACAACTGCAGTCCGCCCCATTGATGACAATGAAAACACTTTGCAACAAAGAGAGCAAAAGGCTGAATATTTGTCACCCTGGACTTTATGTAACCAATCAAACCTTAAAATAAGGTTCATTAAGCCACTGTTCCTGAAAGGAAGACTTTCCTGTGTGGCCTGGTTTGGCCATTATTGAAAAAATTCACCACCACTGAATATAAACGGATACTAACATATCAGTAACTAAGATTATTTAACGAACAGAATCTATCTTAACACATTCGAGTCTGTTGCTTATGACTGGTTTAAATCACTGAATACTAGGGGTTTTTATGGTTTTCCATTTTTTTTATTTAAATAACATATATGGTACTTAAAATACTTTTTACATGATAAAAAACTTTAGATTTTACAATTTTTAATACAATTTAAAACATGATTTTATCTCTTTTAGTTACTGATAATTTATTTTTTATAATAAACTATGTTTTACATAAATAAAAAAATTTCTCATACACACTTCATACTATTCATTGCTATGATTTTTATTTAAATCCAGTTAAGTTAACATTTATTTCACATTTCCAAATTAATACCAATATATGAATACGTAAATAATTTTTATTTGGTTATGTTTATGAAAATTTTGATTTAGTATGGAACTTTTGGAAGCACCCTGGCACGCACAGAGCAAAGCCACAGTCTTCGCACCACCAACGAGTTTCCTTCCTCAGCCGTTTTCCACTGTTGGCTTTGCCTACATCGGAACATACTTTACAGTATCTGGTAGGGTTGAGTTTTTTTTTCGGTTGGTGGAATTTTCTTCGGAAAATGTCGAGCAGACAATCGATCTGTGGATGAGGATGTTGATGATTGAACGTCTATATCGGTAGCACCATATGAAGCCAGCTGGTTCCCGAGAGCTCTCATGAAGTTTTCCAAACTTGTTTTGTTGCCATCAGCCCTGGATTTTTTGAACAAAATGAATGAATTTATGATTGACATCAAAAAAAGGTGGAAAAAATTTTTTTCCACCATTTCATTGATTTTCTTTGAAAGGGGTAGTAACTGAGTAATTGATCAACATGATCAACACCAGTTTTGTTTATATTGTAGTCAAGTACAACATCGGGTTTGGTTTTAGCAACTAAGCCACCTCTACCTCTTACAGTGACTTCACTGCATGAGGCTTTGTGCTTTGTGGAGAGGCAGTACACATCACGTGTGTCCTTCCACTTTACAGCCAACAAAGGACCGCACCTGCGAAAAATTGCTTCACCTCTTGCAAGTTCTTTGCATTTCAGTTCAAGTGGCAAGCCTTTGCGGTTTTTTTGTACCGTACCCACAGCCAGGGTTTTTTCATCCCATAACTTATAGAATAATGTAGGACTTGAATAAAATCTGTCCATGTAAATTGTGTGCGCCTTATGAAAATAATCATGACACAATCTCCGGACAAGACTCTCAATAGAGTTTTCCACACTTCCAGCACCACCAGTATAAACCTCACAGTTTAGGACATATCCTGTATTGGTGTCACAAAGAATATATAACTTTATACCATACTTATGAGGTTTATTTTTTATATAAACGCGGAAGTGTAAACGTCCTCGCAAAGGACACATTCCTTCATCAATTGTCAGGTTTTCTGATGGATAAAGACAGGCCTTACATTGACGGACAAAATGATTGAAAAACGGCCTGACTTTATGTAGAGGGTCGTGATTTTCTTGTCCTCTTGGTACGTAAGTAGCATTGTCATTTATGTGTAACATGAATAATATTGACCGGAATCTGTCTCTGCTAAGGAGACGCCCAGGAAATGGAGTGTGCATTATGTTGTCATTTGACCAATAATCTGTTATCTTGGGTTTCCTGACCAAGCACATGTGAATGATCACTGCAAAGAAGTAATATATTTCTTGAAGCTTGACCGTAGTCTAACGCTGCCACATTGAATTTGGTTTCAATTTTTTTGCCCGTTTCATTTTGTCAATCATGGTACCTGCATATCGATTTGTTTCAGTCTTTATATTTTTCATGACGTCTGTGCCAAAAAATTTAGAGAAACAGGTAAGTTCATCGGAAGTTTCATCAATGTCGATAAGAATGCCAGATGCTTCCTCAAAAACAGGCAGCTGTGGTTGGTTGTCCATTGATACCCAGCGATTGACTCCAGGTTTTTCATTTGCTAGTAATCGTGTTCTTGTATTGGAATCTGAAACGAAAATCATATATTTTTTACATTGTTGGGTAATTTTTTTTACTTTTACGTAAATGTGAAAAAAAAAAAACGATTACCAGCTTATAAAGAAATTCAAAGGCACAAAAATGTAATATTTATGAAAGCTGGGTAACTTACCAGAAACGTTACTTGTGCTAGGTTTATCCGAGTGGTCTTGTCTATTCGCATTGCTCAGCTGCGCAATGTGGACTAGCGGAACATCGTCTTCATCTAAAAAATAATAATGTGACATTCACATTTACATGTAAGGGTCCAAGAGCTAATGTAAAATATCTACAATACACAAGGGAAAAAAATACGAACCACTATCAGTACCTGTATCAGGTGTCTGTGATGGACGAGCTTGTGAAAGTCCCGTTTTCTGTGTAAAACTGCTCTTCTGTTTCCTTATTTTTGCAAAATCTTCATCTGTAATAAAAAACATCCTGGGTAAGATATGTACAAAAATAATAATTTTTATACATAGGTAAAACAAGTTTCAATCTCATTCGGCAGGTTTTGAATAATTGCATACAAACCTGATGTGTCAGAATATTCAGACGATGGTTCATACAAAGAATCAGAACTGCAGTTATCAGCTTCTGAACCAGAAGAAGCATAAAATTCTTCATGTTCGAAAAATTCGTCACTCTCGCGCGATCTCTTTGCCATTTCTACTGCAACAAAACCGCGGTAATTCCCCTGGCACGATGAAACACGCCCGAAGCAGCTTCAAACGTAAAACAGTAGAGCAGATGCCATCTAGCGGCAACCGATAGTACTACGACGACTGTGGAAAGAACGCCCGGCAATCCAAGCCCGTTTATCGCTCGAGCAAGCACATGTTAGTCCATGAAAACGTGCGCTCGAGTGAGGCTCGAGCGCCGTTCATTGTATTAAAATACTATGCTCGAGCATGGACCCGAATGTGTTAACTTAAAACATCACAACATGAAACAGAATAACAATTGCAAAACAAAAAAATTGAGGTTAAGTTACATACATGTTATTTTTTTTCAAGCTTGATCTTTCCATTTGTTACTTCAACAGTTATACACTTATAAAGTAGGACGTAAACAATTTTAGTTACAGCGACGTTAATTAATTAAATTTAAGTTTACTTCCAAGCCTGCCTACATAAACATATCCTAACAAAATGCAGAATTACATTACTTTCCGCGCAAATGCACATTGCAGATACAATGATATTGGTACATTAGATGAAGTGTTGCCAACTATTGACAAGATAAAAGTTTACACCTAAACAAGTATTAGCTGTTATAAAACCAACAACAATTAGTTAAAAGATATACCGAATGAAAATTTAATAAACTGAATCCGTAAATTATCCAACGATAAAAATATTAAACTATATTTTTTTCTTAAGAAAATTGGAATTACGCACAGTAAACAATCTTAATTCTGCTGCGCTCTGGCGTCAGGTTCTAAAAACGTTTCTCTGAGCGTCACAGTCACACACGTAATCATGAATGGCGTCAGGATTGCCGATAACGCTTTCGTCTGTGGATGCTGACTCTCCCATGTCGTCTCTTATTCTAAAATTAAATATTTATTACACAATCCATTGCTATTTAATATATATTCAATATCGATATTAACTGCAGATGTACATAATCAATGACTTTAACGTTAGACGATAATTACAGTATGGAAGAATAGCAAATCTCCCGAGGGGTAAATAAATTCCTGGGTATTTCCAGTATTTTTCCAGAGGCAAAATATTCCTGGGTAATTCCAGGTTTTCCCGAATTTCCCGACCAATCGTCACCCTGTACATGTACCGCCATATTGCGGGTGGAAAAAGAATAGCAGACAGCAATGTAATTTGTATGAACGCTTTAGGAAATAAGCATGCAAAAAATTGAAATATGAAACTATTCTTTTTATATTATTAGTAATAAAGAACCACGCAGGAGGGCTAGCATAGCTTTCACATTTAAACGGTATTATAAGTGCTTAATTAGGAACAATTTAATTACAGACTATGAGTGTACGAACTGCCAATACCACATTCAAGTATTTACGATTCTGCATGTTTGTTTAATACAATGAGCAACTATAATACTTGGTTTTTAACATTGTCTTGATATTGTTTTTTACTGTGAATATTATTATTGATGTACTGCGACGACTGATGCGAAATGTTATGAAATCGACACTATACTTTAGATTACAATTAACGAATGTTCAATTCAAACGAGTTTTTGGTTTCCACGAAATGCTATGCTGCAAACTGTAGTCAAATAAAACATTTTTTTAACAACAGTTAATGAGAAAATTGTACAAAGGTTGCAAAAGTGTAGAGTAAGTCAGTGTGTGTGTTGCTGTTTACATGTAGATACTTCTCAAGATTCGTGCATTGTGAATAAAAAACATGCTGTTTTAATATTCCTTAAAATTTCATTTAAATCAACAGTTCAAAGTGCCTAGGGTAGGCCAACATGATTTTATGCATACTTAACATTGTTCATGCACACATTTTTTGCTAATCAACTTACCTAGTCCAAATGTTTAATATATGAAGCCACTGAATTCAATTCTTTGTTTTCCAGGAGACTACACTTTTACACAAATATGGTACAAGTAGTATAGGACTCGTCAGCAAAGTTATATTTCACAATATAAGTTACCTATTTGATCATATATAAACACTTGACAAGTGACAATAAACAAAGGCTAAAAATTTGGGTCGCGGCTTTTCCGTAAATAAAATAATACAATTCTGATAATACAAGTTTTAAACACTAATGGTGTTCCTCTACTTACCCTGAAAAGGGCGTTTCTAAATTTCTACTGGTTTCCGAAATATTGCAGTTTGTAGGTAACATTAGATAGCCTAGACAGTGAATCGGCCGCCGCCATGTTGTGCTTTAAATGCAATGCTGAACCTGTGGTTTTACATACAGAAGAACGTGTATATTTTTGATCTGAATATTGTAGTGCAATGTAACGTAAAAAAAAATTAAAAAAAAATTACTTGAGTCCCTACTGTGCATCCAAGCCCAAGCGTGAACCCATTGACAGTTTTTTTTTAGTACTATGGAGGTACGAAGACCAACGTGTCACGTCCGATAGCACGAAGCACCGACATGTTACGTGCGATAGCACGTCACTTGACGTATAAAAGTAAATTATGTTGCATATAGGATCAATATTTCCTTTTATGTTTTTTTTAATATTACAAAATACAATAACACTAAAGAGAGTCTAAAAAAGAATAGGCCTACAAGTTCTTAAAAATTACTGTTCTTGTCAACTTATTACGTATGCCATGTTCTGGAATGTTCATGTTTATTTTTTTTGTTTCGTGATAGATTCTTATGTTTAAATAGCTCTCCGCTATTATTTTGATTAAATCCTGAATGTGGCTGTCGAAAGGTCCCAGTTCCAAGACATGATCTCTAGTTTCAAAACACTTTAACATGACAGAATAATTCAGTACTTTCAAAATTATTACCTTCTTTTGTTTTGACAAATTTTCACAATTGCCTGAACTCATTTTGGCTATGCGAAGACACTGTGTAGCATTGCAGAACCCTGCCCTCCAATATAAATAATTTTCATTTATTCTTCTTTTGTAGGTGTAAGCAGTAATAAGTCAATGTTTTTTGAGTGATGTATAAGTTAGGAAACAGTATATTCAGAAATTATGGATACTAGTATATGTTATTTCCATTTGCTATGTGTTTTAAGAAGGTATTTTGTATTTTAACAGACGTTTTTAATCATTACTATTTTTTATGAAATTATTCACAAATGAGCCGTTGTACTAGATTTTTACCTGTTTAGGCCTACTTTTTCAGGTTTTTTCTCAATAAGTTTAAATTTTGTAAAGTAATTCGTATTATAATTATTGTTCTTAAATTTTATTAACGTGTTGTAATATAATTATAAATCACGGTACTGTGTCTGGGCTGGTATGATGGTTAGAAAGAGAGGCATGAGAGGCCTGTAAGTGTGAGTAAGAAAGAAACAGTGCTTCCCCGCCAACCGAGATAAAGACGGTAATTCCCCCCCTGCATGGGAACTGAGTGATAACTGCTCTCTCACGGTGTGGGAGAGAGAACGAGAATGGGAGTCCCCGATTTCGAGGTGAAATTGAAAAGAGACTGATCAGGGGAAGCCCAGAGTTTTGTGTGTAAAAGATTTTTTCATGTGTTGTAACTTGCTCTGTAATTGGCTGATATCTGTAAGAGTGAATGAAGCGTGCGTGTGATTGGTCGGTGAGGTCAGGTGACTTCTCCTCCCTGCGTGGAGAAGAGAGTGGCCAGATTTCACCAGTCGTCTGTCGATCGCTGCCAGGCGAGGCCGCGTTTCGGCGGCTCGCTGGTTTTCGCTGGGTGCGGCCCTGTTCCAGGTCGCACCATTCTTTTTGTACTTGCAGTAAAAAATTACTGAAGGACTTCATCTACGATATAAATTTTCGGTAATTTCTCGTCATACGAGCTACCAGCAGTTTTTCGACAGGCAGATATATGTGTGAAAAGAGTGAATGAACAATTGTAAGTGTTTGGATTCGTCGGGGCATTCTGTTTGGGAAAAAATAAAAAAACATCAAAATTTGCAATCGGCGTTGAACTGTTTATTTTGTAAGTAACGAACCGTTACAATTGGCGCCCGGCCGCGCGGCTTGAATTTGGACACGACCCTGAGATTAAGACGAACATTTCGGCAGCAGAGAAGAAAATATAAACATTCGTGAATAAGTTTGCGACTATGATAACCTCAAATAACTACAATCTACGATAAATAATGAACAGTTTAGAAGAAAACTGCAAAGTGTTTCCAGAACTATCGGCGCAGCTGAGCGGCGAAGGCGGTTTTTGTCCGCGACGAGAGTCTACGAGCGGCTTCAGCGAGTGAAGTGTTCCGGAGAAACGACGGAAAACGGTACATCGCGGGACAGAGCGACCCAAGGCACCATGGGACTTCAGGCCTATCTCATCGCGGGACTTCAGGACCTCATTGCCAGACATCGAGATCGTCACTTCGCGGGACATCGCGGGATGAATCGCCGAAAATAGCAAGTCGGAAAATGGAACTTAATTAATTGTTTACATTGTTTTTCTTTTGTTGTGAGCATTCGAAAAAGATTTGTGGTAAAATTTTTGTAATTTGCAAAATTCATTATGACGATTAGTAGCCCAGTTGAGGTTATGGGGGGGTCAGACCAAATCATGCAGTTACTATTGGTAATGCAACAGGAAATGAAGCAATACTATCAGGAAATGAATCAGGGACAACAAAATCTTATTCTAAAATTAGAACAGGGTCTGGCACAAAACACGCAGGAAATAAAACGGGAATTGTCACAGATGAAGAATGAAATTATTGAACAGATAGCTACATGTACAAACAAAGTAGATGAGTGTGCAAATAATGTGGCAGAAATGCAAGTACAAAGGGAACTAACTAGTTTAGGGACTTGTGAAATGAAAGTGATAGTGTCAAAAGAAAATATTGAATTTGTTGGGCATGATTTAGGCCTAAATGTAAATGAAAAAATAAACATTGAAAACACATTTGAAAAATTTCATGATGAGGGAAACAGGAAATGTTTGGACAATGTAGTTGAAAAAATTAGTAAATGTAGAGTTAATGGACATGTGAACAGGATTTTGTGTAAACAGATGGAAAGAGTGGAGAATGAGATGAAAGCATTCTCAAATACACTTAAAGATGAATTTACTGAGGAAGTGATCAGAGAAGTGAGTTTTGCAGATTGCGGAGTAATGATAAAAGGGAAATTTTGTCAAAATGTAAGCAGTAATGTACAAAAATGTGGGTTGTGTATGCCGAATAGTGTACAAACTAAAACTTCCGCACTGATCCATGTGAGAAAAACTGTGAAAAATTTTCAGAGGGTGTTTGTGTGGAAACATGTATACAGAACTATTGCCGAGATAGTAAACAGTTTTTTGTTCTGTTCAAAGGCAGAAGAAAGACATGGTAAATGTAAAGGAGTGATGCAAAATCTGAAAACAGTGTGTTTGGACTTGTATTGTCCACTGCCAAAATGTAGGGTTGTAGTCAAGACTAGTGTCGTTGTGTTTGATGTTTTTTAAATTTTTTAAATTTTTGCCAGTTTTTTCATGTTTTTTCAGAATTTTTTTTGTATCTTTTGAATTGTGTCCTTTTAATTAATGTTTTGTATTTTAAGTGTTTTTGTATTTTTTGAAGAATAGTTATAGTATAATATAGGAATGCACAAATAAGATTTATGACAGAAATTTTTACAAGATTTTTTAAGAGAAGGAAGATAAATGCATCAAAGTTAATGTGAATATTTTCTGTTGTTTTGAAACAACAATAATATTAATAGTATGAATTATTTTGAGTAGACAGTTACTAAATATTATGTAAAGAAATGCTTTACATTGTATTGCATTCCACTTGGGTAATTAATGTTTTGTTTGTTTAATGTTGTGTCATGGGAAGGTGTTAACTGAAAGTTATTGAGTTGTTTTTGGGAAAAGGATATAATTTTGAAATGGTTAAATATTTTAAATGAAAATGCCACATATTGGTAATGATAAATGTTTGTTTTAGATTGAATGACAGGGTGACAACATCCTATATTAAAGGTATGAAATTAATGCTAAACAGTCGTCGAGTTTTGAAGCTACAGAAGCAGTTGTGTATTCATGATGGTCAGTTTAGGTAAATTTTTGTATTGCCCTAAATAATGCAGCAAAGGTATTTTTCTTGGTGTAATGTGTTTTGTGAGGCAGCTGGGGGGCCAGGATAATAATTTTAAATATGTTTCCGGCATGGAGTCCGATGTTTTTTCTTTTTTGCAAGGGTGCGTCCCTTATCCTTGGTCGCTCCCACCCCTCATCAATGTTAATTATATGTGCTGCTGCTGCTGAAAGGGGATGTATGATTTGAAACCTGAGGAAGGACATTAGTTCATGTAATTTGTTTTTGAAGAAGAGAAACATACGTCTATCTTAATGAAGTGTTTGTCATGCCATGACTGTAGAAATGTCAACTTATTGTTTTATGGAAATTTAAGTAAGGTATGTAAAGCTTAAAATTTTGACAAGTGCAGTGTATATTTGTGTATAACTTTGTATAATTTTTTGTTTTAAATTTGGTAATAGGTTAGCCGAGCTGACTAGCAGCTAAAAGGGTTGTAGTTGGGCGCCCCTTACCTTTCGGCTAGCTCGGGAGCTAGGAATGAAGGAGTTAGGAATGATGGGGAAGGAAGTTAAAGGAAAAGGAACTGTGTATTTTTTTTAATATTATGGTTAATGATACTAAGAAATGTAAGTGAATGTCAACAAATGAAAATGCAGTGTTGATAACAGAATTAAATTTTTGTGTATTTTCGTAAATATGAGGTGGTGTAACTTTAATAAGAAATTTTGAATATGATAAGTGATGATGTAGTGTGTTATGAAAAAGTTTTTGAAATTTCACATAACTAATTTAATGTTTTTTATAGTTGTATTTGTTGTGGAAGGTTTACTATGTGAATTACTGTCTCTTAGGAAGTGATGCATCTATTTAGAAGTTGTAGTGAATGGGTTATCAATATTGAGCCGATTAGTTCTAATTTTGAAATAAGTGTTGTCCAGTGGTTGGAGTTATGATGGAGCTATTGTGAAGATTTTTAGAATTTGTTTTTTTGGAGGGAATTTAGGAAAATTTGGTGTCAACAGTTTTGAAGCGATAGTGTTGTCAATGTTTTGTTGGTGCAGTATGAGGAGTGGAGGATTTTATTGATTCGTGGATGAAAGTAGTGGTTTCCTGGTAAGAGAGGAGTTATCCATTGTCGTGCAATTGTCGTCTTGAGAAGGCGATTGTTGTTGTTCATCGTCAATTGGGGTTATATGTGCCAGCTAGTGTCGAGGTGCTCCACTGCTGAAATGTTATTTGTCATCGTTGAGAAGTTTTTATCATCGTTAAGGTAGTCATGGAGACGTAATTCCTGAAATTTTTGTAATTTTTTGGAGTTTATTGCAGCTAGTGTCGAGGTGCTCCACAGCTGAAGTAGGTTGTCGTCGAGTTTGTTTTTCGTCGTGGAGATATCTTCGAGATTTCAGTTTGTCGGAGTTGTTGCAGTTTGTGTAGAGGTGTCCACAGCTGTTCCAACCAGAGTTGAGATGTGGTAGGAAGATTCTTCGGAGACCAGGGAACACTACTTGAAATTTGTGCAGAAATTAATTTTGAAACTACTTGTATTTTGTATTAATAAAACTAAGAGAACATTAGGGATAAGGATTGTTGACTGTACCAAAACTGAAATATCATTTTTAAATTTAACAGAAAATTGGTATTAATCTTTGTAATTTATAAAAAAAAAAATAATAATAATTGTTTTTGAATTTCTTTTATTAACAAGAGTGTAATGACAGGATGCATTTAAGTTGAAGGATGTCTTGTGTTTATTTTTGTACAGATTAGTTTTTCACTTTTGTAACTTTTCAATTAAATGTAGTGTTAATTTAATTGAAAAGTTGGGGGGGTTATGTAGCATTGCAGAACCCTGCCCTCCAATATAAATAATTTTCATTTAAACTTCTTTTGTAGGTGTAAGCAGTAATAAGTCAATGTTTTTTGAGTGATGTATAAGTTAGGAAACAGTATATTCAGAAATTATGGATACTAGTATATGTTATTTCCATTTGCTATGTGTTTTAAGAAGGTATTTTGTATTTTAACAGACGTTTTTAATCATTACTATTTTTTATGAAATTATTCACAAATGAGCCGTTGTACTAGATTTTTACCTGTTTAGGCCTACTTTTTCAGGTTTTTTCTCAATAAGTTTAAATTTTGTAAAGTAATTCGTATTATAATTATTGTTCTTAAATTTTATTAACGTGTTGTAATATAATTATAAATCACGGTACTGTGTCTGGGCTGGTATGATGGTTAGAAAGAGAGGCATGAGAGGCCTGTAAGTGTGAGTAAGAAAGAAACAGTGCTTCCCCGCCAACCGAGATAAAGACGGTAATTCCCCCCCTGCATGGGAACTGAGTGATAACTGCTCTCTCACGGTGTGGGAGAGAGAACGAGAATGGGAGTCCCCGATTTCGAGGTGAAATTGAAAAGAGACTGATCAGGGGAAGCCCAGAGTTTTGTGTGTAAAAGATTTTTTCATGTGTTGTAACTTGCTCTGTAATTGGCTGATATCTGTAAGAGTGAATGAAGCGTGCGTGTGATTGGTCGGTGAGGTCAGGTGACTTCTCCTCCCTGCGTGGAGAAGAGAGTGGCCAGATTTCACCAGTCGTCTGTCGATCGCTGCCAGGCGAGGCCGCGTTTCGGCGGCTCGCTGGTTTTCGCTGGGTGCGGCCCTGTTCCAGGTCGCACCATTCTTTTTGTACTTGCAGTAAAAAATTACTGAAGGACTTCATCTACGATATAAATTTTCGGTAATTTCTCGTCATACGAGCTACCAGCAGTTTTTCGACAGGCAGATATATGTGTGAAAAGAATGAATGAACAATTGTAAGTGTTTGGATTCGTCGGGGCATTCTGTTTGGAAAAAAATAAAAAAACATCAAAATTTGCAATCGGCGTTGAACTGTTTATTTTGTAAGTAACGAACCGTTACAACTGCTCAGTCAATTTACATATTTTCACAACATCAGCAGATGGTGCAGTCAACCATCCCCTCGACTTCAAAGGAACAAGAGGAAAATCTTTTGAATTGTTGCTGTACAGTGCTTCCTTGCATTGAGCACAAGTAACTATATACATAATTTTCTTGGAAATATATCCAGCAATGTAGTGAACAACATGGTCAACATATTTTGAAAGTTCTTGATATGAGGAATGTGCACAGGAGTAATTGTGATCAGAATATGTACTGAAGAGGTTTTGCAGTCTTTCCTAATTATATTCCTCTGCAGCTACTTTTTTCACCGATCTGCTGCTTGCATAGAGACATTTAGGCTGATATGGAAAGATGCAGTTGCTAGAACTTGAAGGTGCAATTTCAATGTGCAATAGCAAGCTACGATACGCAGATTTAAATGCACGAGCTGAAGGATTATTATTCCAACCACACTTCTGTCTTATGGCCCCAAAAAATGTTTCAAGATGGTCCTGACTTTATTTATATAAGTAAGAATATACTCAAATAATTTGGTGTGAACGAGAGACTCATACAAACCAACAATGCTCTTCATATTTATCAAAAAGAAACCAGGAAACCAGTTTTTCTCTGAGATTTGCATACATATCGCTCAGAAACACGACCATTGCCCAGATTTTCCATTATTTTAAGCGCTTTGCTGTACTTTTCTGCCTTTGTAAAAAATGGTCTCCACTGACATTCATTTTCTTTTTTTATTGGTGCCTTGAAATTTTTGCTATACTTACTGTGTGAATTCATCACGTCAAAGAGAGTATCAAATATTGTGATGAATTCAGCTGTAGCTTCAGCACCCTGAAATTCTGGCAAATGCAAGTGTTCTCACAAAATATCAGTGCATCAGCTACACTCTTACTTAGCACCTGAGTTGCCAATTTCACTTTCATTTTGTGGTTTCTCCATGCTATGTGGCTTTTCGTTAGCTTGTTAGCAATAAATAAACCTTCATTTTCCTGAATTTTTACCAAATTTGAATGAAATTCCAGTCTATAACAGACCCATTTCCATTTCGTAAAATTTTCTCGCCAAGACAGTTTCTAATGAGCTTGATCATATGACTAGCATCTAAGATGATGTAAACTTTTTTCGAAAGATCTCTCGGGTGGTCAAAGTGTGTAACAGGATCATCTACCAATAGTTGAGCACCTAACTGCTCCCCCATGCTGATATTGGAAGATGTCCCATCAAAAGTTAATGCATGCACATCAACGCCAACATCATACAATTTGCGCAAACACTCTCTCACCAACGAAGCTTTCTCTGATGATAATAATGAAGATATTAAAAAATATCCCAAGGGTATTTTCAAATGCTTTTTCATCAACACCAGCATCAAAACACATGCTTCTTTAGCAAGAGGTAAGTCATCACTATGAGCCCCAGTCCCAATGTCCACAAAACCAGTGGTTTTGTGCCCATCATAACACAAGTGTTTTTTTTTTGACATGTCATCAATAACCAAACAACCTGAAACTCTTTCCCCTTTCGTGCTCTCTGCAGCAACAATTGAACATAATGCTTCAAATGATTCACCAGTAAAACCAGGCTCTGCATTGACGGAACTGTACCACCCAGACAGAGTTCTAGGAGATGGTAAAGCAAGATGGAATTTATTTCTAACAAATCTGTATGCAGCTGGAGAGTAAACATGCAATGTCATAGCAAAGGACCTCAGTAGCGGAGTGTAAGTTTTTCTTTCTTATCTGACCATTCTTCTTACTAATTCATATATATCTGGTGGTATTGTAGACTGTAGAACATCAAGTGCTAGCTCAGAAATCAATTTCTTCTCCTTAAGTTCACTAATGCATTGTTTAGTGACAAACATTTCTTCTGGAGACGTCTTTTCTTCTGATGAAGACTCTTGATTTTTTTCTTTTTTTCCTGTAAGCTTCTCATAGCATCTTCTAGCTTCCTTTTTACGGCTTGTTTTATAGGTGTGTTTTCCGATAGCTCTGGTTCAACTTGAACCTCCTTGCATGAACAGGAAACAGTCTTCTGATTTCCTAATTGAGGGACATACAGTTCAGTATTATCATTGCTTGTGTTAGTAACAACTTCTGCATCTGTGTTGGTGGACTTCTCTGGAGTGGTCACAATTGTCTCACGTTTTGAAATGATTTTAACACCAACAACCTGTACCTACAATTCAAATCAGAGAAATGTTCAAGAATGATGGTAACAACAAACATCCAAAATAATTGTGTGCTTAATAATATACTATCTTTTCTATTTGGAGTGCCTTATACACATATTTTGAGTCAAGTGATCCTGGCGATACCAGGATTCCTATTGGTTAAAAAATATGGAGGGGAAATGTATGACATCATATTGAAAGTGTAAACAAGTGATAATAGATGCAAAATGTTAAAGGGTTGGTAGCACTGCAGCCGTTAATGGAGACGTGTGGTAGTTTAGTTTGTCACAGTGTGTTAGTTATGGAGGAGACATTTGAAGGAAAAATGACAGGTAGGTGGGAATAAGCCGGCTGTAAGTGTTGTTAGTAAAAAAACGAGTAGAGAGTTATGTGTGAAGATGATGGAAAAAGGGTAGAGAAAGTTATGAGATTCATGAAAAAATGTGTTTATAGATCTAAAAAAAGATAAGTATAAAAATAAGTAGAAACAAAAGTGTTGTAGTAGGAATGATAGAGGAAAAACGATAAGAGAAAATGTATGCAGATGGGGAAGTAGTTTTTTGAAATAAAAAAAAGGCAAGTAATAGATGGAGAAGAAGTGATGTGAGAAATAGTTGAATGGTAAGTATTTAATTGAAGGCTGGAATAGGTAGGACACGAGGGAACTATGCAATACCACGGAAATTATTCATTCAGTATCGAGACATACACTTGAATGGGTAGGATTCAAGTGAACTACCTACGTGATACCCAAAAACTTTTGAAAGGCAATTGTAGAAGCAGAGAAAAAGTTCCCCGCCCAAAACCCCCATATCCCGTGCTTATCCCAAAAGAAAGTAGGGGAGGTAATGATGGAGGCGATGCCATATTGGTGACATCAATAAATAATAGCCTGGTATCGGCAAGTTCACTTCTCCCCATATTTTTCACATTTATTTTTCCATAAACACTGCTGGCCAATGAACTTTTTAAGTACCGGTACATGCATGCATGCATGCTGAACCAATTCACATCTCTATTAGGCCCCTATGTACCTCCTAAGCAAAATCCACCACGTTTTGCTTCATTGCAGACATGCAATAGGGCTTTAATCAAGTTAAGTTTTACATAACCTAAACGGTTTATTTCTCTGATTTAATTTTACTGTTAAGTAGCTAATTGTTCATTTAATATTCTGAGTTTGTTTATTTATTTTTCAGAATAATTTATTTCTTTTCAGAATAATTTACTGATCTATCAGTAAATTAATAGAAATTAAAAAACACGGTAAATATGTAGTTGGGCGGTATTTGCGAAAAAAAATGTTAAAAATCCGAAAATACTTTTATTATATGCTCTTTATCTTCCTCTTTTCATTAAACCTGGCGAAGATAAGAAATTCTAAATACTTTAGGAGATATCGAATTTTTTAATATTCATAGTTGGGCGATATTTGATAAAAAATAAATTTAAATTCCGAAAATACTTTTATTCTATGCTCTTTAACTTCCTCTTTTCATTAAACCCAGCGGAGATAAGAAATTCCAAACACTTTAGGAGATATCGAAATTTTTAATTTTCATCACAATACCTGTGCATTCATGCGGCATTGACCATTGTTTCTTGTTTACGAGTATGAATTTTTTTTCTCGCGACGTAGGTGAACGACTACATCATTTTCTACTAATGGCAAAGAAATAGTACCCGCATCTAACTTAAGGTGAGTTTTTAACGATTCAAATTTTAATGTTTTATTTGTTATTTGAATTTTGTTGCGCAAGTAATAAGTAAAAAAAAAATAACGTGAGTTCCTACTGTTCATCCTTTGCCCCGGTTTGATAGGTCAGGTCAGTTACATTATAAATACTTTAAAACTAAACAACCATTAAAATTAATTCATATTATTTTTAATGTACGCTTAGTTTGAAAGTATTTATAATGTAACTGACCTGACCTAATCGACCAGTTTAATTAATTAGGCATTCACGAACACACTGCAAAATAAAAAAAATGGCAACGGTCGAATGATTGCACAGGTCTTGTATTGCAAAATAAGAACGGAGATATCTCCTAAAGTATTTGGAATTTCTTATCTCCGCCACGTTTAATGAAAAGAGGCCAAGTTAAAGAGCATAGAATAAAAGTATTTTCGGATTTTTAACTTTTTTTTCGCAAATACAGCCCAACTACATATTTACCAAAAACAAAACTGAAAATGTTATCTAGATGGTTCACAACTTTAAATAATCTTTGTAAGTTGTTATTCTATTGATATGAAAAATTTTAAAAATGAGATCCCTGTGAAAATTTTTAAAATATGATACTGCAAAATTCAAAATTAAAGCCACTTACTTCAAGGCATTTCATATATGTCATTTTAATTGTTTTTTGATTTGATATAGAAATGATTATTCAGAATTTTTTTTCCAATTGTTATATAGCCATTCCATTATAAACCAGGGCTGAAGCCTTTGAAAATTGTAAAAAGTGAAATAAATAATAGTAGGATGAAACCCATTGAAAAAGGAAGAGAATATTACAAAAATGAAAGGAAAAATAATTTACGGGCGATCTGAGGTCGGGAAGTGAAAAGGGTGAGTTTTTAAGGGTAAATACCTGTTTATCTTGATTTCTGGCAATACTACAAGTCCTATGGAAAAAAGTTAAATAGCAAAGTTTTAGGTAATAAAAACATCTACAACTTTTGTATTTACACGTTTTTCACATAACCTCAAAATTTATGTGAAAAATTCAAATAACCAAGTTTTTGGGTTTTTATTTTTATCTTTTACAAAAAAAATAATTTATTTTCACTAAATTTGGTGAAAACCTACCTTTTTATGTCCCAAAAACACTGTAATTTTTTTGATTTAAAATATTTATTTTTTCACCTTATTTTGACCTAATATTGAAAAAGCACCCTAATTTTCAATCGAAAATTCCCACGTCAAAATATCAGCTTTTTTAAAAAAGTCAGTGGGCTTTTTGTTTGTTGAAATCTCTACTTTCTGATGGTGTAAAAATATATATACACAGTACTATAGTAAATGTTCTCAGAAAATGCAATAAACGAAAATACTATTATTAATTAATATTTACACTTAAATTACTCGAAAAACGTAAGATTCCATTTTAAATTGATGAAAAATATTACCAATCCATAAAACATAAAGATTGCAAAAAAATGCTATAATAGTTCTATATATTAAAGATAGTATTTAAAGGGGATTTCATCTAAAAAAAATGTGACTGCTGCAATTTTTTAAGTAAAAAAGTTGATTTATTAAATTCTTATTGCAGAAATGCAACTATATTTTTGAAGGATTCATATTTGAAACTATTAGACGTGATAACTAGTTCTTTTACATTTCCAGAACCTGGCTTGAGAAAATAAATGTCATGAATATTTGAATTCAATTGATTCAAAAGGACCAAAAGATCAATATCCACAACAATGACAGTTTTATTAGTATCTCTGGCAATTTCTATCGAAGTCTTAATTATGTCAGCATCAGCATTTTCTTCTGCTAGTTTACAGGAAAATCCTTGTGACTGTAATATTTTCATTAAAGTTTTTATTATTTTTTCCTTGTTTTTCTCGTTAAATAAAAAATTTTCTTGCATAAATGGTATTTTTGTATGGTTTTGATAATTGAACTCTGAAATATTGTCTGAGGTTTTTCTACAACTACGTTCTCCTCTTTTAGTTGAATTAGCTGCTCGTACTGTTGTCACAGTAACTGATTTTTTAATTTTGGGGTACCCATAAAAAACAATAAAGCTTCCTGCTGCGTAATGTTTTCTATGTAGCGCTAATATTTATTCATGATCTCTTCCCCGTTTCTTTTTTCTGTCAAATTACTTTGTGCAGTAAAAATCCACCGTCGAAGACATGCACAATGCATTTCTGCAATAAGAATTTAATAAATCAACTTTTTTACTGAAAAAAATTTGCAGCAGTCACATTTTTTTATAGATGAAATCCCCTTTAAATCCTATCTTTAATATATAGAACTATTTTCGCATGTTTTTTTTGCCATCTTTATGTTTTATGGGTTTGTAATATTTTTTATCAATTTAAAATGGAATCTTACGTTTTTCGAGTAATTAAAGTGTAAATTTTAATCAATAGCTCAAATTTGTACATAATGATTTTAAAAAAATTAATTCGGATTCAAGTATTTTCATTTTTTTTTTTTTTTTGCATTTTCTGAGAACATTTACCATGGTAATGTGTGTGTGTGTATGTGTGTCTATATATATATTTCACCATCATAAAGTATAGATTTCAACGAACAAAAAACCCACTGACTTTTTAAAAAAAGCTGATATTTTGTCGTGGGAATTTTCGATTGAAAATTAGGGTGCTTATTCGATATTAGGTCAAAATAAGGTGAAAAAATAAATATTTTAAATCAAAAAAATTATAGTGTGTTTGGGACATAAAAAGGCAGGTTTTCACCAAATTCAGTGAAAATAAATTGTTTTTTTGTAAAAGATAAAAATTAAAAACCAAAAATATGATCATTTGAATTTTTCACAAATTTTGAGGTTATGTGAAAAACGTGTAAATACAAAAAATGTAGATGTTTTTATTACCTAAAACTTTGCTATTTAACCTTTTTCCATAGGACTTGTAGTTTTGCCGGAAATCGAGATAAACCGTTTTTTACCCTTAAAAACTCACCCCCTTCCACCTCCCGATCTCAGATTGCCCGTAAATTATTTTTCCTTTCATTTTTGTTATATTCTCTTCCTTTTCTAATGGGTTTCATCCAACTATTATTTTTTTTGTTTCAAAAATTATCTACCCTGGTCTATTAGCTAACAGGGACAAGGTTTGACGATAGAAAATATGCATATGAACCTGTTAGCAGTAATATGGTGAATGTTGATTAGTGTAATTATGCAGAGATACACAAAAGTGCATGTACAATTGTGTAACATGTGATAAGTTTCATAAATAGGACTTACGAACTATTAAAATAGAACAGAGATTACCATACTGTTAGATTATGTAGGCAAGATGTCTTTGTGTTTATAGAAATGTAGACATTCTGTGACGTGTAACGTATGTTTGTATGATATAGCTAATAGTTTTAAAAATGCCCACATTAGGAGGGGTGTTGCTTATGGTATGCATAAACTGTCATTTTCATATAGTCAACACATGTGTCGAATACTTGCGAATCGCATTTAAAGATTATAACTCCTATAAGGTAAAAGCACCGGTAGTGGACACCCTTAAGAAATTATTTTTTAAAAAATCTGCTAAAAAAATTCCTGAAAGCACAAAAGTGGTTAAATGTTATTAATGTATGCATTGGCCAATTCTCCAATCCTTCTTTGTCATCTAGAAACGTGGATTAACAATGAACATAGCATAGTTATTAATATAATAATTTTTAAAAATAATAGTGTTCTCATACCAGTAGTGGACATGGCAAAATTATACGTTTTCCTAGTAGTGGACACAACATTTAACCAGTGGTGGACACACATTGAAATGTGCAGAAACATTTGCAAAACTAATTTTATATTTACATAAATAAAGAAATAGAGACTAATACAGTAATTTAACTTATTGGGATTAAATTTAATTATTAAATTTTTGAGCATAAAATTAACTTAACTTAATTGTATAAGACAAAACTTGAACTTAAGCAACATTCTACACAAAAATCAAAAGATAAAAATGCAAACTGTCTTCAAAGTTTAGGTAATGTTACCTGGGGTATGAGATTTACAAGACGAACAGCAAGACAATAAAAAAAACCACAAACACTGCAGCTTTTAAATTACATTTCAAACACATCTACAGGTCCACTGAAGGCGTATTTCATCCTGCCTCCATGAAGTTCAAAGTTTGGGTTTGGCAAAATGCCCACAATTTGAGTAACGTGAACATACGAAATGTCATTGTCCTTAGGTGCAAAAATTTTCTTGGATGGACCAACTGCTCTCATCCCCATTACTTGGATATTGGCACCTTCTAATGTTTGTATTATGCATACATATCTGTACTTTGTAGCCAACCGTTTTCCTCCCATAAAAGTTACAAGCACAAAGGCTCCTGGTTGTACATTTCTCTCATTTGGCTCTTGCAATATGAGTTCTTCTTCAGACACTTCACTCATAGCGTCCGACGAATCTAGCAGAACGAGATCCCGATCATCTTCGGAAGATGATGTATAGTCTTCATTGCTGATAGTTTTGCCAGTAGGCATTAGTGGCTTCTTTTCCAATTTCTTCCTATTCCTTTCTGCAATTCCTTTTTCTGCTGAAGTTTAACAGATCATCCTTCGTTACAGGAAAGCCTGCTTTAGCAGCAGAAACAATCCACTCAACAAGAATGTCCTCTTCCTCTGGTGTAAGCCAGGAATCTGGACCCATTCTCCTTGCAACTGGGCTTTTCCCCGAGATTTTGCTATGTAGAGTAATTCGTGGTACTCCATGGTTCGTAGCTGCTCTCTTGATGCTCAGACCATTCTGCACATCTTTTATAGCAGCTTCCATTGCTGCATGTTCATATCGCAGGATGGACCGTTTTGACATTGTGGCCTAAAGCAAAGAAACAAGTAGAATTTTTAATATCTGCATTTTATTATTCAATACAAATTTGACATTGTTGTATAAAATAGATCTACACGCCAAGCAGTATGTGTTAGATGTATGTATACTCTGCCCTAATTATGGGAGACCTTTAGAAAAATAGATACGTAAATTTTTATGTTGTCAAAATACAATTATATAAGTATTAACCAAAGGTGGACATACAAAAAAACCAGTGGTGGACATCTGTGTCATCTATTGGTAATGTTACGAATTTTAAACTGGAAGTCATAGCAATTTGTCAATGTTATATAAACATAACTTTTAAGTGAAGTTGCACATGTTTTAAATTTAAAATTAAATTCACCAGTAGTGGACATGTGTGTCCACTATATGGAAATGAGAGGTTACGCATGCCAGTAGTTGACACCCCTCATAACAGGGCCATTTTTAAAAATATTTTATCATACGAACATATATTATGTGCCACAGAATATCTATATTACTATAAACACAAGACATCTTACCTACATAATCTAATACTTAGTAAAAACATGTCTAACAGCACTTACCTCCTTATCACTTTTGACAACAAATGGCAAGATTTCTGCACTTCCTCTACCGCCACTCAGATTTGGCGCGGTTAAAAAGTAAACATGGGGTGCTTTCCGAAAACAATCATATCGGTTGTGTCACAAAAGTCGACTTGTAATTATCAATTTTTTAGGTACGCGATATATAGACCCAACCTCTTATTTTTTTTATTCAAAGTCAAAAGTGTCCATTACTGGGTGGGGTGTCCATCACCGGTGTGTTTACCTTAATTTTGCTTAAAATTAATGTTTCCGTAACAGCTGTACATTAGTATGAGTACCAGTTTAAAATTCATAACATTACTACTATTTTCTGTACCTGATGGTAATATAGTCTCAATCATGTTCACATACCAGTGAAGCACAAGCTGCATCAGGCAGATCACTGGAACTGTGAGAAGTGCTAACTGAGGCATTACAAATCCTTGTGATGCGTCTACGTGGTTTCCCTCTCTGTAAAAAAATCCACGTGTAACAAATAAGAGAGTATTAATTCAGTGTTGTCACACAGTTACTTATTCTTAAATTTTCATTATTTAAAATATAATTTACATGAAAAGAGGAATACAGAACATACAAATTAAGTAATTGTTCAACTTCAAGAAAGACTAAGCACAACCTTTAAAAAATTTATTTTTACCTACTGAAGATAAGAAAAAGAAAATGTCAACTAGGGGCCTAGATAGTAGGCCCTAATAGATCTACTGTAGGTAAAATATGTATTCCCTTGTTACTGATTGCAATTTGTATGATTTTTTTTTTGTTCTCACCACATCCCTGGATTATTTATGTTATCTATGTCACTTTTTGCTTTATAATTTTCCTGAGCTTCACAGTAATCCCCACTATCCACTAAGGTGCACGGCAGATACAGACCATAAGTAATGGGGCACACTGCAGGAGAGGAGGAAAGTAAGGATGTTCAAGGGGGTAAGCGGTGTGGGTGGGAGAGAACAACTGGGAAACAAGGTACAGAAGGTGCTTTAGGTGAAAGTGAGATCATGAGTGGAAAATACAGAGTTGACAAGAAGGCAAAGGAGTGAAATTAGTTTTAGAAGGACAGCAGCAAAGGGGTTTGTGGACAGTACCTAAGGATCGAGGTATTGAGGAGGGTAGAGAACGAGTTTCCTTGCCACCGGGCAGTAGCCCAATTGGAAGAAAGATTTCATTCTAATTAAACACCCACCTTTTGATAGTTTGAAGGAAATTCTGGAAACACAGAAGGCACAGCATTTTCTCGAATTCTTGTCCTCCGCCCAGTACGATCAAACATGATATCGTCAAAATGACGTGAACATAAATAGTTTGTGTCTTTAGCCTTCCAGCACTTCCCTCTGACAGCATCTTCCCACAATTTCCGCCGCTCTGGATTTTTTGGAAACCTACAATTAAAGTCACAAAATGTTTTAGATGGGTTTGTAGCATCACAATAATCAATAGACCTTTTAGGTACAGCACAGTGGCGTAGCCAGGATTTGTGTATGGAAGGAGGGGGGGGGGGGGGTTAAGAAGCATGGTTCCCCTCCCCTAAAAAATTTGGATTTTAAGGTGTAAAATAGTGCTATTTTAGCAGTTTACGGTACTTAACTTTAAATATTGTTGGTAAAAATATTATTAATTTGGTAAATATTTACAATCGCGGTAGATGCCAAAAAAAATGCTAAAAATCCGAAAATACTTTTATTCTATGCTCTTTCACTTCCTCTTTTCAAATCAACCGGCGGAGATAAGAAATTCCAAATACTTTAGGAGATATAGAATTTTTAGATTTTCATCACAATACCTATGAATTCAGGCGGCCACCATTGTTTCTTGTTTACGAGACGAGTATGATTTTTTCCACGTAGGTGAACGGTGAACCGACCATTGTTGCTTGTTTACGTTTATGATTTTTTATTTTCGCGACGTAGGTAGAACGACTACATCATTTTCTACTAATGGCAAAGGAATGTACCCGCCTCTAACGTATCTGAGTTTTTAACGTTTCAAATTTTAATGTTTTATTTGTTGCGCAAGTAATAAGTAAAAAAATTACGTGAGTTCCTACCGTTCATCCTTTGTCCCGGTTTGTTAGGTCAGGTCAGCTACATTATAAATACTTTAAAACTAAACAACCATTAAAATTAATTTATATTATTTTTAATGTCTGCTTAGTTTGAAAGTATTAATAATGTAACTGACCTGACCTAATCGACCATTTTAATTAATTAGGCATTCACGAACGGTAAATCAAGACGCACATAAAGTTCTGCCATTCCCGATTACACCCGAACCATTTACCTTCGGCCAACCTCGGTTTTATTTATTAATATTTATATTTCTCTGTTTATTTTAATGTAGGTATACTAACCTAACTAACCGTCCATAGTGTTTTAAAGTGTTTTAATGTAGCTAACCTAACATAACATAACTATAATAAAAGTATTTTCAGATTTTAATAGATACTCCTAAACAAGCAACAATGTAGTCGTTCACCTACGTCGCGGAAAAAAAATTCATACTCGTCTCGTAAACAAGAAACAATGGTGGCCGCCTGAATTCACAGGTATTGTGATGAAAATTTAAAAATTTGATATCTCCTAAAGTATTTGGAATTTCTTACCTCCGCCGGTTGATTTGAAAAGAGGAAGTGAAAGAGCACAGAATAAAAGTATTTTCAGATTTTTAGCATTTTTTTTTTGGCATCTACCGCGACTCTACATATGATGAAATTAAAAAATTTGATATCTCCTAAAGTATTTGGAATTTCTTACCTCCGCCGGTTGTTTTGAAAAGAGGAAGTGAAAGGGCACAGAATAAAAGTATTTTCAGATTTTTAGCATTTTTTTTGGCATCTACCGCGATTGTAAATATTTACCCTCGCTGTATGAACGCACATTATACATTTACAAAACGAAAATAACAGTTTCTTACTTGTGGAAAGTTAATCCATCACAACTGCCGAATCTATTAGTGCAGCCAAAAGCTGCACAAGATTTCACCATCACGTGTATTCAGCAAAAAATTTAAACGGTGCCAATCAAAACAATCAACAATGTAAGCATTCGCGTTTTTGTAACCACAAGCTCTATCCTTGCAGTGTTGCCAGATTGTAAATGTAAATGTCTCGTACCAAGGAGCGAACATTCTCGTACGACACACAAAAAATCTCGTACACAATGGTATTGTAAAAGCAAAAGTTTAAATATTTATTTTATTTGTCGTCGAGCGGGCTGATCCCCTTATTGGTTGTGTAGGTTCTTGGGCTAGCTCAGTTGGGGGTGGGTTTCGGGCCGCGTGGCAGTTAAGAGGATCTAGCCTGCTAATAATGAAACTACATAGGGTTTCGTGGCACTCACTCTTTTTATTGGCCACTATTTGCACTGGCACGGGGCTATCGCAGTTCCCGCCTACGACCGTTCTTAGGTGAGGCCTGACTACACGAGAATTTCCCCTTACACGGCCGCCTATGGGAAGTAGTAGGCGCCGGCGTCGCGGCGCTAACCGATGGCGTTTGTCCCAAACCGGCAGGGCTTTGATTTCCTGTCCTATAGCGAATTCAGGCAAGCACTACCTGCGGACACAGTTTCTGAAATGTCCCATTAAAATGGCGAGGTCTCGTCCATGACACAATGGTACTATTTTATCCTAGGCAATGCATGACTATACAAGCGAATAAAGATATATATATATATACATACATACGAGAGGAAAGGAAAAAATTATGAAACACTAATAAAAAGAAAACTAAACTATTTACAATAAGGCGACCCCTTGGCAATAGTTGACATACTAATCTCCATAGTTTCGAACTGCCTGACACGACTCGAAGACTGTTGCTGATCTATTCCCCGCGTCACTGTCGTTAAGCCCGGAGGCCTCTATGCTCACCCGTTTCACTCGTCTTGGCGAGAGCTCGCGGCCGACACGTCACTCCTCCGCGGTTCTCCAGACGCGACTCCCTCCTCTGCTCGCGCCGACCCCCTCCCCGCGCGCGTCTCGTGCAGCATCTCACGTCCTCGTGGACGGGAACCCGCGACTTGTTCACCCCGTGCATATTAAAATACATGTTATTTACCCTTCTAATTTAAATTATACATGATGGATGATATTATAGTTTTTACAATAAAAATTATGTCCTGCTGAAAGAAAAGAAAATATACATAAAAAACTACGTCGGAGGGACACTGATTTATTGAAGGTGGCACCACTGGCTCCCGCACACGCCCGCGCACAGAAGAAGGCGGTGACGCGCCATAACGGCCTGTAGGAGCTAGGGTGGCCTCTGGGTCGACGTCAAATGCCCCCCCCTCCCACAAGGCCATTATGCGCGTCAACGTCTCTTAATCGCATCTGCCGTTGCACTCGTTGATCGTAGAAACGAGAGGGTAGGAAGTGTCTTGGCCTCTGGTGTGTATCGTGTGCGGGTGTCTCGCGAAGGGTGGCAGTAAACTCATGACACTGAGTCGGGATCCTGTGTTAGTGTGGTGGCTTGCCTTTGGTAGGTTATTGCACTGAAATTCCCGTAAGTAGGTGGGTACCCGCCGTATCCTCCTAGGTCGGGAGTTTTCCCCAGATTCGCTTCTGGAAATTGAGGGGCTGAGCGAACAGTTGGGGTCTAATGTCCTGCCCTTTCCCCCCATCCTCGTGGTTGGGATGGCAGACCACCCCGAAGATCCTGGTTCACCTGTCAGGACCCCCATCAGTTCTTCCTCCATCCCCTCTGTGTCCCCCCGTTCTGTATCTGAGTCTGGTTCGGTGACGGTCATAATGAACGACGAGTCCGCCAGACTCGTATTGAGGGGCCAGAGAGGGGTGTCTGGGTCTTTCCCCTCCTCGTCCTCCCCGTCCGTGTCCGGTTCCGTGATGAACTGGATCACGTTTGTGTCGGCGGTCGTTTCGTCTGGTTCCCCAAATGTCCTGGCTGGTTCCATTACGCTCTCTTCTGCCCCTCCTGTCTCCGTTCCCTTCATGGCTGCCCCTGTGTCGGCTGCCGGTCGCGTCTCTGTCACGTCTCCTTGTTCTTTCTGTCCCGCCATGTCCTCGTCCCACCTTCCGTCCATGTCACGGCTGGCTTGGTTTGCGTCGGTGACTGGTGTAGAGGCAGACCCCTCTCCCCTGTCCGTGTCCCTTGGAGCTTGTCTCTCCCCCGCGGCTAGGCGCAGTTGGTCTCTGTGAATTTTTGCGGGCCTCCCGCTTGGTGTACGTATTAAGTACGATGTGGCCCCCGCCTGTCGCAGAACGGTCCTGGGGCCCGCCCATTTCGGGGCTAGACCTGCACAAAAGTTCTTTGCCCTTGACGACAGAGGATGCTGTCGGACGTACACTTGGTCCCCGGGGTTCAGAGTAGGGGGGGGTCTAGTGGACTGTGGTGTCGTCTGCTGTAGATAGGCCTCCTGTCTCCGCCTAGCCCTCTCCTGCATTCTGGTCAGCTCGGTATTGAGACATTCGCCCCATCCGGCTTCTGTGGCTGCCGCCTCTACCCGGCATTCTCCTGGCAGCGCCAGGTTCCGCCCCATGACCAGCTCTGCCGGCGAGTAGCCCGTGGCGGCACTCGTACGACGCCTCAGACAGTATAAGAGGTTCGGCAAATGGGTATCCCATTTTGAATGGTCCTCTCCCAACCGGAGACGGAGCTGAGCCTTTATCTCTTGGTTCCGTCTCTCGGTTGGGTTGGCCCTCGGGTGATACGTCGACGTCGTGTGGTGGCTCACCCCCCACCTTCTGCAGGCCTGTTTCCAGCGGGCTCCCGTGAACTGACATCCGTTGTCCGATAGGAGCACCGCTGGGTACCCGAAGCGAGGGGCTACCTCTCCGTCGATCAGCGCTATCAACGTTCCCGACCGGACGTTGGAGACCGGATAGGCCTCGACCCATCTGGTAAACAGGTCTGTTAGTACTACAAGGAAGCGCTTGCCTTTGCTGCTGCGGGGATAGGGCCCCATGATATCTAGAGCTAGTGTGTGGAATGGGTGTTGCGGGCGGCGAGGTCGCTGTTGCTCCTCGCCGTCTGTCCTCCGGGCCTTGCGCTGCTGGCAAGTGTGGCAGCGTCGGACGTATTCCCGGACATCGTGTCCCATGCCGGGCCAGTGGAAGGAGACCCTGATTGCCTCCGCGGTTTGTTCGGCCCCGGGGTGGCCTGCTAGCTGGTGGTCATGGAAATAACCCAGTATGGCCGCGCGGGCCCCCTTCGGGGCGTGAGTTCGCCAAGCATCCCCACCTCCCGGCACCCGCGTCTGCAGGACCCCGTCCACGCAGCGCTGATCCGGTACCACCTGGTTCCCGCACGCCTCCACGGCGGCCTTCGAGACGTCGTCCCCCCGCTGAACCCGCTGCACGGCGCTAATCAGCTGGGAGAGAGTGTCCACTGCCTCGGGTTCAGTGACTGGTTCCTCCTGTGTTACCGCGTACAATGCCGCGGGCCCCATCTGGTCTCCCGTGACGGGTGCGCGCCCTGACGGAGGAAGCAGATCGTCCCACGTGCCCTCGTCCTCAAAGATGTCCTCTGGGTTAGGATGTCGTGACAATTCATCGGCAAGTTGGTTAGTCCTCCCTGGCACGTGTTCCACTGTGAATGCAAAGTTTTGGAGGGTCACAGCCCACCGGGTAAATTTACTCTTCCTCCCTTGCATCGAGTTCAACCATTTTAAACACTGATTGTCCGTCCTAAGAGTAAACTCCCGCCCTTCCAGATGGTGTTGGTACCGCTTGACAGCCCACACCACTGCCAAGCACTCCTGTTCATTCACATCGTAGTTCCGGGCGGCCGGCCCGAATTTGGCACTGGAATACTCCATCACGCGTCGCTCGCCATTGGGTCCGACCTGGTACAACACGGCCCCCATACCTACTTGACTCGCGTCCGTTTGTAGGTACAGGGGTTCGCCCGGCACCAGCCGTGCGAGGGTGTGACTGTCCTTGAACAAGCGCTTGACAGTAGCCAGGGCGCGGTCGGCCTCCGCGGTCCACCTGTATTTTGTTTTGGGGGATAGCAAGTCCGTCATGGGGGCCGTCACCGCTGCGAAGTCCGGTATGAAGGACCGCAGCCAGTTCAGGAGCCCCATGAGTCTTTGCAGCTGTTTTCTCGTCTGTGGAGCCGCCTTGGACGCGATCAGGTCCAGGTGCTCCGGGAGAGGGCGGCACCCCTTCTCACTGACGACATGCCCCAGGAATCTGATCTCCGTTGCCCCGATATGGCACTTGTGCGGGGCGCAGGTCAGCCCGTGTCTGGCCAGCCGTTCGAGGACCAATGCCAGGTGATGCGCATGGTCCTCCCACGTCCGTGACCAGACGATCACGTCGTCCAGATAGGCCGTGACGAAGTCGCCCACGAACCCATCCAGGACGCGGACCATCATGGCCTGGAATGTCGAGGGGGCGTCCATCAGCCCGAACGGCATGGCTCGGAACTGAAACCTGCGTCCGTCCGGGGCCGTAAACGCGGTCTTAGGACGGTCTTCCTGCCTGACGGGGACTTGCCAATACCCGGACCTTAGATCAAGTGACGTAAATATACGGGCGTCCCCCAAGCCTGCCAACGCGTCTGCAATGTTTATCAGTGGTGGTGGGGCGGGTATGGTGACAGAGTTCACGGGTTTGAAGTTCACACAGAACCTCAAGGTCCCGTCCTTCTTCTTAGCCATGACGATTTGGCTATTGTACGGAGATTCACTAGCTTCTATTACTCCGTTCTGGAGCATTTCGGTTATCTGTTCCTGCACTACCTGACGGTCTTTGAGTCCAAACTCCCGCGGCTTTACGTATATGGGACTGTGTGGCTTTGTAGGGATGGCATGTTCCGTCACCGTTGTCCGCCGCAGCATGTCTGTGGCCGCGAACACTAACGGTTGCTGCGACAACACGCCCTCGAACAACCCTGTGTAATTTGGTGGCACGTCATGAGTGAGGTCTGCCAGCTGGATCTGTGGTGAGGGAGGAACAGGGCCCGCCCGGCCCACGCCGTACAGCGTTCGGCGCCCCTGACGGCCCACGTGCAACTTACTGTCCTTGATGTCAATGGCGGCGTCCTCCTGGACCAGCCAAGGCAGGCCCAGGATCAACTCCTCCCGCAGTCCACGCATCACCAGGGCGCTAGTCCGACTGAATAAGTCACGAACACCGATGGTTACCTGTGCGCGTCCAGACGTGGACGCGCTTGTCCCCTCCGTTGCCAGTTGCACCTCGTCCTCGTGTGGCTCCAAGTCCTCGTCCGGCACCAGGTGGGCGGAGACAAAAGAGTGGGTCGCCGCCGTGTCCACCAACGCGTGGACGGGACGGCCGTTCAGGAGCACTGGCACCCGGAGCAGCGCCGCCTGGTCCGTGCCCAGCTGTCCCAGCTGTGCTGGAGGAGCCCCCTGCTCCTCTGGTGGTGACCTGTCCCCTGCTGTTGGACTGCTACTGGCTCCCCCGTCTGCTGTGGCGTCCATGCTGCGGTTCCCGTGGTCCCTCGTGTCTCTTCCGAGCTGCCCAGTGGGGCTGTCACTTTTGGCGGGCGACGTCCCTGTGTTCCTCTCGTCCCTGTGGCTGGTGTCATGGCGGGCGTCGTTGGGCTGACTCGTCCTCGGGCTCGGTGAGGTCTTTTCTGTCATGTTGTCCGGGTTCGTATCTAGGAGGCAGTGGCCGACTCTGTCCCTGCCCCCTATTGTCCGTTTCCCGGATGGCGTCCTTCCCTTTCCATCTTCCTCCACAACTCCGCCTTGGTTGGACACTCCGCGTGCCAGTGATACTCCGGGCTGCGGCAATACTGACACCTGGGTGGACGGTTGTCACTCGTCCGCTGATTCGTACTCCGCTCCTCTGACCGTGTTCTGGTCTCCCGTGTGGGTCCCCCTGTCGTCCTCTGCCCTTGTGGTGTGGCCCCGCCCCTGTATCGGACCAATGTCATTGCGTCCTCGGGTGTCACAGTCTCTTGTGACATCACTGGTGTCATCCTAGGCTCCCGTCGTGACTCTCTTGCCCAGAGTTCCCTCCTACTTGCTGCCAAGTCCATTTCAGTCTCCCGGGCCAGCTCCACGAACTCGGATACCTCTAGGTCCACGGCCCGTCGCAGAAAAGGGCGTAGCGACGGCAACAACTGTTCGCATATTACGGGCATGACCTCGCTCACTGTTCTCTCCGGCCCCACTCGCCGGTGCAACCGCACCTTCCTATAGATAAATGATTCGGCGCTCTCCCCTGCGGCCTGTGGTACACTGTAAAGTTGTCGCTGACACTCGGCTCGTGCCAGTGGTCCGTTGAACCGCCTCTCTAGTGCTCGCTCGAATTCTCCCCACTCGGATAGATAGTCCCCCGTGTCCGTCCACCATTTCGCCGCCCGGCCCCGTAACTGGCCACACACTCTCGTCACCCAGTCCCTTCGTGGCACTCCCCTAAGCCTGTCCACACACGCGGCTACAAACGCACTCGGATCTTCGTGCGGTTCTCCCGCAAACTCCGGTAATGGGCTAGCCACCTCGACCACTCGCATCACTATACTCGGATGACCATGACCTATGGGCTCTCTAACGCCCTCGTCGCGGTGACCCGGTAAATGACTCCCCGATTGTCTGTCATTACTCTCCCCGCTACTCTTCACGTCCGCTAGTCCCCATGGGCATTCGCACGAAAGGTCCTGTCCGTGTCTCCCCCTGAACGGAAGTCCACACCCCACACACGTGTCCATCACCCTCGCCTTTGTCTCATCCGGTCCCTCCATTTTTCCGGTCGTCACCCGGCTTCACTTGGTTATCCGATCCTTCTCGGCTCGGTCGGCGAACTCGCCTCTCGGCGCGCGATAAGCCGCAGCGCGATACCGCGCGAATTCGAGCCCGGCGTGGGCCGCGCCGCCTTATCTCTCTCCCGCGTGAACCTGATCCCGGCGTGGATGCGTCTCCTTATCTCTTTCCCGCGCCGCTCCTTCCGCCTGCTTCCGCCGCTCCGCCGCGCCAGGCAGCTCCCGCGCCGTTCGCGTGACGCAACTCGCGCTACGTCGCACGCTACTCCAGTCCATATAATGTCCGTGATGTCCTTTCCGCCCACTTTGTCCGTGTTCTTGGCAACCCGCACTTTGCCAAATTACGCCCTTTGAGACAAAATTTCGAAAGTTTGAAAGTTTTTTAAAAAAAATTGAAAGTTTTGAAAATTTGAAAGTTTGAGAATGCGTTGCCACCTAGTTGGGGGCCACTTGTCGTCGAGCGGGCTGATCCCCTTATTGGTTGTGTAGGTTCTTGGGCTAGCTCAGTTGGGGGTGGGTTTCGGGCCGCGTGGCAGTTAAGAGGATCTAGCCTGCTAATAATGAAACTACATAGGGTTTCGTGGCACTCACTCTTTTTATTGGCCACTATTTGCACTGGCACGGGGCTATCGCAGTTCCCGCCTACGACCGTTCTTAGGTGAGGCCTGACTACACGAGAATTTCCCCTTACACGGCCGCCTATGGGAAGTAGTAGGCGCCGGCGTCGCGGCGCTAACCGATGGCGTTTGTCCCAAACCGGCAGGGCTTTGATTTCCTGTCCTATAGCGAATTCAGGCAAGCACTACCTGCGGACACAGTTTCTGAAATGTCCCATTAAAATGGCGAGGTCTCGTCCATGACACAATGGTACTATTTTATCCTAGGCAATGCATGACTATACAAGCGAATAAAGATATATATATATATACATACATACGAGAGGAAAGGAAAAAATTATGAAACACTAATAAAAAGAAAACTAAACTATTTACAATAAGGCGACCCCTTGGCAATAGTTGACATACTAATCTCCATAGTTTCGAACTGCCTGACACGACTCGAAGACTGTTGCTGATCTATTCCCCGCGTCACTGTCGTTAAGCCCGGAGGCCTCTATGCTCACCCGTTTCACTCGTCTTGGCGAGAGCTCGCGGCCGACACGTCACTCCTCCGCGGTTCTCCAGACGCGACTCCCTCCTCTGCTCGCGCCGACCCCCTCCCCGCGCGCGTCTCGTGCAGCATCTCACGTCCTCGTGGACGGGAACCCGCGACTTGTTCACCCCGTGCATATTAAAATACATGTTATTTACCCTTCTAATTTAAATTATACATGATGGATGATATTATAGTTTTTACAATAAAAATTATGTCCTGCTGAAAGAAAAGAAAATATACATAAAAAACTACGTCGGAGGGACACTGATTTATTGAAGGTGGCACCACTGGCTCCCGCACACGCCCGCGCACAGAAGAAGGCGGTGACGCGCCATAACGGCCTGTAGGAGCTAGGGTGGCCTCTGGGTCGACGTCATATTTAAATTTATTTATTTATTTAAATTTTTTGTTACATGCGCACCAACAGTCCAGGGACTTTAGTGGTGGGCACGACGTAAACAAAATATACACAAATACATAAAGAAACAAGAAACAAAGGACAAGACATCCATACACACAGACAACACAAGGACAAATTCAAATATAATACTTAAAATAATAATTAGTACAAAGTGGTAAGATAGTAAGCAGCAAGACATAAAATTTAATAGAGTACAATAATGTAAACGTGAAAGAGAAAAAATACTGACTATAATTAGTATGAGGATATAAATTACATTAAATACTTTAACATAGCTCTGTACACAATTAATTTGACTTGGTGTTGTGTCTATTATAGTTTTTAACGAGTCTATAAATAAGATCATTCTTGTTATAAATAGTACATAAACTAGAAAAGAGGCGAGAATTGAATTGGGGGATTCTCAATCCGGTGTTCTCAAGAATATAGCTACATTTAATTTTATAGTTATAAATGTTATGTACAAAAAGATAGTCCAAATGAGCTCTACGGTCTGCTAGAGGAATAAGTTTGGGATGCGGAAAACCTCTATGAATTATTAGTTGAGACAATTTGTTTTGTAAATTTTCTAGTTTCTCAATATCAGTCGACCCAATGTCATTCCAGATAGTTGAACAGTATTCTAATTTAGATCGAATTAATGCCAAGTAAAGAGAAATAATTGAATCAGAATTGGTAGCATAATGAGTGATATATTTTATAATAGCAAATGTTCTTTTTGAAATGGAGTTTAAGTAGTCGATTTGTTTATGAAAAAATAATTTTGAATCTAGAAAGACACCAAGGTCTTTTATAATGAAAGTTTTTGAGATTGGGTTACTATTCAGAATGTAATTATAAACTATAGGGTTATATTTCCTAGTAAAGGATATTACCTTAGTTTTACTATCGTTAAGATTGACCAAGTTTAGAAGACACCAATTATTGATTTCATTAATGTCCCTTTGTAGAAGAGCGCAATCATTGACTGTCGATATTATTTTAGAGATTTTCAGATCGTCAGCAAAGAGTACACCAGTTGAGTAATTAAGGACCATGGTAATGTCATTTATAAATATATTGAAGAGGAGAGGTGAGAGAGTGGCACCTTGTGGTACTCCAGAACTAGCATGGTGTAAAGAGGATTTATGGTTATTGACAGATACAAAGAAATATCTATTATTGAGATAGCTAGAAAACCAGTTCAAGTAGTTAGTACAAAAACCAAAGTCTGATAGTTTTTTTTAAAGTAGCGAATGGTTTACTGTATCGAATGCTTTGGCTAGATCAAAATAACAGGCATCTGCCTGACCTCTGTTAGTAACTACATTATGGATTGGGTTAAGAAAAGTAATTAGGTTAGTAGTGGTGGACATTCCAGATCTGAAACCGTGCTGAGTGGCTGATAATTTATTTTGAAGTTGACGTCGTCTGGCCGACGACCACCCCAGAGCCCGACCTGCACCCGCCAGTATACGCTCCCGCTAACGGAACACACCCCTGGCCATGGCCCACCCGAGTCAGGCGACCCGAACAGCAATCAAAGACAAAGCCGCGGAAACCTGAGTAGACAAGAGAAGAACCGTACCCATTCCTCCTAAAACATTAAATTAGGATTTTAGCGACAATAAAATCTCTTCCAGACACACCCGTTTGGAGTCTAGCGTAATGAGGTCACGCCTGGCGCGAGAGAGGCCGAGCCTCCCTCAGACGCCATGCCAGTTCGGCAGTTCAGCGCAGCTCATGGACCGGGGCGGACCTACGTCCCACGGAGAGGCAACATCCTTTGTCTACATTGAAAGTAACGTCCGGTAAATATAGTCACTAATTAACCAAACCCCTTTTATTACTTAACCTCTCCGTGAGTACCCGGTCCCTTTTTACGGTCCAGGACCTAATCCGGCCGCATCAACTTAAGGACACCCCGCACCACACTTGGTCAGTGGGGCTGCTCTTCAGCATACGGCACGGGCCGTCTCCCGCAACGTACAGAACTTTGTTTAAGGTCACGCGCACGGCGCTGACCACAAACCCGCAAGGGAACTTGGACAAACTTAATTGCGGTGCGTGTTTCACCACAGTGGGCACAACACCCGCGCCGAGACATTTGCATACGGGATTGGCCGTCTCCAATCGCCCGCCCCTTAATTCAGTGTATTTTTGTATCCCGTATTTTGTACTGCTAACTTACGTTACCCGAGTAACGAGTGCCACATAACTTGTGCGCGCCCCCTTAACCCAGTGTATTTTTGTATCCCGTGTTTTGTATTGCTAACGTACGTTACCCGAATAACGAGTGCCACGTAACTTGTGCGCACCCCCTTAATTCAGTGTATTTTGTGTCCCGCCTTTGTGTTACGAAATTACGTTACCTACGTACCCAGTGAGACGTCTGAGACATAACAGCATCCGAGGCCACGTAACGCGGAACACAAACAATAAGGCGCCACGGAATAACAAGTAAAAACCCCCCCGGGGACCTCTGTAGAGTGTTGTATTGTGTACGACTCGCTCCTCTGAATAAAAGGTACGACACCACCACCTCAACTCCACGTCTCTTATTTAAAATCATCTCACGCAACACCGCCGCCGGCCCTAGTGGGCCACGCAGGGGCACATACATCCACGACCCCAAATTCACGACTAGAAACGAGCTAGTCTGGCGCCCACCCGGACAACACAGATCAAGAACCGCCTTTTCCCACTAGGAGCCACACCGGGACTCGAGCCCGAGACCCCGGACGACGGCAAAGTTGAAAATTTAAAACTTTGTGTATAATTTTTTCAAATATTTTTGCGAAGCCATTAAGTAAAGATATTGGTCTGTAGTTTGACACAATCAATTTAGAGCCATGTTTGTGTATCGGAATGACCTTTGCTATTTTCCATTTGTCAGGGAAAACTTGAGAATGCAAACTGGTGTTAAAGATATGATAAAGAAGAGGAACTAATAAGTACGAACAGCCTTTTAAGATAAAATTAGGGATGCCATCTGGGCCGGTGGATTTGGATGACTTGAGAGCCTTGATGCCCCATAGAATAAGGGATTCGGAAATGTAGCACATAGGAATAGAATCCGAGGACATGTTTGAAGACGTCACATTATTGGTTGAAGTCTTGTAGACACTGGAAAAATATTGTGCAAAAACATTAGATAAAACATTTGGATCATCACAAATATCATCATTGATTTTTAAAGAATATTGTTCATAGTAACCATCTTTCATTAATTTAACATACTTCCAGAATTTCTTTGGATTTTTCTTGATGTTGTTATTAGTAGAGCGGATCCAATTAATTTTATCACGTTTTATATAAGATTTTGCCATTTTGCGAAAATGTGAAAACTGTAAATAATAATAAGGATTGTTGGATCGTTTATAAAGTTTGTGAAAATGTTTTTTTGATTTTAATGCTTGAATTAAGTCATTAGAAAACCATAATGGATATTTGGGTAATTTTTTAGAAATTAGTGGTATAAATATGTTCATATTGTCAGTTATACAATTTGTTAAAACATCCACCTGATGATTAACATTGGTTGATTCATAGAAATGAGACCAGTCGTAATTTTTTATGGAGTTATAAAGACCTAAAAAATTACCATCCTTGTAATTTCTGTAGGGAGGATTAACACTTCTTGAGCTAGAATAAATTTCAATGTTAATGTTTAGAGCTGGATGATACAGATTTTCTTTGGTAAGTATTTCAGAGGCTTGCGTTACTGTACACTGAGGTAGATTTGTTAAGCATAAATCGAGAAGATTTTTGCAAGGTTGGGTGTGATTATATTGGGTCAGACCCAATGTAGACACAAAATTGAGAAGGTAATTGGCTTTGGATTTGACATGTGAATGAGTAATGTTTGAAGAGTGCCGAGTGAGCCAATCAATACCTGGAACATTAAAATCACCAAGAATTAAAATATCTTCTTGAGTGGTAGATAGTTTTTCTTCCAAGTGTTCAAGGTACTCGAGATATTTGTTCGGCGAGATGTCCGGGGCTAGGTAGATAGTTCCGATGATAAAAGTTGTTGCATGAGACGTTTTTACCTTGATCCAGATAGCTTCAATACCGGGAAAGTCGTACATGTAAACAGGTAGCACTGATAAAAATTTGGTTTTGTTAAAGGCTGAAAGTACACCACCCCCTCTATTTTTCAGTGTAAGTTGAGGATTTCTATCATTTCTAAAAACTATATACTGGTCTGTGAAATAGTGAGAATTTATGTTGTTATCGTTGAGCCAGGTTTCTGTTAAACAAATAATGTCGTAATGAGAGTTTAAAAGGTTTTCCAGAAATTCATTAGACTTAGTTCTTAATCCTCTCACGTTTTGATATTCTACAATATTTTTATATACTTGACATTCGAGTTACAAGCCTAACAAATCTAAATTAAACAATTTTCACAATCTTATGATTACATAAGTAAAACATTATTAACAACAATGTTCACAACAATACAATTATTCCTGCCATTCACCTTTTTGCATTATTTTTTTGTAAAAAATATCCAGTTTTTTTTAATTTTCGTTGTGTGTAGGGTTCTGACTCTGGGTCATCATTTCCTGTGCTAGACAAATAGAGGTTGGCACCTGTTAATAAAAAACAAAAAACCACGGTCTAAGAAGGGGAGGTCAGATAAAAGTGACCACTTACCATAGTTCGTCCGCTATTCAACTCTAGCGCTAGGTGTCTTGCGGTGGAAATATATCATTAGGTGTTATGATGATTTTGTCAATTCTCGTGAAAAACAAACAAGAGGTAAATAATATACGATACAACGATAGTTTAAAATCATCGCTGGAGGACGCACAGTAAGGTGATAATCGGGCATAGGGCCACATTTCCGCAACCTAATTTGTTAATGTCTATAAAACTTTAAAAAATACACTCGTTTAAAAAGGTAATTTTTATGCAAATTACTGGAAATATCGCAATGCCGTTTTGCAGAATGATCAGGAATCATGTAAGGAAGTAAAATAAGTTTTGTTTTTACTTTTTTTATTTCCATGGTGGCCCTATACTCCATAAATACAAACGTAGAGAGTTACGACAGTATTTGATGCACTGCAATGAATTTTAATATAATTACACTATATTTTAACATTTAAAATTAAAGGCTGAATCAAATTACATAACTTGGCTGATTTACGTATTTGAATCGTCAATGTTTCGTGTCTCATGTCAAGTGTTGACGCTTCAGCTTGGGTGCATAGTAGGGACGTATTTTTTTAATTTTTTTTATTTACATTGCCTTACAATATCCAAATAAAAAATATATACGTTTTTATAAGTTGTCGAAAACAAACAAGACGCACATACACAGCAAGCAAAAATAATTTTGATAGCCGCATGAATGCACAGGTATTGTAATGTAAATTACAAACTGCTATTACTCCTAAACGAGTTTGAATTCCGTATCTGCGCCTTTTAAGATAACAAAGGAAAGTTTAAAGCACTGAATAAAAGTATTTTGGGATTTTTATAATTTTTTAAAGGAAGAGATCGCACTCGTTTTGCAAATTTTGTATTTTAATAAAAAATGGTGTATTGTCTGACGTCGTCCGACCGACGACCATCCCTAAGCCCGATCTGTTACCGCCAGTATACTCTCCCGCTAACGGAACGCACCCCTGGCCGTGGCCCACCCGAGTCGAGCGAGCCACCGAGCCGAACGGCCAAACCAGACATTATTATTATAAAGCACACTAAATCCGAGTGGACTAGAGACGAACCACACCCATTCCCCCTCAAACAATTAATTACGAATTTTGCGACCTTAAAGTCTCTTCCAGACGCAGTCATTTAGTTTTTAACGTAATGAGGTCAAGCTTGGCGCGGCAGGGGCCGACGCGCCACCGGACGCCATGCCAGTTCCGCAGTTCTACTCGACTCGCGGACCGGGACGGACCTACGTCCCACGGAGAGACCACAACCATTGTCTTCATCGCAAGTAACGTCCGGTAAATATAGTCATTTAGCATAAGCCAAACCTTTTTCTATTCACCTCTCCGTGCGTGCCCGGTCCGTTTTTTACGGTTCAGGACCTAATCCGACCGCGTAAACGTAAAGACGCCCTGCACCACACCTGGTGCGCAGGGTCGTTCTTCAGCATACGGCACGGGCCGTCTCCCGCAAACCACAGAACTTTCTTAAGGCCACGCGCCTTCGCGCGGACCACAAACCCGCAAGGGAAACTTCGCCAAGTTTAGTGGCGGTGTGTGTACCACCCAGTGGGCACGGCACCCGCGTAGAAACAATCGCTTACGGGACTGGCCGACTCCAGTCACCCACAAACTCTGTGTGCCACGTCATTTGTGCGCGCCTAATTTTCATTAAGGGTACTTTGTTAACGTAATTTTGCGCCACGTCATTTGTGCACGCTTAATTTTCATTAAGTGTACTTTGTCAACGTAACTTTGCGCCACATCATCTGTGCGCGCCTAATTTTCATTAAGTGTACTTTGTTAACGTAACTTTGCGCCACGTCATCTGTGCGCGCCTCTCTTGCATCAAGTGTACTTGGCCTGCATACTGTTACCCGAGAAACCAGTGCCACGAAACATTGAACATATACCGGCCTGCACCCCGCAACGGACAAGTAGCCCTCAGGGGCATGTCTGTGCTCAGTAATTGTATGGTGTGACGTCAATCCCTTGAATAAAGGCACGTCGCTACTACGGCAATCCCACGCATTCTTCTTTAACGTAAATTCCCAAGCAATACCGCCGACAGTTCTAGCGGACCACGCTGGGGCAACGAACCACGAACCCCCATTGGTTAGACACCGAGCTAGCCTGGCGCCCTCCCGGAACATAAAACGTTAACCATACCAGCCACCCCGCTAGAACTCGCGCCCGGACTCGAACACGAGACCGCGGCTGACGGCATGTCAAACTACTTACAAACAGGTATTATCAGGGTTGTGCTGGTCATTAATAAAATTCGACATCATACATTCCATTTTTAAAAAAGTTGGGCCTATACAAAAATAAGTAATCTTTAGACTACATTCATACAAATAATAAAAATTAACTTACTATTCCAATGATGTTTCCGAACTGATCTTTGTGTTCCTTTTTTTGTGAGAATGTTGTCTTCCACAAAATGTTTTTCGCATACATAATGGGATCTTTTAAGTACAAACTTGTCTCATGGAATTGCTTTCTGCCACAATTGCCTAACATTGTCATCATTGGGAACTCGGAATATTGCAACTTTCTCGTCCGACATTGCCTGATAATTTGTTTTGCACCCAGGTGCAACACAAAGGTTAGGCATTTTCACAATTAAAATAATATACGCTTATTCTCTTTACTAACAATCAATGCTCCTTGCTCACAATCATAGGCGTGCGCAGGACTTCAGTATTGGTGGTGCCAGATTACACAACAGCCCTGTCATTCACGGACCCCGAGCCAAAAGCGGGGGGTCCGGGGGTCCTCCCCCGGAAAAATTTGGATTTTAAAGCGCAAAATGGTGCTATTTAAGGTGTTCCCGAACAAAAACATTAAATACACAGATGTAAAAATTTTTAACATTTTTTATGACAAATTATGACTTTGAACGTTATAATTAATCACCAGCAAATCTACTAAACTATTTACAGTTTTAAGCTTTGTTGAGCCATAAAGTAAATTGCACAAATTGTTTGCACGGAATTCATGCTGGTGGCTTTGAAAAACCGTACTTATATGTTTTCTGAAGACGCCAAATAAATGCTAGAAAAAAATATTCTCAAATGTTATGTTTTAAACTCAACAAATGAAGGGAGTTTTTGTAATATACCTAAAATATGTAAAATATTAAAATAATAAAAATACACAAATAAGAGTGGGAAAAAGTTTTAACTTTTGGAATACAACAAAAATGTTTTTTCGGCGACTGCATATAAGTCATTGAGTAAGCCTATCCTTTTAACTAACTAAACTCTCTCTTTTTTTAAATAAACCCTGGCGGACGGCGGCTATTATTCCGTGCGCCTGCCCAGTGGAGTGAACAGTGGACACCGAGCGCGCATTCTATGTAATTCAAGGAGAACTAGGAGAAGTATTTACATTTCAGAAGTTTCGTAGCCGCGGCCTGCGTGTACAACACAAGTAATTGCACCTGGCTTGTTTCCGTGTGTATAGTTGGTTCGATTGATAATTGATATACTGATAGTGTTATGAACACCTATCTGTAACTCGACACGATTGGAAAACATATTTTTTTTTGGAAATAATACGGATATTTGTAAGTATGTATTATTTCTGCTTGTAAAAAACAAAATAACGTTAACCCTAATGGTGGTGCCAAGGCACCTGTGGCACCTACCGTGCGCACGCCTATGCTCACAATGAAGTTCCCGCCAATGCCAATGTGGAAACTATACTTCGTAACCTAATTGACCTAATTTATGAAATAATTCACAAACTTATAAAAAATAAACACATCCAATTTAATACTGTATCGATATCTGGAGATTAATGCATTTTAAACATTTAAATGAAAATTTAAATGATTATTATGTTGAGTTGTTCATAACAACAAAGCTTAAAATACCACAGCAGAACAACTAGCGCTACACGTCAGATGGTGGAGCGGAGCGGAACTACGGAGACATTAGGTGTGCCACTTTTGCATGCTGGCCAGGTTGGGGAGTGTCCAGACCTCCCCTTTTTAGACCGTGCAAAAAACAAACACTATCTTTTACAGTCGGCGTCGCGTGTGTTGCCAGCAAAAAAAAAAGTCAATGCTGTCGGACAGGAACTTCACTTAATGGTATTAAGTTAAAAAAAAAAATGTTATACACTTGTTTTGACAAAGCGATACAATAAAACTAATATATCTTACTAGAACACGGTTAAAAAAAAAAAAAAAAAAGATAACGATCTTCAAAATTCTCGTACAACAGCGTACGAGATACAACTTTACCTCGTACAACGTACACAGGTTCTAAATTCTCGTGCAAATACGAGAATTCTCGTACGTCTGGCAACACTGTATCCTTGTCTTTCAAAATCTTTTTTTTTATTGTGGTGGCATGCGGTGTGAGCCAGCAGCCATGGCTCAAAGCAGCGGTACTACTATAAATTAGTAAGGCATTTACGGGAATGATAACGGTAAGGATGTCTAATATTCTAGGTAGAGGCCGATCTACCACAGGAAGTGAAGGCAATAGATGAGAGGAGTATTAGGATGGGATTAGTATCCGGCCACCACGGAAGAATCACTAAACATGGGTTATATTAGAATAAATTATTAAGTATAATGAAATCGACCAATATCGCGCATACTTCGTGTGTATGTTTGTATAACATCGAAGGGTACAAGAAGGGGAACGACAATCCTAATTTCATCAATTCTTGTAACATGTGTTGTCTACCTTCATACTGAGGACATTAGAGTAGTATATGTTTTAGGTCGCCATAAGGGTCTCCACAAGCACAACCAGCTGTGTCAAGAATGCCCAATTTATAAAGATGAGCTGGTGAACTATTATGGACTGTGCGAAGACGAAAAGAGAGTACAGCCCGATGGCGATGTGATGAATGGGGGTATCGGGATATGATATTAAACGAGGTGCCATGTAAGTCGTGATATAAAGTAGAGAGTGATGTTGATAATTTTGTCCAGTCGGAAATCATGAGGTTATGGTAGTGGGCCTTGATAATAGGGTGTAGAAGGTGCGGGGATCGAGGATACATAGAGACGCCCCGCGTAATTGCCAATTGCGCAAGATTATCAACAATTTCATTGTCGTGTATGCCAATATGACTGGGAACCCATATAAAAACCGGTTCCGGTGTGCTTATATGAATGTTCAAGCATAATTTTTTTGATTTCAAAAAGAAGAATCTCCGAAGGATCATGTAAAGATCGTAAAGCAGTTAAAACACTGGCCTAGTCAGATATTATTAGAGGAGACTTTATCTGATAGGTTAACACATATTGCAACACTTGATAAATTGCGAATGTTTCAGCGAGATAAATAGTCACGTGAGAAGGCAATTGATATAAGCCAGTTCTGCCATTAGTTTTATCAAACCAGGCTGTTCCCGTTCCGTGAGAAGTTTTTGAACCATCGGTGTATATATGGGTAGAGTCCATATATTGTGATAGCATTTCTGTGGCTATCTGGCGCAAAGCAATGGGCGAATTATCTTTGAGGTCGAAAATGCGGACAGTGGGACAATAATGATGACATTCATAAGGAAAGGAATATTTTGATTGAATCTGAGTCGGCAACATTAACAAAGAACTGTGTTTAATGGACTGTGAAATATCATAGATCGTATCCAATATTCTGTTTAGGCATGAAAATCTGGACAGATGTAGATGAATCCAATGTTTACTGTAAGCTAATTGTCGGTATATCGTTAAAGTCTTTCAACATCGTCTGCTGGGTGCTTCATGTTTGCTTCCTGACTTCCACTCCATAGACTATTACCTCCATGGACTATACCGATAAAACATGGCGCCGTACTCTGCGAGAGGAAAGGATACTATACAACTTGAAAACATTTCGAAATTAGGAACTTACACTTTTGAGAATGTATAAATAAATTTAAAAACACTTCTAATTATTCATAAACAGCAAATTAAAATTTTTAAATTTTTTAAAAGAAAAAAAAATTATGTATAGCTCACAGCGAACAATAAAAATGTAATAAATTTTTATATTTTATTAAATTGAAACCAATCTAAATATACGAAACTTTTACCAATAACACAAAATACCATTAAGGCTAGTTCAACAATGCCACGGCAGACCAACTAACCATTCCGAAAAACAACCAAGTATATCACAATTTTTTACTTTAGGGTAGGAAGCTGGACTTCTGTAAATAGTAGGTTATACCTTAGGCTGGGTATGCGATTTAAGAATTTAGAAATTATAAACTTAACCTGTACACCTTATAGCATATTGCAAACAGTCACCCGTTTACTGGCTGATTTAACTATTTCATGTTTATTGTAAATTAATTATTATTTTTAAATGTGCATTTATATTATAAGTTGTACCAGGAACCACACTAATAGGGATAGCTAAGGCAAGCCAGTATGTTTAGTCTTTGGGAATTGCCACAGTTTAATAATTTTGTCGTGTCCTGCATTTGGCCTCGGCCCCCTTGTGCAAGTGCTACATGCTCATCCCTGAAACAAACATGGCTGCCCCGACACTGCAGGATATTTTTTACCTAATCTCTATGCCTAAGCTAGTATCCTGTAAGATGGTTATGCACCCGGCGCCGATAGATGGCGCCTGCTGCAGAATGTTAATAAGTGGGATTCATTGTGTCATTACTCAGGAAAGGAGCAGGCTTCTGCTCGTGTTGGGAGCATCCCGAGAGTCAGAACTTAGCATATGATCAGGACAGTCAGTGACATCTTATAGAACATGCTGCAAAGGCTAAATCGGTAAATATTGACTGTAATGATAAAGTAACTGATTTGTATATACACTTGGCGTGTACTGTTATATACAAGAGTCGGTGGTCATCTCTCGGGGCGTGCGCATCTCTCTCGCGGGCTGTTCGCTGGGAGTTCCCTGCGACCTATTGGGTATACCGAAGGCTGGCAGTTCGTGTGGGATTTGTGTGCGTGCTGGGGGCGGCCTAGCAGCGCCAACTGCTACCGACCGCGTCCCGGGGTGGCGGATACGGGAGCCCAGCCCGAGAGTTGCAATCTCGCTGGGGTGGCTGTGAATAACCAATAGCAGTCCGCGGACCAATGGCCGGCCTGCGGAGTCGTTATTACGGCTGTCGGTGTGAAAGGTAGCCTGAATGCAGCTCGGCGCGTGGCAGGAAGCAGCTTCGTCGGCGAAGGCACCGCAGGGGAGCTCGATGTGCCTTAGTAGCGAAGTGTAGACGAACTGCGGGCTGGAACTTGCGGAGCTGTGAACTGCTGCGCGCGCAACGGAATTGAAAAGCATCGGAACTCTGAAGGAAGACATCAGGAACCTCCAGCTGGGGCTGCTGTAGGTGTGGCAGCAGTAGCCTCGAGCGGCGCGACCTTCAACCGTCTCGTGGATTTTGGGTGGCGAGGTTGGGTCCCTCCCCCCACCCTGGCTTGAGAAGTACTGCTGTTGACCTGAAGAAGGAAGATGAATATGGCGCAACGTCAGGCTGCCTTTCGCTCCGAGAGCCAGCAGTTCGAGCCGGTTTACTGGCTCGTCTGCCCGCTTCTGTCTTAACTGTGGCTGCCTGGGCAGCTGTGGCTGGGCTGACGTGAAGTCGCCCGCCCCTGGGGGCGCATGCGCCCCTGGCTAATAATAACCAAGGAGCTCCCAACTTTAAATGCGGGCCGCAAGGCCCAAGCACCCAACTCCACCAAGGTTGATTTTTCAGCCCCTCCAACTCTTCTTACCTGGACCCTTCTTCCTCTTGTCCAGTAGTTACCTGCTTGCTTAATGCATGTTAATTGATCCCCGCATGAACCGGCCCAGGGTTTTCCCTGTGTCTATGCAGGTTTTACCTGGGTCACACTTAGCTAGCTTTTAAGCTAGGCGACCAATGGGGCGTCAGTCATGGCGCCAATTGCAGCCATGGCTGGCCAGTAAACACCAACACGCACTTGATTGCACGCGCCCTTGTCCTGCATGGTTAAAAACCCGCATGGTAGAGTGTATAGGCTCTGGCCTGAGACACACTTAGGTCCTCCCCTAACCTGGACCCTCCCCTACACACTTAGAATTAACTTAGGCTAGGAAAAAAAAAATTATATACAAGAGTCGGTGGTCGTCCCTCCGGGCGCGCGCACCTGTCTCGCGAGCTGTTGGCTGGGAGTTCCCTGCACTAGACTTGCGCATAATAGTTCGCGACCGGGAGCGCTCCTTTTAGTTCGCAGCTCCTTGGCGAACTAGGTCGCTCTTTTATTTCGTCCGCTCCCATCTCGAATTCAAAGAAGACAGGTCACAGATAGTTCGTTCGCTTTGCTACCGCTACTGCAGGCGATCTTCTTTGTATGTTATAGTAGTTATTTTTTATAATGATCAGTGTTGTGAACGCCTAGATTATTATCCTTTTCTGGGTTATTATATATGAAATGAGTAAATAAAACCATAATTTACATAATTGGGTAAAATGGCGTATATAACAGTTCTGTTTTTATTCTTCACTTAACATACACTATAAACGAAAAATTTTAATTTATAAAAGGATTTATTTTATAGCTAGTTTAAGAAATATTATTTATGAAATGTGTTTATTTTAGTGAATAAAATACCGTTTTATAAATATACAAATTTTAATTTTTTTAAAGTTTTAGACGTGCGCATTTACAAGAGCTAAAGGCATCTGATCAGAGAATATAACATATAGGGTAACATGAAAAGTATCTACAGTCGACAATGTCAAATGTTAAGTACATAGTAGTTAAGAATTTTTTTCACATACACACACGAATTTTGGAAATAATAATAAAAAAATGCAAACAATAAATATGATTGAAGTTAACAAAAAATGTGATCCACACTTATTATTTTTGAGATAATTACTTAACATTGCATGTACTGGCATTCTGACAGTCATAAAAACAACTTGTTTAGTTTATCTTTTTTATTAAATGACAAATAAATAATGTATGAAATATAAAAAAAAGTTTATTTAGCAATGGTTTTATATTAGTCAAAATTTTAATATTAAATTTTTCATCAGCTCTCAAAACTATTTTATGAATATTGAAATCATTTTGTAAACACTGATATAAGTACCTAATGTAATTATGTCTGACTTGTTCTCAGTATACACCATGGTTTCCCCACCGCGGTGCTCGGACACGAGTATAAAGCTATCATCATCAACAAAACGATCATATTTGAAAATGTATCATTGCAGTAAACATTTGCAGCGACCAAGAGTCAATATTTTTGTAAAGTCAGTATCCGTTAGACGTCTGAAATTTCAGCTATCCGACCCGAGCAGATAACGATAGCCAGCCAAAAAGACCAGCGACAAAGCCGTAATTAATACCCGAAAGGGAGAACGAGTGACGACTTTTGATAAGAGCCAGATCATGTGCACAGAACTAAAAGAAGGAGATCGGAAAAAGAACGAACTAATGAACTGAGGAGCGAGGGATCTGGGAACTAGTTCGCGTAGTTCGTCTGTGGGAGCGCTCTTCCGAACTAGTTCGTTCGCGAACTACACAAGTCTACCCTGCACCCTATTGCGTAACCGAAGACTGGCAGTGCCCTGCGGGTGGTGGTTATGGGATCCCAGCTCGAGAGCTGCAATCTCGCTGGGGTGACTGTGAATAACCAATAGCCGGCCTGTGGAGTCGTTATTACACAAGAGTCTAGCGACAGCAATGCTACTTCCTGCAACGGGCTGAAAATGCCGAGCCTTTCCGAAGTTGGCCGATCGGTAGCGCCTACTCCCTGGATGGTTTATTAGTTTTACGCGCGCGTTTTTTCTCTCCAGTATAAAAAAGCCACACAGACTGTTTAGTGGATGGTTGGTTATATCAAATATTGTAATAGGATAATATGGGAAACTCCGGCCAATTAGCATTGGCGAAGCGCGAGACACCAGACTGCAGCGCATTCTAGCGGCGTGGACTGAAGAAAGCCCCGCGTAATTCAATTTTACGTGCATATTAAAGGCAACATGTTTACACAATTAATATAAGTGCTGTTTTAACCAAAACTAGAAATTCAAACACATTTAATGCTATTAATCATACAGAACTGTTCTCAGGCTTTATTTAAAGGTATGTGTCAAAGATATATATGTAATTATGTGCAAAATATAATCTATCAAAATAACTGAACAAGTAGTAGGCCTATGTAGTATCTAATTGGTTTTCCAGCTGTTTTATTTTTAAGGAAACAAGAACAACTAGTTTTAGTAACAGAAGTAAATTGTATGTATGAAATTAATTTCTCACCTGAAAATGTGACTGCATTTTAAATAAAAATCCTTAATTATACCGAAAGAAACTGCTGCAAACAAATCATGTTACAAGAATGGTAAGGAATTATAATAAATAATTACTTTATAATTAGAGACAAAAATATAAAACATAGGGGTTAAAATTGTGAATGCGCGAAACGCGAAACACTTACTGCGTTGGGTCCGCTGTAAATCTGAAAAAAGACTTTGAGCAGTTAGTAACGTAATTTTTGCAGCCAAACACCGCACAAATATTTCCGGCCATTCTGAATTACTGTTCACATAATAATGTGTTTATTTATTCGCAAATAGAACCATCATCTTATAGCACCAAACACACTTCAATGCCTTTTACCGCCGTTTCCAAAGCGTAGGTTAAGTCCACGCCGCCAGGTTCGCTGAACAACATGTCTCGCATTTTTTTTGTCTGTTTCCCATATTATCCTATTACAATATTTGGTTATATTAGGTAAGTATAGCTACATTAAAAAAATACTGTAAAATCATTTTATGGTTGCTTAGCACATAACTTTTTAATATGTAGCTATCCAGCGCTAGGAAACTGTTTACATGATTTCACAGTTTTTTTAATGTAGCTATCCTAACCAAATCAACAGTCCACAATGTTTTAAAGTATTTATAATGTAGCTAACCCTACCTAATTGACCACTTTTATAGAGTATGAAAAATATACAAATCCACGAAGTACATTTCTTCAATTAGGTATTTTCCTCTAAAAACAATTACAAATAAATACCGTTGCCTTGTTTATGGTCTTTCCTTTTAACAACACCTCTATATTTATTTACAACGAACCAAAAAAAAAAAAAAAAACAACCGAAAATGCACGATCGGACGTTTTGCTCTCACTTCAGTGAAAATAACTAAAAGAAGGCTTCCCGTTGCGGGATCGCGCCGCCGGCCCCGGAACGAGCGTGAACGGTGCAGCATTTACAGCCAGTTGCAGGAAGTAGCTTTGCTGCCGCTAGACTTTTGTGTTATTACGGCTATCGGGGTGAAAGGTAGCCTGAATGCAGCTCGGCGCGTGGCAGGAAGCAGCTTCGTCGGCGAAGGCACCGCAGGGGAGCTCGATGTGCCATAGTAGTGAAGTGTAGACGAAATGCGGGCTGCTGCGCGCGCAACGGAACTGAAATGCATCGGAACTCTGAAGGAAGACATCAGGGACCTTCAGCTGGGGCTGCTGTAGGTGTGGCAGCAGTAGCCTCGAGCGGCGTGACCTTCAACCGTCTCGGGGATTTTGAGTGGCGAGGTTGGTTCCCTTCCCCCACCCTGGCTTGAAAAGTACTGCTGTTGACCTGAAGAAGGAAGATGAAGATGGTGCAATGTCAGGCTGCCTTTCGCTCCGTGCGCCCGCAGTTCGAGCCGTTTACTGGCTCGTCTGCCCACTTCTGTTTTAACTGTGGCTGCCTGGGCAGCTGGGCTGGGCTGACGAGTGAAGTCGCCAGCCCCTGGGGGCGCATGCGCCCCTGGTTAATAATAACCCAGGAGTTCTCAACCTTTAAATGCGGGCCACAAGGCCCAAGCACCCAACTCCAGCATGGTTGATTTTTCAGCCCCTCCAACTCTTCTTACCTGGACCCTTCTTCCCTCTTGTCCAGTAGTAACCTGCTTGCATAATGCATGATAATTGATCCCCGCATGACCCGGCCCAGGGTTTTCCCTGTGTCTATGCAGGTTTTACCTGGGTCACATTAGCTAGCTTTTAAGCTAGGCGACCAATGGGGCGTCAGTCATGGCGCCAATTGCAGCCATGGCTGGCCAGTAAACCCCAATAGCACACGATGCACGCGCCCTTGTCCTGCATGGTTAAAAACCCGCATGGTAGAGTGTATAGGCTTCGGCCTGAGACACACTTAGGCCCTCCCCTAACCTGGACCCACCCCTACACATTTAGAATTAACTTAGGCTAGGAAAAAAAATTACCAAATACATTAGAAATCTAGAATTGGTGTGTATTACTTACTGCTCCCCTCTTCCCACCTCTCTCCCTCACTCACTCTCTCTCTCTCTTTCCTTCCTCTGAAAGTAGGTGTATTTGGTATGTCCTGGTGCATCGGCTGATGGCTGGGGAGCCGGGGAGCCACGGCGGCCATCTTGGATTACGTCACTTCCGGCGGCCATCTTGGATTACATCACTTCCGGCGGCAAAAACACCTCAAAAGAGCTCATTTTGGACCAAAATGTCCCTTTTTCGAGGGAAAATGTCCCTTTTTCGAGAGAAAATTTCCCTTTTCGAGAAAATATTCCCCTTTTTTCTGCTGTAGGATATCCGGCTATGCAATATCCGCAAAGGGGGGCGCAAGATCCGCAAAGGGGGGCGCAAGATCCGCAAAGGGGGGCACAAGATCCGCAGGGAGGGTCAATTCTCCTCTTTTGCGGAGTTCTAGTTTAACCTGTAAATCCCTATACCTGTCATTTCGTACATTTATTAGGGCTTAGATTTAGGGATCCGCGGCGGCCATCTTAGATTACGTCACTTCCGGCGGCCATATTGGATTTGACCTTGACCTTTGACCCCGGCAGCCATTTTGTTTTTATCCGACATTTTGTTTTCTAGAACATTCAGCCATTTTGAGTTTCATCCGCCATCTTGAAAATCTTTATTTATTATCCGATTTTAATGAAAAAAAATTATAAAAAAATAAATAATCAAAATTTTAAAATAAAATTTAAAAAAATATATTATTTAACAGAATTTTAATTAAATACCTGCGCATCGAACACCCCACTCCTCTACATTACGAATACGCCATCTAGCACCCCACTCCTCTGTTACAATGATATCGTCATCGAGCACCCCACTCATCCCTGTTACAAGTTTTCTTTACACCGCATTCTTTAAAATAAATTTATTATCAAAATAAAAAATAAATACCATCGTTTTCTGCCTGAGGCAGCCATCTTATTTAATGGAGACCGCCATCTTGATTTCATCCGATGGATGTTATCATCGGGTGTAGGTTTTAAAGTACGTTAGTGTATGTAAGGTCGAGTTCCTATCCCGTACCAGCATTATTATGATCCTTATAGACAAAAATCCACAAAAATCCACCAAATCCACAAAATCCACTAAAATCCACAAAAATCCACAAAAACCCACTAAAACCACAAAAACCACAGTCATTTCGTTGTTGTAACCACCATTTTTTTCTTAAAGACTTATCATTTATAGGTTTTAACTAAAATATATGTTATCAATACTATCTTTGTGGATGCGATAGTTAAAGTAATGATAATTTAAAAAAAACATTTATTACTCCATCTTAGCTGACCAGAAATTTTTCAGATCCCTAACTCACAAGTAATAATGTCTTCTCATGTTTGTGTACACGTGTTTAAAAGCTGCATGGAAGCAGATATTTCTAATGTCTGCGTACAATTTCACTTTTATAAACAAGTTCATGTTTGCGTACTCGTGTTTAAAAGCTGCATGGAAGCAGATGTTTTAATGTCTGCGTATACTTACATTTCACCATTCTCTAAGTCATTTATAAGTATCAGTACCTCGAGGGATATAGGTTATAAATTAAAAATAATGAACTACATGTAGGATATAATCTTTCTTATTTAATTAAAGTCATACCTATCTATTACATTTCACAACACAACAAAAAATCTCAAGAGAAAACTATATACAAAAGCCAATCATTTATTTTGAAGACTTTTCATTCAGCGAGTAGAGTCTGTTTGTTCTCAGTTGCAGTCGATCCACACGCTTGAGGGTCCACCCACTACCCTTTCCCTGGTATTCTTCCTCTTCGCAACATATTTTTTCAATGTCATCATTAACAGACTCGTCTATATTGCTACCTAAGTAAATATCAGTATTCTTCGTCTTGAACGCCCTCTCGCAATTCTCATCCTGATATGGCTCAGGTTTACAATATGTACATTCAAGCCACAAATTATATTTCACAGAATTATCATTTTTCAATACTTCTTCAAGCTGATTTACTATATCCTTTTTGACATCGGCTAGAAAGGAACAAACGTTTTTTGGTACGAGGGATCTGTTCAGGTAATAAAAGTCTTTGCACATTCCACTGAATCCAGATTTCGCCAGGAAGAATCCATTCACATTCGGCCTTAATGTACCGAGAACAGTTGTTGACTGTGTTTCACGTTGAGTCGATGTCGAAGCTTCTAGCTGCAGATCTGTATTACTGTTCGAGCCAGTGCGCGTACGAGTCTCAAGCTTAAATGCCGGACCAGAATACAGTACTTGCTGATCAATAGTAGGTGAACGAACCGTACCTTTACAGTTTTTTGTATGTCTTCTCAAATTATCAATACGAGTAAACCATGTATAGCACTTATCACAGTTAAATGCCAATCGTGATGGGTTTTTCACACATTCTCTCTTCTCATGCCGTTGTACACCTCGAGAGAATGCAAATGTCTTTCCACAAAAGTTGCAAGGAAGCCTATTAGTTGCATTCATCGATACATCATTATTCATTATTGCACCACCACAAAACTTCTGCGAATATATTTGTTCTCGCTTGGTAGGAGGAGCACTTTGTTTACATATCTGCAAGTGCCTTTTTAATGTATCATTTCTAGGAAACTGCTTGAAGCATTTCGTACAGCTAAACTTCTCGCGTGACGGATTCCTTACACATTCAGCCCTTTCATGTCGCTTGACATTCTTTTCTAAGGTAAACTCCTTGCTGCAGTAACTACATTGGTAGCCTTTTGATAACACTAGAGGCATAAATTCGGAACCCATATTAACCACTGCTACTTTTGACAGGAGCTTACTTCAAGTTCTTTTTAAAACAACAACTTTAAATAGCATTTTTCAATTAATTCATCAGTGGTTGTTAAGTACCCAATTAAACTAATACATGTCTCAAGTAGTTCCGCTTCTTAAAATCAGAGTTCGCCACATGTTCGAATTATATAAAGTTTATTTTCATATCCCTCCAATCATATCTCACCATATCATACATACACCTCTAAATTATTCCATAATATACGATATCCATTTTTAGCCTACTCTATATCACCAAATGCATCATATTTTATTCTATCATTGTCATCGCGCATAAAGTATATACAAACAAATCCTTCTTCCCTTATTGTATAAAATATTTTCCATGTCTCGTAGGTGATAGATACATTTTCAGAGTTTTACGAAGCAAGTAGAATTCTTAACCTGTCAACCAATACGTTTGGATCTTTAAACGATTTGTAATCAATTCGTTCCACTGCTCGCATCAGCCTTTTTTCTAAATTCTCCTGAGTATTTATAACTATCATTCTTCACATAGTCATCATAATTATAACTATCATCGCCATCATATCATTATCATCAACACCAAAACCATGAACAGTATTATTTTCTATTTATTTTATCACAATGTATCCACCTTTTCGGTCTCAGATCATCACATATTTCAATCATAACAACTTTACTAGCTTCTATATTGTTCACAAATTCATGACCATGTCTAGATAATGACTTAGGTAAATCATCAATTACACAACTACTTGAGCTACAATTTGCCTGTTTCACAATGTTTCCTACATTTTAGCCTCAGATCTTTAACACATTCTTCTGTCTTGTCCGGTTCATGTACCTCAAAATTGTTCTCAAGTTCATGTCTGTCTCGATAACTGTTCAAATACTTTTTCATGTCTCTAAATAAATAATACCATTTTCAGGTTTAATATCTAGTCCTCCAGATGTGATCATACGAAACCCATCATTGATTTCTGTAGGAAGACGAACTTCTTCATTTTCATCTCAAAAATCTCGCCACCCCCCTTTTTTCCTGTAGGGCGATGTTTCGTTTACATTTCTTTAATGCTGGAACATCATTATCCTTCATTGCGGACGCTGCTAGCGTCAAAGTGTAACAATGTTTTTTACCAATTTCACATCGATTCACCCCAACCACTGACTTTTTCTCAGCAGACGAAGGAAGTGTATCTTCACAAGTCTTGAGGAGGTTTGCTAAATTATCGTTTATTTTAAAATGATGCCATCACTTTTCAGAATTTGGCATTTTCTGCAAAGAATTCATTACACAATTTCCTTTCCCATGCCGTCGAGCATGTGGTTTTAGTTAACAGAACATTGCAGTACCAACACGCTTGTAGCCAAAATAAAAAAAACTGATACTTTTGGAAGCTTGCTGACTGTTTTTCCAATCATTAGTTTCTTAAATAATTAAAATACAAAATTATCATCCAAGTTATTCACACTCACATTCGAAATATGTTAATGATTATTTTAGCTTTTATATCCGCATTATTAAATATTTCATTGGTGAATGTTAATTATATCATTTTGTAAATTCACTGTCCAAGCAGTTCCGCTTCTTACCAATAGATGTCACCACATACTAAGTTGAAGTAAAAATATGTTGTTTTTTTACATTTATGCAAGAATACTGGATGCTCTTTCATTATCACAAGATAAGTATGGCTTCGCTAGACCTCGCAGGGAAGGGGAATCATCGTACCTGATAGTGTTTCTCAGCTATCGAAGTTTATTTTACCAATAGCGACTATCTAATCGTCTATCAAACATATGTAGACTTTCGACAGGCCTTTTTTTTTTAAAGGTAGCCGCTTCCCCTGCCGGTTCCATAAGAGTCCAGCAAAAGGCTTCTTAATATCCGAAGCATTTTTCACACACATAAATTCAATGTATGTGTGTAGTGATTTGGGAACGTATCGAGATGCAAAAATGATTTATGAATGTGAAATGGGACGAATTGTCATTGACCAAGAGCAGCAGATCGAAATTATGTTCTATCTCTTCAGGAGCGTCTCGTGCTGAACAATGTTTTGGTTCTCGCCGATACTGTGGATGTTGTATGAGACACTAGGTTTCTTTCTTGATATTTGTGAACTTTAACTTCACCTCCAAGCCATACCAGCGTATATTGACTTGCTCAGGATGCTCGCCCTCATATAACCAGGATAGCTCACTTAAAACATATGTGCTCATCTAAGTATTTACAGATTGACCACCGCATATTTTTCTTTGATGCAGGTAGGAATTTTGATGTAGGAGCTAGCTCGAAGTGGATAAAGCTTGTTAATGTGTAGTTGTAGTCGCCAGACAAAGACCATCCGGACCCCTTTCATAATTAGTATTCTTCCTCTTTACATATCTTAAAGATGGACTCGGCAACTGCTTCCTCCACTTCACGAACTGCAAAGAGTGGAACATTCGTGGTTTTGAAGACCCTCTTGCGTTCACTCGAATCCACTAGCTTTTCATAGTCACACTCTAGCACTACAATATACTTGAGCGACCCATTCTCCTCAATTTCCTCTAGAAGTTGGCTTATTAGTTTAACCTTGATATAGTCCAAGTATGTACATGTGTCCTTGACAGAACTCGGGCTATTTTCTACCACACAAGTCTTCAAGTTACCCCAGATTCCCACTTCTGCAATGATGAAGTCGTGGATGTTGGCCAAAACCCGCCTCTGTCACCAGCAATGTTCGGCTGGTGCTTGGCTTAGGTATGACTACAGGCTTAAGCGCGGCCATTCTCTGCTTCTTAGTTGATAGTGGATCAGGACCCTTGCACACTTTGGTATGTGCTTTCAACTTATCAGCCCTGGCGAACACTTTAGCATAGTTCCCACACGAATGCATTTTATGGCTAGGTTTGAGACCGCAAGCCGTCTTCTCATGATGTGTGACATGACTGGAGTTTTCGAAGGTTTTGAAGCAGAAGCTACACCAGGTGACTGAAGTCGTGAGGGCAGCACCAGTACATGTTGTAAGATATTACCGCAATTTATCACTGCGAGCAACCATCTTTCCACACAGATGACACTGCTTGAGGTCATGCTGCTGGTTGTCAGCACACTGATGTTCATAACGGTAGCAGTTATTAGCTGCCGTATAGGTAGCAGGGCAGAAACGTCATTTCTGCATGGTTTATGTCATCACAACAATCGGTAGTCTGTGCTCAATGCACGGAACACACGAAGGAAGCCCGACGTACGGAGAACTATAACAGAAGTCTTAAGAAAACAATGTAGCTACCCATTACATGAAAATGTTTGCATACATACTTCAAACCTACAAACTACAGCTTCAACAAACCAATCCTTAAGTTAGGAATACCTTACCCCGAAAAAAATCTAAAAAATCACTAAAATGTTAAAGTACTGTAACTGACAAGTTACACAGAAGTAGTCAAAAAATATTCAAAGTCCTGGTAACTGGTAACTTTTACAAATTTTTAAGTACAGAGAAGCATTTAGCTGAAAAATATTCAAAGTCCACACAAATTTTTAAGTACAGAGAAGCATTAAGCTGAAAATATTCAAAAGCTATATATAGTTACATTTTCACACAAAAGATTAAGTACACAGAAGCAGTTAGCTCAAAAATATTCAAAGTCCATACAACCCCCTCTCCACACAAATGTTTAAGTACAGAGAAGCACTAAACTGAAAAATATTCAAAAGCGCGCACAGCTACATTTTCACTCAAACGTTTAAGTACACAGAAGAAGCTAGCAGAAATAATGTTCAAAGTTCTGATAGCTAACAAAATTATTTAAATGATCATATAGATAGCTATCTAAAAAAGGAAAAAAATGAATACACAGCCTCAAATCCACTCATTTACACGAAATCCAAAAAATTAACCCACAAACTACAACTTATCATACTACCCCTCAATATAACAAAGAAGCCTTTTGCTTGAAACCAACCAAACCTAGAAATTGTTACAATTTTACCACAAAACGTAGCTCATGTGCAGGTTTTCATAACTCCTGAGATTCGGTAGGTCTGTGATGTGTGAAGGGGTATGGGGTAAAAACATGTAGCAACCATGCAACAAGTATGATTAACCTCTATAGCTTGGACCAATTACAACCACTATTGGCTTTACCAATTAGAGATGAGCTCGTGAGCTACTTTCACAATCATGAATCATCTCTCAATAATGTCTGAGAGCCTGAGCTATCCACAACAGTCTCAAGCAATTCACGGCATCATGGACCCAAGAGTCCCTCAGCACACAGCCATTATCTACACACACAGTTAAACTTCTACATGACAATACTTGACATGGTAAATGTTATAGTTATGAAAGAAAATAGTTAGAAAAATTGAAATCTAAATCTTTTTTTGGATTCAGAACATACACATACATGTGTGAAACTAAGCATGGGACTTGAGCGAAAACATTAGTTGCTCACGAAACATCTTGTGTAAATAACTTCATACCTACAAACCCACATTAAATCCATAATTCATAGTCATAAATTATCAAACCAACCCACAACATCATCAAATTAATCCGCACATTAGCATATTACAGCTACCAACACCACCCTTTGAATTCAATCTAACATAAAAATCACTCAAATACCACCAATGTAAAAATTACAAGTCGAAAAATTATGCATGAGTTCAAGTATGGAGGTGATCTCATCCATATCAGTATAGGCTCCTACACAAAAAGAAACAATTAAATGTATCACCCTGGCCACCAAATCATTTAGACCATCCCAAGACACATATAATATCTCTTATGCTGCCATTATTCTGAAAATCACAAGATTCTTTACTTTAACACCAGCTACATAGTCATTATCCTCACCATCTTCTCAGATATCATCGACACAGCCATCATCATGACCAACATACTCATCCAGGTTCGTAAAAATGGGCCTGCCCGTACAGAACTTCTGGTTCCTATGCAACAGGCAAACCAGGCGCCCAATAAATAAACTTGTGGTTGAGCTCCCGAAGGCCGTAAACTCAGATAGGATTTACGCCATAAAAACATTCTGTAACCTCAGCATTCGTGTCGAGGACTACCGCCACCCGAAAGGTCCCATGCAGTGTGGCAACTGCCAGCGTTTTGGGCATCCCACGAAAGGCTGCAGAGCATCTCCTGTGTGCCGCTGGTGCAGCAAGGGCCATAAAACAGAGAATTGCCCCGAGGGAGGGGACAGGAACAAGGCAAAGTGCGCGAGCTGCAAGGGCCCGCACTGCGCCAACTACAGAGGGTGCCAGGCTTACAAGCGTGAAAACTGGCGCTATCTCCCGCAGGAGGAACGCAAGGAAAGGGAGCTGCAGTCAAAGCGTGCAATTCGCGAAAACAAGCGAGCTGCAGCTGCGGCGCAAACACACTTTCAGTCACAACAAGCTGGCTCGTCCAGCTACCAGCCCCAGCCCCCCAGACAGGTATGGCGCGGCCCCAGCTGCCCTGTTCCTCAACAGTGGCAGAGCCCCAACCAGTACTCGGTGCTGGACGACAGGTACGAGTTGGAATACCCTGTTGTGGCCAACTCTTGGAGGCCCAGAGGGCAGCCACAGCCCCAGAGAGCCCCGAAAAAACACCATTCGGGACATAAAAATGGAAAGGGGAAGAGGGCCCCGGAGGAACAGCCTGCTCCAAGGCAGGTACAGCCTGCCCCGCAGCACCCCGCCCCCCCTCCCCCCATCGCACCACGCACGAAGCCAATCCCAGTGGCGCCCCGGGTGAATCACGAGCACGAGGACACTGGAATGCAGATCGAGTCAGCGCCTGCAGTGTTGCCAACTGCTCCGCTGCAGCCCAGCTCCACTCGTAAGCCAGGTCCCGACCCTAAGGCATTTCTAAAGGTCGTGGGCCAGTCCAAAACATTTATTGAGGACCCAAACCTGTCCCAGGCCCTTGAGCCAATGTGCCAACTCATGGCCATCTGGTGCGACGCGGCCATGTCCCTTGAGGAAAAGATACAAGCCACCATGGGCTTCGTGCAGACACTAGCGGCCAGCTTCAATGCCGCACACCCCTAATTTAGGTCCTGTCACGAACACTAATCCCGTAGACAGTAGTTTAGGTACCATCCTCTACTGGAATGCACGAGGAATTAGAAACAAAATAATCGAGTTTACAGATAATTTACTAAAATATAAGATTAAAATCGCGGCCATCAATGAGACTCACCTAATACCAACAGATAGATTAACGATATCAAACTATAATGTTTACAGGCGCGACCGTGACACCAGAAGCGGAGGGGTGGCCTTAGTGGTCCACAGAAGCATTAGGCACACAGAATTTTATTTACCTGCATTTAATGAATTAGAAACTGTTGCAATAAATATTAAAATCAACAACCAACACATAGTACTTATTTCCATGTATGCACGGCCGGGTAGGTCTCTCACTTTGAATGAGCTGGACATATTATATGGCTCAGCTCCTGCATTTTTAGCAGTTGGCGATATTAATGCCAAGCATAAGGATTGGAACTGTCGGAGCAACACAGCCAATGGCTTCCTGCTGCAACGGCATGAGTCTAATAAAAATTATCAAGTTTATGCTCCCTCAGAGCCCACACACGATAGCGGAGCACTAAGGCAAACCCCCGACATACTAGATATCGTTTTAAATAAGAGAGTCCAAACGGGATTCGAACTCAGAGTCGTCCATGAACTGTCGTCTGACCACTTCCCAGTACATTTAATATTCGATGACGCGGACACTGACACCAATCCGCCGAGAAAAATCAAAGACTATAAAAAAGCTGACTGGCGAGGCTTTCAGACGAATCTATTAGATAACGTGCCCGCAGCCGATGCTGCCAACCTAGAAACTAAAGAAAGTATTGAAACAGCAGTAACAGAACTCACAGTAAATATACAAACTGCAATAAACTCGTGCATCCCAGTAAAGGAGGTTAAGTTTAAGCAGGGAGAGCTGCCGGCATACATAAGGGACTTAATATCACAGAAAAGTAGACTAAGGCGCGAACATACTAGGCGTAGACAGCGTGACATTAAAGCGCGTATTAATGAATTACAAAGAATAATTTCCGATGAGATAACTCTGTGGAGGGACAGCCAATGGGAGGCGAAAGTCTCCCAGCTCCAGGTGCAAGATGGTAGCACCTGGAGTATGACAAAGCGGTTCCTCCACAAGACAGATAAAATTCCTCCATTACAAACCCATACTGGAGTCGCTTATACACCAATAGATAAAGCACAGGCATTCGCGGACACATTAGAAGAAGCATTTAAACCTAATATCGAGCCCTGCGACCCAATATTTAATGCAATGATATATAGGGAATTAAGAATAAAACTAAATCAGCCTTTAACTTCAGAGCCTTATCTAACTCAATCGCAGGAAGTTAAGCAGGCTATTAAACGTATGAAACCGCGTAAAGCTCCGGGAATAGATGGCATACAGGCAGTTGTCCTTAAGAAACTGCCTGATGAAATTTTAGAGTACTTAGCTGAATTAATAAATGCCATGTTTAAATTGCAATATTTCCCTTCACAATGGAAACAGGCCAACGTAATGGTATTTCATAAGCCTGGTAAAGATAAAACAATGCCACAAAACTATCGGCCAATTAGCTTACTAAGTATAATGTCAAAGGTAGCTGAGTACATAATTTTGCAACGACTCAATACTCATATTAAAGAACGCAACATATTGCCGAATGAACAATTCGGATTTCGCAGCGCGCATTCCACTACGCAACAACTAGTACGCATGACGGAAGAAATAGTAACAGCGTTTACATGGAACAGCTATAATGTAGCAACGTTTCTAGATGTAGAGAAAGCTTTTGATAGAGTCTTCCACGCAGGCTTAATCTATAAACTATACCAAGCCGATCTCCCCGACTGCTATATAAAATTATTAACCTCGTATTTAGCCAATCGCTCGTTCAGAGTCACTACAGAGGGGGCACTGTCAGACGAGAAACGAATCAGAGCAGGCGTTCCGCAAGGTAGCATACTGGGGCCCGTTTTATTTAACATTTACATACACGACATGCCTAAACCTGAGCATCGCCTAGTACAGTTCGGCCTATACGCCGACGATACAGTATTGTTTAGTAGGTCACGCAACTTAAATCTTGCAACAGAAAGGCTTCAAACTGCGTTAAACTCACTAGAAAATTGGTGCACGAAATGGCGAATTAAAGTTAATCCTACAAAGTCCGAAGCCATTGTTTTTACGCGGAAACATCTCCCGCCACTAGAAAATAGGCCGCAATTAACGCTATTCAATGCAGAAATACCGCACAAAAACGTAGTAAAATATTTAGGCGTACATATGGATCGTAAATTACTATGGCGCGACCATATAGAAGCAAAAAGAAAGGCGGCATTCACGAGATTAATGACACTCTATCCAGTCATGAGTCGACGACGAGGTAGCTCAGTTAAAAACGGATTAACCATATATAACGCGCTAATTAAACCCATTATTACCTATGCGGCACCAGTGTGGGCAACAGCAGCAGAATCCCATCTGAAAAAGCTACAGAGAATACAGAACAAGAGCATTCGTATCGCGACTGAAGCACCTGTGTATTGTCCCGTCAGGGCCATGCATAGGGAGCTAAAACTCGAATTATTAAAGGACTACTATGTTAGGACTACTCAGAAATTCTATGATAAATGTAAATTAAGTGAAAATCCGTTTATTTCCTCCCTTGGCGACAAAGATCCGGATTTGCATCGGAAATATAAAATGCCGGTTTCAATCCTGGCTCACAGGCCCCCGTAGCTGCGCTGTGGTTGGCCGACTCGTCCGGCCAATGAAAATACTACTCGTGAATTAAAATGAAACTTCAAGTTAATTTATACTTAATTACAATAATAAATAGTTAGGCTACCAAACGTAGCGACAAAGAGTGTCGTACTGCATTAAACCTGCCCTCTGCCCTCGCATTCAGTGAAAGTAAACACCGATCGAGCTGGGGATGCCGATACGAGTGGCATGCTGCTTGCTGCCGGGCATGGTAGGCCTGTGGTGCGTCGCGACGATATAATTTAAAATTAGTGGTAGAAGTCGTGTCCTGTGATACGTGTTTGCCCGGATAGTTAGTGCAAATAAACACCGATCGAGCTGGGGTTACCGATACGAGTGGCATGCTGCTTTCCGATGGGTACCACTGCTGCAGGGCATGACTACTTAAAATTTTGAATATTTAAAACAATACGAGTGCTCTGTTCCCATTCGCCTGTGACTTTATATGTTGGCAGTTCTACCACTATATTTAAGTGCGTAGATATTAAGATACTAAATAAAGTAATATAATATATTAGGCTAAGAGAGAAAAATTAAAAATAATAAAAACAAAAAAATCAAATAAAATACCAAAAATATAATAGTTTAATTCATATTAAGTTATTAGCTTTAAGATATCTTAAATAATGTAGCCTACGCTCCGCACTAGCAGAGCGTACACATAGTGAAATATGTTCTGTTTGTGTATGTTTAGTAAGTAAGGTGTTCTAATTTTCTTATTTTAGTTTAGGTGCTACTGGAGGCGGAGTGGGTGGCCCGGTGTGGCCAGCCACCACCAGAGGCGCTCGCGTCCCTGGTCAGAAGATCCAGAACTGCAGAACAACAAACAATGCGGACATTTAAGTCCAAGCGCCCAAACCCCGCATGGTAGACTCTTTCTGCTCTGACCAACTCTTCTTCCTGAACCATCCTTCTTTCTCCCGTATTGAACCTGCCTGAAATTAATGCATGAAATTTGGCATCCCGCATGAAAGTGCCCAGGGTTTTCCCTGTGTCTATGCAGGTTTTACCTGGGCCCAACTTATCTAGTAGTTTAGTCTAGAGTTAAGAGTGAGGGGAGTTAGTCATGGCGCCAATCGCTGCCATGGCTGGCCAATCCCCTCCTAGCACACGATGCATGCGACCCTCTCCCTGCATGGCTAATCCCAGCATGACTAAGGCGTATAGGCTTCGGCCTGAGACGCACTTAGGTCCCTCCCTAACCCGGACCCCTCCCAAATACACTTAGTTTTAGTTAGGTTAGGAAAAAAAAAAAAAAAAAATACTCATCCAGATTACTGTCATATTTCGTAATCTTAGGCATCGAAGCGTCTTCTTTGTCTTGAAGCATCCTTTATAAGTGTCCATCCGTTCTCAAAGTTCGAAGGCTCTGGAGAAATGGGCTGAAACATATTCTCACTTTTTACAATAATGATACTTCTGCCGTCTTCGGTCTTCCTTAAACCTTCAACATCCTTAACTTCAAGTTCTTTGTCGAGATCACAAGAGCTACGAACATTCATCCCAAGGAGTAACATTCATCAGTGAGCATAACTTTACAAGTCTTGCAATGTCTTTTTAAGCTCTCTCTTAGAGCAAAATACCTGTCACACCGATCAAAACGTAACATTTTATATAGTCGGTTTTTGACATGATCATTCTTTCTCATAGTAAAACCCCTGTCACAATAACTACACCAGTGACCTTTTAATGACGTTAATAGCACCGATCCAGAATCCATATTAGTTTCTACGACAAATGTCAGAAGCAACCTGAAAGTTCAAACACAAATACTAAACTTAAATAGAACATTAAAATAAACTATCAGCGAGAGTTAATTCCGAATTTTAAATAATACATTGTTAAGTAGTTCCGCTTCTCACCAACATATTTTGCAACGTGCTGATTTAAAGTACTTAATTATTTATTTCTAATGAAGTAAACCTTATACAAAGTACAAAATATTAGTTAAGCAAATATAAATGTTACCCACATATGACTACAAATTTAGTCAATTCGGCAGCAAATGTAACCAATTTTCTCCATCTGTCTACAAATGTAACCCTGTAGCCTATGTATTCCGATCTTCAACCCACTTCGCTTCAGAGTATGATGGGTGTATTCATACTGTTTATAAAGCTATGTTATTATGTAGCATGCAGGACGTTTACTTGGTGTTCGCAGGAGAAGTAAGTATTCGGTAGGTCTCAAGGGAAAGAAAATCAAATTTGTGTTGTCCTCGTAACAAGCTACCATTTCTTATATGTAACAAAATAGTGAATTTTAATCAAGTGTCATCGTTATTATCATTTTTTTTAAACTAACCGAAATTCTCAGCACATAACCAGTCACAAGTAGAAATAATCTGACTATGGTGGATTATTACCCCAGAATTCACTGAAAAATTCTATGTGAGAATCAATTTTATTTCTAAATAAGGTCTCATTCGGCAGTTCTAAGAGTGAACATTATGGAGGATGTATACTTGGTGTTCGCAAGAGAAGTAAGGATTCGATAGGTCTCAAGAGAAATCATCAAATTCTTGTCAGGTAAAACAGCAGAAGCATACGAAAAAAAATTCTGACACAGTAAAGTTGAAGGAAACATAGTAATCCATCAAAATTTCACGTGAAAAAATAGGAGCACTCAGAGAAAACCACCATGGAGAAGATGTCGTTTATAAACATCATAAATTATCAATTTTTTTAAAAAAAAGTTCAAATTAAATCCTGCTTAAGCAAAGAGTTCACAAGCTGACTTGTGCTATAACTCTCATGTTGCTTAAGCAAAGAGTTCACAAGCTGACTTGTGCTAGAACTCTCATGTTGCTTAAGCAAAGAGTTCACAAGCTGACTTGAGATAGAACTCTCATGTTGCTTAAACAAAGAGTTCACAAGCTGACTTGTGCCAGAACTCTCATGTTGCTTAAGCAAAGAGTTCACAAGCTTACCTGTGCTAGAACTCTCATGTTGCTTAAACAAAGAGTTCACAAGCTGACTTGTGCCAGAACTCTCAGGTTGCTTAAGCAGGATTTAATTTGAACTTTTTTTTAAAAAAATTGATAATTTATGATGTTTATAAACGACATCTTCTCCATGATGGTTTTCTCTGAGTGCTCCTATTTTTTCACGTGAAATTTTGATGGATTACTATGTTTCCTTCAACTTTACTGTGTCAGAATTTTTTTTCGTATGCTTCTGCTGTTTTACCTGACAAGAATTTGATGATTTCTCTTGAGACCTATCGAATCCTTACTTCTCTTGCGAACACCAAGTATACATCCTCCATAATGTTCACTCTTAGAACTGCCGAATGAGACCTTATTTAGAAATAAAATTGATTCTCACATAGAATTTTTCAGTGAATTCTGGGGTAATAATCCACCATAGTCAGATTATTTCTACTTGTGACTGGTTATGTGCTGAGAATTTCGGTTAGTTTAAAAAAAATGATAATAACGATGACACTTGATTAAAGTTCACTATTTTGTTACATATAAGAAATGGTAGCTTGTTACGAGGACAACACAAATTTGATTTTCTTTTCCTTGAGACCTACCGAATACTTACTTCTCCTGCGAACACCAAGTAAACGTCCTGCATGCTACATAATAACATAGCTTTATAAACAGTATGAATACACCCATCATACTCTGAAGCGAAGTGGGTTGAAGATCGGAATACATAGGCTACAGGGTTACATTTGTAGACAGATGGAGAAAATTGGTTACATTTGCTGCCGAATTGACTAAATTTGTAGTCATATGTGGGTAACATTTATATTTGCTTAACTAATATTTTGTACTTTGTATAAGGTTTACTTCATTAGAAATAAATAATTAAGTACTTTAAATCAGCACGTTGCAAAATATGTTGGTGAGAAGCGGAACTACTTAACAATGTATTATTTAAAATTCGGAATTAACTCTCGCTGATAGTTTATTTTAATGTTCTATTTAAGTTTAGTATTTGTGTTTGAACTTTCAGGTTGCTTCTGACATTTGTCGTAGAAACTAATATGGATTCTGGATCGGTGCTATTAACGTCATTAAAAGGTCACTGGTGTAGTTATTGTGACAGGGGTTTTACTATGAGAAAGAATGATCATGTCAAAAACCGACTATATAAAATGTTACGTTTTGATCGGTGTGACAGGTATTTTGCTCTAAGAGAGAGCTTAAAAAGACATTGCAAGACTTGTAAAGTTATGCTCACTGATGAATGTTACTCCTTGGGATGAATGTTCGTAGCTCTTGTGATCTCGACAAAGAACTTGAAGTTAAGGATGTTGAAGGTTTAAGGAAGACCGAAGACGGCAGAAGTATCATTATTGTAAAAAGTGAGAATATGTTTCAGCCCATTTCTCCAGAGCCTTCGAACTTTGAGAACGGATGGACACTTATAAAGGATGCTTCAAGACAAAGAAGACGCTTCGATGCCTAAGATTACGAAATATGACAGTAATCTGGATGAGTATGTTGGTCATGATGATGGCTGTGTCGATGATATCTGAGAAGATGGTGAGGATAATGACTATGTAGCTGGTGTTAAAGTAAAGAATCTTGTGATTTTCAGAATAATGGCAGCATAAGAGATATTATATGTGTCTTGGGATGGTCTAAATGATTTGGTGGCCAGGGTGATACATTTAATTGTTTCTTTTTGTGTAGGAGCCTATACTGATATGGATGAGATCACCTCCATACTTGAACTCATGCATAATTTTTCGACTTGTAATTTTTACATTGGTGGTATTTGAGTGATTTTTATGTTAGATTGAATTCAAAGGGTGGTGTTGGTAGCTGTAATATGCTAATGTGCGGATTAATTTGATGATGTTGTGGGTTGGTTTGATAATTTATGACTATGAATTATGGATTTAATGTGGGTTTGTAGGTATGAAGTTATTTACACAAGATGTTTCGTGAGCAACTAATGTTTTCGCTCAAGTCCCATGCTTAGTTTCACACATGTATGTGTATGTTCTGAATCCAAAAAAAGATTTAGATTTCAATTTTTCTAATTATTTTCTTTCATAACTATAACATTTACCATGTCAAGTATTGTCATGTAGAAGTTTAACTGTGTGTGTAGATAATGGCTGTGTGCTGAGGGACTCTTGGGTCCATGATGCCATGAATTGCTTGAGACTGTTGTGGATAGCTCAGGCTCTCAGACATTATTGAGAGATGATTCATGATTGTGAAAGTAGCTCACGAGCTCATCTCTAATTGGTAAAGCCAATAGTGGTTGTAATTGGTCCAAGCTATAGAGGTTAATCATACTTGTTGCATGGTTGCTACATGTTTTTACCCCATACCCCTTCACACATCACAGACCTACCGAATCTCAGGAGTTATGAAAACCTGCACATGAGCTACGTTTTGTGGTAAAATTGTAACAATTTCTAGGTTTGGTTGGTTTCAAGCAAGGGGCTTCTTTGTTATATTGAGGGGTAGTATGATAAGTTGTAGTTTGTGGGTTAATTTTTTGGATTTCGTGTAAATGAGTGGATTTGAGGCTGTGTATTCATTTTTTTCCTTTTTTAGATAGCTATCTATATGATCATTTAAATAATTTTGTTAGCTATCAGAACTTTGAACATTATTTCTGCTAGCTTCTTCTGTGTACTTAAAAGTTTGAGTGAAAATGTAGCTGTGCGCGCTTTTGAATATTTTTCAGTTTAGTGCTTCTCTGTACTTAAAAATTTGTGTGGAGAGGGGGTTGTATGGACTTTGAATATTTTTGAGCTAACTGCTTCTGTGTACTTAATCTTTTGTGTGAAAATGTAACTATATATAGCTTTTGAATATTTTCAGCTAAATGCTTCTCTGTACTTAAAAATTTGTAAAAGTTACCAGTTACCAGGACTTTGAATATTTTTTGACTACTTCTGTGTAACTTGTCAGTTACAGTACTTTAACATTTTAGTGATTTTTTAGATTTTTTTCGGGGTAAGGTATTCCTAACTTAAGGATTGGTTTGTTGAAGCTGTAGTTTGTAGGTTTGAAGTATGTATGCAAACATTTTCATGTAATGGGTAGCTACATTGTTTTCTTAAGACTTCTGTTATAGTTCTCCGTACGTCGGGCTTCCTTCGTGTGTTCCGTGCATTGAGCACAGACTACCGATTGTTGTGATGACATAAACCATGCAGAAATGACGTTTCTGCCCTGCTACCTATACGGCAGCTAATAACTGCTACCGTTATGAACATCAGTGTGCTGACAACCAGCAGCATGACCTCAAGCAGTGTCATCTGTGTGGAAAGATGGTTGCTCGCAGTGATAAATTGCGGTAATATCTTACAACATGTACTGGTGCTGCCCTCACGACTTCAGTCACCTGGTGTAGCTTCTGCTTCAAAACCTTCGAAAACTCCAGTCATGTCACACATCATGAGAAGACGGCTTGCGGTCTCAAACCTAGCCATAAAATGCATTCGTGTGGGAACTATGCTAAAGTGTTCGCCAGGGCTGATAAGTTGAAAGCACATACCAAAGTGTGCAAGGGTCCTGATCCACTATCAACTAAGAAGCAGAGAATGGCCGCGCTTAAGCCTGTAGTCATACCTAAGCCAAGCACCAGCCGAACATTGCTGGTGACAGAGGCGGGTTTTGGCCAACATCCACGACTTCATCATTGCAGAAGTGGGAATCTGGGGTAACTTGAAGACTTGTGTGGTAGAAAATAGCCCGAGTTCTGTCAAGGACACATGTACATACTTGGACTATATCAAGGTTAAACTAATAAGCCAACTTCTAGAGGAAATTGAGGAGAATGGGTCGCTCAAGTATATTGTAGTGCTAGAGTGTGACTATGAAAAGCTAGTGGATTCGAGTGAACGCAAGAGGGTCTTCAAAACCACGAATGTTCCACTCTTTGCAGTTCGTGAAGTGGAGGAAGCAGTTGCCGAGTCCATCTTTAAGATATGTAAAGAGGAAGAATACTAATTATGAAAGGGGTCCGGATGGTCTTTGTCTGGCGACTACAACTACACATTAACAAGCTTGATCCACTTAGAGCTAGCTCCTACATCAAAATTCCTACCTGCATCAAAGAAAAATATGCGGTGGTCAATCTGTAAATACTTAGATGAGCACATATGTTTTAAGTGAGCTATCCTGGTTATATGAGGGCGAGCATCCTGAGCAAGTCAATATACGCTGGTATGGCTTGGAGGTGAAGTTAAAGTTCACAAATATCAAGAAAGAAACCTAGTGTCTCATACAACATCCACAGTATCGGCGAGAACCAAAACATTGTTCAGCACGAGACGCTCCTGAAGAGATAGAACATAATTTCGATCTGCTGCTCTTGGTCAATGACAATTCGTCCCATTTCACATTCATAAATCATTTTTGCATCTCGATACGTTCCCAAATCACTACACACATACATTGAATTTATGTGTGTGAAAAATGCTTCGGATATTAAGAAGCCTTTTGCTGGACTCTTATGGAACCGGCAGGGGAAGCGGCTACCTTTAAAAAAAAAAAGGCCTGTCGAAAGTCTACATATGTTTGATAGACGATTAGATAGTCGCTATTGGTAAAATAAACTTCGATAGCTGAGAAACACTATCAGGTACGATGATTCCCCTTCCCTGCGAGGTCTAGCGAAGCCATACTTATCTTGTGATAATGAAAGAGCATCCAGTATTCTTGCATAAATGTAAAAAAACAACATATTTTTACTTCAACTTAGTATGTGGTGACATCTATTGGTAAGAAGCGGAACTGCTTGGACAGTGAATTTACAAAATGATATAATTAACATTCACCAATGAAATATTTAATAATGCGGATATAAAAGCTAAAATAATCATTAACATATTTCGAATGTGAGTGTGAATAACTTGGATGATAATTTTGTATTTTAATTATTTAAGAAACTAATGATTGGAAAAACAGTCAGCAAGCTTCCAAAAGTATCAGTTTTTTTTTATTTTGGCTACAAGTGTGTTGGTACTGCAATGTTCTGTTAACTAAAACCACATGCTCGACGGCATGGGAAAGGAAATTGTGTAATGAATTCTTTGCAGAAAATGCCAAATTCTGAAAAGTGATGGCATCATTTTAAAATAAACGATAATTTAGCAAACCTCCTCAAGACTTGTGAAGATACACTTCCTTCGTCTGCTGAGAAAAAGTCAGTGGTTGGGGTGAATCGATGTGAAATTGGTAAAAAACATTGTTACACTTTGACGCTAGCAGCGTCCGCAATGAAGGATAATGATGTTCCAGCATTAAAGAAATGTAAACGAAACATCGCCCTACAGGAAAAAAGGGGGGTGGCGAGATTTTTGAGATGAAAATGAAGAAGTTCGTCTTCCTACAGAAATCAATGATGGGTTTCGTATGATCACATCTGGAGGACTAGATATTAAACCTGAAAATGGTATTATTTATTTAGAGACATGAAAAAGTATTTGAACAGTTATCGAGACAGACATGAACTTGAGAACAATTTTGAGGTACATGAACCGGACAAGACAGAAGAATGTGTTAAATATCTGAGGCTAAAATGTAGGAAACATTGTGAAACAGGCAAATTGTAGCTCAAGTAGTTGTGTAATTGATGATTTACCTAAGTCATTATCTAGACATGGTCATGAATTTGTGAACAATATAGAAGCTAGTAAAGTTGTTATGATTGAAATATGTGATGATCTGAGACCGAAAAGGTGGATACATTGTGATAAAATAAATAGAAAATAATACTGTTCATGGTTTTGGTGTTGATGATAATGATATGATGGCGATGATAGTTATAATTATGATGACTATGTGAAGAATGATAGTTATAAATACTCAGGAGAATTTAGAAAAAAGGCTGATGCGAGCAGTGGAACGAATTGATTACAAATCGTTTAAAGATCCAAACGTATTGGTTGACAGGTTAAGAATTCTACTTGCTTCGTAAAACTCTGAAAATGTATCTATCACCTACGAGACATGGAAAATATTTTATACAATAAGGGAAGAAGGATTTGTTTGTATATACTTTATGCGCGATGACAATGATAGAATAAAATATGATGCATTTGGTGATATAGAGTAGGCTAAAAAGGGATATCGTATATTGGTTATGGAATAATTTAGAGGTGTATGTATGATATGGTGAGATATGATTGGAGGGATATGAAAATAAACTTTATATAATTCGAACATGTGGCGAACTCTGATTTTAAGAAGCGGAACTACTTGAGACATGTATTAGTTTTATTGGGTACTTAACTCCCACTGATGAATTAATTGAAAAATGCTATTTAAAGTTGTTGTTTTAAAAAGAACTAAAAGTAAGCTCCTGTCAAAAGTAGCAGTGGTTAATATGGGTTCCGAATTTATGCCTCTAGTGTTATCAAAAGGCTACCAATGTAGTTACTGCAGCAAGGAGTTTACCTTAGAAAAGAATGTCAAGCGACATGAAAGGGCTGAATGTGTAAGGAATCCGTCACGCGAGAAGTTTAGCTGTACGAAATGCTTCAAGCAGTTTCCTAGAAATGATACATTAAAAAGGCACTTGCAGATATGTAAACAAAGTGCTCCTCCTACCAAGCGAGAACAAATATATTCGCAGAAGTTTTGTGGTGGTGCAATAATGAATAATGATGTATCGATGAATGCAACTAATAGGCTTCCTTGCAACTTTTGTGGAAAGACATTTGCATTCTCTCGAGGTGTACAACGGCATGAGAAGAGAGAATGTGTGAAAAACCCATCACGATTGGCATTTAACTGTGATAAGTGCTATACATGGTTTACTCGTATTGATAATTTGAGAAGACATACAGAAAACTGTAAAGGTACGGTTCGTTCACCTACTATTGATCAGCAAGTACTGTATTCTGGTCCGGCATTTAAGCTTGAGACTCGTACGCGCACTGGCTCGAACAGTAATACAGATCTGCAGCTAGAAGCTTCGACATCGACTCAACGTGAAACACAGTCAACAACTGTTCTCGGTACATTAAGGCCGAATGTGAATGGATTCTTCCTGGCGAAATCAGGATTCAGTGGAATGTGCAAAGACTTTTATTACCTGAACAGATCCCTCGTACCAAAAAACGTTTGTTCCTTTCTAGCCGATGTCAAAAAGGATATAGTAAATCAGCTTGAAGAAGTATTGAATAATGATAATTCTGTGAAATATAATTTGTGGCTTGAATGTACATATTGTAAACCTGAGCCATATCAGGATGAGAATTGCGAGAGGGCGTTCAAGACGAAGAATACTGATATTTACTTAGGTAGCAATATAGACGAGTCTGTTAATGATGACATTGAAAAAATATGTTGCGAAGAGGAAGAATACCAGGGAAAGGGTAGTGGGTGGACCCTCAAGCGTGTGGATCGACTGCAACTGAGAACAAACAGACTCTACTCGCTGAATGAAAAGTCTTCAAAATAAATGATTGGCTTTTGTATATAGTTTTCTCTTGAGATTTTTTGTTGTGTTGTGAAATGTAATAGATAGGTATGACTTTAATTAAATAAGAAAGATTATATCCTACATGTAGTTCATTATTTTTAATTTATAACCTATATCCCTCGAGGTACTGATACTTATAAATGACTTAGAGAATGGTGAAATGTAAGTATACGCAGACATTAAAACATCTGCTTCCATGCAGCTTTTAAACACGAGTACGCAAACATGAACTTGTTTATAAAAGTGAAATTGTACGCAGACATTAGAAATATCTGCTTCCATGCAGCTTTTAAACACGTGTACACAAACATGAGAAGACATTATTACTTGTGAGTTAGGGATCTGAATAATTTCTGGTCAGCTAAGATGGAGTAATAAATGTTTTTTTTAAATTATCATTACTTTAACTATCGCATCCACAAAGATAGTATTGATAACATATATTTTAGTTAAAACCTATAAATGATAAGACTTTAAGAAAAAAATGGTGGTTACAACAACGAAATGACTGTGGTTTTTGTGGTTTTTGTGGGTTTTTGTGGATTTTAGTGGATTTTGTGGATTTGGTGGATTTTTGTGGATTTTTGTCTATAAGGATCATAATAATGCTGGTACGGGATAGGAACTCGACCTTACATACACTAACGTACTTTAAAACCTACACCCGATGATAACATCCATCGGATGAAATCAAGATGGCGGTCTCCATTAAATAAGATGGCTGCCTCCGGCAGACAACGATGGTATTTATTTTTTATTTTGATAATAAATTTATTTTAAAGAATGCGGTGTAAAGAAAACTTGTAACAGGGATGAGTGGGGTGCTCGATGACGATATCATTGTAACAGAGGAGTGGGGTGCTAGATGGCGTATTCGTAATGTAGAGGAGTGGGGTGTTCGATGCGCAGGTATTTAATTAAAATTCTGTTAAATAATATATTTTTTTAAATTTTATTTTAAAATTTTGATTATTTATTTTTTTATAATTTTTTTTCATTAAAATCGGATAATAAATAAAGATTTTCAAGATGGCGGATGAAACTCAAAATGGCTGAATGTTCTAGAAAACAAAATGTCGGATAAAAACAAAATGGCTGCCGGGGTCAAAGGTCAAGGTCAAATCCAATATGGCCGCCGGAAGTGACGTAATCTAAGATGGCCGCCGCGGATCCCTAAATCTAAGCCCTAATAAATGTACGAAATGACAGGTATAGGGATTTACAGGTTAAACTAGAACTCCGCAAAAGAGGAGAATTGACCCTCCCTGCGGATCTTGTGCCCCCCTTTGCGGATCTTGCACCCCCCTTTGCGGATCTTGCGCCCCCCTTTGCGGATCTTGCATAGCCGGATATCCTACAGCAGAAAAAAGGGGAATATTTTCTCGAAAAGGGAAATTTTCTCTCGAAAAAGGGACATTTTCCCTCGAAAAAGGGACATTTTGGTCCAAAATGAGCTCTTTTGAGGTGTTTTTGCCGCCGGAAGTGATGTAATCCAAGATGGCCGCCGGAAGTGACGTAATCCAAGATGGCCGCCGTGGCTCCCCGGCTCCCCAGCCATCAGCCGATGCACCAGGACATACCAAATACACCTACTTCTGAAGCAGCCTTTGGGATTATGCTCTGGAGTCCTTCGCTGGAGCGGCCCTTGGGATTACACTCTAGCAACCCTCTTCCCCTGGAGCAGCTTCTTGAGGATTATGCTCTAGGATCTTCCCCCTGGATCGGCCTTTCGAGGATTACGCTCTAGGACTTCCCTCCTGGAGCGGCTTTTCGAGGATTATGCTCTAAGGCCTTTCCCTCCCTCATCTTCCTTGTCGCCCAGCAAGAGGGAAGGCCGCAGCCCCACTCTGCCTGGGAGACTGTGCGCATACAGGAGCTGTTCTACAGTGACGACTGAGGATATCACACCCCAGGAGGATGTTCACCCCACTTCAAGCCACTCCAGCACTGGACGCTGTTGCCGGGACATGTCAATTTCTTGTCTTCATTTATTATTCTTTGAACGCCAATTCCTTTTCTGCAAGCTTTACATGAGTTAAACACATGTTTAATTACAGTACATTTGATTTTTACTACGACTGCTTATTCTTCCTCCTAGTTGCGAGCTCGCTGGTTGCTACAAAAATCCTGGGAAGTGTTAAAAGGAAAAAAAAAGGAAAGGATAGAGAGGATTCCATGACGCCATGGTCACGGGATGTGCACTCATTAGAGAGATGCTTGAAAAACGTTTTGTTTGTGTGCACGGCCGTAAGAGCGCTAGTGTGCTCACTGCTCAATGTTTGTTTACGATTCGTTCCCAAGGCTCATTTGTAATGGCGGCAATTTTTCTTTCGTATTTGTGTTTAGGACTTTAGGTTATTTGCGTGCTACTTGCTTATTGCTTCGAAGGTGGAAACTGGAAAATATCTGCGTTTATTTATTCAATTATTTAGTGGTCATATTTTCTTTGAGGTAAGATTGTTAAATTGAGTATAAAATTACGTATTAAGTAAAATACAATGCCGAGATGTGTATGAAAATGCTGTGTGCCTGGTTGCGATGATAAATTTGCTGTTAGACACCGCTTCCCAGTTTACGAAGAAACGGTATACAATGAATGGATACAGAGAATAAACGTCGAGAAGCTGAAAACTCTCCACCCTGTTAATGCTGTAGATGTGATTGCAAACTTCAATAGTAATGCTAGCTTGTGACATAGGTGGTTTTAGCATAAATAGCTACTTAGGTCATTCTTCCACCAATGTTTATACGGTTAGTACTGTGCACGGCCACAACAGCGCTGCAAATAGCGTTCTAGCTGTTATTCAGAGAGTGGCCTTTCTATCTTTCCCTCTATTTTCTATGGCCATGGTCGATAGAAGATGTTTCCCTTGCGATGTGTCGCCAAAAACCTGGTGCCCGCAATGGAAACAAGAAGTTCGTGTCAACCACGATAGTTAAATACCTACTACAGTGTTAGCAGAGTATTCAGATAGGAGAATCATTCTGAGTTCATCTACCTCAGAATACAGGGTATACACCTTACCACGACATACGAGGCGTTTCGTGATGCTTCCAGCATCGCGACTTCTACATTTGATTCCTGTCATCTCGTGGTGAGAACTTTCCTTGTACCACGTTTTCAGGACCATTTTGTATCGCCGATCCAGTCACTGAATCGTAGCCTATGGCAGTCGTAGTTGATTAGAACTCTCTTACAGCTTCCCTTTCTACCAGTTCCTGCGACCATCCACCGATCTACCCAGAAGTCTTGAGTGGCCGAAGAACATGATCTACCCAGGGCCGGAACTAAGAGATTCGTTAGGGGGGGCAAAGCTTAATTTGCCGCCCCCTCCTTACCAACATTATAAAATACCCTTTTTCGTTAGAAGCGGTGGTTGAAATGATATTCTACATATACATACTTATACATAATTGAGAACTTCTATTTATCAAGTACACTTATTGGAAAACTAATACAATTAAATTTTTTATAATAATGTAGTAGACTGTTATCAAACTATTGTTTATTGTTTGCACAACAGTGAAAATTAATGTCTTACCAATAAGTTGATTAAGTACTAAAATTACATAAGGAACATGTGATTCTGAACTAAGTATAATATTGTATTGATAACCATACAAAGAAATTCAGTTCAAAGTTTAATTTTTCGAGCATGATTAGCTGCAAAAGTGTTAATAATATCATCAAAATTGATCAATGCAGCTCGTTTGTGTTCAATAGATATACTACTTAGATTTGTTAATCTCTGATGGCCCATCGTGCTTCTCAAATAGCTTTTAATAAGTTTAAGTTTACTAAAACTTCTTTCACCTGACGCAATTGTAACTGGAAGGGTGAAAAACATTCTCAGAGCAGTAGTAATGTCAGGATGTGCCTCCTCCAGTTTATTTTTGTAGATAAGGCTCAACATTGTTGGTGCTGTAGCATCTTTTAATTCATAGTCTACTGTTAATGCATGGTGCTTAAAACTTTCAATTTCAAATACGAATTCTTCTTTGTTAAGATCGGCACTGTGTTTCCTAATTCTGCTGCTTTGACTTTTAAATCTTCTACTTCCATTTTATGAATTTGAATACCACTAAAAAATCCAAACTTATTGTTAATGTTCTCCAAAGCCTTAAACCTGTTACTCAGTTCCGTAATTAGTCTGTCAATGACTTTCAACATTACTTGATGTAAGTTTTTTGGACATACGACATTGCTAAGCACTTTTTCTTTAGAAGAAAACTAAAAAATAAAATAAATAAATAAGTAAAAATAACTAAAAGACAAAAAGCACAAATTAAGCAAAAAATTGCTGTTGTCAACAGAATATAAACACCACAAAATATTCCGTAGCAGGAATATGGTCAACAAGCAAAGAAAAACAAAGAAAAATGTACTAAGAGAACGAAAAAAAAAAAAAATAACACAAATCATGACGACACAAAAATATTGAACCCAAAAAAAATTCAGCACAATGGTTGGAACGAGACAAAAACACGACAAAACGAAAAGACGAAACAAACACAATAGTTTTTCCAAAACAGAAACAAGCGACGTTTCGGGAACTGCTATCTGCTCCCGTCCTCAGGCAGAGACGCACATGGTACGAAAACACAGGAGCGACTGAGTAGGGGCTGGAAAAATGAGGTTATTTATCAGAGAAAGGGCTACATCTTGCTCAGCCAAGTGATCATCCGCGCAACGGGTCCTTGAGATACCAGCTCTCATCGCAGTGGTTTTACTCACTCTAGACCACGAATTATGGTAATACTTGATTTTTAGAGTGAAGTAACGCATTTGAAGTACGAATATATTTACAAATTATGCATAAACAAGTTAAATAGAATTTCTTAATTTCTTGGCTAACTTATTGGTTGCGATATGTACACTTTCAAAACTTTTTTTAATGACTAGTTTCAACTTGTTTTAGTGAACCACTTTTCATATTTTGCAGCCCCCTGATATTTTCCGCCCGGGGCACATGCCCCCCATGCCCCCCTTAGTTCCGGCCCTGGATCTACCACAAAGAGATGAGCTAGTACCGGTAGTTTTAACCATTGTGAATTCAGTAATGACAGTATAGTATCAAAACTTGGCCCGAGTTCATTTATATCTGGCTATCTGTATTTGGTAGGTTGCTTCTAAGCTGGTACAACATTAGTATATCTGAACATAATTTTTCTATGCAGACTTATTCAGATCACGAATTTTCATTTTAACTGTTGTACTGACCTATGTGCTGAAAACTAAGTATCAATAATATATAGTAATATTCTGATATTGATTTACTTATTTGATATTATTAGTTTTGGTACTAACCATACACGAATACAGCCAACCACCATACTTTGCCAGCCAGTTAATATGCCTTACCCTTATCATACACTACACTGTATTATAACATTTGAGAAAACATTAATCTTTAATTACTCAAATATAAGTAACTGTGATGTGTTAGCTGTGTCAAACGCAGTTGTAGTAAATAGGCAGGTATACACACTCACAACATGATTAAGTAATATCCAGTTCATGATTAAAATAATAGTCATTAATTCCAGATGTCATCACCCACAATCCTAAGTTTTCGACCTGGGGAGAGACTAATGATAGCTGGCGAAATGAATTTAGATTTTGTTCCTGGAGGGTGCCAGGCTAACTATTGCTACTAACCGATGATTGTGTGGGTCGTCGGCCCCAGCATTGCCCACTAGGCTCGGGGTTGAGGTTGAATTTGAGGTCAAAATACACACCATGCTACATTACCAAAGACAGCAATTAAATAAAAAAAACAGGATAGACTGTTAATCAGTGTGGGTTTATTACATAACAGTTACTCGAACATGATGCTGCCACAGTACCCAGCCTGATGCGTTATGGTGCCGGAGCATGGCCTTGCGTACTGATGGAACAAGAGAATTAAGGTTATGACAGCTATTAGTATGTGGATTAAAATATTTTGGTCAAAGTGGTTTTAAATGAACATATAGGCAATGTGTGGTTACAGTCTTAGTGATGCTTACAAGTAGGTGCCATGGTGGACAAAAAACATTAGATGAAGACAAAGCACAGAATAATTAACACGACAAGAAACCCTAGAATTACATATTCCCTTAATCAAAAGTGCACGTAGGCTGTGGTGTTTAGCACATTTCGCGAATACTAGAGTTCAGTTCATTTATGTTACTTATCGCTACAAGGGCAGTGATATACAGTACAAGATGGATATCTTTTCATAAGCATGGTCAAATGCTCTCACATGCATAGACACAGACTACAGCACAGTCCCATTGAGATGAATTAAGACGTAACCAAGATCAGAGAAGCATTTACACGTATTATCTAGGGACAGCCCAGTGCAGGCTACAAGAAAAACCTTCACGAAGGCGGACAAACTCCCAAGGATGGCACACACTTGTGGCACATCAACTACAAAAGAACAGGTGCAGTCCGTGAATGTGCAGTTGCTAACAGTACACTTAAGCGAAGCGCTGAGTTTGGTAAAACTTCACAGAGGTTGGAGCCGGCCACGGGGCTGATGAAAAATGATTAGAAAGAACTTTCACTATTGTGGCTACTAGAGGTGAGAAATAAAGCGGTGATGACCCCATGGTGCATGTGCATCCTGCCCCTGAACCGGTCAAATGACGACTGTCACGCCTTAGGCAGCTCAGCGCGCTAACAGAGGCCGCATTACCCACGAGAAGTGCCTGGAGTGTGGGAACAACTCAAGCTGATTTTCATGGCAAAATCACAGTGAATAATATTTGATTTCTTAAGTGCTACAAATAAGGATAAATTATAATTCCAATTTACTAATTAAAGATAATATAATAATGTATAACCTACATTCCAGTCGTGTGTATTCAATAGATGCTAGGTAAGCAGTGCTTACACTGTTTTTTGTTATGTTGCTTGGCTTAATGTAATAATTTTTGCTATCTGGTAATTTCATCTCCTGTGCCAATGCGATGTGATCACCGTAGCGGGCGCATCGGTTAGCGTGTCACCCGGTTGTCATGGTAATGTGAAAGCCGGGCGGGTGAGGAGGCTGGGCGAAGGGAAGGGGAAGGGTTCGCGTATCTTCGTGAGACTACTTCGGTAATGTTCGCTCAAGGCCCGCTGTAGCCACAGCAGCTGGCCTTAGCTGTGTGTGCGCGCGTCGGCAGGGTGAAGTTGCGTTGTGTCGTGCAACAAACAAATACCGGTAGGTACAAATGTTATTTTTACAACTTATAAGACAAGTTTTCATTGCTCAACAGTGTCCGATTTAAGAACATTTTATTCTGTTTTGGTGTTTACTGTTTTAGTTTTAAGTGCTAGCCAGTGAGAATGTAAACTTCATCTGCGACTGCCGTCCATGTGCCAACAAGGTAAGCTGTGAGTTCCACAGCGTATGCTGTCCGGGATGGAGCAGGACTCTCAACCCGGTCCCAGCCGAGAACACAGCCACTGCGTTGTTTGCAATTTTTTGAGTACTGATTTTAATTCTTTTTCTTTTGAAGATCAAAAAAGTGTTTGGCAGTGGGGAGACAGACTCCTGAATTAGACATAAAAACAACATGTTTCCCTAACATTGTCTTTATTTTCTAATTTTAAAGTCGTGTAAAATTTTTCCTTGAAACGTGGGGAAAAAAACTCTCATTAGGTTTACCCCGCACATACATTCCAGCGTTTCTCAGTTTCCACCTCATTCCCCAATATCGCCGGAGCTCTGCCTAAGGATAAGGCGGGCCGGGCCTACTGCATATTATATTTTTGTGAGCGTATTTGTATGTTATGTTATGTAATAACCCTCTCTTCATATTGCAGTTTAACTTTAATAGTTTTCTATCTCCGAAAAGTTAGTAATTTTGCTCCTGGTTGTAGCAGCTGGAGTTATTTGACAGGTACAAGAATGTATAGGCCTACTTAGAATAAAGTGCATTTTATACTTCTACCAGGAAAACTGCAAAAATAGCCCCATTTTGCACCTATAAATCCAAATTTTTCCGGGGGAGGGCCCCCACCTTAAGGTCGGGGATGGGTGAGACAGCTTACCCACACAATAACTCCACCACACACCACTGCTACATTCGGTGTATTGACATCCACCTGGCATAGCAGACAAATAAATGCAAATTCAATAGCCGCATGGGTGGCTATCAATTTATCGGCTGCGAGGCTGTTGCACATAGTTGAGCCTTCGACTTGGGGCGATGGCTAGAGATGTTTTCCGCCAGAGGGTTCCTGTACTAGCGGGGTGGGGACTGGAGAAGCACGATCTTACCCACATGATCGGTTCCCCACAGCGTGATTGCACTTCTAGCAACAGATCTGCGCTGGTGGCTTATGTGGTCGCCACAGTTGGTAAGGCCTGCGATCTGCTAGCAGGTCATCCTGCAATGCACACCTGGGGATGGCGTAGCCGGATGGGGCCCCAGGATGCATCTGGCCCCACTGGAATATCCCCCAGGTAAGGAACCCTGTGTCTAGCCCACTCTCCGGGCAGCAGCAGGTTGTAGCCCTGTATATTCTTCATTGGCATTATTCTGGTGGCGGCTTTCACGTGGCGTCGAATGCAAAACAGCACATCCACGATGTGCTGATCCCACTGAATATGATTTTTGCCTTACTGGATTGGCCATCGGGTGGTAGGCAGGTGTGATGTGGTGTTCAATGTTTTTGCTGGTGTACCAGTTTTTCCTACGCTTCCCCAGAAATTGACAAGCATTACCTGTAAGGGCCGATTGGGGGTATTCCCACCGAGACAGGAACTCTTTAATAGTACATCGGTGACGGTGGTTGCTCGTAAATTGCTGCATGGGTATGCTCCTGTCCACCTGGTAAACATGTCGGTGATGACCAGCAAGAAGTGTTTACCACGTGGCGAGAAGATGTTTTAATTCCATCCTGCCAATGTGTATGTGAGTTTAAGACCTCGCTTTAGCAGTGTCGAATACAGCTACTGGATGGAGGCACTCAGCACTGGCACTTTTCGCACCTTCTTGTGTCCTTTTTACAACTTCTAGATGCTGCGAACCTGGAAACTGTGCCTCTTTCACATGAGACCACACACGATCCTTCCAACCAGCATCGAAGAAAAGTCGCCTCATATGCACATGCAACTCCAAATTTGGACTTGTTGCTACCTGTGGTGATCTGCGATGCATCTATGCAGACACCCAAACGACATGCGTCTCATCATAGCTGTGTCAGCACAGAGGCAAATTTGTGCCTCAGCCGTGGTCGTATACAGCGTCGCCCTGTCTCAACGTAGTTGTCGTCACCGAAGAAGATGACCAGTCGGATACATGTGTTCCTGAACCCGAGACCAGCGATCCAGTTGGAACCATAGTCAAGGAGACAGTAGCTGGAGCCGAAACAGCAGTCTGTACAGCGTTAAAGACTTTGCTTACGATAATGCTTAATTACAATACCTTATATGAATTTGTGTAGATAAATATAAATTGTAATATTTGAACTTGTTTTTTTATTTCTAGAATTTTAAGGTACCTTCATTTTAACCTAATAAGTATAAATTAATATTCATTGTTTTGACTTACATATTGTACTAGCAACCACAGGTATATAAATGAGGTCCAGACAACAGGATCCTCAGTCCACCTCTGACTGTGGTACTGTGTTGATCGGCTCTCTTCAGTATGTTACCTGATATTTAGTTTCTGTTCTAAGATCGAGCTGGATGGACGGTTTACCATCAGCTGTGTAGAACCTGGTGGCAGCAACGATGACAGCGCAGACTTCGGTGAAATCTGTGATATCAGCTGCAGAGGAGAAATCAGCAGGTGTTTTTCCATCGGTGGAGGTTTCGCCAGAAATCTTGGGGAATTAAATTCGCACTGGACATCCACTGAAATGATCGAGGCATCAGTGGAAATACTGTGATGCATCGTTCACCACAACTTCAAGTGATAGTTGGCATGGAAGAAGTGGGTGTTCAAATAATATACAGCAAAGAACATTATTTCAGAGTATCAAAAGAAGTAAACTAATTTCCCGACTAGATAGTCTAAATCAACATTATGTACTTTGCACTGGGTCAGTTAAAAGGAAACAAGAACCTATTTGTCAAAATTAAACTGGCTGTTGTTGTGACTCGCAGCTCATACCAGTCACTGCAAGTATATATGTGAGGTCCAGGCGATGAGACTCCCAGTCCACCTCTGGCTGTAGTGCTATGCGGATCGACTAGTTTGACTCATCTCAAATATTAGTCAGGTACCTGGGAATTCTTGAGAACTCGATGGCATCATTACCATAATTAACGTCGACCTAGATGGAAGGCTTACCATCAACAGCACAGACACCGATTTCAAAGTTACTAACAGCTTCAGAGATCCCGATGTCAATGATGGCAATGACGACACATATCCTGTTGGCAATAGTGTCAACAGCTGCACCTTCTTTCCAGCACTGCAGGACAGTTCCACGCATACAATATCGACATCAGAACAGACATTGAAGACTTCCATTGCAATGGTTGCCAACAGTGCCAGTGACAATGATAAACGATGCAGCAACTGACTTTTCGTCATTCTACTGAACATCAAAAACTTTAAAATATGTGATTATGTAATACCCAATTGTAATAATAACCCTGAACACATTAAACATTAGTGAAACATATATTGTAGTCAGTATATATGTTACAGAAACTTGAAAAAGCACATATGGTTTCGCAAAGGACTGACTAAAAATTCATCAGAATTAAATAGTATATCGTCGGTGTACTGCCAAAAGTGACCAAGTCAAAAATGAGATAAAATGACATAAATTGACCAACTTGCTGCAAAAGTTCATATCTTCAACAGGAAAAAGTACCCAAGTCGAGAAGGAACTGTTTGTAGTAACAATCCGTGTCATCAAATTGACCAACTTAAAATAAATGAGAAATGTGTACAGCAAAAAAAGGCTAGGTCTACTTAGTCCATTTTGTGTGTTATATGGTAAAGAATATAAAGAAAAGCAAAAAATTACCAAGAGTACTTGGTCAGTTTTTCTTGTAAAATATGCTGTTTTAAAGATTGGCCAGAGTGACTTGGTCATTGTTTTTGTATTATGAGGTAATGTTTTCACAGTTGGTACACTGATATTTATGTGGCATTTGTTGTTGTCTTTAGCTGTGGCCTGAGTGGTCGTTACAAATCATGTTACTTAAATGATTACACGTTGAATCATAATGAAAAGAGCATTTTTAATGGTACAACTAGCAAGAAAGAGAATGAAAGAGGGCGAGGCATGTTCTCAAGAATGAGAAATGTTGTGTCTACAAGGAGTCCTTTTTAAAATCACTTTGCATCAGCCATGACCCACTTGAAACTGCATTATCAGGAGTAAGTGAAAATGGAGTGTTTAAGCGTGGCCGTCATGAACCGCAAAATAAAACAAAACAAGAAGTAATGGAAACAGTAAAATGGCAGATTGAAAGCTTCCCGAAAATGGAATCGCACTACTGTCGAAAGTCTATTAAATGGGAGTATCTTGATCCGCTACTTTCCATAAGCAAAATGCACGAATTGTTTTTGAACAGTGTAGAAAAAAATGCAGAAGAAACTAAAATATAAGATCCAGTTGTTTCACATATAACATACAGACGTAGGCTACATATTGCCAAAACTACATTCTCTCATTCTTCAAGCCAAAGATAGATTAGTTAATAATCTGCAACAATTAATCGGACAAAGTATTTACATATAAAATGAAAACATAATTTGAAGCACACCTAAAGAGAAGAGATGAAGCAAACAGTGCTAAACAAGCTCATACACAGCGTGCAAACAATGACAAAACGTTTGTAAGTGTGACATTCGATCTGCAAAGTGTTTTGCAAGTTTCTGCATCCAATGACTCAGCAATGTACTACAGCAGGAAAATTTCTGTTTACAATCTTACAGTTTACGAGGCAGCTGAGCCTCACAAGGTATATTGCTTTGCATGGTCTGAGCTAAATGGGCAAATGGGAAGTTGTGAAATTGGTACTGCACTACTTTAGTGGATAAAACAATTACCTGACACAGCGACTAAAATTTCACTGTTCTCAGACATGTGTAGTGGCCAGAATAGGAACCAGTTCATTTTTTCCCTGTATGTTGTACAAAATAATTGCAGATAGTTGAGCACAATTTATTGAGAAAGGACATTTATACATGGAAGTTGATTCCATGAATAGTGCAATAGAGACATCAAGAAAGAATGTAAAGATTACACAATGAATGCCAGGCTAAATGTATTTCGTTTAACTCGTTCTACGAGGGGAAAAAATAAAACAATTGGCAAGTACATTGTTACAGAATTATTGCATTCTGACATTATCAATTTGAAGGATGTTGCAGTAAATGTAATTAAAAACAGAACCATCGACAATAAAAGGAAAAAGAGTGAATTGGCTGAAAATCAAAGTTCTGCGCTACGAAAAAGACAAATGAGGGCTAACACTATTCAAATATAACCACAGTGATCAGGATTTCAAATCCATTCGAACTGCTGGATGTGGTGAACCTGTTCACTTTCCAGGGGTACTTCCTTCTCTGTACCCAACACAACTATCGATTTCTGAGGCAAAGGAAAAAGATCTCTTGAAGCTATGTGTTGCCAAGGCCTCAGGAACTTCGTGGGTGGTATGCATCATTGCCAGATGACAAAAAGAAGACAGTCTGTGCTCCACAACCTGCAGAATCAAGCGTTGACTGAACGATGAAAATAAGTTAACAATTTTAGTGATGGAAAGTCATAATTGGCTTGCAGAAGTGTCAGTACACATCTTGACGTCACTCCCGCTGCCTGATTAAGTTTTGAGTGAATTTTAAGTTGAAAATGGTCTCAGGGGGCAAAAACGGGGATTCGACCTCGTGGCTGCAGGCAGGAGTGTGTCGCGATTTTAAACTACTCGGGCTGTTCAGGCCACCCAGGACGCCTTGAAAATAAAAGGAAAACCGACTGGAAAGATACTGCACTTTATTAAGACTGTTACACTTGCTTCTCCAATGCCTGGCCGCATCTGTTGTCAGACCGTCGCTTCACGATAGGCTCGATACCTTGACGTTGCGCGCGAACAGGATAGGTTGCAAACTCGTGTCTAATGATTTATCCTGTTACCGTGGTTAACATGAATGCTGTGGCAAACTAACGCGGAACTGATATGCTGCAACTGTTTATGTGGTGAATGATGGTAAACATAGAATAACAGTAATATATAATTAAAGTTCCTACAGGTGATTGCAATCTAACCCACTACAAATGCGAATGCTTCGAAATGTGCGTAAGCCCGGCTATATGGATACGTATGAGAGTCATAGTCACTTCTTACAGATTAACAAAGTTATAATTTGGTTAGATTGCAAATACGTACGTGACAGTTAAAATCAGCTAGATTGAAAACACATATATTAAAGAGTTAGTACATGACACTCGAGGCTGGCTAGAAGCCCTTAACAAACACCGATACACTGGCGTCGAAGCCTGGAAACTGCGTATGAACCAAGTCCACCGTCCTAATGCTTAAGACGTGAAAAATTATGTAGGATGTTGAAATATCCCTGTTGGGATTAAATGAATTATGCTAATATCTGCACGTAAAGACGTACGTCTGAGTGGGGTTGGATGCAGAGCTGAATGAAAAAGACTTGATAAACTTACAACTATTGCGATGAACTGGACGTGGCGCGAAAACGGTAGGCTCTGCGTTCGCGAAGTGACCGACCCCTGTGGGCTCCCGACGGCAACTGGCGCGAGGGCGCCGTGCGACCTCGCGCCAAGACACGTGAAGTGCAGGAAAACAGCTCCGACCAGTTTTCGAATTAAACGATATATTTGACATTACATGATTATTTAACAATTGCACATCATTTTCACATTATTACAGTATATTTTAATTGTTATTAAATTGGTTGTTTTAAAAAGAAGAATTACTGATTTAATTTAGCGCATTGCCACACCCGGCCGGGCGCTGTGGTCGACTTGGTGTTCGTCGCGGCGCACTAACACACACTCGGCGGACATCACGCTCGGGCGTGTTCGTTGCACTTACGAGTAAGTGTTGTTGGGATCTAACAGCCTGTGCGAACTAGAGGGAGCACCGGCGGTTGGCGTCAATCTTTGTTCAACTTATTCTGTTTGTTTAGTTTTTTTATTTTGTGTTGCACTTGAGTACTCTCATCCTTAAAATAATGGACAAGATTTCAAGTTATTTTACTGATTTGATTTGAAAACTCTTCAGACAAAAGGAATGAATGGATAAATCGATAACTGAATGTTGAAGAAAGTTAAGTAATTTTGTGATGAAACGTAATAATAGTTTCGCAGACGTAACAGAATAAGTCTCTGTTCAATTTATTCTGTTAATTTAGTTAAGCGTTATTTTATTTGTATTCCGCTTAAGTATACTGATCCTAAAAGGAATGGACAAGGCCAAGTAATTGCATGGTTATCTTTAAAAAAAGGTAATGGTTTATTGTTTTTAATCATAACTATTCTTATGTTATGTAGTAAAGTTACATTTTACTAGCGGGGTTCGTTCATCTTTAAGTAATTAACCATTTATGACTTCAACGGAAACATTTCTGTGTATAGGTGTATAGGTAAAAAGTGACCAAGTCACAATACTGTTCACAATAATTACAATTAACTAACATTGACGTTTAACTATATACGAACATAGAGTTTGAACACTGTATAGGATAAATAATTAGTTAAAACCAAAGAAATTGTTATGCCGTATTTTTTGTAGGCTTTATAATCTTTAATTGCCATTTCCCACAAACTAACGTTTTTGACTGGGTCACTTTTGACAGTATACCGACGATATTCTGTGACAAAACATTAGCAAATATTCCAAGTGCCATACAAAACGAAATATACCACTGTCATTTCAATGAAATTGGAAATTATTCTCTGTGTATCAAATGTGGTGTAAGTACCAATAAGTCGATGTAATAAACTGAAAAGACATGTCATGAAATGCAAAGGACTCGCTTCACACTATAAGAAGACTATAGAAACCGAGGAAGGCTAGAGATTTGTTGCTTTTTGTTCTTATAGTAAAGTAGAAATTATATATCATACATTTTATTTGTAATTTTGTTATTTTATTTCATGAACCTGACACTTTTATGGTAATTTTATTAAAACTAGTATCTTTTTTACCTAAAACTAATCTATTTGCATGTCAAAAAGCGAACCAAGAACTGTGAAAGATCGATTCAAATAATATTCTAATGAGTAATTTTTTATGATATATGGATTTTTTCGAATGTATAGCTAAGATGGCAGATGTGACATCAAGTCAAGGCCATAGGTCAAGGTAATACAAGAAGTCCACCATGACATCACAATCCAAGATGGCGGCCGAGGTCATTGACCTGAATATTACACTTAAGTCTGACCTGTGCCAGACTCTACTAATGATGTAAAAAATAACGAATCATGTGGTTAGTTACATGTGATATTTTAATATATACTTGTATTTGTATAAATAACTAAATTTAAAGTGTACTATGGTGGATTAATTAATGAATTTAATAGTAATAAAATACGTAATGGGATTAGGGCTCGCCATCTCGCTATATATATTTTTTTAATGGCATACAACTTAGCTTTGGCTACATTTTAAATCCAACACTTCTGAATTGGTGTGATTATCATGATAACTGTAGTAACCCGAGTGAGAAAAAAAGAATTATTTCCTCATGGTACTTACAGACTAGAGTCTGTTAGTAAATATGTGGTTGCAGCAATGCATATAAGGTCTGGCGGATATGATTTGTGTTTTGACATGCCAGCAATTGGAATCAATAGTTAAAAATTAGGATTGTAACAAAAAGTTGGGAAAATCAACATTTATAATTAATAATCAGTCATACAAAGAGTAAATTGCGAATTTATAACTATAATAATGTACATACTGTGTATGACATGACACAGCCAACTGTCTGGTTAGCTAAGTGTGGTAAAGGGACTGAAGTGGCACTATGCTGGGTTGGTGGCTCCAGCCGCTGGTCGGTGCCGAAGCTCTAATACCCTCCCGATCAACAACATTACTTACGTTACTTAAAAAGCTCTGGGATGTTTAAACAAGAGAACTGGAATGCTACTCCCACCCTACCCTATTAGGGCGCATATGTGGGAGGGGAACGCGAGAACGCCGGCCGTAAGGTCGGAATAATCTGTACGACATGACACATTTATTTCGACAACTGTATCGGCCAATAACCAAGTCATTCACCATTATGATTATGGAGCTGGTGTGCAGACTCCTCCTGTTATGTCGACGCCACGGTCTAAGAAGGGGAGGTCTGGACACTCGCCAGATAAAAGTGACTACTTATCGTCTCCATAGTTAGTTCGACGTCCGCTATTCAACTCTAGTGCTAGGTGTCTTGCGGTGGAAATATATCACTAGACGTTATTATGAATTTGTCAATTCTTTTGAAAAACAAACAAGAGGTAAATAATACATATACGATACAACGATAGTTAAAAATCTAGAGGTGTAAAAGTAACGAAAAAAACGTACCCGTATGTATTCGTTACTATAACAATTAGTACTCGTTACTTTCGTATCGTTACGGTACTCGTTGCTTCTGATACCGCATAACATGCTATGTTATGTTACAGCAACGATACGAGTCGTATTGCGTACGCGTACAGTATGACGTCGCGTAAATAATAATAAATCGAATATTAACAGTTAACAATATTTGATAATTAACAGTTTTTGTTAACCAAGAAACAATTAAATCTCATTAGAGCGGCTTTATTATATTATCTCTTTTCAGCTAAGAACAAAACAAAAACGTGAAAATACGCGACAATAAAAAACAAAAACATACATACCTATTTCTAATTTGTAAAAAATTCTTTCTTACGTTTTTCTGTTCCAATATGAAACTTTGTCTACACACACAATACCTTTAATAAACAGTAAAAAACTTCGACGACGAATTTTCAAATTATACTTTACTTAATAAACAAACATCGTTCTTTGTAACGTACATTTTAAAATTCATCGAATAATAATAATAATTTCACTATATTTTAACATTTAAATTTAAAGGGTGAATCAAAGTACATAACTTGGCTGATTTACGTATTTGAATAAGAATAACAAACCTGCATTTACAATACATTATTTTCTACACAAATAAGTGCCATCGTCAGGTATTGTAATGTAAATTACAAACTGCGATTACTTCTAAACTAGTTGGAATTTCGTATCTCCGCCTTTTGAAATAACAAAGGAAAGTTTAGAGCACTGAATAAAAGTATTGTGGGATTATTATTATTTTTTTTAAGGAAGAGACCGCACTCGTTTTGCAAATTTTGTATTTTAATAAATAATGGTGTATTGTCAAACTACTTACAAACAGGTATTATCAGGGTTTTGCTGGTCATTAATAAAATTCATCATACATTACATTTTTAAAAAAGTCGGGCCTATACAAAAATAAGTAGGTATTCTTTAGACTACATTCATACAAATAATAAAATTTAACTTACTATTCCAATGACGTTTCCGAACTGATCGTTGTGATCCTTTTATGTGAGAATGTCGTCTTCCACAAAATGTTTTTCGCATACATAATGGGATCTTTTAAGGACAAACTTGTCTCGTGGAATTGCTTTCTGCCACAATTGCCTAACATTGTCATCATTGGGAACTCGGAATATCGCATATTTCTCGCCCGACTTTGCCTGATAATTTGTTTTGCATCCAGGTGCAACACAATGGTTAGGCATTCTCACAATTACAATAAAACACGCTTATTCTCTTTACTAACAATCAATGCTCCTTGCTCACAATGAAGTTCCTGTCTTCCCGCCAATGCTAATGTGGAAACAATACTATGCAACTTAATTTAAGTACCTCATTTATGAAATAATTTCCAAACTTATAAAACAAAAGCACATCCAATTTAATACTGTATCGATATATGGAGATTAATGCATTTTTAACATTTAAATGAAAATTTAAATTATTATTAAGATGAGTTTTTCATAACAACAAAGCTTAAAATACCACCGCAGAACAACCAGCGCTACAGGTCAGATGGTGGAGCGGAGCGGAACTACGGAGACATTAGGTGTGCCACTTTTGCATGCTGGCCTGGTTGGGGAGTGTCCAGACCTCCCCTTCTTAGACCGTGGTCGACGCTAATACTTGTACTTCAACACGCTGCCCACGTCGATGGAAGGCAGATAGCTGACCCGCCGCCTGAGATGGCGCACGTCACAGCAGTAGGTGTGGCCGAGGGTCGCCGAGTGCTGCGAGGCGAACTGCCAGCCGTGGTCGCGACACGAGTCCTCGCAGAGCCGGTCCTCCACCCGCAAACCGCCCTCCAGGAACGGGTCGTTCAAGGTCACGAAGGCAATGGCCGCCCTTGCACTTGGGTCGTACACCACCTGTCAGGCAACACCACACAGCTCGAATGTCTCCAAGATAAATGTGACTGTAATAATGCAGAGAAACATTCTTGTGTGAAAGATTTATTTTCCAATATATTTTATTTGAATTGTGGATAGAACTGTCGGCTAGGCAACCGTTCGATGTAATTGTGTGTGTGCATGCATGATGGTCGCTGTTGCCTTGATGACGTCGACGATATGCAAGGAGAACAAGGAGAAGAGCTTCCTCGTCGGAGTCCATGACCAAACTACTTTCCTCTGTGGCGCTTCTCTGCAGCTTGTTCCTTCGCACGCACCGCCCGGGTGGCGACACTCAGTGGCGCACTCGGTGGCTTGTTCATGCGACCGTGTGGTGCCACACAGCGGCGCGACAAAGTGGTCCCCGTGCAAGGGGCCTAAATAACTTGACTTATTAGCTATGCTTGAACAAAGGTACATTTTTAATGCTAAATTATAAAAATTTAAAGGAATGCAAACTGGTGTAACTAATATGACGCATTTTAGTTCTTGTTCCTCCCCCTTAACTTTACTATCACTGAATTAAGATAATGGGGGGTTGCTGAATGGCAGTTAAGCGTTCTCAGTCTGATACAGTCCAGCTCTCGAACATCAAAGTCAAGCTGCTTGAATTAAAACACGAGCGGCCTAAGCAAAGGGTATAACTTTGTTAGCATTAGTTCATGGTATTCTACACCTCATGGAATTGCTACAATGGTTGCAGGAAGTTAGAAATCACCACATTTGCATACATTCAATATTTACTCTCCATTGATGAAACGATTACCTTATTATGCACCTTATGTTGTTAAAAAATAGCATTCTCATTCTATCTACACTTGTCTATAAAATGAAAAAAGTGTTAAATTTAATATTCAAATTACTGGCAATAGGTATAAAGAAATTCCTTGGAAACGAATAATTAAAAATGTATTCAGCTTGACTGTACCTTCCAGAGAAACTTGGGCACGGGCAGCTTGCGGGTGGCGCCGCCGTGCAGGTAGACCTCCTGGGGCCGGCCCTGGTGGTCGCGGAGTGCCAGCACCCCGCTAGTTCCCGTGAACACCACCAGGTCGTGTTCGAGTCGCTGCGCGAGTCTGCGCACTCGGTCCTCCACGTGCAGCCAGTTGCCGCGGTTCACGCTCTGCCACTGGGGCGCCACGTTCGCGTAGAAGAAGGTCGCATTCTGGTAGGCCTGGGGCACACACGTCATATCACTCTTAGACCAGGGTTGCCAATCAACAAGACTGCAAGAAGCAAGAGTAGAACATTTTCAAATAATATAGTTTTCAAATGCAAAGGCAAAGCAAGCTTTGATCAGCTTTGCATTTATTATGGACTTGCATTTGTGCAATAGTCACAAAAACTTTTAAAATTACAGAAATTTTCATTAATCACATGCATTACATTTTTAATAAACTAAATCCTGCATAGTGAAAGAAAATTACAATTTAAAAACCAAATTATTAAAAACTTAAAATTTTTTCATGAAAAGCATTAATTATGAAACTTGGACCAATGAGGAAAATAATTCTACAGTATGATAGATTTAATATAAGATATCTTCAACTCAGTGTTTTCAAACCTTTCATAGTTTTATGGCTTTTCTTGCACATTGCATCCTTCTACACATGCAGTTATTGTGAAGTTAATGAATCTCGTCTAATGCTGCTATTAGCTAAATTATTTAACGAAAGATAAAGTAACTAATGATTTGCCCTTATTATGCAGTAATGAACTTCACTCAATGAACACTTCAGAACAGACCACCAAACACAACAGGCTGCCAGATGGTCTGAGGATCGACAATCTAAAAACCATCAGATCAGAACATCTACATGTGTGTAGAATTATTTTTCAACATAGGATATGAGTGATATGATAAGTCTTCAACAAATGCATAATAACAACTGGATTGTTTTCTGCACATTCGGGCCGACATCACTACATACTATTACACCGGTGCCGGAGCACAGGTCCTCATAGCTTTGGTGAGCAATGAACATGTTCGAAGTGGTTGTTCTCTCCCCTTCCCACCTTCAAATGCTTGTATCCTACTTGTATTTCCCTTTCTCTGGAGTAGGGAATAGCTGGACGCAAGCGCGGATTAATTTGGCCTGTCTCATCATCCGCTCGGTGCCTCCCCTCCTCTTCTTGGCTTACTCTCGACTTGGTACACCCCCTAACGAGTAGCTGGACCTCAAGGACCTTGTCTGGACTTCCTACCGCATACTTGTCGCAACCTAGGCCTAGTTGCCCATGTACAGTGTATCCTGTTCCTTGTATTGTATTTGTCTAATAAATGATGGCTTTTTGAAGGGGCGCCCGCGAGGGTACCCCACCTTAAAAAAAATTGGCCTGTATTTAAGCACGCGCACTGCAGCTGTCTGTCTTTGGAACACAGTCGAGTAGAGTATTCGTCGACGATGGTGTGCGGGGACGGTCATTGGCAGGATTAAGCGGTCTTAGTTTCGCACTTATGCGGGGTATCAGATGGCGATACCTTTTCATTTTCAGTTTTGCAATCACAGTGTGTTTGGTTAATTGTGCTTCAGCTGTCATCATCTATATTTTTTTTTTGTTTCAATGTGTCTTGCTTTGAGCATTTTTCTTTGATTTGTTTGTAGATGCATAGTGTGTGTACCCATGATTAGTACCTTCACTTTGCATTTGTCTGAGATTTTTGTCCATGCCTTCGATATCGCGGCATATACCAAGGGTGCTTTCGAAACTTCTTTATCTATCTCATTAGTTGTCTGTTTGTTTTATCTTTGTTAGCAGGTTTCAAACCTCTTCTGACGAAAGCAACCATCGCCGCATCACATATAGATCTAACCAAAGATGGTGGGGGAAGCCTGGTGGTCTGATGGATCTCCCATTCGACTTCATGGCAGTCTGCCTTCACAGAATTGATCTGAAGACAGCCCTTAACATTTCGAACACATTCCAAGATCACTAGACTGTCTATGTGTAAGGGAATTTCACAAAACTCCATCGAGCATAATAACTTAAATAAGTCTGGTAGAGTCTGTTTTCTTGCGAAACTTTAAATCTGTTCACCAAACAATGGTTTAAAATTGTTTAAAAGTTTGGGAAGTGTACAGGATCACACAAGAATAAAAAAAAATATATTCGGAAAATTTCCGGTAGTGTTTATCGAAGCTTTCAAAAAGAAAAATTTTCTAAGGACAAGAGAAGAAGGATATGAGAGGAAAATGATTCCATGTCTTCTAACAATGATAGACAGGGTAACATAATATTATGGTTGTTCATACTAGCTTCTGAAACCTTTTAGGCTCATAAATTTCAGCAGAAAAGAGAATGCATACCTTGAGTATGAAGTCTGCTGGAAGCGAGAGTGCCTTGAAGCCCAGTAGCCTCATTGTTATACGAAGAACTAAAAAAATATAAACCTGAAGCATGAAATCTGCCCGGGGCACAAGGTGTCGTCATGTGAGAAATGACTTCGACGTGCAGTAGTGTGCCATCACTTTGTAGCTCTGTAACCTCATCACTGCCAGCAGAAAAGAAAATAGTACCTAGAGCACAAAGTCTGCTCGGGGCGCGAGGTGTCGTCATGTGAGAAATGTCTTCAATGTGCAGTGGTGTGCCAGCACTTTGTAGCTCTGTAACCTCATCACTGCCAGCAGAAAAGAAAATAGTACCTAGAGCACAAAGTCTGCTCGGGGCGCCAGGTGTCGTCATGTGAGAAATGTCTTCGATGTGCAGTGGTGTGCCAGCACTTTGTAGCTCTGTAACCTCATCACTGCCAGCAGAAAAGGGAATAGTACCTAGAGCACAAAGTCTGCTCGGGGCGCCAGGTGTCGTCATGTGAGAAATGTCTTCGATGTGCAGTGGTGTGCCAGCACTTTGTAGCTCTGTAACCTCATCACTGCCAGCAGAAAAGAAAATAGTACCTAGAGCACAAAGTCTGCTCGGGGCGACAGGTGTCGTCATGTGAGAAATGTCTTCGATGTGCAGTGGTGTGCCAGCACTTTGTAGCTCTGTAACCTCATCACTGCCAGCAGAAAAGGGAATAGTACCTAGAGCACAAAGTCTGCTCGGGGCGCCAGGTGTCGTCATGTGAGAAATGACTTCGACGTGCAGTAGTGTGCCAGCACTTTGTAGCTCTGTAACCTCATCACTGCCAGCAGGAAAGAAAATAGTACCTAGAGCACAAAGTCTGCTCGGGGCGCGAGGTGTCGTCATGTGAGAAATGTCTTCGATGTGCAGTGGTGTGCCAGCACTTTGTAGCTCTGTAACCTCATCACTGCCAGCAGAAAAGAAAATAGTACCTAGAGCACAAAGTCTGCTCGGGGCGCCAGGTGTCGTCATGTGAGAAATGTCTTCGATGTGCAGTGGTGTGCCAGCACTTTGTAGCTCTGTAACCTCATCACTGCCAGCAGAAAAGGGAATAGTACCTGGAGCACGAAGTCTGCCCGGGGCGCGAGGTGTCCACGTGAAATGAATGTTTTTAGCAAGTAGCGGTCCGCAAGTGTCCTGGAGCCCAGCAGCCTCGTAAGCGTGCTCGACACTGTGGTCTGCTTGTAGAGTCGGGCGATGGCAAAGCCATGGTGCAGCGAGCCAGACTCGAACCCGGGCGTGCCATCCGAGGCCTGTCGCCCACCCAGCGCCGCCCCATGCAGCACGTGCCGAGTGTACAGCGTGGAGACCTGCAGCGAGTCGTGGCATGCTGTGATGATGTCATGGAACTGGTCGCCAACCTGCAACAGTAACTTCCCTCAACACAAAGAAAGAGTGCATTGCAGGAAAGCAGAACCTGCAGGGTTTTAAGTACACTTTAAAACATTAGATGTATAATATTAGTAGTCATAAAATTAAGTCATGCCAGGTAAAGTAATTGGTTCCATGACATGAGTCACAAAAGCACGATACATTATTGTTCATGTAGAGGGTATACTTGCAGTAAAAAAAATATTTGGTAACAAACAAAAATGTTTTGTCGATATAGACCCTACTATGAATTTTGGGTTGCAACAGATAATTTTGTAGTGACCTTAAAAGTTGTTTATTATTGACAGCATCATCTCATAACTAAATTTTTTTATATCACTCCAAAAATGGTGCTGTCTATAATGATAAAACCACTGATTTGGAGGATATATCTTTTTTATTTTTTATTTCTGTATCTATCATAAATAATAAGGGTGAAAATATAATGCGAGGATGGATAGTTTTTGACCGATCATATTAGTCAGTGTCCCAGCAAAGTGTCTCTATAGTGGCATCAAGAAAAACATTTCACCCACTTCCTTACGAAAATAAAAATCGTGATAGAGAAGCGCCTTCCAAATTAACATTGGTAAAGGACAGGTTCTGGAAAACGGTCTGCGTTTTAGGTTACGGCTGTATCCCAACGAGGTAGTGCTTATTCGCTACCTAATACCACCCAATATTGTAACTGTTAAAGGATGCTAAAAGATGGCGTCTGTGAGGTCCCGGACTGAAGCGGAGACTGGCCTTGAAGCCCAGACGCACGAGCGAGGCGCCGCCCGGCCCGCAGGGTGTGTCCGTGGCCTGCAGCGACGCGGCGAGCCTGGAGGCGCACTGCAGCTCGCGCAGGGTCACTGACCTCCCGGCCAAGGTCACCGTGCTGCCGTGCCGGCACGCTACCTCTACTCGCTGCTGCCCCAGCCCGACCAGCCGGTTGCGGCGGCCCGGGCACGCCACGGTCGCCGGACCGCTGAACAAGATGGCGGCCGAGGAGTTCCGGCGCGGGCCGCCGCGCGGCGCTGCCAGCCGCCCGTCCACCAGCAGCAGCGGCTCCTGGACCGCCAGGTCCCTGTTCACGTCCACGGAGCAGCCTGCGACCGACAACTATCTCACTGCGAGGATACTGTCCACCAGTGTTTGTTCAGAGCACATCCATCAACCATCAGGTGTGGTGGAATAATATTTCCATAGTGTTTTTAGTGTTGCAATTTGGCGCAGGTGTAGAAATTGCTTCAACTACGTCACACAGTGGCGATGGGTGTGATTTACCCTCCCCACCCCCCCCCCCTTTTTTTCCAAAACCCTAGAATAAAAATAACTGGCGATATAAAAAGGACTTTTCAAGACGTCAGAAATGGGTTAAAATAACCTAAGGGGCTAATACTCCTCAAAATTTTGGCCTCCACATTTAACTGGGAGATAGGTATATCTTACTTATCTCCCCCCCCCCCCCAAAACCCTTCCAACCATCCTCTTACTTATCCCCCTCCCCCCAAAATGTCGCCCCTCCCTTATTAAAATTCCTGACTCCATCCGGTTAGTGTTAATGGGAATATACTCATCAAATTTATTTTATTTAGGTGTGCACATCTTGCAGTACAGAAGAACTAACCTTGATTGAATTTATACTTTACCAACTGTATTTATAATATCACTCCAGTCATTTTATTATTTAATTGCTGTTAATTATTTGCATGCAAAATCAAAGTTAGTTTTTTATTATGCCAAGTAAGTATAACTTCGCGCGAACATAAGTACGCGCACCAATTTTTTTATTATTCCTCGTGTTAATAGCATGGTAAAATACACAATCTAACTTCTAATTGCACTCACGAACTTTATGCATGAGAAAAATATTTAAACGTATTTGCGCAAACATTATCCGCCAAAGAAATTTGTTTTTTTTTTTTCAAATGTTTTCTTTACGTCGCGCAGTCACGAGCGGGGGCTTCGCGGCAACGGGACACTCGGGTGTTGGCAGGCCTACTCCGCTCCTGGCTCCAAGCGATGCCAGTGATGCGGGGAGGACGACAGAAATGTATCCCCTCGGAAAGGGTACCTTTCAGGATTTTCTGTGCAATGACACAGCAGAAAATAAACTGAAATGTACCCTTTCCGATTTCTTAAAATGCATAGGCCTATTATTTTCTGCTTTAAAATTGTGAAAGTTATCCCCTCTAACCTAACCTTACCTAACCTAACCTAAACTAACTTAAACTAAACTAACCTAAACTAACCTAACCCTAACCATTCCGAGGGGATACATTTCCAGTCCACATTTCCATTAAAACCGAAACATTTTAAGACATCGGAAAGGCTACTTTTCCAGTTTCTACCCAGCTACACTACCGCCACCAAAAATACGAAAGGTGCCCTTTCCGAGGGGATACAGTTCAGCCCCCCGCAGCGCGCATCACCCCGCTCCCAGCACCTGCGCGCCAGGAGCCGGGAGGCACAAGCGGCTATGAGCCATCGCGTCCTCACGACACGGCCGTCTCTGCAGCGCGCAGTGAAAGAGGGCGTCCCGTCCAAGGGCGTAGCCAGGGGGAGGGGGTCGGTTAGGGGTTCAAACACCCCCCCCCCCCCCCTAGCACCAAATCTTTAATTAATTTATTATTCATCACTCAAACAAATTTCATATTAGAATTTTTACCATTACAATATTTAAATTTAGGATCCGAAAACTGCTAAAATAGCACTATTTTACACCTTAAAATCCAAATTTTTCCGGGGGAGGACCCCCGGGTCCCCCGCTTTAATACAGGGGCGGGGGAGGGGAGGACCATGTTTCTTAACACCCCCCATACACAAATCCTGAATACGCCACTGGTCCCGTCCCGTGTAACCAATACATCACTTTTCACGAGTCAGCATTCTTTATAACGGTTTTTTTGGTAATTTTAAAGAGAAAATGGTTTGTCATACTAAAAACTCAGACAATAGTAGTCTTTTAGTACTCCAACGTTAACACATAGAAGTTTTTGACGTGACAACGTCTAATAAATCATGAACGCCGGTTGCACGCACGAAAAAGTGTCCCACTACGGATGTCCCACTACGGATGTGTCCTGTTTGCTCATTGTACGCATGCGTGGAATCTCTCTTCATGCTCATTGTACGCATGCGTGGCATCTCTCTTCCACTCGATTGGAACAACCATCGATTTGACTTTTCAATCATATTTTCGTCGTTTGAATTATTATTATTATTATTATTATTATTATTATTATTATTATTATGTAATTTAACGATCGTCCACCGATTTTCAGCGCAATCGCTACGGTTATTTAAAAGTAATGTTGAATATTAAAATACGTTTTGAACCAACAATGGTGTTTTACAGTTACACATAATAATTCAAATAACACCCGGGATTATTTGCATAATGTTTTTAAAAAAATATTGTATCACATTATAAATAAGTTTGGTGTTTTGGGATACGTATTTGTTATAAAATCGTGTTATAAAAACGAAATTATATTATTCCCCTACCGTAAACAAAATTTTTATAATATATAAAATCTGAAACTATCTTCAAATATGGCCTCGTGGGCGTGCGCTAAACATCACTAACTCCCACTCCAAAGGTCGTCGGTTCGAATCCTGGCAACTGCGAATATTTTTTTTGTACTTGTAAAAATAAATACGGCGCACGCAACATTTCAAAAGTAATAAATAAATTTTAATTAATGAATGCAAATAAAAGTAAATTTATTAATTTAACTGTAGATTTCATTTCACTCCTTCTTTGTATCCATACAAAAAAGTGATAATTCAATAAAAATGATTCAATTTTATTCATAAAAGTATGCAGAGGTAGATTTTATTATACAAAAGATAGAAAAATTTTAAATAAATTTCTTCCTCAAAGAATATACCTAATATTTTTAATGCCTAAATGGTTTAGTTGCAAAAACCTATTACGGCCCAGTCTCAGGCTGAATATGATATTTCCTTTTCTTCTGGATCAATCATTTCATCAATGTTTTGTTATGACGTCATGTAAACTATCGTCCGTAAACCGACTTTACAGACAACCAATTTTTCGACTATATTATATGATGTGAGTCACGCGTAGTTTCTGCTTCTGCACTAGAATTCGCTGCCGGAGCAGTTACGTCGACTATCGAATTATTCGTTTTGTGGAGCGAAAAATAAATTTATTAAATGAAACTGTTCCGATAAAAATAAAAACTTGAAAACTTACTAAACCCCGGCTTTGGACCTGATCTTCGACAATGAAACTTAATAAATACTTCATATCTTGTTGAATTCACAAAAAAATCGGTTGTCTGTAAAGTTGGTTTACGGACGATAGTTTAACGTGACAACGTCATAACAAAACGTTGATGAAATGATTGCATACTTTTATGAATAAAATTGAATCATTTTTATTTTAATAATCAAAGAATAAATACTTGAAATTATACAAGGTATCAGATTTTTAAAATGCAAGAATAATTAACCTTTATTGCCGAAATTGTTGTAATAAGCAATGAAAACCACATTAACTATTCACTTCACTTTATAAACAGTCGACGAAACAGTTCACGTATAGATAACTTTTAATTAATTTTAAAAACTGGCGTTTAGCTATAAAGTTTAAATATAATTATGAAAAAGTTTTCATATAAATAAACTGTAATCAAATATCTATCATCAATTATATGAATCACCATAATTTTTTAGTCAATTGTAACATAACCAATTATTACTGCACTCGCCGACCGCATAACGGAACACAGCGTAACGGAACAATGAGCGTAACGGGACACAGCGTAACGGAACAATGAGCGTAACAGGACACAGCGAAACGGAACAATGTGCGTAACGGGACACTTTTTCGTGCGTGCAGCCGGCGTTCATTGATTTATTTGACGTTGTCACGTCAAAAAATTATTACCATAACGTTTCCCTTTGTCGCTATATCCCTGTGGCGCCATCCGCCACAAATGATCGCACCGTATTGACACATTTCCTTCCATACGACTTCCATTCCATTCCATTCACGAAATTACTTCTACGAAATGCCGTATAGCGAGATATAACATGCTGACACATTAAAAAATAATATGTATATGCTAATTTCCTTATAAATTTTTTTTAACATAATAAGGGACAACAAAAATAAGTAAAAACCATATCACAAAACAAAACTGTACAGTTATCGCAGTAAACAAGCGAAACTATTATTCAAATAGCTATTGAAAAAAATTACAGAAATAAACGTAACCGTACCAAAATACCAAGTACATTTACAAACATCAAATTAAGTGTCCAGTACAATAGTTAAAATATATTTATAATATATTTTGGCATAGTGTTTCCTTTTGTAATTCCTAGTTTTTAGTGCATTAATATAATTATATAGGGAATAAATATTGGTTTTATTTAAACATGTAATTTTGTTTTTGACGTGACATCGACTAATAAATCGATGAACGCTGGCTGCACGCACGAAAAATTGTCCCACTACGGATGTCCCACTGCGGATGTGTCCTGTAATTTTTTTAAATTTTTTTCTTCCTAACCTAAGTTAAACTAAGTGTATTGGGAGGGGTCCGGGTTAGGGAGAGACTCTAAGTGCGTCTCAGGCCGAAGCCTATACGCTCTAATCATGCAGGGGGTACCATGCAGAGAAGGGAACATGCATATGTGCTAAGGAGGGGGATTGGCCAGCCATGGCAGCAATTGGCGCCATGACTAACTCCCCTCACTTGACTATACTAGACTATACTAGATAAGTTGGGCCCAGGTAAAACCTGCATAGACACAGGGAAAACCCTGGGCACTGACATGCGGGATGCAAAATTCATGCATTAATAGCAAGCAGGTTGGCTACGGGAACAGAGGGATGGTTCTGGAAGAAGAGTTGGACAGAGTAGAAAGTCACTACTTAGCAAGTTTGGGAGGGAACTTGGACTTTTTGTCCGCATTAAACTTTATTTGGTTGGGTACTGATCTTTAGGGGGCGACTTCGTCGTTTCCCGCCTGGCTGCCAGCTAGCCTGGTTTTGAGAAGGGGAAAAAAATTTGTTTTATGTATATATATATATATATATATATATATATATATATATATATATATATACACGCTCAGGCTTATATACATATATATACACACGCATACATATGGTTGGTATGCATGTTGTGTGTGTGCGATGTCACACTAGTTGCAATGGTAGCTGGTATTCAAAATCTCATGCCATCAGAAACACGACCGTCACTGCAGGTGAGGCCTGCAGGCGAGCATGCCCATCAGGCATAAAGAGTCAGCCCTAACCACACAGGCAGTGGACCTCTGCATAAGTCAAAACCTACACCTGCGTGCCTCGGACCATTTTGAATTATTATAATCATGTTTGGTTATTACATAATCACATATTTAATTGTCATGTATGATAATTAGGGCGCTTATGTTCTTAATTTACTTAACTTATAACTAAGGGGGTGAAACCTTAAATTTATATTAAATTAACTTTTACTTATTATCGAGGAGCTGCCAGCACACATGTGTATTGTGCGCGAACTTTGTTTCATTTGTTATGCACACACTGCCCTTAATTATGCGGAAGCATAGGCAGATTTGTTTTGCCGGCCTGCCACGAGTCCGTGGAAGGCCGGCGCGGGAGGTACTGAGCTGCTCCGCCGCCGATCCATCATATTGCCATCCGGGGCAGTTAGTGTGTGCGAGACCAGAAACCGAAGTTTCTATAACTCGCTTAGTGCATTGTAAATCAGGTGCACCCCACACTTTTGTAGAATCACTTGGATCAACGGGCAGGGCGCGTGTCTTGAGGGATAAGTTTGGCACACGGGCCTGTGTGTGCGCTGGTATGTCGTGTAATGCTAGAAAAAATTACGTGTACCTAATTCGGCGGGGGAGAGAAGCTCCCCACCAGCTAGATCGGCTAACTGGCGTGATGTAGTGTCGTGTTGGTGTGCAATAGAGGCTTGTCGGTGTGCTGTAATTTCAAGTGACCTAGTTAAATTCGGGTGTGGCGTGTAGTGTAAAGCTGTGCAAGCCGCTCCTACGAACCCCTGGGAACACAGAAACATGCTAGGGTAGTTAGCCCATTATTGCATGTAACAAGGTAGTTCAGGCCGTCACTTCACACAGGCATATCATCGTGTGGTCGTGTTGGTGATACGGTAAAAGAAATTACATAGATTAGTAAACACCTGGCCGCCTTAAGGACCGAACTATTGCGTTCCAATATAGTTCGGTCAAAGTTAGGCTAAACCAGTATTGCTGTAGCTAGCCCCCTGGCTGTTGTCTTCTAAACCTGAAAAATAGAAAGTGAAATTAATAAATGAAGGTCGTCCTATTCTATTATTGTTCGAGCAGAGAGATGCCCTCGTCCAGTATTTTTTTTTTATTTATTTAATTTTTTTTGTTTTTAATTTTTATATATATTTTTTATTTTATTTTATTATTTTATAAATTTTTTTTATTTTTATTTTTTTTTATTTTTAAATCTAGACTTAAAGCTACTGTACAAGCCCCCAGAGCCCTGCCCTGACAGGCATGCATGCCTCTCGGCCCGGATCCCCAGCGAGGGCTGGGGCAGCTACCTCTGCCAGTTCACCTGCATGATTCTGCCTTGACAAGGTGCTACGACATGTGTGTGGATTGTCGCGCGTGTTGTAGTGGTGTGGCTGTAAAATGTTACGTACCCCGGGGAAGGGAAAATTAATTAGGTGATGATGGATTTACGGAACTAGCTTTTTTAATTCAAAATCCCATGCCTTTCCGAAACGCGGCCGGCACTGGAGGTGAAGCCTGCCAGGCGGGTCTCGCCCTTCAGACATAGGGAGTCAGCCCTAACAACACAGGCAGTGAATCTCCCGGGAGCCAAAACCTACACCTGCGTGCTTCGGACCATTTTGAATTAGCTAGGAGAGAGAAAAATGCAGAGAATGTAAGAAATTTAATTTGCTATTATTAAGTGGTGAGCTATAAGTGTATTTTATTGTTATGATTCAAAATCCCCTGCCTTTCCGAAACGCGGCCGGCATTGGAGGTGAAACCTACCAGGCGGACCGCGCCCTTCAGACACAAGGAGTCAGCCCTAACATCACAGGCAGTGAACCCGAGGGGGCCGCACATACCTGCGTGCTTTGGACCATTTTGAATCGAAAGAAGTGGAGTTAATGATGCTGAAGTTATTTTGTAGCTTGTATTTATTTATTTTTATTGTTGTTATTATATATAGAAATTATAATTGTTTCACAATTCAAAATCCCATGCCTTTCCGAAACGCGGCCGGCACTGGAGGTGAAGCCTGCCAGGCGGGTCTCGCCCTTCAGGCATAGGGAGTCAGCCCTAACAACACAGGCAGTGAATCTCCCGGGAGCCAAAACCTACACCTGCGTGCTTCGGACCATTTTGAATTGTATAGGCCGTGTAAACTTTAAACTTTAAACTGTAGGCTCTGCGCGGTGTGAACACGCCCGGAGCTGGAATGCGACTGCCTTGGTGTCGGGAGAAAAAAACAGTTTTGTTTGGGGGCCCCCAGCGCCCCGACCAATCAGAGAGCTTCTAGGCCTGTGATTGGCCGGGGCCCCGAAAGCCCCCGCACGAGGTGTTCGGAGAGCTATTTTATGTAATTTAAAATTTATTGAAGACTTTTTTTAAAAACTGAATCCATGTCGCTTTCGTTTTGTAATAATTATTGTTTTAATTTAATCGAGGTTTTTTATGTTTTCGTTGCTCGGACGGGTCGTAAATCGCTATTGAATTTATCAGTGCGTTTTCGTGCTGTGGTAAATCTAGGTACATTTTATTATTATTCTTTGATATTATTTCGCGGATGTACGGAATTTTAAGTGCGTTGTGAATAGTTTCGTTACTCGTAAATCTGTTACAGTCTAAAATGGCCCTTAGGAAATTATTCTGTTTAACTTGTAGCCGATTTATATGGTGATTTGCAGCATAGCCCCAGACCTCGCAACCATATAGCAACTGCGGGCGTACAATTTGAGTGTAAAGTTGGAGTTTTTTCCTGCGTGGTAAATTAGGTGCTTTTAACATTGGGTACAGGCTTCTTAAGGATCCTGTTGCAATGTTTGTTGCTCGAGTAATGTGTTTGCTCCATAGTAATGTCCTGTCTAGCGTGAGTCCTAGATATTTTGCCTGTGAAACATTAGGAATAGGTTGGTGAAAAATTTCTAGTTCCCTGTCTGGTCTGCCTCTACGTTTTGAAATTACAAGCGTGGTTGATTTAGCTGCATTAATTTTAATTCGCCACCGAGTGTAGTATTGCTCAAGTGCAGTTAGCTGCCTTTGGACGCATACCATGGCATATCTTAGGTTACCAGATTGTTTAATTATGGCTGTATCATCCGCATACATCTGTACGTAGGCGTTTGCATGCGTTATGTCGGCTGTGTAAATATTATAGAAGAAAGGAGAGAGTGGGGAGCCTTGTGGCACTCCAGCTGTAAGTTCGCGAGTAGTCGATTTAGCCCCGTCCAGAGCAACATAAAAGTTACGACGCCATAGATAGTGGGCCACCAGGTATATATATGTGTCTGGAAAATTGAAGTTTATTAATTTTTGAATAAGACCCGGAATCCAGACTTTGTCGAATGCTTTTTCTGCGTCGAGCATTGTCATTACTGTGTAGGCTTTAGATGGGTTATTAAATCCGTCGGTAGCATCTTCAACGATTTTAATTAAGGGGTGGATTGTTGAGTGACCTTTCCTGAAACCAAACTGAATGTCTGGAATCACGTCGTGTTCCTCTGCGTGTGTTTGAAGGCGCGAGAGTAAGGCTTTTTCAAAAATTTTACTCATACTGTTTAGAAGACTTATAGGTCGCCTGTTTTCTGGGATGGCTGGGTTTTTCCCTGGTTTAGGAATTGTGATTATTTTTGCAAGTTTCCAGGAATCGGGGTAAGTTTTGTGTGTTAGTATTGCGTTGAATATCGCCAGTAAATATTCGAGTGCCTCGAGAGGGAGTTTTTTAAGTGTTTCGTAATTTATTGCGTCCGTGCCGCCTGATTTGTTGTTCGGACTGGCTTTAATTAGCTTTAAAAGTTCCCTTAACGTTATGGGTTCAGGAACAGACTGCGTGCCTGTTTGTAAAAAGTTATTTACCGCCTGTGTTGTTAAAGTGAAGTTTCTGTCATTTACGTCTGTGTTCGGGGAGAATTGTTTCTCCAGTAGGTCTGCGACTGCGTTGGCCTTGTCTTCTGCGATGTATTTAGCCCCGGTGGCTGTTATAATAGCTGGGGTTGAAATAAATTTTTTGTTGCCGCGGAGCCTGCGAGATAGTTTCCACATTTCCTGCGGTTTTGTGGCTACTTCGTTTATTAAGTTTCCGAATTGATTTATTTTTTCCTGTTTTAATTTGCGCTGTACGAGATTATTCAGTCTGTTGTATTCGTTTCTGGCTTCTGTTGTGCGGAGCCTTTGTGCTCTGTTTCTGGCTTGCCGCCTAAGAGAAATGTAATAATCCAGATCGGGGTAGTGTGTTCGAGTGAACTGCCTTTTTGTTTCAAAGCGAGAGTGTTTTTAATGGCATTTTTTACTGTGTCCGTGAAAAGTTTTACGTGTGGATTTATTTCCTCGGGTGAATTTATTTCGGGGGGCTGATTTAGGGTGTCTATAAGTTCTATCTTAAACCCGTCCCAATCTGTAATCTTTAGTTTATTATTAAAGAGTTGTATGTTGGATGTAGCATTAAAAGTTATTTGTGTTAGCACCGGTAAATGATCGGAGTTTAGTTCATCTAAGGTTTCTGTATTTATCTGAGCGTTTGGAATGTTGGTTAGGGCTATGTCTAAAATTTCTGGGGTGCCACCATTTACTGGATAGCATGTCGGGGAGTCAGGCGCAATAATGATGTAGTTTCCTGCAACCGCGTGGCCGTGTAGAATGTTCCCGTTGGCGTTTGTTTGGGTGCAGCCCCAGTCAGTGTGTTTGCTGTTTAAGTCTCCTGCTATAAAAAATTGATCTTCGACTTCCATTAATTTATTGAGGTCCTGTGGTGTGAGTGGGTCTTGTGGCGTCTTGTATACCGCGGACATGCAAACATGCGAATTATTATTACGGACGTTTATGCTGGTGGCCTCAATGTGTTGTAGTCCATTTATTGTTATCGGGTGGTGGTGAATTCCGTGTTTTATTAGTATGGCTGTACCGCCGCCGTGGAGTGCGGGGCGGTCTGTTCTGTATATTGTGTAGCCGCATATGTACGCTCGCATGTGTGGTTTTAGAAAAGTTTCAGAGATGAAAGCGACATCGATTCCGTATACAAAAAGTAACTGTTCCAGTTCATATATTTTATTTTGGAGGCCGTGTGCATTGAAAATTAGGACCTGTAAAAGCTTCCCCGGGTTCTGTGCCATTTTAAGGTGTAGCGAGATTCAGGATTGCGGATAGTAAGATCATCTGTCGCTTCGATGCGTCTGTTTCAGCTCGGATGGCGGCGTAGTGTGGCGAGAGTGTAGCAATGAGCTGTGAGAAATTGCAGAGTTTCAGAATCTCTGCCAGCTCGAATAGATCACCGACGGTGTTACCTTCTACTCTGTTCTGCGCTGGAGTGTGTGTGGTGCGTGGTTCCTTCACGGCTTGCGAATATTTACGCTCCGATCGTGTCAGCTCGGTGGTTGTTGTTTGCGGCTGTGTCTGTGGCTTGTTGACCACCTAGGCGCGCGGCTGTGCGTGAGCGGGGCGGGTGGGGGGGAACTCCACCTGGCTGTGCGTGGCTGGCGGTTGTTGTTTTGTCTGCGCCTGTGTCTGCACGGATTGTCGCTGTGACCTACTCGTGACCATTTTCAAAAATACTGGACACTGCTTCCATGCTGCAGTGTGTCCCCGCACTTTACAGTTAAAGCAGAATTTATCTGCGTCGTCAGCTTTCGGGCAGTCCTTTCGGGTGTGATTTTCGCCACACCTGACGCATCGCGGTGGCTTACTGCAGCGAGTGTGGGTGTGATCAAATTCACCACAGCGCTTGCACTGGGCGATGTCTTGTGGGCGGGCCTGGTATTTTTGAATAGTCACTGTCGTATAGTGAAGTGTACGAACGGCGAGAATGTTGACGTCAGAGGCCGCGACTGTCGCGCAGAAAGTTCCCGACCTAAATCGTTGTTGCTGCCCTGTGGCGTCTGACCGGGTGACTTCGAAATTACGCACGTCATGAACTACGAATCCCTTCTCCGTCAGTTCCGCGGCAATGTCGGCCTCGACGACCTCCGGGTACAATCCCTTAATAACGACCTTTGTGTTGCGCTCGTCGGGATGCGCAAACGTGTGGTGGTAGATGTTGTGGCCTTTCAGGTATGAGAGAGCTTGAGAGTAGCCCTCTCTGTTCTCAAATGTCAGTCGCAGCTCTCTCCTGCGCGTGATCGTGTTCCTGAACGCGATTCTGTGTGTGTTCAGGAAAGTTGCGATCTCCTTGAGCTTCGCAACTTCCCTGACCATTATCGGTACACCCCTGTACCGTGTGCCGGCCGCGGTTGTGGTCTGTGGTTGTGCACTTGTCTGTGGTTGTGTGTCGGCAGGCAAATTTGCCAGCACGCCGTAGCTGTTCTGCAGCGGGATTGCGGATGTCGCTGCTGTGTGTTGTTGTGCGGAGCCGCGCCTCGAAATCCGCGCGTCCTCACTGTTCGCCAGTACCGTCTCCCGACGCCTACCGAGTGATGTGCTCCGGTTTCCCCTCAAGGCCTTTTTACCCGAGACCTGTTGGAAGTCGATCTCATCGTCAGCGCGTTCGCGTTTGGCGTTAGCCTGTTGGGTTTCCATGGCCTGTTCGTGTGTTGTTGTACTCGTACTCGCCATGATCCCTGTCCCTGTCGCGGGCTATCCGACCCGCCGGGTCGCCTAATACCTGAAGCAGTGGTGGCTGACAAACACTGATATGAACAGCGAAGCTAGGCCTTAGAGAGGCTGTCCTCTCTGCACCACTGCCTGGTGCGAAGTGTGGAGCTGCTCCGAGCGACAAGAGTCTAGCGACAGCAATGCTACCGTCCTGCAACTGGCAGCAAATGCCGATCCTCTCCGAAGTTGGCCGATCGGGAGCGCCTACCCCCTGGATGTTTGATTTCCAAGTATCTTTAATGTAACTATCCTAACCAAATCAACCGTCCACAAAGTTTTAAAGTATTTATAATGTAGCTAACCTAACCTAATTGACCATTAGTTATCATGTCCTTATCTGAAAATTACAATTTAATTAATAAATTTACTTTTATTTGCATTCATTATTCAAATATATTTATTACTTTTGAAAATATACGTGCTCGTATTTATTTTTACAAGTACAAAAAAAATTCGCACCTGCCGGGATTCGAACCGGCAACCTTACGATTAGATGGTAGCACTGCTAAGCGCTCAGCCACGAGGCCATATTTGACGAATATAAGTTTCAGATGACATATTTGATCGTGCCGCCGGCCCCGGAACGAGCGTGAGCGATGCGGCAGCCGGCCCCGGAACGAGCGTAAGCGGTGCCGCAGTTGCAGGAAGGTAGTTGCTGTCGCTAGACTCTTCTCTCCGAGCGCCGGCAACTAGTTTTGTTTGGAGGGGGTCGTGCGCTGATTGGCTGTCAGGCTCGGCGAATCAGAGGGCGCCTCGCCCGCAGCTACGGCGGGCGGTGCGCCAGGATTGATTTCGGAAGCTTATACTTCTGTGTATTATTTGGATCGTAGTTTCCAAGGGAGGAAATATGTGGATTTAAATTATTCACACATTTATCGTAAAAATTTTGGGTTGTGCGGATATAAAAATCTTGCAAAGTTGCAGTGTTAGTTTCACTGTGCAAGTTCTCTATTGGACAGTATATCGGGGCGTCTGCAGCGATTCGAATGCATCTATTCTGAACTCGCTGCAGTTTTATTAGAAGGCAGTATGCTGCAGTAGCCCATACTGGGGCTGCATACGTGATTATCGGGCGTATGAGAGCTTTGTAGAGCAGTAATCCATTTTTGACTGTGCTGCCACATCGCCTGCTCATTACAGGATATAATGCGCGCATTCTAACCTGAGCTTGGGTTTGTTTAATGTCAATGTGCTGTCTCCACAGGAGCTTCCTATCCATGTGGACTCCTAGGTATTTAACTACGTCCTTGTGAGGGATTGGCTCATCAAATAGGCGTAGTTGCGGCCTGTTGTCGGCTGGCGGGAGGTTTTTGCGTGTAAACACAATCGCCTCAGACTTGGTCGTGTTTACTTTTATGCGCCAGGCTGTACACCACTGTTCAATTTCAGTGAGCGCAGTCTGGAGCCTGGTAGTGGCTAGCTGTAGGTTATGAGATCTGCTATACAGTACGGTGTCGTCTGCATAGCAGCCTAGCTTGACTAGTCTGTGTGCGGGGCGAGGCATGTCGCGTACATATATATTAAATAGTACAGGGCCTAGGATGCTGCCCTGCGGCACTCCGGCTTTAATTAATTTTAGGTCAGACGTTGCCCCTTCAGATGACACTCTAAAGGTTCTGCCTGCTAGATAGGATGCTATGAGTTTAGTGTAGCAATCCGGGAAGTTTGCTGCATACATTTCATGTATGAGCCCTGCATGAAAAACTCTATCAAAGGCCTTTTCTACATCGAGAAACGTAGCAACTACGTAGTCTTGGACGTTGAATGCGCTGGTTATCTCTTCAGTAAGACGGACCAGTTGGTGGGTAGTCGAATGAGCACTGCGAAAGCCAAATTGCTCATTTGGCAGCAAGTTTTGTTCGTGTATGTGTACTTTGAGTCTGTGTAAAATTATGCGCTCCGCAACTTTAGACACAGTACTTAAGAGGCTTATTGGCCTGTAATTCTGGGGCAGTGTTTTGTCCTTGCCCGGCTTGTGGAAGACTATTACTTTAGCTTCCTTCCATTGGGAGGGAAAAATATTCAGTCTGAGCATTGCATTAATGCATTCAGCCAGATATTCTAAGGCTTCGTCTGGAAGCTGTTTGAGAACAACTGCTTGTATGCCGTCGTTCCCAGGGGCTTTTCGCGGCTTCATATTCTTGATAGCACCCTTAATTTCTTGGGCCTGGGTGGGGAGAGGCTCAGAGATAGTGGGCTGGTGCAGTTTAGCGCGGAGTTCGCGGTAAATTTGTGCAGTGAATGGCCTGTCACAAGGCTGCAAATTGGGCTGGAATGCTGTTTCTAAGGTGCTTGCGAAAGCATGCGCCTTGTCCTGGGGAAGAAATGCAAGTCCATTATTTGTTTGGAGGGGTGGAATTTTATCAAATTTATTCAAAATTCGCTTGGTCATTGCCCAGGCACTCCCGTCCTGTACATTGAGCTTCGCGATTTTGGCTTCCCACTGGCTGCTACGCCACAACGAGAGTTCATCTGATATAGCAGTTTGAAGCTCGTTGATTCTGCGTTTGATAATGTGCGTGCGTCGCCGTGTGTATTCGCGGCGCAGTCTGTTCTTTTGCAATATCATATCGCAAATGTATGCTGGCAGCTCGTCGTCATTCTTTACCGCGTGCTGGTCGGAGAAGGGTCAGCCTCTCTCTTTGCCTAGCCTGGCGTTCCTAAAAAGGAAGCTCAGGTCAGTGGCCAGTGCGTAAGGTGCTAGGTCGTTAGCTAGTTAGGACGCGGCGAACAGATAGGAATACCACGCTAGTTAGGTCGGACGATACGCCTGTTGTGTGCCCTGCTTTTTTCAAGGCGGGGCACCTACTTGCGATGAGTAGTAGCGACGAGGAGATGGAGGTCGGCACCGCGACGAAGCGCACGCATGAGGGCAGCGACTCAGAGACTGAACACTCTGTTCAGTCTAAAAAACCGTCAGGGCTCCAGCCCACCACAACCGAGGACGACAACAGTGGCTTCACCACTGTTGAGCGTAGACAACGCAGGCGTAATAGCGATGCGTCACAAGCGGTACCGACACCGCAACAACTGACACCGACTGACGAGGCTACGCGCTACAAACGCGTACCATTCGTAATCCGCAACAGTCAGACAATCGGCAGCTTGGGCCCTGCCTTCGCGCGACTCGGCATCAAAAACCGAATGACGCTGACGAAGCGTCAAGAAGTGCGCATAACTTTTGATGGCAAATTGGACCAAGACAAAGCGACCGCTTGGTTTAAGGCAAACGATGTGCCTTTCCACACTTTCTCCCAGCCCAGCGAGCGAGGGGAAAAAGTAGTGATAAAGAATTTGAGTAAATTCACGCCGGTTGATGCGATTTCTGAGGAGCTCACCGCGCTCGGGTTTAAAGTAAATTTCATCAAACAGCTCAGTCGGCGGCTAACAGACCGCAACTCAGGGCAAGAGTTTTTCGAGCCAACACCGTCATTCGTGGTGTGCGTGGCACCTAGCGCGCACGACATCTACGCCGTCAAACAACTATACTACACAAGTGGTATAAAGATTGAGCGGTACACGACTCGCGCGGAAGACGTCCCGCTCTGTAAGAGGTGTAGTTCCTTCGGACACACCACCGGAAACTGTTCAGAAGTACCTAAATGCATCAGGTGCGCGGGTTCGCATCCCCGCAGCGAATGCCCAGTCCCAGAGGAGGCACCAAAGGTGTGCTCGAACTGTAAAGAGACAGGCCACACCGCGGCCTGGCGACAGTGCCCCGCGTTTTTGAAGATCGTAGAGTCGCGGAGACAGGCCGCCGCGGAACAGGCAGCACAGAAAGCTGCGCGCACAGCCTCGCGAGCACAGCCGGCCGCACCGACGCGGGAAAGTTTCCCCCCTCCCCCCGCGCCCACCAGGGAACACGTGCACCGGGCAACAACAACAACAACAGAGCGCAGTCCGCGAAACGCACGGCCCAGCGAGCAGGCCAGCCAACCGGGCATAACTCAATCACAGGCAGTAGCTTCCACGTCATACGCGGCAGCTACGTCAGGCGTAAGCGCACCGCGGCGCACGGCAACGGAAATCGTGCAGGCTCGCGTCGAGAAGAGCCAGCAGCATAGAACAGAAACCGCGCCAGAAGCACAGCCAAATAATAATATCACTAGCCTCGCGGAACTCGCAGAGATCTTGCGCATGTGCGATTATTGGAATTTAGTGAAGGCACTCGAACCGTATTACGCACGCATCCGCTCCACCGAGAGCATTAAATACCGCCAAACCATTCTATTGGAAGCACTCGCGACAGTGCTCCAGTAAATGGCAGTAAACATGGGGAAAACACTACAACTCCTAAACTTTAATGCATGTGGTCTCCGCCTTCGGTCGTACGAGTTGGAACAGTGCCTTGTAATATATGGGATTGATGTGGCATTCATTACCGAGACTCACCTATCACCGCATCATCGATTTAATATTTGTGGTTACACCACTTACCGCACTGACCGCGCCACTCGTGGGGGCGGCACAGCCATATTAATTAAACACGGGATTCATCACCATCCGATAGAAATAACTGGCTTAGAGCACCTAGAGGCCACCAGCATAAATATTCGTAATAAAAATGCGCATGTCTGCATGTCGGCAGTATATAAACCCCCAGATAAGCCACTACTTTCTAGGGATTTAAATAAATTAATCAATCCACAGCAACACTTTTTCATCGCAGGCGATTTAAACAGCACAAACGAAGACTGGGGATGCAAAAATACTAACCCAGCAGGCAGAAAATTATTAGATCATTCGGTAGCAAATAATTACGAAATTTTTGCTCCAGGCTCGCCAACTTGCTATCCAACGAATGGTGGCATGCCTGACATATTAGATATAGCTCTTACAAACATACCAGGTGCGCAGGTTATTTCAGAAAAATTAGATGAGCTTGACTCAGACCATTTTCCGGTACTTATTCAATTAACTTTTAATGCTCAATTTTGCGCAGCGATATTTAGCCGCACTTTTGGTATTCCCGACTGGGACAAATTTCGTGAAGACCTGGAATTAACTTTTACAGAAACTCCAGCGATAGACACAGCAGATGAGCTCGAAACTCACGTAAAACTTTTCACCGACACAATTACAGACGTGCGCAAAAAACACACGAAAATCGTGAATAAAAGAGAATTTACGCGAATAAATTACCCAGATGTAGACATGCTAATCGTTTTAAAACGGCAGGCGCGCAACACTTATCAACGAACGAGAACACCGCAAGCTAGGACTGAATACAATCGCCTTAAAGCTCAAGTCTCGCGAAAACTTAAAGATTTAAAAATAGAAAAATACGGAAACTTAATAACAGAGTGCGCAACTCAACCTCGGCAAATGTGGCGGCTCACACGCAATTTACGAGGGAAAAATAAATTTATCTCCACACCGGCCATTGTTACAAACGCGGGCATTAAATATGACGCGATAGATAAAGCAAATGCTATAGCAGACATTTTTGAAAAACAATTTTCACCAAACGAGGACATAAACGAGCCTCAGTTTACTAGGACCACGACAGTAGCTGTTAATAACTATTTACAAATCGTTCCACAAGCCGAGCCGGAACTCGTAACAATTAAAGAGCTCTTAGAAGCTATTCACTCGCGACCAAAAAATAAAGCAGGCGGACCTGACGGAATAAATTTTGATACTTTAAAGAAATTATCATTTCAGGCTATACAATACTTTCTTAAAATAATAAATGCTATTTTTATTCTTAAATCCTACCCAGCGTCATGGAAACTAGCTAAAGTTATCACCATTCCGAAACCGGGAAAAAATGCGTCACTACCACAAAACAGGCGACCTATTAGCCTCCTAAATAGCATGAGTAAAATTTTCGAAAAAATTTTACTCAAACGACTTGAACACCATTCGGACGAACACGAAGTCATTCCAGATAACCAATTTGGTTTTAGAAGGGGCCACTCTACCTCTCACCCCCTAATTAAGCTCATTGAAGAGGCCACTGACGGTTTTAACTCACGAGCGAAATTTACTGTCGCAACGATGCTAGACGCGGAAAAAGCTTTCGACAAAGTTTGGATACCTGGCTTAATTCAAAAATTAATTACATTTAACTTTCCAGACACGTATATTCATCTGGTGGCCCACTATTTATGGCGTCGAAAATTTTTTGTATCAATAGAGGGGGCGAAATCATCCACTCGGGAGCTGACAGCAGGTGTGCCGCAGGGGTCCCCACTCTCACCCTTTTTCTATAATGTTTACACAGCCGACATCCCGCGGGAACATGCCCACGTGCAATTATATGCAGACGACACTGCAATAATATATCAATCCCCGAATTTGAAGTTTGCTTTAACCAAAGTTCAGAGGCAGCTTACCTCACTCGAACAATGGTACACTCGCTGGCGCATTAAAATAAATGGAGCCAAGTCCACAACTTTAATTTTAACTAAAAAATACACCGCCCCCGACCGCGAATTAAAAATTTTTAATCAAGCCATACCATTTGTTAAATCGGATAGATATTTAGGTTTAACTCTAGATACCAGGCTCACCTGGAAAGTTCACACCACTAAGGTGACACAGTTTGCGCGAGGCACTTTGCGCAGCCTATACTCAATGTTTAAGGCCCCCCAATTTCCTAGAAAGAAAAAATTACAGCTGTATTTACAAATAGTTCGCCCTCAATTATTATATGCTTGCGAAATCTGGGGCTATGCAGCAAAATGCCATATCAATAAAGTACAGGTCACTCAAAATAAATTTCTTAGAGCCATTGTAGATTGTGGCTGGTACACCAGCACACTAGAAGTACACCAGCTACTCAAAGTAGAATATGTAGAGGAATATATAAAACGGCAAAACAGGTCTTTTTATGGCCAGCTCCCTGAACATGCCAATACTTATATGAATTCACTTCCGGACTACGACCCAGCTGCACAGCGACAGTTTAAAAAACCGCGACTTGCCTAAGCCAGGTTATACTAGAATCCACACATCCCATGTACGCAGGGCAACTTAGCAAACATAGCAGACGTTTCTCTCTGGCCCCGATGTGCCTGTCTACGTCCTGCGGTGCAAATAATCAACATTGGACTAGCCAATGATTGACATGCCCAGGACTCGTAAATATTGCGTCAACACTACTTTTGGCCCAGCGGGGCTCTATTTTATTGCGTCAACACTACCTTTGACCCAGCGGGGCTCTAATTATAAACCAGCGACAACTCGACCGCAGGCCCAAATTCCTTTAATTACCAAATCTTTCCTTCCCCCACCTCCTCCACTAGTCCTTGCTAGTTGTTTTCCCCAGCCATTATTAATTAATTCATTAATGTAACTTTTCATTTTCTTGCTAATTCGAAATGGTCCGAAGCATGCAGGTGTAGGTTTTGACCCATGCAGCGGTCCACTGCCTGTGTGTTAGGGCTGACTCCGTATGCCTGAAGGGCGAGACCCGCCTGGCAGGCTTCACCTCCAGTGCCGGCCGCGTTTCGGAAGGCATGGGTTTTTGAATTGCGACAAAAAAAAAAAAAAAAAAAAAAAAAACTGGACGAGGGCATCTCTCTGCTCGAACAATAATAGAATAGGATGACATTCATTTACTAATTTCACTCTCTATTTTTCAGGTTTAGACGACAACAGCCTGGGGGCTAACTACAGCAATACTGGTTTAGCCTAACTTTGACCGAACTATACTGGAACGCAATAGTTCGGTCCTTAAGGCGGCCAGGTGTTTACTAATCTATGTAATTTCTCCTACACATCGGTAAACTTACACGATGATATGCCTGCTTGGTCAGCCGGGTATGTGCGGCCTTGGAGCTATACACTACACTCACACAACGAAATTAATTAGGCCATTTTTGCGCACACTCCACACGCCTCTAAATACAGACATCACGACACTCTCATGCATCAGTTAGCCAACTAACTGAGGGGAAAGGGTGACCTCCCCCCGCCTGACACCTACACTATTAAAAATAGAGCCAAGCAACATGCGACAGCTATTTTATTTCTTCTGGACCGTGAGCCACCTTTAATCTTAAAATCACACACATCGCGCCCCGCCGACGTTTCCAATGATTCGATCAAAGTGACGGGGTTGCACTATTTATATTGGCGACCACATAGCGAGTTATGGGAACGTAATAGTTCCCGGTATCGCTGTCACACGCTCCCGGCCGAGCATATGAGGAAACGGCGGCGGCAGCTCGTCATGCACTAACTTAACCTCCTTTTCTGGGATGCACTGGCTAATTCCGTCTTGAATTTTCGCGGTAAAATTGGTTATAGCGTTTTCTAAATTATCACTATTATTTATTTCATCAAGTTCGGAAAGATTTAATGACAAAAAATTTTTAAAACTAACCCAATCTGCATTTTTGTAATCCCTGACTTTACGAGGTGGGTTCGATTCGACATTTGCGTCGTCAAAAATTAAATGAACAGGGAAGTGGTCAGACGTTAGGTCGTGTACAACTTCGAGTTCGAATCCCGAGTGCACACGTTTATTAATAACGATGTCTAGAACATCTGGGAGGACCCCCACACGCCCTGTGTCGTGTGTGGGCTCCATGGGAGCATGAATTTGGTAGTTGTGATTTAGTTGGTGGTTATAAAGAATTGTACCATTCTGTGTGGCTCGCCTGCTGTTCCACTCTCTGTGTTTAGCATTTATGTCTCCTAAAGCGAGGAAGGTCGGGGCCGCCCCATACAGGGCGTCCAGATCAGCCTCGCTCAGGGACCTACCTGGTCGCGCATACATAGAAATAATTTTTACGTTTTGCCTGTTAATAGTTAAGTTAATTGCTACTGCTTCGAGATTCTGAAAATCAGGGAGCTGCCATTCTGTGTGCTTTATGCTTTTATGGACAATAAGGGCTACTCCCCCGCCTCTATGATTAACTCTGTCGCGCCTATAGATTACATAATTTAATATAGTAATTCTATCAGTCGGAGTTAAGTGGGTTTCATTGATCGCAGCTATTTTTATTTTGTATTTTTCTAAGTGGTGAATTAATTCCGGTAATTTATTTTTAATGCCGCGTGCATTACAGAATAGGAGGGACTTAAGACTATGGGCCGCGGTTGGTATGCAACACTGGGCCGGATTACGAGCTGCCATTAAGCTTGGCAGCTAGTGTTTGTACGAAGCCCATCATGGCTTGGACTTTGTCAGGCAGGGAGATGGCTGGGTCGCACCATATTACCATCAACTGGCACATGGGGACGATAGTTTCGGCCAGAGTCGAGTCCTTGTTAAAGGTACTCGACTTTGTCAGTACTTGCATGAAGTCAGCCAAGCCAGGTTGGGCTGGCTGCTCCGTGCGCATGGGCGGGGCTGTCGGCTGCTCTGGGGCCAAGTCGATCAGCATGTCAGCCTCAGGAGCAGGTGCTACCTGAGGCTGCCTGGGCGGGGGCGTTCGCTGCGCCGGGGCTGCTGGGGCCAGTCTGGTGGCCAGCGGCTTGGGCTGGGCAGGCTGCTTATCACGAGCAGGCTGCTGTGCCCGCTCCTGGGGGGGCTGCTGCGGTTTGCCCTGGCCATTCTTGTGGCCAGTGGCATTTTTCTTGGGCCCCTGGGGCCCCCTTGGTTTGCGCAGCCAAGGGTTGTTGGCCAGGACTGGGTACTCCAGCTCGTTGTACCCCTGGCTGCACTGCTGCAGAGGTGTCCAGGGGTTGACGCCAGCCTGGGCCATGTACTGGCCGAAAGTGGCGGGCGGTGGGTACCTGGGGGGGCCCCAGGGATTCTGCCTGGGGGGGCCCTGGTAGCCTGAGGGGCCTGACTGCGGAGGCTGGGCAGCAGCCCGCCTATTTTCCCGCACGTCGCGGCGAGACTGTTGCTCGCGCCTCTTGCGGACGTCGGGGGGCAGGTGACGGCGGGTCTCCTTCTTATAGGCCTGGCAGCCCTTGAAATTGGCGCAGTGTGCCTCTTTGCAATGAGCACACTTCTTGTGGTCAGGGTTGCCCCCATTGGGGCAGTCGGGGGCGCGGTGTGGCCCGCTGCACCACCGGCACACTGGGGCAGCATGGCAGGCCTTGCCAACATGGTTATAGCGTTGGCAAACGCTGCATTGGGCGGGGCCTGAGGGGCGCCTGTAGTCGACGACACGCACCAGCATGCCGCCGAACTCTGTCAGGGAGTAGATGCGCTCAGAATCGCACGTCTGAGGCACCTCAATGACCAGGGCGTCGCATTTTTCCCTGCGCAGCCTGTTCTCCAAGAACCAGTGGTTCTGGACAGGCAGGTTCAGGGCTGCAAATTCCTCCTGGAGGAAATCGGTCGGGGTGTGGCGGTGTACTCCGCGCAAAACGAATTTCTTGGGCACTTCGTCACTCTGAAGGAGGACGGAGTGCTGGGCGCCTATCGCCTTAAGGGCCTGGACTGCCCTTTGGTAGTCCGGGACGGACGCAGGATTGACCTGGATCTCGTCCTTGCCGCGGTTTTGGCAGGTGAACTTTCCCGCCAGGGCCTGCTTGAGGGCGGTGTATACCCTTGGATACGTGTGCCCCTGGTCCAAAAACACGAACAGGGGCTTCACTCGGAGCTTTTTGGGCGGTGCCGCAGCTCCGGCGGCATGGCCTGCAGTTGGTTGTGGGCGAGGGGGGGAGGGGCCCGCCTCGTCGTCGCTGCTGCCTGCACCGGACACCTCCGTGTGCAGGCGCTTGTTGCGCTTACCAGTGGCAACACTCCAGCCACTGGATTGATCGGAGCTAGGCCCTGAGGGGGCCTCGCTTTCTGTCATCTCGACAGTATCACTCGTCATTGTCCTTGGTCACCTTGGCGCTCGGGTCCACCCACTGACCGTCCCCCGGGGCTAAGTTAGCCGGGTTCAGGCTAGGCTACAGGGGAGCTAGCTCCCCGGGTGTTGCCGAGTTGTTGGTTGCCAAAACTTACTTCACCGCAGCTCACTCTTACCGCCTGTGCGCATGTAGCACACAGGCACCTTTCAATACACCGCTGGGTAGCACTAAGAAGTGCTAACCACAGCTTGGGCATCGACGATCTATAAATTCACGGCGAGCAGCTCCGGGACACGTCCGTCCTCTACCGAAGCGCAGCTGGAACTCCTCATGTGTCCTGTAATTTTTTTTTTTTTTTTTCCTAACCTAACTAAAACTAAGTGTATTTTGTTTGGGAGGGGTCTGGGTTAGGGAAGACTCTAGGTGCGTCCCAGGCCGAAGCCCTTACGCCTAATCATGCTGGGTTTAAGCCATGCAGAAAGGGAGGCATGCATCGTGTGCTTTGTTCGGGGATTGGCCAACCATGGCAGCAATTGGCGCCATGGCTAACTCCCCTATCTTAATTCTAGACTAAATACTAGATAAGTTGGGCCCAGGTAAAACCTGCATAGACACAGGGAAAACCCTGGGCACTTTCATGCGGGATGCAAAATATCATGCATTATTAGCAGGCAGGTTGAGTACAGGAAAAGAAGGATGGTCCTGGAAGAAGAGTTGGGCAGATAGAAAAATTCTACTAAGCAATTTGGGAGCTTGGACCTTTTGTCCGCATTTGTTTTGGTGGGCACTGGTCTTTAGGGGCAACATGTTGTTGTTCCCACCAAGCTGCCAGTCAGCTCGCGTACCTAAAATAAAAAGAAGAGTGATATGTTGTGTACGCACGGTGTTTTTCATTGCATTAATTAACCGCGAGTATTGGCACTGGGTCGTACTCCGGATCAGGCATAGCTTCAGGTCGCCTGTCGCCAAGATGGCAGTCGGTCAGTTAGAGAAATTACCTGATCCGTCATTGCAAGACCCTAGCCGCAACATCTACGCTATGAAGCTACGAGTAATTAATTTGTATTGTGTTACCCGCAAGTTGATGTGTCGGGACACACTCTGGAGAGGACATAGCTTCAGATCGCCTGTCGCCAGCAAAAGGCAGTCGGTCGGTTAGAGAAATTGCCCACTCCTTCATCGCGGATCCCTAACAACAACTCCTACGCTTTATTTCTAACGGTGTTGTACGGGCTGTGTGAGAGCTTGATGTAAGTGTTTGAGCTGCCAGCAGGCTCGTGTATTGTGCCCAGCGGCATGGCCACCCATTACAGTATAGCCACACTCGGCGCTGGACGGAATTCTCTGAACAGTCCGCAACCATTTGGTCGGGGTCCGGACTCTGGGCGCGCGCGCGCTGTGATTGGCTGGAGGGTCCGGCCAATCACAGCGCTCTACGGTGGTCGGTGCGCAAGTACCATTTTCGGTCGCTTAAATTTAATTATTTCATCTGGATCATATTGTCCTAGTGATGAAACAAGTGGATTTTCGTGTGTTGCACATTTGTCATAAAATGTCTGTGTGGTTCGGACGTAAAAATCATGTAATGTTTCTGTGTTCGTTTCCCGATGGAGAGCCTCGACTGGGCAGTATCGGGGAGCGTCTGTAGCGATGCGAATGCATCTGTTCTGTATTCGCTGTAGTTTTGCAAGGTGTGATTTAGCTGCTATAGCCCACACAGGGGCTGCATATGTAATTATTGGGCGGATGAGGGCGTTATAGAGCAGCAGTCCGTTTTTAACTGTGCCTCCGAGGCGCCTACTCATTACTGGGTACAATGCACACATTCTGCCATGTGCCTGTCCCTTCTTCGAATCTATGTGAATCCTGTATAGTAGTTTGCGATCCATTTGAACACCTAAATATTTAGCAACGTCTTTATGGGGAATTTGGTCGCCGAACAGGTTTAATTCAGGCCTGCGATCGTGGGGTGGTAGATTTTTACGCGTGAAAATTACAGTTTCTGATTTTGTAGTGTTTATTTTTATGCGCCATTTTGTGCACCAATCTTGCATGGAGCTCAGTGCGGTTTGTAGCCTATTTGTGGCTAATTGTAGGTTATGCGATCGGCTGTAGAGGACTGTGTCGTCCGCATAACAGCCTAATTTTACAAGGCGGTGTGCAGGTTTTGGCATGTCGCTCACGTATATATTAAAAAAAACAGGGCCTAAAATGCTGCCTTGTGGCACGCCTGCATTTATAGGTTTTATGTCTGATTTAGAGCCTTCTGTTGTGACTCTAAATGTCCTATTGGCTAAGTAAGATGTTATTAATTTAATGTAACAGTCAGGGAAGCCTGTTTCATACATTTTATAGATTAGACCTGCGTGAAAGACTCGATCAAAGGCTTTTTCTACGTCCAGGAATGTAGCTACTACATAATCCCGCACATTAAATGCGCTAGTTATTTCTTCCGTTAGGCGGACTAGCTGTTGTACAGTCGAGTGTGCACTACGAAAACCGAATTGCTCGTCAGGCAATATGTTATTTTCTCGTATGTGTGTTTTAAGTCTGTTCAATAATATACATTCTGCTACTTTAGAGAGTGTATTTAGTAGGCTAATTGACCTATAGTTTTGTGGCAAGGATTTGTCTTTTCCTGGCTTATGAAATACTATAACATTAGCCTCTTTCCATTGTGTCGGAAAGTAGTGTAGTGTTAGCATAGCATTTATGCATGCTGCTAAGTATTCGAGTGTTTCATCTGGTAGTTGTTTTAGGACGATAGCCTGTATACTATCATTCCCCGGGGCTTTTCTAGGTCGCATGCGTTTAATAACACGTTTGACTTCTTGCGCTAGTGTAGGGACTGGTTCTGCAACTACAGGTTGTTGTAGTTTCATGCGCAATTCCCTGTATATTTGGGCAGTGAATTGTCTGTCGCACGGCTGATTGTGAGGCCGGAACGCAGCTTCAAGTGTATTCGCGAAGGCTTCTGCCTTATCACGGGGTTGGAAGGCAATACCAGTGTCTGTTTGTAGTGGTGGTATTTTATCTGTTTTATTTAGGAGACGTCTGGTCATAGTCCAGGCACTATTGTCCTGGATTTTGAGCCTAGAAATTTTTGCGTCCCATGTGCTCGCTCGCCAAAGGGCAATTTCGTCTGATATTACTGTTCGTAATTCATTTATTCGGCGCTTGGTTTGGGCCATTATACGTCGTGTGTATTCGCGGCGCAGTCGACTTTTTTGTGTGATTAATTGGCCTATGTGTGCTGGCAGCTCGTCATGCATTAACCTAATCTCCTTTTCTGGAATGCACCTGGTTACTCCGGTTTGAATTTTTGTTGTTAATTCAGTGATTGCTGCCTCTAGATTTTCACTGTCTGTTATGTTTATTTCGGCCGCGTCCGGTAGATTATTTCGGAGATAATTTTGAAAACCCCCCCAGTCGGCTTTTTTATAATCTTTGATTTTACGAGGCGTGTTTGACTCTGTTTTTGCATCATCAAATACAATGTGTACCGGAAAGTGATCGGAAGACATTTCATGCACAACTTCAAGTTCAAATCCGGAATTTACTCTTTTATTAAGTGCAATATCTAAAATGTCTGGTTGTGTGTTTTGTCTACCAAAATCATGCGTGGGCTCTGAGGGAGCATAGACATGATAGTTTCTATTTAATTGGTGCATGTAGAGTAGTCTACCATTCGCTGTTTGGTACCTACAGTTCCACTCTATATGTTTCGCATTTATATCGCCGATTGCTAAAAACGAAGGGCCTACATCAAATAGTAAATCTAGGTCTGCTACTTCTAGTGATCTGCCTGGTCGCGCGTAAATAGAAATTAATTTAATTTGCTGCCTATTTATTACAAGATTAATTCCTACAGCTTCTAAATTTGGAAAGGGAGGGAGCTGGCATTCTGAGTGTTTTATACTCTTATGCACAGCTAAGGCCACGCCCCCTCCTCTATTATTTGGTCTATCGCATCTGTATGTGACGTAATTTAAAATTGTGAACCGATCGGATTGTTGCAAGTGTGTTTCATTTATTGCCGCAATATTTATTTTATATTTGTCGAGGTGATGAATAAATTCGTTCATTTTATTTTTTATTCCATTTGCATTCCAGAAAAGGATTTTGTGTAAGTTTGTGTGGTTGGTCGATTGTGTTATGTCGGGTCCCTGATTATTTGCTGCCATTATGGCGAGCAGTGATGACCTGGACAAAGCCCATTGTGGCTCTGATTTTTTCTTTAAGCTCCGTTGCGGGATTGCACCATATGGCCATGAGTTGGCACATAGGGAGGATGGTCGCGGCCAGAACTGGGTCAGCCTTAAAGGTCTCGGACTGTTCCAAGACCTGGAGGAACTGCGACATGTCTGGCGCAGGTGCGGGCTCACTGTGTGGCACAGCCTGTGGTTCGGTCGATGGGCTTGGGGCCGCGTCTACTGCCATTGTTTCGGCAGATGCTGGGGCGGGGGGAGCCTGGGTCTTGACCCGCGGAGTCGGTTTTGGTGAGGGGGTAGGTGCCGCGGGTGTGGCCGGCTGCCTGTCTCGCTCTGCGTGCTTCGCGTGGGAAGCACCACCGCCATTTTTGTGGCCACTATGGTGCTTCTTGAAGTGCGGCTTTGGTTGTCCCTGGTACTGCCGGCGTGGTCTGTAGTCATTCGCGATGGCCGGGTAATCTACCTCATTGTAGGTAGGCCCCTGCGTAAGTGGGGCATACCGGTTTTGCAGTGCCGGAGCCAGGTATTGGCCGAAGTACTGCGGCTCCGGGTGCCTGGGCGGGCCCCATGGGTTGGGCCTCGGAGGCCCCTGTTGGCCTGACGGGCCTGGATGCTGGCCAGAGGGGCCTGGGTGTTGGGGCTGCGCCTGTGAGGCAGCCGCAGCTCGCCGGTTTTCCCGCATGGCCAGCTTGGACTGGCGTTCGCGTTCCTTCCTCTGCTGAGGGGGGAGGTGTCGGCGATTCTCGGCCTTGTACACCGAGCAGCCGCGGTAGTTGGCCGCGTGTGGCCCGCCGCAGTTCGCGCACCTCACGTGGTCGCGGTGTCCTCCGTGGGGGCAGTCGGGAGCGCGGTGGGGCCCGCTGCACCAGCGGCACACTGGTTTGGCGCTGCAGCCTCTGCCGACATGCGAGAACCGCTGGCAGGTGCTGCACTGTGAGGGACCCGCGGGGTGACGGTAGTCCTCAACGCGGATGATCATGCCCGCGAATTCTCTGATCGCGAGAATTGTGTTTGTGTCGCAGGTCTGAGGGACCTCGACAACCAGTTTGTCGCACTTCTGGCGCGTTTGGCGATTCTCCAGGAACCAGAAGGACTGGACTGGGAGCTGCATGTCGGTGAAGACTTCGGTCAGGAATTCGGCCGGGGTTTCGCGATGTACGCCGCGGAACACGAATTTCTTTGGAATTTCGTCCTTCTGGAGAAGGACGGAGTACTGGGCGCCGATCGCCTTTAAGGCCCTGATCGCGGTGTGGTACTCGGTGACTGATGCCGTTTGGACCTGGAGTTGGTCGCGGCCTCGGTTGTACACCGACCATTTCTCCTGAAGGGAGTTCTTCAGGGCGCTGAAGATGGTCGGGTAGTTGTGCCCTTTGTCCAGGAAGACAAAGAGCGGCTTGATCTGAGGTTTTTTTGTGCTAGCCTGTTGTGGCTGTGCGGGCGCTGCGGGCGCTGCGGGCGCGCCAGGCACTGAGGGCGCTGAGGGCGCTGCGAAGGGCGCGGGGGGTGAGGGGCCCCCGGCCACGCCTACCATGTCATCGTGGTTGCGTTTCGGCCGCTTGCCCTGGACCGTTTGCCATGGGCAGTCACTCGTGGTTTCGCCGGAGGGCATGGGAGCCATCTCCGAGGTGTCCATCGTTGTGGTCTAGTCTCAGTCAGTCGTGCCTTTCACACAGAATCACCCACTGACCGCAAGCGGCTAGGCCAAGGGGGACTTAACCCCGGGTGTAGTCAGTGTTGCTTGGCTGTTGAGTCCAAGTCAGTCGTTAAACAGCAACAGCTTTAACCTTTCCCCCTGTGCGCACTGGGCGCACAGGAATTTTTTTTTTTTCGGTGGCTGTGTAGCACTTGATAAGTGCTAGCACAACTTGTCGAATCTCTTCGCTCTTCACTTCAGGGCGGCTCCTTGAAGATCGGGATGGTCTGGCAGAGCAGCTCCGTCAGACGACCTCTCTCCTCGGCAGCGCATCAAAAACGTGTCCTGTTTTTTTTTTTTTTTTTTTCCTAACCTAAGTTAAAACTAAGTGTGTTTGGGAGGGGTCCGGGTTAGGGAGAGACTCTAAGTGCGTCTCAGGCCGAAGCCTATACGCTCTAATCATGCAGGGGGTACCATGCAGAAAAGGGAACATGCATCGTGTGCTAGGAGGGGGATTGGCCAGCCATGGCAGCGATTGGCGCCATGACTAACTCCCCTCACTGACTATTCTAGACTAAAACTAGATAAGTTGGGCCCAGGTAAAACCTGCATAGACACAGGGAAAACCCTGGGCACTTACATGCGGGATGCAAAATTTCATGCATTAATTACATGCGGGTTGGCTACGGGAATAGAAGGATGGCTCAGGAAGAAGAGTTGGAAGAGTAGAAAAAATCTACTAAGCAAGGGCGGGCACTTGGACATTTTTGTCCGCATTTGGGTGTTTGGTCATGACTGGTTTTTAGGGGGCGACTTCGTCGTTTCCCCCAGGCTGCCAGCCAGCCAGGTTGTTTACGCATGTGTGGCATCTCTCTGGTATGTTGCGGACGGTACAGAGAACTCGGCCGGCACGTGGCGGCGTACTGCTCAGGTTTCACCCCGCCATGCTGCAGGGATAGGCGGGTCGCGCCAGTTGGATCACGCCTGCGCATGTCGCCACACACGGCTTGGGGCAGACGACAACACAGCGGGGTTCGAGGTTATTGTTGTGCACCGCGCCACGGGAGTATATTCGCAAGGAAATGGCGTTCTTACAAGTACGTATTATTTTAATTACTAGTGTAAATCAGTATATTTAAACACTGTTGTCTGAGTATTGTTTTCGCTTTGTAACCAAATATTTATTGCTGGTATGATACTTTTCACGCTTTAGTTTGACATTGGTAATTATTTGTCATGAGTTACTATTTGATCAACTAAATCACACACCGTATTATAGTTATGAGCCCACGAGCGTGTAAATATTTCGAGTCCAACAGAGAATATGCTAGTTATAAGAAATTCAAACAAATATCGTGTGTGGAATTTTATTAATTTATAACATCTGAAACAATTATTTTCAAAATGGCCTCGTGGCCGTACGGTTAGCATGGCTGACTTCCAATCATGGTACTTTATGTAAATAAAAACTCTTGAATACAAATACGATACTTCCAATCCAAAGGTTGTCGGTTCGAATCCTGGCAGCTGCGAATATTTTTTTGTACTTGTAAAAATAAATACGGCGCACGCAACATTTCAAAAGTAATAAATATATTTTAATTAATGAATGCAAATAAAAGTAAATTTATTAATTAAATTGTAGATTTCATTTCACTCCTTCTTTGTATCCATACAAAATAGTGATAATTCAATAAAAATGATTCAATTTTATTCATAAAAGTATGCAGAGGTAGATTTATCATACAAAAGATAGAAAATTTAAAAAAAAATTCTTCCTCAAAGAATATAATATTTTTAATGGCTAGGTAAATAGTTTGGTTGCAAAAACCTATTACGGCTCAGTCTCAGGCCGAATATGATATTTCCTTTTCTTCGGGATCAATCATTTCATCAATGTTTTGTTATGACGTTGTCACGTTAAACTATCGTCCGTAAACCGACTTTACAGACAACCATTGTTTTTAGTAATGATTTTGCTCGATGAAATAAAACTGGACATTTTATATGTTGTTTATTTTTTTAATTATTGTGTTAAGTCATTTTTTTGATTTCGTTCAGTCAAGTCATAAGTTCATATATATTAATGTTAATAAATACATGAAACACACATGTCACATTTGCATGAAAGATTTAACAGTAAGATGTGTGCGAACTGACATTAAATATAGACTGTACTTGGAAAAACAATTTCTGCCGTTATTCTGTATGAGGGCTGTAATATGGAAGATATAACCTGATGTTGTCCACTAAGGATTAGAATAATATTGCCAAAATGATAGCTTTGTAACTTCGTGTAGCTAAATAGCAGTTATTTTCTCATTACGTTTTCACGTGTTTTTTTTTTTTTTTTTTTTAATTCCTGAAGGGAGGGGTCCGGACCCTAGGCATAAACCCCCTCCCCCCTTCCCTGGCTAGGGCCGTGCGACACTGTTGTTGCAGCAGGAGACGACATCGTAGCTGGCGGAAGATACAAGTGACCCCAAAAAGGAGCCGTCTACTTTACTTTCATGTCTGATAAGTTTCTGAAGATGTATTAACTAAAACAGCACACAGAGGTTATGTAACGGCGGGACCCCACTCCCGGACAGCTGATATCAGGACCAGGGTTCAGAACCGGGAAATACCGGTACTTTTCACACAGTAAAATAACAGGGAATTTAAAATCGATTCCCGTTTCATTCGGTACTTTCGGGACTAGACATCGACATGACATGTTTACTGGATGGCCCTTCAATTGTATATTAAATATTCAGGATTGATTCAATGTTTTAGTTTATTAAGCTTAAAAGGCCAACTTTATTTTAATTTGGACTAATTGTGTTTTCTCTAACATAGATAGAAGCGAAACTATGATTTTACGTCTATAAATAACGACATATTTTCTTTTAAGTTTGTTATGAAAAGAAGAATGTTATTTTAAGTTAATAATTCTTTGATTTGCATGCGCTAAAACGATTATCTGTTAAAATGTTTTCTCTCCAAAGTTAAAGGTTGTGAGAATAATACTGGGAATAAAGTGACTTTTTTACGTTTGTAGATACTTTTTGCAATTAAAAATTGTAACACAAATGTTTATCTTTTTACTCCTTTTTTTTTTTTACTAAAACATTTTTAATCGTTCAAAACTAACCTACATCAATCACCGACTGCTGCAGCATTAATAAAAAAAACCTATTACAAAGTACTGGGAATTCTCGGTTTCGTTAAAGACTAATACCGAAATGCTCGGTTCTAAAGATAGGTTTCGGTTCCGAATACCCTGCCCAGGACACACAGTTCACGGCCCGATAAGACACGGCGGAAGTTGTGGTAGCAGCTTCCGGCTTGCGGCAGCTGTCAGCTGATTCATAGACTAAATATACATATACCGATCCTTGTCTTCTGCGAATGAGGCACTCATTGGTTCAATATTTGCCAACAGAACTGTCAAATTCAGCTGTTGTGAACAAAAAACCACTTGGGTTTGTTTGTTTGTTTGGTATCGGCACACCAATAGATCCATACTTTTGTTGAAATATTAAATTTTTTTTTCAGTATTTTGACACAGGTGATGCACCTTCAGTGAAATATAAAACACTGATTGTATTGAAACACGGACGTACAAAGTGACACAATATTTCGTAAACACAATGATACATCAAATAAAGGCCCCTCATTGGCGGATAAGCCGTTCAGTGACGGACTCTAGGAAGCTCTACTGCGCGGATTGGACGCGCAGTCCAGGGCAACGTCGTACGTATAGCACCTTCTCGCTTCTTTCACGTTTCACTAAACCCCGATCAGCCCCGAACATAATTCTGCGAGAGTTCATACATTTTTAAGACATAATACTATCTTTAAGTGTCACTGACCCAACATAACATACCTTTCAATTTACTTACAATCGTCTGGACACGCGAAAAGCTACTACCATCCAAGAAACAATTACTTTATACGAGAATTTTGACAATTTAACAACGATTTTACCTTGTAACGTGTGTACCTGCGTACACTTGCAAAGTATTGTACCCCTGACTTTTCACGGCATACCACCTGCAACACAGTGAGCTGGGCAGGCTTCCCCCGAATAGACGAGACTATTCTTCTTCCAGCTCGTCTGTGAAACCTGCAAGTATAAAAGGGCATGCGCCCAGACCATCGATAAGCAGAACAACTGGGACATCCAGCCAGCAGGCTGCTTCGCTGCTCCGACACAGCTCGCCGGCCTACACCGTCAATCGCCGCGGAGTTGCTGCCGCCCGAGGACCGACAAGACATCGACTGGGTGAGACCTCTCCGAGTGGTAACCCAGGATATGGGCAGTTCTTGTGGAAGCGTCGCTGGATTAGGCATAAAATCTTTCAGTAAGAACATTAAATAAAAACGAAGGTCTGGCCACAAGGCCAAGAGAGCGTGCATTAGCAAACTCCGTGAGGGCCGAGCGAGCGGAAGTATTGACACAATCACGACACTATCAGGACACTATAGCGACCAGATCGCTACACAGTTTGGACTCTAACTCTACCGCCGGTAACGAAGAATCGTAGCCACAAGAGACAGTGAACAAGAAAACGGACTTACGCGTTACTACGAGAATGCGGAGAGAGCTTCACATGGTACCGGGGGAAGAGTAACCAAAAACCAACCTATAAACTTTGACAGCGTGTATATAATTATAACCTCTGGCAGTAACTATCTGTATTTGTGTTACGTGTAACATTCAGTAATATTAAGATTAGGTATGGTCCTTGTAACTTTGTAAATGGTATAGCCTTAGTAGTTGAAATTGACGGCGTTTTGATCGTTAGCTGTGACGAGCGCACGGCTCGCCACAATTAAGGGTTTTGTTTTGTTTTGTTTTAATTGTTCACGAATCGAGCACGTAGCGTTAATTCGTGCGTTTTGTGTTCTAGTGGGAACTTACCACAGCAGTTCGTCTCCAAGAGAACCCGACTTGTTTAAGTGTTATGCCAGTTTGAGAATCAATGCAATTCCTTTTGGTGTTATTAAGTTTGTCAATAAATTGTTATTGGATCGAATTTAACTTAGCAACTAATTTTATAACCACCCGCAAACGTCCCTTTTTCCTCCTTGTTAGGGTTTTCCTTTGTCCTTAGTAAAACCCGCGACAACCTATTATATACGTAAGTGACTTAACCGTGACAAATTTTTCTTTTGTAATGGCAAAAGGAAAAAAAAAAATCAAGGAAGATGCAGGAACGCAGACTCGAAGGCTAAGAGAAGCAGGCTTCCCGCAAGTGACCGAACATCCGAGCGCCATGAGGCTGTGATGTCACGGGAAGCCTATGATGTACATTCTATATTGCACAGACCCGAATACTCACGTTGGCAAGCCTTCTTTTCACAGACGAGAGAGCCAAACGCCCGATCGTGCATTTCGGTTCTTTTTTGTTCATTGTAAATAAATATACTTACAACTCATGATAACTAATGGTCAATTAGGTTAGGTTTGCTACATTATAAATACTTACAATATTCATAAAATTAATACTGAAATTCTTACTCGTTAGATCTAAACCTGGGTTCCCATAGAAGTTCAGTTATTGTTATGTCTTGTGTAAATTTTCACTAATACTCAAATTTTTGGCTGCGTAAAATTTATGAGCAATAAGCATACCGCATGTATGACAGCTTAAGTTTATCAATATAACTTGTAAAATTATGATCAGGTAGTTTTAAAAACATTGACTTAATTTGGGAGATAATCGTGCAAAACATTGAATTGACTTTTTGTAATAAGAATATGACATCAGTGCTTCGTAAATTTTAAATAAAATGCAATTAAAAAATTTGAGCACGTTTTATGGGACTAGGGTCATAACATTTCTGCGACAGAGATATTACATTACAAAAAAGCCACCGAAAATGTCAAAAATAATAGTGTGGCATAAAAAATGTTACCAAGTGTCACTAGGCATAGTATAATTACACACTTCATAATCCGGAAAAGCATTATTGACGTTTCTTCAGTTTTGTTCCTTATTTTGATTTTATTATTGTCTGTAAAATATATCAAAGGATTTTTTAAGATAAGACCTTTGTATAGGTAGTAATTGCAAAGTGGTGGTAATTTATCATTTTATATATACAGGAAAAATTAACCTTAGCAATAAATGTAACATTGTTTTGACGATTTTGTTGTAACCTTTAAAAATTCAAATCATTTCAACAAACATGTCATTTATACACCTCTTAAAAAATTACAGAGTTTGTAGCGATTTGAAATGCGCGCGTCATCGAGGGCCTCCGGCACTTCGCTCCCCTCATCCTTCTCCCTCCTTTTCTCCCCCTCCTAGTGTTTGTTCAATTTGTACTCGTTTCCCCCACCCTTTCAATATGCGCATGCGCGCGCTGCGGCGCGAGTTTATAAAACCAGCTGCAGACATGTTGAGGGTCTTCTTCTACTGGTAGCCTTTGTGAGGCTTGGTTGTCAGCAGTAGCTGACCAGTTGTTAATTTCACTAGCATGTAGTCCGAGAGCTTCGACTTAGTCTTCGTACGTGTGCGACCTCAGGGGAGAAATGTAAGTTGAATCGAGTCGTCAGTGAGGCGGTGGCCCTCACCCTAATGTAGAATCAGTATTGTTTAAATTTGTTCTGTCTAAATTCCTTTTCGGCCGCCACCATCAAAAATTGTGTGGATTTCTGCTTTTAAATTTAACTTAACCTTCGCTTCCGTTTTTCTGTTTCTACCTGTCTCCCCCTGAGACGTCGTCGCACGTATTTGTTTGGTACTGCTTTTTAAAGAATAATGTAACTTCTTTCTTTCGTGTACCTGCACTTTGCAGTAGTTTTGTAAATGTAACTTTTTTTTTTTTGTAATATAACTTCAGACAAGTAAATTATGTCCCTTTTTGACGATCGTTGATTGGATCGTTCACTGTGTAGCCGGCTTACCCATGCAAATTATAATTGTCAACTAACTCGTTTTGTCAGAAATGTTAACGTAATATTTATTATGTATTAATATTGAATTTGTTTTTGCGTTAAACGTAACTGTATCTTAATATTAACGTAATATTGATTATGAATTAATATTGAATTTGAATAAAATGTCTGTGTACCTGAAACCTTTAACCTTGATTACCCAACTGCTCCAATCACGTAATCTGCAGTCCTAGCCAGGCTCTGGTCTTCCTTCAATCCCTAATAGGCCCCAACCTATTTCAAGTTAATCTTAAAAATAGTTTCCACGGTATTTTTTTTCAACATGATTCGCCAGTAAACACGTTTCTTGTAATTTCTTCTAACATGTTTTCCGTAGAAAAAATCTTACAAACACATATATCTCTAATAGTGAACCAATATCAGATGCTGTGTGATTCAGTGTGACTATAATTCTTGTGAATTAATTAATCTGATATATCGCACACCGAGAATAATAGGCCACATCTCAAAAAAACTAAATTTTACAGGAGAGTGAATATTTGAAAGTTTATTCTTAGTCTCAGCAATCAGGAATTGCATAATGTCGGCACTGTTTCTATGGCACAAGTCAAAACATGGCCATGGTGTATTCCAACCCACCCTTAGTGTACGAATAATAAGGCTGCATGTCAACATGTGGCTGTAATGTTCTGATTTCTGTTTTACAAATTTAAAATGTAATAAGGACATATCTAATTTCAGGTGAATATTTATTGTACTACATATATGGCCTTGTTTTACCGAATAGATATAGCCATAGACATTACAAATATACAAAAATGTAAAAAATTTTTTTTTTTGAGATGTGGCCCTATTATTCTCGGTGTACGATATAATTTCTCTAGCCGGTTTTTGTCGGTCCGCTAGCTATTTTTATTCCTTTATCAAACTCCATGATTTACCCCTCATTTTAAAGCTTTTCGTGCCGGCTAATGAAGAAAAATAGACCCATGGTCTAAAAATGTACCGCTTCTCTTAAATTTGAGATTTAATGCCATCTAAGAAGAGGTCCTTTGTGGATGAGTCGATTTTTTGATATATATCGAATTGGATTCGATAAATATCAAATCGTATATCCACTTGAAACATCATTACTGGCCATAACGTGGGAGGACGACAAACGGTTAATCTGCGAAGACGGCATCCACACGATCCCCCACGGCTATATCGGAGAAGACGAATAAATTATTTTTCTGTAAATAGTTTGGCAGTTTGGTTGTTGTTGTTTCCATTTGTTGTATAGTTTCAGTTTTTATTGCATACTTGCAGTTTTCATTGCATAGTTTCCATTTTCTATTGTATAGGTTTCAGTTTTTGTTGTATAGTTTTTATTTTTTGTTTTAAAGTTTCAATTTTTTGCTGTATAGTTTCCATTTTTGATGTATAGTTTCCATTTTTGTTGCATAGTTTCCATTTTTGTTTTATAGTTTCCATTTTTGTTGTATAATTTCAGTTTTAGATGTATAGTTTCCGTTTTTGTTGTACAGTTTCTGTTTTTGTTGTATATTTTCCGTTTTTGCTGTATAGTTCAATTTTTGCTGTATAGTTTCCATTTTTGCTGTATGGTGTCAGTTTTTGTTGTATAGTTATGTTCGATGTGTATGTATTTTTCTTTTCTTGAGAATTTTGTTTTTGTAGTGTCCGAGCTTATTTCAATAAAAATGATTACCTATACCTACATACTGCTTATTATTTTTAATATAGAACCTTTATTCCTCAAGTTAATCATATTAAAAAGAGTGATATTATACGCAAACATTAAAATATCTGCTTCCATGCAGCTTTAAAACACGAGTACGCAAACACGGATTTGTGAGGACTCTGAATAATTTCTGGTCCGCTAAGATGGAGAAATAAAATTATCATTATTAAAACCATCGCATCCACAACGATAGTTTTGATGACATATATTTTAGTTAAAACCTATAAACGATTACGTTTTTAAGAAAAAATGGTGGTCACAGAAATTAAATGACTGTGTATTTTGTGGATTTTGTGATTTATTTTAACAAAATTTGTAAATTTTTTGGTCTATTAGGGTTATAACACTGGTAGGAAATATAAACTCGACCTTACATACACTAACATACTTTAGAAACCTACACCCGATGACGACATCCATCAGATGAAATCAAGATGATGGTCTCCACTAAATAAGATGGCTGCCTCCAGCAGACTATAATGCATGGGTAGGAGTGGGGAGCTTGATTACGATGGCATCGTAACGAAAAGTGCAACGCACAGGAGTGAGGAGCTCGATGAAGAAGTCATCAAGTTTTTAAATTAAAATTTTATTAATATTTTTTTATAATTTTTTCCCGATTTTCTAAGTTAATATTTGAGAATTTTCAAGATGGTGGATGTGACGTCATAATTCGGTGGAATGTTCTAGAAAATAAAATGGCAGAAGTTTCTAGAAAACCAAATGGCGGAATCCAAAATGGCCGCCGGAAGTGAGGAAATCCAAAATGGCAGCAGGAAGTGACGTAATCCAAGATGGCCGCCGGAAGTGACGTATTCCCGGATCCCGCCCCCTCATCCCCTGCCCCAGAACGAACTATAATTACCTACTTATGACCATTAATAAGGCACAAGTTCAGACGCTCACATAGGCATGATTGTATTTGCCACAACTTGTTTTTTCACATGGACAATTATATGTAGCTTTTTTACGAGTAAAAACTTTTAATGATATTAATGTTTCTATTGAAGATATGTACAAGCAAAAAGTGAACGATGATCACATCATAACTTCCAACACTGTATTTAAAGAGGTTTTGTAAACGGATATATTTTGGTATGTTTGTATATAATACTTCTGTGTTCAATTACATATCTCATTTTGTACCAACACCTGTTCACTTTTTTCTATTCTCCTTCAAAATGTAATTTCTCCCAAATTTTTAAATAATGGAATGCCACACAAAACGATTTGGTGCGCATTGTGAGATTCCGCACGGGTCGACTAGTATTATATAATTAAATGTTTTTTTTTTTTTTTTTAACTAGCAAACATGTATTGCAGCAATATACTCAAAATTTCTTAGAAAATCAGGATGAGAAAACCATGCAGATTACATTTGTCATGTAAGTCCTATTACTAGTAAATCATAAGTAGTCAATAAATAAATTGTAATAAATAAAACTTTTTTGGCCAAAATAAAAGTTATTCAGTTAATATTTGATGTATCGTTTAGTTGCATTTTTTAGGTAAGGAATTTTAAAATTATTTTGAACAAAAAAATTTATTTTTGTCAAGATTTGCACGAACTATTAAAGGTTTCCCATAAGGCACGCAAACTTGGAACGCTCGTCACATACGAGTAGTATAGTTTGGTTCCTCAGAGCCCAGGTTTCAGGCTGTGGATTCTGATGGGGTCAATGACCGATTGCTCTGACGTCACGGCGGCCATCTGGGATGACGTTGACATTTGACCTTTGACCTTGACCCTGGCCTCGGCTGCCATCTTGGATCCACCATTTTGTTTTCTCGAACTATCCACCATTTTAAATTTCGCTATTTTGTTTTCTCGAACCTTCCGACATTCTGAATTCCGCCATTTTGTTTTCTAGAACTTTCGACCACCTTGGAATCGAATGCCCCACTCCCTAATTTTGCAATTTTCATTACAACCATCTAATACGGGGGCCAGACCCCCTGGTACATCCCGGACTCCCAAAGCTGTGCATACGCCCCTGCGGTGCTGTCCGGGTCTACCCAGCCGCGCCTGTGTCTGATCCCGGCTGACCTCAGCATAACCTTTGAATATATATACTGTATAGAAGTGACCAGCCCAGGTTAAAAGTTCTAATACGGTTTTGAGGTAGTTGGTTAATTCACCGCCGCAATCGCCACCATCTCTAGGGCATCGACTTGTGGTGGTCCCTAGCGGACAAGTGTCGAACTCTTCAAACACCCCTTCCCCCTCCCGTTGAACGACCTTGAGCTGCAGTGAATGAATGGTGGGTGGTGCGGGGAATGACAGCGGGCGACAGTGCTGCGCTCTAACGTGTAAACAACAACTAAGACGATACATGGCGTTACGGCAGCGCACTGCAGCGGTGAAGTTCCCAAGCTGCTCATCATACGCTTCTGAAAAACGTAGAGTAAATCCTATCCACTCGCGACTTCTATACAGTATATATATTCAAAGGCATAACTCAATGGCATTTCCACACTTCGAAGACACTTGAAGGGGCGAAAATCTGTAGTATTCACGGGAGAGGGGAAGAGGGCCGGAAATTATGACTACCATCCATGTTTCACTGTTACAATTTTACAATAACAAGTAGTGAATCCCCACTGATGACCCCCTGCCCCCCCCCCCCCTACTTTCCTTGGTCACATGCATGCTTTCCCGGGCAGATTAACTCACTGTAACAAAGCCTATCTCAAACCACACTTCACTTCGTTCAGACGTCTTGGCGATTATTTGTAGTTTCATCATCTGTCAGGTGAAGAATTAAATTTTAGAGTGAAACACTTAACTTTTGTGGCTGAAACCGAAGAAGAACTTGTAGCGTTTAGGCCCGCCACGTTCAAACTGCGCGCGTCATCGCGGGCCTCCGGCACTCCGCTCCCCTCATCCTCCTCCTCCTTTTACCCCCCTCCTAGTGTTTGTTCAATTTGTACTCGTTCCCCCACCCTTTCAATATGTGCATGCGTGTGCTGCGGCGTGAGTTTATAAATTCAGCTGCAGCCATGTTTGGGCCTTCTTCTTCTACTGCCTTGGTCAGGCTTGGTTGTCAGCAGTAGCTGACCTGTTGTTATTTCACTAGCATGTAGTCCGAGAGCCTCGACTTAGTCTTCGTGCGTGTGCGACCTCAGGGGAGAAATGTAAGTTGGATCGAGTCGTCAGTGAGGCGGTGGCCCTCACCTTAATGTAGAATCTTTTGTGTTTGAATTTGTTCTGTCTGAATTCCTTTTCGGCTGCCACCATCAAAAATTGTTTGGATTATTTGATTTAAATTTAACTTAATCTACGTTTCGTTTTTCTGTTTGTAACTGTCTCCCCCTGAGACGTCGTCGCACGTATTTGCTTGTTAAAGCTTTTTTAAAGAATAATGTAACTTCTTTCTTTCTTGTACCTGCACTTTGCAGTAGTTTGGTAAATTCAATTTTTGTAATGTAACTTCATTCGTGGAAATTATGTCTCATTTTGACGATCGTTGATTGAATCGCTTACTGTGTAGCCGGCTTACCCATTCAAATTATAATTGTCAACTAACTCGCTTTGTCAGAATTTGTTCTTGCTTTATGTATTCAACCTTGCATTGTTTAAACTTAACATTATCATAAATGTTAACGTAATATTAATCTTGAATTGAATAAAATGTCTGTGTACCTGAAACCATTTACCTTGCTTACCTAACTGCTCCAGTCACGTAAACCCCAGTCCTAGCCAGGTTCTGGTCTCCCTCCAACCCTAATAGGCCCTCACCTATTACAAACTTATGAAAACAATCGTAAGGAATATATAAGGCTGATTTTTAAAGATCGTATTATTTGCTACGTTCTGTAAGGGAGTAGCTTTGATGAGGCGAGTGAAAGTAGGTGGGGAATTGAAAGTCCAAACAGATTACCTTTCAAAACGAGTAACAGATTGGCTGCTCAAAATCTTTATTCGTTTTCAGTGTAATATAAAAGATTTTCTTTATAAGAATTTCCTGCCATTTCCTCTATATATGTAAGGACGTTTTTTAATGTGTGTGGCTCAGAAGCAAGGGTCTAATATTAAAAAAAAATCGGCTATTTGTTAGTTTCACTTCTAACAGATTCAAGTAACGCTGTGTTGAATCAACTCGCATTATTTATTTTTCTTACTATTTACATAGGTAATTTAGAAAAATGCACTATTTTTACAAGAAAAACTTATAAATATGTCCAAAAAAATAGACAAACATGCAATTAACTAAATCAATAAATAAATAAAAGATATTTATTTTGCAATGAACAGGTAATTTGATTAAATGGAATTTAATATCTCCATAAATTTCGAGAAGAAAAATATATGCGACCAAAATTATTGTGTGTGCCGTCCTGGAATGTGTCTTTTTTTTTTTGCGAATGCTGTAACCACAGTACAGGATGCTTGAACGTGTGAAACACGTTCAATATTAAGACTATTTGTCTTGTTAGAACCAGTTAATTTTGCTTCTATTTAGTTATTTTAATGTTCTGTAAAAAATGTTAACACCCAGAAAAGAGACACGTTACGCTCACAACCATTTCGGAAACAGTTTCATAACACGCTTGTCTTTATGAATGGTCTGTTAGAAGACCTGCACTGCGTGCAGTGTTAACTGCTTTTCCTTTGTTTTGCTTTGCGTGTTCGCTGCACATGACGTCACGACGCTGATATGGATGCGGACCCACACGCAAACGGAATGATAACATTGTGTGGACAAGCAGGAAGCGACAGTCTCTCGTAGCCCACACGCGCTTATCGCAACAGACGTTCAACTGGAGTCAAAAACTAGAAAACTTTAACTATGCACACACGCCGATTTTATATTTATAGATCATCCGCTTCGTGATAAATCACTTTAAGCACTATAACTTCTGCAGTGCATAACACCCGTAGCTTAAACATAGCATGTCGCTTGCAGACTGCAGGCAGAGCTTTGTACCATGTGTAATTTGACAAAGCTCTGTCTTGCAGTTTTACAAGTGATATCGTTGGCAACTGAGTTTCTATGATTTTCCTTGTAAAAGTACAAAATGTTTTTAAAATGTATCTGCACTGAACAAATGAAAACAATACATTAGAGGGCCTCAGGGATCCTAGGTCAACCTGTACGATGGTTAGCATACTTATTAATTTTTAAATTAATAGTGTATACCTGTAGGAATGTACCTATGCACCAGCTCCATTGGTATCAGTCGCCAAAGTGCCGAAAATAAAATCACGTATTTGAATTGATCCGAGAAATGAACACATTGGACGGCGTCACGGCTCGAGTGCCACATCACTTGTACGAGCACGGCAGGGAGTGGACTCTGAGCAGCTTCAGTCCTGGACGGGGCTTGGAGCCGAGCCACGCGCTCGAGGTACAGTCACTGTGGAGCCCGCGCGTCATTCCCGCGGACAGTCAGCTACAATCACAACAGGAACACTCCCGAACTTTGGTTGGATTCCGCCAGTGTAACGAATAATAGTTATTTCTGGTGCATAAACATCTTAGATCCCGGTACACGTCACTCGGTAGGAGTAATATCGTGAATGTGAAACGGAAATGCGTAACCATGGCGCTCAGAAACCTCGAGAAGAGGGCGTACTTGCGTGATTCATTCGTATTCATGTATACCTATATTTATATTTGTATAAAAATCGTGGTCCCCCATCAAAGAAACAACCACGTTCGATGGTGCATAACTTTGATAACAGTCCCAACTAAAGCATACGCCTTTACCCGCTCGGCCATGACATCATGAAATACATAAGTCTTATAAGCGTATATATAAAATGAAATATCTCAGGAGAAATAATAAAATTTTAACGAGTGCATTAACTTTACTTTTTTGTTTTGTTTATTTAAGCCCCTGCCTTCACCAGCGCACAAACTGCATCATAACTTTACTTCGCTTCCGAAATTGCACAAGGAGTGCTGATACATCACTACATGTGTGCACTAGAATAGATTTATAGTAATGCGATACTTGCATCAACAATGTAGCTTTATAGTTTAGTTTCAAGATTGCGTTTTTTCTATTTGAAACCAAAAATTTTGACACAAAATGTGTTTAAAACAGAAACGTTTAAGTTATTGTTAAAACACCGACGAGAAAAGAGTTCTTAAAAATACTGGACTTTTATATATATTTATATATATTTATATATTTTTTGAGTCTTGATATGCACGAAGTGTTAACAAAAACGTGAAGAAAAATGACCCTGCAATATTTTATGCAAGTAGACATCATAAAATAGTTAGTGTTCGAAACAATTCGGGAATATTAAAAATAAAGTATGATTATTGTGTACATACACACACACACACTATATATATATATATATATATATATATATATATAGTACGGACGATAATTTTACGTGATAACGTCATAAGAAAACATTGATGAAAAATTGCATACCTTTTTTAATTTTCAAATATTATTTACAGTTTTCGCAATTTTAATTTAAATAATTTGTTTAAATATAATCACGAACAAATAGTTAAAAAGCCCGCCTTAACCTGTTTGATATTATAGAAGATTTTCTCGCACGGTGGTTGGCCGGTTCTTGCACGCTCGGCTCAGGCGGAACGTGATAATTCTTAGTGCGTGCAGCCGTTGTTCATCGATTTATAAGACGTTATCACGTCAAAAATAATGAAATGAATGATAAGGTCAGGCGCAAGCGGACTGGAGTATAGCGCTGGGAGCTGAGACTGGTGGAGGGCCACGTGACCGGCCGGAAGACTCACTATTGGTGGAGGCGCCGGGTAGCGCGCAGCAGAGCGAGAGACACAAGATGGCCGCGCTCCTCGCCGCGCCGCGTGCCTGCGCTCGGGCCGCCATCTCGCGACTGCGGTCTGAACTGCCAGGCGCCGAGCACTTCCCGCCCGGCGGCCGGGCCAAGGCCACGGCCGATGCACACACACTGCGCAATCAGTCCGCAATCTCCGGCAATTAGCGCGCTCAAACAGCTCACACTGCGAGTCAAACCCCCCTTCTTACCACGTGCGCAGGCTTTCACGACCATTGACTGGGTTGTAGCCGTGTCCTTGGCGGATAATTCACCGACGTTTCGGTCGACATTGCAGTCGCCATCATCAGGAAGCACCTTCCCTTAAGGCCAGAGTATATGAAGGCAGGATAACTGGTAAGAACCTACAGTAGGTAACTGCTTCCAGATGATGGCGACTGCATATGTCGACCGAAAACGTCGGTCAATTATCCGCCAAGGACGCGGCTGCAACCCAGAAGCCAAGTTACCTCACACTCATTTATTCCCTCCCTCTTCTTTATTCGTCGCATCAGCAGCACGTGGTTTCGAGTCTCTAACGCGATCCCGCCAAAGAAACAACTTTTAGCAACACCTTAGAGAAGTAACCCAGTATCATCTTTTCCACAGACATCCACACATGAACTCTATCCAGGGCCGATGCAAGGTAAATTGGCGCCCTAGGCGAAATAACTTAATGCCTCCCCCCCCCCCCCTCCCGGCCGGACAACCCCAACAAATTTTTCCATGCCTCAAAATACATCACCTGCATATATCTCGGTTTGCCAACGTGTTGTGCTGTGTGAGTTTGGTATGCTGCATCTACGCACTTCGAACTTTTTTTTTTTTAAACTATAGGTATCTAGGTAAGTTCAATATTTGCATATGTTATTTTCATATACAATTATAATTGTAATCGAAAGAACTCGGACATATTAGATTCACTTAGAATTTCTATAAATTTTCGTTTTTTGATTATTTCATTTTTTAATAATTTATTATAATTCTATATTAATAATTCTGTTTCATTTAGGATTTATTTATTATTGGTTAATAAATACATGAAATTAATTTTTATCATTTAATAATTGTTTATAAATTAACTATTTAATAATAATTATTGATTGATAATATATTGTCAGTTTATTAAAATTAAGAAATATAAATTAATATTTAATAATTGTTAATCAATTTATTATTGAATAATATATGATTTTTAATTATTTGAAATTTTAATATAATTATAATTATAATAAATTATATTAAAATTTTCTGTTGTAAGGAATGAATTTTTCATTAAAAAATTTGCACGAAGTTGAACGTTCTATGAGCTATATTTTTGTTAATATTTTGGGAACATGGATACATTTTGCTCCGCTTCTATTTTACACGTGGTTGTCACGTGGTTCTCAAAACAATTGCTCTACACACATGTTTTTATATTGTAGGTGGGACCTTTGTGTATTCTGTTATGTTTACAATTTTCTAGCGTAGACATTTTATTATTCCTATTTCCTTTATTTTAGAAATCTTAAAGTTTCAAAAAAAACTTCTAAAGATATGTTGCAATGTTTGGGTAAATATTTTTTAATGTATAAGCAAACTTATTAAGCAGACATTTAGACACAGTTGCGCTTATCTAAGCGAGTATAGTTCGAAACTCTTAAAACATTACGTCTTAATTCTATACTATGTATATAGTAATAGAAAACACATTAAAATAATAATTAAAAATATATTAAGGAAAGACTTTCCCAAAATTAGTAAACGCTTTCAACGAAAATAAAAGTATAACATTAATTATTTGAACGCTAAGATAACTATAAACGAACTATAATGAGTTATAATTAACACAATTTTAGTAACAGTTGATGACTGACTACAAATTTTCAAATAATAAAATATGGGATATTTAAAATAATAATTAATAATTATAAATTATTAAACAATTATTAAAATGGTTTTGGAAACTATTGGTTTCTGTTGAAATGAAATATTAATTTATTTTTATTTATTAATGGTTCACTATTTTTGACAATAAATAATAAAACGACGTGCCATAAGCATCACGATTCGATTTTAAAAAGCGCGCTTATTCGCCGATATATATATATATATATATATATATATATATATATATATATATATATATATATATATATAAGCTTTTACCCGCGGCTTCGCTCGCGTAATGTCCTTAAATAATTATCAAAGATCATTGCAAAAAAAATTAAATAATATGGTAATTGTTTTTATTGCGTGACTGGAATAATCAGTATTTAAAAATTCTAACATACAATTTATCTTAAAAAACTGTCCACAAGCTTTATTGAAATATGTTTAACTATTACAAGAAAATAATAATTTAAATTCTAACATTTTAAAAAGTTCAAAGTATTAACGAAGAATAAATAAATAAATAAATATTCTGCCCCCATTATGTGATCCGAAAACTCGTTCAATTACATAGTCAAGGAGCATCTATATTTCGTGTAAGCGTAACTTGTACATTTAGTTTCATTTGAAGTTTACGTGAGGGTACACCCGAAAGTTCAAGTGAATTAAAAACTCCGCAGGATATGAAGTGCTTTGTTCTGTATTAATGATTGTATCTATTGGCAAATACTCCTTCAATTCCCCTTGAACCTCTTTTAAAATATAAGTGTAGATTTTATTAACGATATAAACTTTTTGGCGCCAATATTGCTTTTGCGTACAACCACCGATCACTATTCAAATTTTGCTGCAAGTCCAGGAAAACTTGAGTAATTAGATCCACATCATTTTCACTAAATTACAAAATTCTATTGAAAGTAAAACATAACCTTCAGCAAAAATGTTCAAAAACTATCACCGATGAAAATAAACAGAAACCTAACCTCAAAAAAGAAAGTTTAGGTATTGCTTGGTGGTGACAGAAAAATAAAATTGAATAGTTGATTGACCACCGGTATTATATTATTAAATTGGCGAATTATTTAATTTATTTATTGAAACGCCAGATGGCGTTAAATTTCATTAAAATTACTCAAACTCGCAATCGGACGTTCATACATAGCCTACCAATATCAATGTTTTTGCCCTTCGGAAAAAAAATACTGTTATTTTAATAGGCATATAAAGTGTTCTCTGTCCTTTACTATACCCTTGAAAATATGCGCACAAAATTTCATGATGATTGGTTGTGTAGTTTCCGCGTGAAAGTGAAACCAAAGAAAAAAATTAAACTAACATTCGCAATTATAATATTAGTAAGGATAACTATAATAGAACGCTCGACACTCGATGGCCAAAGACGAAAAATACTCGCTAACGCGTGAAATAATAAAAAGAGAGGTCAAATGTTTCCGTCTCACTCGCACTGGCTAGTCATGACGGAGAGGCCCGAGAATAGCCGAAGACTATTTTACAATTAACAGCTTTTCTACTTTCTTTCTAATATTTCTCGCTCATGTTTGCAAATACGCAGATGGACTTGGGAACCCTTTTTATGTATTTTTTAATTCTCCACAACTTTTGTTTGAAACCTTTTTCGCTTAAACGCCTAGATTCTGAGAAAAACTGAGTCAAAATTTTTTTAAACCATTTTCTTCAAAAACTTCACGTCCGATTTCAAAAAAATTAGTACCATTCAATTCAGCGTCCTCGAATTACCCTTATATCAAGTTTTCAGGTCTGCTGGTAAAAAGTGCTTACTTTGCCTCTTGTTGACTGGCATAGGTAGTGTTTCTCAGCTATTTTAAGGTCAGTAATAAAGTTATATCGATTGAATTCCACATGATAAAAAATACCGTAAGTGCTAATTTGGTAACAGGAATTCACCAATTAAAATAAACTTTGAATAGATACAATTGCATGTCTCATTACGAAAAAAAAAAAAATCATGAAGAAATTGGTTTGCCAGAAATAACGAGGAGAAAACCAACCAAAATATTGCAAAATCTTAAAGCTTAGTGAATGTTACATTTAGACGTTTAATATACCTATATAGTATGAATATCATAATGGATTTAATAATATGTGTAGTAAATATCTGTTACATAATTGCGTATGTAAAAAATGTATATATCTATGCTAAGCATATTATAAAATTAAATAAAGCTGGTTTTACACTATGCAATTCACTTCTCACACAGCTCCTTGCATGCAAGCTCTCGTGCAATTATTGCATGCAATCTTTCATTTACACAGCGCAAATTCCCCATGCAATAAACATGCGATCTGTTTTGTTCCCGCCACATTTCTGTACAAATGGATAATCAAAGGAACAAGGCAATTTGTGCACTGACAATGATGTAAATGTTATCTGATGAAGCACGATCGCAGATTTCTAAACTTGTTTTTTTACATCTTCTGTGGTCGTGTTTACACGTAATTCCGACACAGACGTGGCCACAGCTTGTATTGCTTTCTCACGCAAATGTTTGTTATGGTAATTTGGCGATTTTGTGTTGTACAGAACTGGATATTTTTGATATTCATCCAAGAGCCGCAAAACACACTCGGGTGTCCATTCCATGTTTGTAAAGTGCTTGCTTTTGTTTATGTTTACAACTACGCGCGTAAATTTACTACAGAGAACGACCAATCACAGTGCTTGTTCTGCGCAACTTGCATCAAAATATAGAGCATGATCTATTCTCAGATATTGCGCCGTAGCTTGCATCGCGTGTGAAATTCTGAGAATTTTTTATGTGAGCTGCAATGCAATATTAGCAGATTGCATGGAAATTGCGTGCATATTGCGTCGTGTAAATCCAGCTTAAGCAAGCATGTTTGTAATGTATTGCTGAGCTATAGGTCAATTCCAAGTTAAAATGTCAAGGACAAAGACATACAATATGGCCACTGTGACGTCAAAATCCAATATGACGGCCTGCTCATATGGCTACTCTTGCGGTACCCTGTTCTCGGACATAAATTTCTATACTACAAACATATTTGGTCATTTTTAAAATATTTCATGATAAAAACGAACATAAACTAAATTAGGCTGATGAAATGGAATTTTCTTATACAATGTAATATCATTGTGACCAATTTCATCAAAATAAGAATTGCGTTTAAAAATCGTTACAATAAATATTAATTACCAAAAACGTTTTTAGAAAATAGAAACTATTCACTCAAATTAATTTACAATTATTTGAATTAAAATATTTATATATTTGCATGCGAATACTTGTTCAGAATTTACAAATTTTTTGAAACGAATCTCATTTTCGTGATCATTTAAAAACAACAATTTGTTTTGGAGCCTTCAATTCCATGATTTAAATTAGTGAAAAAATGTGCATTGTAAAATAAAATCAAATATTTTTTTTTTCATTGGTATATTTTATATAAACATAAAATTTCCGTAGTACCGAGAACACATGTTTATGGTCACAATATTTAAAAAAAAAATGTGTGGAAAAATTGAATGAAATAAATAATATGCCTATTTTAGATGTTTTTTAAATCAAAATTTTATGTTATGATCTACTCTATAACCACTATGAAAAACGTTTTAAATAATATGATTTGAAAATTTTCAAGGAAATATGAACAACATTATTTATTAAATACTATTTTATGTCCAATCTCTTAAATCTTAACCAGTATATTTAAACCAGTTATTAAATTGAACATTTTTTTTTATTGAATTCAATATAGTTAGTATTAAAAATAATCTTAAAAGGAAAAAAATTAAAAACAAAACTTAAACATTGTTTTAAATAATAATATTATTTTATTTCATAAAGCACATGGTACTTAATATGAATAAATAAAAGAAAAATTAAATATATAAATGATATGGATCTCTATGGTTTCTACAAAATTATGTAGCAATTTAACAAGGTAGTTCTAGTAAGATATATTTTTTTCAGAAACCTACGGACAGCTAAATTATATTACTAAGAATTCATCCGTTTGAATTACTTTGCAAGTTAAAAGCAACACGATTTGGCGATTCCAACTTGATCTTGCATGGTTCTTTGATATTACGGAAATGATCCTTTGTACAGCATTTTCCGTGTGTTACTTTCGTTCAGACAACAGTTTATATCGAAAATTTGCCGAGCGTGAGCGGGGATTCAACGAACAGAACAGAAGTATGTCATTGTGGATCAGGGGTGCGAATGCCCTGGTTGGAACGCAGCCTCAGTAACGTGTATCGCGGCGACTAAGAGATCGTGAGAGAGGGTGGGTTGGAGGGGAGTGCCAACACCTCGCCTGTGATACTTGTTTACAGGTCGTCTCCGTCGCCATCGCAACTGAGTTGTTGCCCCGGGGAACCATTACGTGCATTAACTCGGCCGTGATTCAGCCCGCGGGGGTTCGGTTTATTTCCGTCCGGGCGAGGGGAGGGGATCCCACGGGTATCGACCGGCTGTGCCGCGACCTTCATCACTCGCACCGCGGCGGGGCTCGTACCGCGGGCTCGCTGGGCGACCAGGCATCCCGTGTCCAGTCATACGGTACTCCTCACTGGAGCTAGGCTCAACAGTGGTTTACTCCTTACCTCGCGCCTGTCCACACACACAGTCTCGCGCCACTCGGTCACACTCAAGCGGTCCCGTCGCGCCGCTCGCACAAGGGGGGGGGGGGGGGTCTCGCTCTCTTCGGTGGATTCGCACTTCACTCATCTCGCACTTTTGGAACTCGTGCGGAGGCCGGCATCGCCGCCTTATAAACCCTTGGCCATCTTTCTGGAAACGACTGGAGACGGTTGTGATGTGTCGCTTCATTCCAGGCCGACCTGCCGCTCGAAGCATCCAGAACAACGTCGCTTCATTCACGCCATTACATGCAGTGACCCGCGGGATTTCCAAGCCTCTAATGATAGATAGCAGCGCCGAGGAAGGAGGCGCGGGGAGGCCGGGCCGCTGTAATCCTGGAAGGTATGCGCGTGACGTCAGGGGCCGTTGGGGGCCACCAGGCAGCTCAGGTACCTGGCGCCTCGCGGCCCTGTCTCCCGCGTTCCTAACAATATATATATATAGAGAACCAGTATTTGTTAGACTCTATACAGTAACACTAACAAAATATATTACGAAAATTAAAAATAATATATTAATAAGGCTAACTATATTGCTAGTAAAACTCTATATATATATTTAAAAAAATATTTTCATGAATTTATCGTATGGTTAATAAGCTTATTACAGTGAATGAGTTAATACGAGGGTGAAACATACGATTATAAGACGATAACATTACATGATAGCAAATAAATTAGGGCCTATATAAATAAAAATAGATTTTATTAACATTTTTTTTAATGAAATTGCTGCTTGCAGGAAGATCACGGTGTCCAATTTGAATGATATGTTGGGTTTTGAGAAACAACTTACGTTGCGAAGATGATTTGCCGAGACTCTTTGCAGAATTTTTAGGTGTTTAATGAAACAGATCTTACGATTTTCCGGTAGGCAATTCGAAAAGTACTTGTTGAGCATTCTACACACACTTAGTAGTATTTTAGTATTTTCATTATTGAACATTTTAGCTCTCGGTATACGACTCTTGGTAAGAGTAATTTTGTGAAAATGGAAAGGAATTCGATGGACGGAAATGTGGGACAAAGAGGGAAGACCCATGTGTAGCAACATAAACCCGTATACAGGCAATTTATTAAATATATGGATACATACCAAACCTATTCGCGTGCCAAATAAATCTCAACATATTAAAACTACCCTGGGATATATTTGGTAAAGTAAAATAGTCTTGGAGGAATGTGATTCCCAGTTTTAAAATAGTTATAAAATGGCCTCACACTGTGGATAACACACGATCTCCTCCATGAGCTGTAATTGTCCCGACGCAGCCGGGCACAAGCAGCCGATGTCTTCAGCTGGTGCTGCAGGAGCGGGTTCCAGCCCAGTCACGACCACGTGCTGCTGATACTCAGCAGTGGCTGTAACTGAAGATGCCATTGAGACACTGCAACTTGACGGCTATTTGAACTGTGTATTTGTGAAGTTTGCGTCTACTATTCACGCGGACAAAGTGCTATAAAAGATTGGAGGATCTTCCCAGCTGCTTACGTCATCGGGTGAAACCATCCAGGCAAAGATAGAAGGAGAAATATCTAACCAAAGGTTAGTACGTGGTGTGAGTCTACCTGCATAAATTGACAACCATCGTATCAGTGAAAAGTTGGCGACGTATGGCAATACAGTTTCTTTACAGGACGAATACTGGGATAGGAACTACAAATACAGGGTGGAGACGGGCTTCAGGCCAGTTAAAATGGCTCTACGAAAGGACATTCCCTCCTACCTTCATATCGACGAACACCGAGCTTTCGTGACGTATGGACATCAACCGAAGTCGTGCAGTGTTTGTGACGAGGCAGGTTATTTCCGAGTAGACTGCCTTCAGCTGACATGGCTTAAGCAGTGCCATCTTAGGCCTTGGCAACTGCAGAATTGGAGAAGATGGTGCTGTAGCAGCAATTGGAGCATTTGGAGCTTTGGAGCACTTGGAGCTGTTGGCCTATTGGAGCAAATAGTCGCATTGGAGCTCTTGGAGAAAATGGAGCTTTGGAGCACTTGGAGCATTGATGCAGTTGGAGCCTACTGTATATTGGCGAGATAATATTCCTGTGACGAGCCCGTATTACACCACATCGAATTTTCGTCCATTTTGCGTCCTTTTTTAATGTACTTTTTTTTTTTACTAATGTGCTTTCTTTTTAGAAACTGCTTCTTTTTTTGTGGATGAATGAGCATAGATAATTCTGTACTCAGGACGGTATTGGCTTCATGGTTTGGATACAATAGGTATATGATCGGGCAATTGAACATAACCTGTTTAAAATGCTGGTCGCTTATCGGTGAATGAAACCTCTTGGTTCGGAGAGACTCGGCCTATGCGTATGATTTTGTACATGAACGTTCTAAAATGTTCGTCGAGTATCGGCGAAAAAATACCTTTTGACTGCTGCTTTGTTGTGTTTGACGACCTACTGGATGCGACTGACTACCAACTGGATATGACTTGCCACCTAATGTTTGTATGTTCCTGAACGTTGAATAGACATTCCTGGCTACCGACCAGGGCCGGATTTAGGGGAGGGCAAGCGGGGCGAAAGCCCCGGGGCCTCCACAAACGGAGGGCCCCCACAATAGAGACTTCGGGAAAAAAAATCTTTCAAATTCCGAGAAGTAAACACTAGTAAACATCTTTTCCTTTGATATTCTTTTTTCGCTGTTTTACCTTTACCTACAGTACTTTGTACATACACGATTATATTATTGTTAAATATTAACAGAAATATTCATTGACACTAAAATTTAATTTCATATAATCCTTGTCTCCGATTATATTTATGCATGTTTTTTTTAAAATACTAAGAGAATCTACTTGATTTCACAATAAATTATTTATTGGAAAACTCGACTGAAAAAAATTGTTAATTTTATTTGTAAAATAATTAGGGGCCGCGGGCCTCCGCTCCTCTGTTGCCCCGAGGCCTCCAGACCTCTAAATCCGGCCCTGCTACCGACTGAATGCGTATCGACACCTGCTGGACGTGTCTGACCTCCAAATACATGCCTGACCACCAACTGTGTCGCTGACTGGACATACCTAGCTGATAACTGATCATGTCGGCCACAAACTGAATACACCTGGACGCCGATTAGGTGCCTAACTACTTAATAGAGAGGCTGGATAAGTCTTGTCACCTCCTGGATGTGCTTTTATGGTCACTGAATATACATGCCTGGCCACCGACTGGATGTGTCTGGACGACTATTGCCTGCCTGGCTATTGAATATACATGCCCTGTTAATCAACTGATATGCATAACTGACTCGAAAACACATGTCAAGGCATGCAAAGGACTCACTTTGCCTTCTAAGAAGACTGTAGAATTCGAGAAACGCTAGTAATTTACTTGATTGTATTTGTAGAATTTATGTAATAAATTTTATGTTCGTAAAATAACTTGTGTTTTATTTCTCGAACCTGTCGCTTTTGTGGTAATTTTTTTTACATAACCTTTTTCTGTAGTGACCAAAGATCGAACCAAGGATAGGAACCGATAAAATAAATCATTCTTTTAATAAGTGTTTTTTGATGAATTTTGGAATTTTCCCAGAGTTTCCAAGATTGCGTCCCAACTTCAAGATGATGGGCACCTCAGTAATTATAAATGATTACTACACTATAGCAAATAAAATTAAAATTAACAGGTCGGAAGTGCACTCTAGCAGACTAAAACTAAATGGTAGCCCCCAGCAGACTAAATCAAGATGGCGGAAATGATCTCATACTAGCTGGCGATATATATACCTTGGCATAAGTGGTGGTAGGTCAGTCTGCCAGTGGCTTCCATGGAAGTAGGATCGGTCGCAATTTGTTTTATTTTGCTCTCACCAGGTTTGAAGTGAGGACTCCATAACTAAGTGCGTTTTTGAACAAAAGAATATTTTATTACTCTTTGATTAATTATTTTTCTTTATAATTTTTAAGTTTTTTCCTGATTTTCTAGCATAAAAATTACTGATTATAAAGATGACGGCCGAAACAAAAATTGCAACTGTGAAATCTTAGTTTAAAATTGCGGAAAGTTCGAGAAAACAAAATGGCGGAATTCAAAATGGTGGATCCAAGATGGCGGTTTAAGATAGCCGTCGGGGTCATGGTCAAGGTCAAGGTCATCCAAGATAGCCACCGTGATGTCAGAATCCAAGATGGTGGATCCCGGCACCAGCACCACACCCTTACATAATCCATACTTACCAGATACATAAAAATTAGATTGTATCACACAGGAAAACAATATTCAGATCACTTGCACCAGGAGAGATTTAGGAGTGTGTGCACCAAGTAAGTGCTGTTTAAAAATCAGTAAACCTGTGTGCGTTCATATTCAGAACCATTTTTGTTAATGAAAGTAATGCATCAAAGGATGCAGTGGTAATTTTAATTATGTGAAACCCCTAAGTCATGCATTTTGTAACACTAACACTAAATAGTTAATGCTACTGACAAATGCTTTGAACATTCACAAAAAATTTTCCGTGCACTATATGGTTTTAGATTGAGTACCTATACAGCTCAGATCTCAGTGTCATACTATAACCTAACGAAATATTTTTTTGAGACATTTGATATAAGTACAATTAGTTAATTAATATTCTTTAATTTTAGCAAATTTTATGTAAATTTCATCTCAGCTCAACATGCCAAACGAGACGCTATCGTAAAATTATTGTAATTTTAAAACTTCATTATGCCAACACTGAGTTAACATTTAAGTTTTTAAAGTTTCTAATTATTCTATAATTGAACAAAACACGCAGTATAATATAATAGTGTAAAGAAATTTTAAAAAACACATTCGAAAAATATTTATGCTGTGAGAAGGACGAACACTGACTTCGCATTATGCTCCAATACGCCGTACATCAGTAAAATGATATAAATAAACTACAGTAATATTTAAAGCACATTTATTGACGTGTAAGTCATTTAATTATCACCATATCTTACAGCAAATTCACGTATATGTATTCCAATTAATTCAGAACCATGTTTCGTATCACGAATTACCATTACGTTGCAAACAATAACAAACCCGAGTAGCCCACAATCAGCTGCTATATTTGACCTCAATGGTTAATGTTGCGGTTGTGTGGAGCGCATAGACGAAGCAGGGTCTATGATATTATATATGTCGTTGCCTGTGACTAATACCATAGGTGAATGTTTACACATTTACACATCTCTGGCGAGAACTGAAATGACTAGCTCACTTTTTTTTTTTCAGCTTCTGGTTTGGAGAATTTTGACATCCAACTAAAGAAAATATAATTTTATCTGTGATACAAATTATTTATATCATTGCGTTACTAGGGGCATTTACTCTTAATGAGGAACGTGTTAGTTCAATAACCCATTTGAATTTTTAATTAGAATAAGTTAAAATCAGTTCATTGTTTTTGGTATTATATTAATGGTGGATGATTGCAGTCAAGAATATTAACATTCTTTTCCATGTTACGTAAGGTTTCAGCAATAACTTTACCTTTAAAGTATGTTTCACAAGATATCAAATTGATGATTTCAATAGGTATTTTTGATAAATTAATTCTTAACGTCGTATAGAACATATACTCAGAACCTGAAGACAAATGAACTCACAGAATAACAGACCACGTCAAACCATTTGTACCTTATTTAACATAGAGTATAATGTTTAAGAATTTCTTGTACAGAACATATGTGCAAGTGGCATGTTTGTATCCAAATTTCAGTTTAAATGGTTTTATTTGTATGAACATTCGATTCTAGTATATGTACATCAGGTTTCATAAGCAGTACAATATACCGGTGGAATAACCTACAAGATGCCTGAACTCGCATAAGAATGTAAGACACACTTTTTGATTTATAATCTTGAGTTAGTTTAAACCTTACAGACAAAATATGGAGGATTTATGTCGACAGATTAATTGCTTATTTAGCGTAAGCTATTGAAAAGTTATGCAATTATCACGCTTCACACAATTAAATTATATGTTGGAATGAGCACATGCAACATGAGTGATATTCAACCGTGGTGGCTGTATCTAGCACAACGAAATAAATAGGCCATTAAAATAATTATTTATTTTTTAATGTTATGATTATTTTGAAGGAACTGTATGTATCAATATCAAACATGTTGTAGGAAAACAATTCTTCACGCTTCTCAACATAGCGGTGTTGAAACGGCTTCAACTTCAGTTAGTAACCGCAAAAGTTTCTTGTCTTTTTTTTTTTGTTATGTCTAAGGCGGCTCGTGTTTGTTTTGTAGCTTTCATTGTGTTGTAATAGATTTACTGTGATGTACTACGGTGGTTGTTTGCACTCTCTTCAAAGTGCGTACTTCACTCCGTGTCTGATGCCTGCCTGCTGGTTCGTGAATATTGTCTAAGTAAGTAACCTAACAAGTAAAATAAATACACCTACTACCAATGGTTTGAAATAACTAACTATATATAAATTACTTAAAGAATTGTTGTAGAGGTTAATGAAGTTGAAGGTAACCTTATTTATAAGGCCAATTTAATTATTATAACCAGAAAAACTTGTTCAAAATTTTAAAATAATTAAAATTAATAATGTATGAAGAAATTAAATTTCATGGGCGCCTTTTAATTTACCTTAGCACCCATGATATGCTCGTACCTGCATTAATTTTCCCACTTAATGGATATTTTCCATTAAACGGATATGTTTAAATCCAACACTGCGATTTGTAAGAAAAGTAACGTTTTATAGTTACATGATGTGATTATAAAAATGCAATTTACAAATGTTTCTTGAATCTGATCTAAATTTAAAACTATTTCCTGAAAGGCTTTTGAAATCCTGCTACAATACCGTAACTATTCGTCTGGACTTATCTGAAGATCGTTACAAATGCGGTGTGAATTGACTCACATTTGGTTACTTTAATACTGCAAACAAAATTATTTTTCTTAATACACAGCAATTTTATTCTTTTATCAGAAGAACAGTTTTTTGAACTGAATTATTACGAGTTTGTGAACATAAACAAAACAATTTTTGCACGCTTAGCCACTAAAAAATTCCCTCTTTTGGACTGGCCAAAGTTGGCAGGTATGATTACTTATTTCCTGTGCTGTTTGTTTATTGTTTCCTTGTGACAATCGGTTAAGGTGCGATTTCTCGCAGTTTAACAGTTGCGCAAAACAAGTATTCCACACTTCCAGACGTTGTACTATTGTCGCTGAAGCATTTTCACGCGAATTAGCAGAACCGGTTACTATTCCAGACAGTTTCAATAAAAAATTATTTGTTCCAACATAAGGACATTATGCGCAATAGAACAGAATCAAATAACTTCAATATTGGCTAATAACAGTGTAAACAATGACAGAGTTTCAAGTTATTTATTTAATGAAGGGAAGAGTATTTTTTTTTTAATTTGGTTCATAAGTAGGTGTATTTAGTATGTATGAGGACACCGGAGGCCGGAGGGGGATCGGGGATCCAGTAGTAGGAAAATACCGGTTCAAGGACAGGCGCAGGATCCAGGAGCCGACCTTGAACTTTGACCTTGACCTTTGACCTTTAAGTTTGACCTTGACCTTTAACTTTGAAATTGACCTTGAAATTTGACCTTGACCTTGAAATTTGACCTTAACCTTGAAATTTGACCCTGACATTGAAATTCGACCCTGACCTTTACCCTTGCGACCCTCGATGTTGCCAACCTCTTGGATGACGTCATCTAATCCATGCTAATCTATGCTAATCCATGCCAATCTATGCTAATCCGTATGCCAATCTATGCTAATACGTATGCCAATCTATGCTAATCCATATACCAATCTATGCCAATTCGTATGCCAATCTATGCTAATTCGTATGCCAATCTATGCTAATTCGTATGCCAATCTATGCTAATCTGTATGCCAATCTATGCTAATCCATATGCCAATCTATGCTAATCCATATGTTAATCCATGCTAATCCATCCACCATTTTGTATTTTTAGAAATTTCCACCAACTTCGAATCGTGATGTCACCGTTGCACTTTTCGTCACGGCCGCAATCTTGGATTCGAATTTTTTTCCGAAATTCGATGTTATAATCAGCCGCCATCTTGTTTCGTCTGCTGGTGGCTGCCATCTTGTTTCGTCTGCTAATGGCCGCCATATTGTTTTCGTCTGCTGGAGGCAGCCATCTTGTGACGTCATATAGTTCTGTTGGTCGCCTTTTTGCCTTCCTTAATGCATACCTAAGGCGCCACATTTGAAATTAAAATTATTATACAGCCGCCATCTTTAATTCCAGCACAGACAACCAGATGGCGCTAAATTCAAAAATTAGTTGCCATAGGCGCCGCCATCTTGGTCCTCAAGTTGGCTGGTAGATGTCGATAGTATCGCGCGCCAAATTCAAAAATTAGTTGCCAGAGGCGCCGCCATCTTGGTTCTCAAGTTGGCTGGTAGATGTCGCTAATATCGCGCGCCAAATTCAAAAATTAGTTGCCAGAGGCGCCGCCATCTTGGTTCTCAAGTTGGCTGGTAGATGTCGCTAGTATCGCGCGCCAAATTCAAAAATTAGTTGTCAGAGGCGCCGCCATCTTGGTTCTCAAGTTGGCTGGTAGATGGCGCCACCGTCGCCATATTTTAGTTCATATAATCGATACCAGATGACGCCACCGTTGCCATCTTTAGTTCCTAGTGTTGCTACCAGAGTGTGCCACCGTCGCCATCTTTAATTCTTAAAGTTACCGCCGGAGTGCACCACCGTCGCCATCTTTAATTCTTAAAGTTACTGCTGGATGGCGCCAAGTGTTATGTAGTCAGTCGAGACAAGTCGGGGGGACAAGACAAGACAAGTCGGTAGCCTGTATTCACCAAGTTCTTCGTTGCCGCCATCTTTAATTCATAAAGTCGCTACCAGATGGCGCCACTGTCGGCCATCTTTAATTCAAGGCATTATCGCCAGATGGCGCCAAGTTTGAATTAAAAACCTACAAGTGTTATGCAATGTGTAACCAGTCGAGGCAAGTCGAGATAAGTTTGGAACCTGTAGCCATATTCTAAACTATGTTTATTATTTATTTATGTATGCCTTTATATGTTTAGGTTTGATGATAGAGTAATGCAAGGGAATGGCTTTTCATTTATATTTGCGACAAACAAACCATCCATCCGATTACATTATTCCAAGTGGCCATATTGGATAATGACATCACCGTTGCAATTTCCGTTATGGCCGCCATCTTTAAATATATTATCCGAGTTTAATGAAAAAAAATTTAAAATTTATAAAAAAATTAAATTAATACAATTTTAATAAATTATTTATAAAAAAACAAACTTTTACGACACGGAGCTCGGAGTCCTCGGTTCGAAACTGGTGAGGGCAAAAAAATTAAAAAATGGCGACCGATCCTTCCCTCGTGGTGGCTGCAGGCAGACTGACTCCCAACCCTTTTTTTTTCAAAGTATATATAACGTCATCTAGTATGACGCCATGTCCGCCATCTTGTCTTCGATGCTGGAAGCCATCATCATTGTATCGTCGGCGAGAGTGCGCTGACGCCATGTTAGTTTAGTTCTTATCCGCTAGAGTGCAGTAATAATTTATTACTGTGACACCAGCCATCTTGAAATTTGGCCGCCATCTTGAAAATCCGTAATTATTTAGCTAGGAATTCGGGAAAAGTTCAAAATTCATTAAATAAATCACTCATTAATTTACATATTGATTCGATCCGCTCCTGTCATCGGTTCGATACACGATCGATGTAATAATGTTTAATTTTATGTAAAAAATAATAATTTCAATAAACCATGTTCAACATTCGTAAAGAGACTCTAAATCCTCTACGACCATCATCCTATCAGACATCAAGACCACCATATTGGAAATGCGTAATTTTAATGCTAAAGATCCGGGAAAAAGTTCAAAATTCATTAAATAATTTCGTAATCTATATACTGATTGATTAGATCGACTTAGGTCCTTGGTTCGATCCCTGGCCGATACAAAACAACTTTAAATATTTAAATAAAGTACCACTAAAGTGTCAGGTTTGAGAAAATAAAAAACACCGCAAGTTCTTTTAAAAAAACTTTTATTACATAAATTATACACTACCACAAGTACCAAAAACATGCAGACAAATTACCAAAGTTTCGTGGATCTCTCGATTCAAACAGTCTTCTTACTATACGGACTATGTCCTTTACATGACTTTAAATGTCTATTCAGTTTATCAGCTCGACATATTGGTACACCACGATTTGCACACAAAGTCGAATTATCGACTTCATTAAAAGGACAGTGATATATTTCGTGTCGTTGTGCACTTTGAATATTTGCCAATGTTTTGTTACAAAATATACAGCTTGATTCCGATGAATGTACAGCCAGTCTATCACAATTCCTGAGGTGCCGTTTTAATCTTCCATATTGTACAAACTTGCTTAAACGCCTGTTGCACTGATATTTAATGCGTTCAGAGTTATTACTACAATTGTGTATTACATAATCCCGTAATTTCAAGTTTTTGATCTTCTCACAGTACGTGCAGTCGGGTGATGGAACACCGCTGGATGCTCCTTCCTTCATCAATGCCACTGGAACTGTTGACAACCATTGTAACACTGCTGACATGTTAACTTCTGAAGCCGTTGAGGTCTGCTCTGCGGAAGATGTTGCACGCGTCGAAATCTCCTGCTGTGCTGAGAGAGCAGGTGTAGCTGTAGACGTCGTTGTCATCGTGCTCTGCACTGATGATGGTAGACCTTCGATCTAGGTTGGTGTAGATAGTGGTAATGATACCATCGAGTTCTCAAGAATAGCTAGATACAGGTCTATTATATTATACAAGTCTAACTATCCGATCCGTTCATCACAGCAGCCAGAGACGGACTGAAGTCCATATCACCAGGGTCTCACTTATATAGTCTCATCAGCTGGTACAACACATGAGTCAAAACAATAACCAGGTTCATTATACTCGCACTTTACTTTCTTGGAGCATTTTTTATAATGAAGATGTAAGCTATCAAGACGTGAAATCAGTTTTTTGCACTTATTGCACTGAAATTGTATTCTTTTAACATTATTAGAACAACTGCTTCTTTCATGTCTGCGAGCATTTGAGGTGATAGTAAATGATGCGTCACAGTATTTGCACTGACGCAATGTACGCTCTTCATTAGTTGAAGAATCCATTGCTGATGATGAAACTTCAGCTGATGGTGGAACAGCACATATCGAAGTCTCCTCCAGTGTTGTCAGAGGCGTTGCCAACGGGATCTGCTCCAACATCGTCGGCGCTGACGTCATGGTTCCCGTAGTCGATGGTACATCCTCCATCGAGTACGACGTTAAAGTCGGTAAAGATGCCGTCGAAATCTCAAGAACAGCTAATTGACACGACTTATGCACCAGAAGAAACTAGGTGATCCATACACCGTCGACGGCAGTAACAAACTGAGCGTCCTGCTGTCTAGGACTCGTTTATATACATTAACCGGTTTGAATAATACGCTAGTCAAATCAAGAACAATTTACTAAAATATTAGAGTCAAAACAAAATTAAAAAAATAGAAGCACCATCATCAAAAAAGGAAGCACATTTGGAAGCACCATCAAAAAAGGAAACACAATAGGAAGCACCGTCAACGAAAAGGCAGCACATTAGGAAGCACCGACACCGAAAAGATAGCACCGCCATCGAAATGGCAGCACATTTGGAAGCACCGACAACGAAAAGGCAGCACATTTGGAAGCACCGTCATCGAAAAGGCAGCACTTTGGAAGCACCGACTACGAAAAGGCAGCACATTTGGAAGCACCGACAACGAAAAGGCAGCACATTTGGCAGCACCGACAACGAAAAGGCAGCACATTTGGAAGCACCGACTACGAAAAGGCAGCACATTTGGCAGCACCGACAACGAAAAGGCAGCACATTTGGAAGCACCGACTACGAAAAGGCAGCACATTTGGAAGCACCGACAACGAAAAGGCAGCACATTTGGAAGCACCGACAACGAAATGGCAGCACATTTGGAAGCACCGACTACGAAAAGGCAGCACATTTGGAAGCACCGTCATCGAAAAGGCAGCACATTTGGAAGCACCGACTACGAAAAGGCAGCAGATTTGGAAGCATGATTTACGGAAGAATGTAGACAATGGAAGAATCCTTAACGTGAAAAGTAAGAATATATTCCAGCCAAATTCAAGTAGATCTTTATCACTTTGTAAAAATGATGGACTCCTAAAAAAAGGAAGCATGAAGACGATGAAGACACTTCAACATCATCAACATCGAATTATTACGGTAAATTGGGTGAAGACGATTCCTTCTACGGTGATTGTTACAGTGACTCTGAGGCTGTTGACAAAGACATAGACTATGATGAAGCACCTAAAGCTGCCAAGATCGAAGAATGTGGCGGTGTCCTGAGGCCGAAACGGTGGAAACGACGTGATATATTTAATAAATAAATCTGATCAAGCTTGTGATGATCACCGTTTCAAACATGAAAGTTACCCTGAGGTTGGTGGTAAAACGGAAGCCACCAGAGATCATAATATTTATTATAAAGGTGCAAGGAAGATGGTGGTAGAAGAGAATGATTACACATCATGGTAAGATCCAAACATATTGGTTGACCGGCTAAAACTTCTACATGGTTCGCTTTGTGCAGGAAACTATTCGTGCATCAAAGAAATATCCTTCATACTCAAGAAACTGAGGAATGCTGGCTACATACAATAATGGCTTGTTTTACTTGCATTTGTATAATGTAAAGCAATAAAATAAATAATTTAAATTATAAGAATTTAATGTTTTTATTTCTTGTATTCTGATTTCTAACTAAGACTTAGATCTCGTAACTTGTGCTTCCTTTTTGCCTTTTTTTTTTGTTGATGGAGATTCCAAATGTGCTGCCTTTTCGTAGTCGGTGCTTCCAAATGTGCTGCCTTTTCGTTGTCGGTGCTTCCAAATGTGCTGCCTTTTCGTAGTCGGTGCTTCCAAATGTGCTGCCTTTTCGATGACGGTGCTTCCAAATGTGCTGCCTTTTCGTAGTCGGTGCTTCCAAATGTGCTGCCATTTCGTTGTCGGTGCTTCCAAATGTGCTGCCTTTTCGTTGTCGGTGCCTCCAAATGTGCTGCCTTTTCGTAGTCGGTGCTTCCAAATGTGCTGCCTTTTCGTTGTCGGTGCTGCCAAATGTGCTGCCTTTTCGTAGTCGGTGCTTCCAAATGTGCTGCCTTTTCGTTGTCGGTGCTGCCAAATGTGCTGCCTTTTCGTTGTCGGTGCTTCCAAATGTGCTGCCTTTTCGTAGTCGGTGCTTCCAAATGTGCTGCCTTTTCGATGACGGTGCTTCCAAATGTGCTGCCTTTTCGTAGTCGGTGCTTCCAAATGTGCTGCCATTTCGTTGTCGGTGCTTCCAAATGTGCTGCCTTTTCGTTGTCGGTGCCTCCAAATGTGCTGCCTTTTCGTAGTCGGTGCTTCCAAATGTGCTGCCTTTTCGTTGTCGGTGCTGCCAAATGTGCTGCCTTTTCGTAGTCGGTGCTTCCAAATGTGCTGCCTTTTCGTTGTCGGTGCTGCCAAATGTGCTGCCTTTTCGTTGTCGGTGCTTCCAAATGTGCTGCCTTTTCGTAGTCGGTGCTTCCAAAGTGCTGCTTTTTCGATGACGGTGCTTCCAAATGTGCTGCTTTTTCGTTGTCGGTGCTTCCAAATGTGCTGCCGTTTCGATGGCGGTGCTATCTTTTCGGTGTCGGTGCTTCCAAATGTGCTGCCTTTTCGTTGACGGTGCTTCCTATTGTTTTTCCTTTTTTGATGGTGCTTCCAAATGTGCTTCCTTTTTTGATGATGGTGCTTCTATTTTTTTAATTTTGTTTTGACTCTAATATTTTAGTAAATTGTTCTTGATTTGACTAGCGTATTATTCAAACCGGTTAATGTATATAAACGAGTCCTATACAGCAGGACGCTCAGTTTGTTACTGCCGTCGACGGTGTACGGATCACCTAGTTTCTTCTGGTGCATAAGTCGTGTCAATTAGCTGTTCTTGAGATTTCGACGGCATCTTTACCGACTTTAACGTCGTACTCGATGGAGGATGTACCATCGACTACGGGAACCATGACGTCAGCGCCGACGATGTTGGAGCAGATCCCGTTGGCAACGCCTCTGACAACACTGGAGGAGACTTCGATATGTGCTGTTCCACCATCAGCTGAAGTTTCATCATCAGCAATGGATTCTTCAACTAATGAAGAGCGTACATTGCGTCAGTGCAAATACTGTGACGCATCATTTACTATCACCTCAAATGCTCGCAGACATGAAAGAAGCAGTTGTTCTAATAATGTTAAAAGAATACAATTTCAGTGCAATAAGTGCAAAAAACTGATTTCACGTCTTGATAGCTTACATCTTCATTATAAAAAATGCTCCGAGAAAGTAAAGTGCGAGTATAATGAACCTGGTTATTGTTTTGACTCATGTGTTGTACCAGCTGATGAGACTATATAAGTGAGACCCTGGTGATATGGACTTCAGTCCGTCTCTGGCTGCTGTGATGAACGGATCGGATAGTTAGACTTGTATAATATAATAGACCTGTATCTAGCTATTCTTGAGAACTCGATGGCATCATTACCACTATCTACACCAACCTGGATCGAAGGTCTACCATCATCAGTGCAGAGAACGATGACAACGATGTCTACAGCTACACCTGCTCTCTCAGCACAGCAGGAGATTTCGACGCGTGCAACATCTTCCGCAGAGCAGACCTCAACGGCTTCAGAAGTTAACATGTCAGCAGTGTTACAATGGTTGTCAACAGTTCCAGTGGCATTGATGAAGGAAGGAGCATCCAGCGGTGTTCCATCACCCGACTGCACGTACTGTGAGAAGATCAAAAACTTGAAATTACGGGATTATGTAATACACAATTGTAGTAATAACTCTGAACGCATTAAATATCAGTGCAACAGGCGTTTAAGCAAGTTTGTACAATATGGAAGATTAAAACGGCACCTCAGGAATTGTGATAGACTGGCTGTACATTCATCGGAATCAAGCTGTATATTTTGTAACAAAACATTGGCAAATATTCAAAGTGCACAACGACACGAAATATATCACTGTCCTTTTAATGAAGTCGATAATTCGACTTTGTGTGCAAATCGTGGTGTACCAATATGTCGAGCTGATAAACTGAATAGACATTTAAAGTCATGTAAAGGACATAGTCCGTATAGTAAGAAGACTGTTTGAATCGAGAGATCCACGAAACTTTGGTAATTTGTCTGCGTGTTTTTTGTACTTGTGGTAGTGTATAATTTATGTAATAAAAGTTTTTTTAAAAGAACTTGCGGTGTTTTTTATTTTCTCAAACCTGGCACTTTAGTGGTACTTTATTAAAATATTAAAGTTGTTTTGTATCGGCCAGGGATCGAACCAAGGACCTAAGTCGATCTAATCAATCAGTATATAGATTACAAAATTATTTAATGAATTTTGAACTTTTTCCCGGATCTCTAGCATTAAAATTACGCATTTCCAATATGGTGGTCTTGATGTCTGATAGGATGATGGTCGTAGAGGATTTAGAGTCTCTTTTCGAATGTTGAACATGGTTTATTGAAATTATTATTTTTTACATAAAATTAAACATTATTACATCGATCGGGTATCGAACCGATGACAGGAGCGGATCGAATCAATATGTAAATTAATGAGTGATTTATTTAATGAATTTTGAACTTTTCCCAAATTCCTAGCTAAATAATTACGGATTTTCAAGATGGCGGCCAAATTTCAAGATGGCTGGTGTCACAGTAATAAATTATTACTGCACTCTAGCGGATAAGAACTAAACTAACATGGCGTCAGCGCACTCTCGCCGACGATACAATGATGATGGCTTCCAGCATCGAAGACAAGATGGCGGACATGGCGTCATACTAGATGACGTTATATATACTTTGAAAAAAAAAGGGTTGGGAGTCAGTCTGCCTGCAGCCACCACGAGGGAAGGATCGGTCGCCATTTTTTAATTTTTTTTGCCCTCACCAGGTTCGAACCGAGGACTCCAAGCTCCGTGTCGTAAAAGTTTTTTTTTTATAAATAATTTATTAAAATTGTATTAATTTAATTTTTTTATAAATTTTAAAATTTTTTTCATTAAACTCGGATAATATATTTAAAGATGGCGGCCGTAACGGAAATTGCAACGGTGATGTCATTATCCAATATGGCCAATTGGAATAATGTAATCGGATGGATGGTTAGTTTGTCGCAAATATAAATGAAAAGCCATTCCCTTGCATTACTCTATCATCAAACCTAAACATATAAAGGCATACATAAATAAATAATAAACATAGTTTAAAATATGGCTACAGGTTCCAAACTTATCTTGACTTGCCTCGACTGGTTACACATTGCATAACACATGTAGGTTTTTAATTCAAACTTGGCGCCACCTGGCGATAATGCCTTGAATTAAAGATGGCCGACAGTGGCGCCATCTGGTAGCGACTTTATAAATTAAAGATGGCGGCAACCTAGAACTTGGTGAATACAGGCTACCGACTTGTCTTGTCTTGTCCCCCCGACTTGTCTCGACTGACTACATAACACTTGGCGCCATCCAGCAGTAACTTTAAGAATTAAAGATGGCGACGGTGGTGCGCTCCGGCGGTAACTTTAAGAATTAAAGATGGCGACGGTGGCACACTCTGGTAGCAACACTAGGAACTAAAGATGGCAACGGTGGCGTCATCTGGTATCGATTATATGAACTAAAATATGGCGACGGTGGCGACATCTACCAGCCAACTTGAGAACCAAGATGGCGGCGCCTATGGCAACTAATTTTTGAATTTAGCGCCATCTGGTAGTCTGTGCTGGAATTAAAGATGGCAGCTGTATAATAATTTTAATTTCAAATGTGGCGCCTTAGGTATGCATTAAGGAAGGCAAAAAGGCAACCAACAGAACTATATGACGTCACAAGATGGCTGCCTCCAGCAGACGAAAACAATATGGCGGCCATTAGCAGACGAAACAAGATGGCAGCCACCAGCAGACGAAACAAGATGGCGGCTGATTATAACATCGAATTTCGAAAAAAAATTCGAATCCAAGATGGCGGCCGTGACGAAAAGTGCAACGGTGACATCACGATTCGAAGTTGGTGGAAATTTCTAAAAATACAAAATGGTGGATGGATTAGCATGGATTAACATATGGATTAGCATAGATTGGCATATGGATTAGCATAGATTGGCATACAGATTAGCATAGATTGGCATACGAATTAGCATAGATTGGCATACGAATTAGTATAGATTGGCATACGAATTGGCATAGATTGGTATATGGATTAGCATAGATTGGCATACGTATTAGCATAGATTGGCATACGGATTAGCATAGATTGGCATGGATTAGCATTGATTAGCATGGATTAGATGACGTCATCCAAGAGGTTGGCAACATCGAGGGTCGCAAGGGTAAAGGTCAGGGTCGAATTTCAATGTCAGGGTCAAATTTCAAGGTTAAGGTCAAATTTCAAGGTCAAGGTCAAATTTCAAGGTCAATTTCAAAGTTAAAGGTCAAGGTCAAACTTAAAGGTAAAATGTCAAGGTCAGAGTCAAAGTTCAAGGTCGGCTCCTGGATCCTGCGCCTGTCCTTGAACCGGTATTTTCCTACTACTGGATCCCTGATCCCCCTCCGGCCTCCGGTGTCCTCATACATACCAAATACACCTACTTTCATATAAAGTTGATTTCGTTGTATTAAACACTATGTTCGGCAGGCCTAATTCGAGTGGCATTTCGAACAAGTACTCAAACACACACAAAACACTTATATGTACAAAAGATACCACAGCGATTAAAACAAACAGTTGTGCTTCTCAACAGATAGACATTGGTTTCAAATGATGTTTTCTTCTCCTCGGCATGTCTCTCTGCGCAGACAGCAGCGACTCACGCGCAGATGTCCTTGAAAAGAGGCGGGTGTCTTCACTATCTCTGTAGTATTCTCTCTTGAACAAGGAGCACCAGTATGATACGTCGCGTCCGTCCGTCAACACGCCGTGCGATTCACGATGATCCGTACGTCCGTCATTATATGTTTCTACTCGGATGCTGCCAACAACTGTTAAGGCTTAGATTTTTTTGAGAATATCTATTTTGTAAAGGTTTACAATTCTGACGATCATGCATGCTAGGCAGTTATAAATAATTAAACATAATATAAATTTAAATATTGTTTTTTGAGCTACCGAGCGTTATTTATTACTTTTGGGTCTCAAACAGGATTTATTTCAAATATCAAACGTACTAAAACGCGTTCATGGGAAAGTTAAAAAGAAAAAAAATACGGAAGCATCTATAGAAACAAAAAACACCTTTTTAAAGCAAGGCCTTTCATACATTTTTGAGGTCATTCCGTCGAAAGTTACAGCTTGGCAAGATTTTGACGGACGGATGGAATTTTTGGGGCCATTTGATTGGCTGCTGGTCACGTGACGCACTAATGAGCTTGAGACATTCTTCCAGAAACGGGACAGCAACGCAGGTCGCTTTAAGTTTATTCTTACAGGAAACTGCTAAAGTGTTTGCAGTTCGTTTTCGCGTGATGAAATGCTAAAGCTCCACACTACGTGGATTCCTTCTCGCAAAAAAAAAAAAAACACGCCGGAAAGGAATATTCGACATAAAAAACTTTGCTATACAGCTCTACTTGGACACACATCTAGCTATTTGAGATGCCACCCGCTGGTCACTACTTCCCGTTACACATTTCCGTCGCTTCCACATCACTCCCGCTGATCGCCGTGTGCCGCGAGGGGGTGCTGTCACAACTTAGAAACACATAACTTAGAAACACACAAGATAGAATCTTCTAAGTTATAACTGTTCTAAGTTATGGCGTTTCTTAGTTGTGTAGTTCTGCATTGCGTGTTTCTAAGTTACGTGTTTCTAATTTATGACAGTTCTAAGTTGTGGCCTCCCCCCGGTGTAGTCGGCGCGGCCGGCCGGCAGCTGCTGCGGGTCGCGTGCCCCCCTCCCTCCACCCTGGCCATCACGTGACGCGCCGCGCCCCGGGTTGGTTGAAGAGGGGGATGGGTGGGGAGGGCCAGGTGCGCGCGGCTTGCAGCAGGCGCCTGTCGCCAGTCACCCAGCTGCCGCGCCGGTGTGTGGTCCGCGCCTTGTGCTTGTCGACACTCTGTCCGCGCCGAGGAAACAGCGTCTGGCCTCCGACTGCTCTCCGCGACGGTCTTACAAGCCGTGTGCGTCATTTTTTTCGGAGTGAAACTTCTGCGCTGAGTGAGCTGCAATTTTCGAACGTTACGAAAATTCCGATCGCATGAGGGGAATGGTCTGGTACGTGGTGGGGGAACCGGTAGAGGAGGAGACGGCAGGGGAGAGATAGAAATGGCGCAGCATACTTGCACACTTGCATACTTACATACTTACACGCTTGTATACTTGCACAATTGCATGCTTGTATACTTGCACACTCGCACACTTGTATAATTTGCATAATTTAGCGCTCGCATACTTGCATAAATATATATTCTTTTTATCTGCAACCTCAGCCAAAGATAATTATGTTTCATATACCTAATAATATAATAAGCAATATGTTTCACGTTTGCCACGCGTGGTCTCCACGTTTAAAGGGCTGTTTAATCAGAGGTGCCCACCCCCCCCCCCCCCAAACACTATGATTCACCCCCCCCCAGAATTTTTTTATGCCATTTTCTAAACGATTTACTCAATTATTTTATAATATTATACTTTTTTAGTATTATATTTTATCACATTTTGCATTAATTAAAACTGATTTTCTAATAATAATTTTGGTCATATCAGGTAATATTTCCATCCTGAACCGACAGATGCCAAACTGCTTTTGTTGAGGAAAGTGCGGGGTTGCCAATTTGATTTACAAGATCCCTTTCAATTATCAAAGCACCAGAATCGTATTTTCACATTAGAATCTATAATTATATAAATAATATATACATTTTTCTCGTCTTTTAACCACCCCCCCCCCCCTGAAATTTTAATGACGCAGTCTGCGTCGTTACCCCCCCCCCCCCCCTTGTGGGCACCCCTGGTTTAATATAAAAATACTTGGATACTTCCCTTGCATTTGCTGTTCTGCCGCAAATATTTTGAACACACATTCATTAAGTGTAATTACATAAGTGTAAGAAGTCATACACGTGCAAAGACTTGCGCGTACTCTTACACTTATATTACACAAAGCGACTTACTTCCTGTTTGAAATATTTGTGGCAGAACAACAAATGCAAGGGAGATATCGAGTTAGTATTTTATAAATAGCCCTTAAATAAAATTCACAAAAAAAAAAATCAACAATCCCGGTGCGACCGGCACATTAAGTCTAGATTACAATAGGCGAGTTTATTGCTACACGTCACTGTCTTTATTTATCAATTTTGTTTAATGTAAATAAAGACTCATTTTTTCAACGTTAGTTATACATCTATACGTCAATGCACTGATGCGATACTCTAATGGAGGAAATACTGTTTAGTTCCAAACCTAGCTCGCTGGAGCAAAGCGAACTGCGGGGTTCCTGCATGCCGTGAACTCGCAGCCTAGTGACCGGACCTATTCAAGGCCCTTGTTCTAAGAGCCGGCTGCAGCTTGGTGTGGCGCCTAGAGTCGCCAGTCCTCGCCCTGGCCGTGGGGACAGGGGGGAGGGGGTGTCTCGAGGACAGACTGCAGGTCTGTGGCGGCTTCATTCTACTGGCGGGAGTGGACCTGACCCTTGAGGTGTCAGAGCTGTTGCCGGCTCTAGTATCCGAGACATGATCCAACAGGTGCACGGAATAGGTGCATGGATGCGAATATATAGCCTCTCCGTTCCAATCTTCTGCCTCTACGTGGGTACCACTGTTGGGGGCGAATCGTGGTGACTATGTTGGGATGGGTAGCCTCAGCCTCTGGTCATAGCATCGCCTTAACTGTAGAGGGCCATGCCGGGCGTAACCCTGCCGCAGTGCAGCCTCAATTGCATGTGTGGGACCAGAAATGGTGGATTGGCTGAATCTGCGGGCAACAGCAGATGCCTTAATCGGCTGTAAATCTGCCGTGCCGAGGTACGGCAGGTCGGAGGGTAGTCCGAGGAGACGAGGACATCCAGTGGAGTGACTCTGGAGAGTGACGGTCGGTTAGCAGCTGGCGAACAGTCTGCCGAATCAACGCCAAGTTGGTAGTAGTAGGGGAAGAATCCAAGAAAGATTGAACGGTGTCCTGCTGAGGTTTCCTCCAAGGCCCTGGATTCTTATTGGGTAGGACTCGTACTTGGTGGTGGTGCTCCGATCGCTTGGAGCAGGCTCCAAGGGTTCCCTAGCCCGATGCGGAGTCGACGACACAGCTTCGGTACTAGCCTGGACAGCTAGCAGAGGTTTGGATAGGCCTCCACCGGACCACGGGTTCACTGGGTGTTTTGAGGGGTCCCAACGTGATGTGGGAGATAGAGGAATGCGCCAGCAGTGCTGATAAAGTCTTAGGGCTCAGGACACAGCCAACTGTCTGGTCAGCTGAGTGCGGTAGAGGGGCTGAGGCGGCGACTATGCTGGGTTGGTGGCCCCAGCCGCTGGTCTAACACCCTCCCGATCAACAACAAGGAGCGATCCCTAACAGTTCTGTTTTTCTTAAAGCTCTGGAATGTTATTAAAAAACGAATTGGAATGCTACTCCCACCCTACCCTATTAGGGCGCATATGTGGGAGGGGAACGTGAGAATGCCGGCCGTAAGGTTGGAATAATCTGACTGTCTAGTGTCCTGTTAAAAATATGTACGTTAATGAGAAACGGAAAATTAAACTTAATATCATGTAAACTTTAACAAGTTTAAAAATTGATTTAGTATTATAAACATTTTTAAAGTATTTGTTGCCACGTACGTTACAGAATTCCACCGTAACTTGATCGTTAGAATTTATAAAACTGACCGGAGGATAATTTATCATATAATAATATCAAACATTCTTAAGATGAAAAAGCGAAACCATCGTCGAAATTTAAGTTAAAGGTTGGGTTAGTAATGTTGTTTGAAATAGTTAATTTTGAAAATTTACTTGGGGAGACTTGGGCCCGAACTATAAACGGGCCAGCAGGCATTTGCCCCGAGTGCCAGTTTTTGAAGGACGGTAGAAATTGTAGTGTAAAAAAAAAAAGGACAAAATATCAGGGTTGGGAAAAATAGATTTTTTAACGTACGGCAATGATTTGATTTTCAAAAATGCATGACAATTCTTACAATTTAAAAAACAACAGTAAACGTGTAATTACCCCGCGTTTAAATATTGCACATGACTATTGCATTGCGCTTAAAAATGTTAGGCATAAAACCAAATACTTTAGAATATATTTATATCTCGTTTAACAATATACTGTATTTTAACTTCTGTTTATTACGGTAGTTATAATAGCTATATTATGCAACTGCATTAACCATTTATACAATTTAAATGAGAAAAAGTCAAACAACCGATGTCTCGGAACAGCCTTAGTATTTAAATCAAAATGTGATTTTTTTTTTTTAAAAAAAAGATTGTAAATAAGTTTGAGATTGTAAGATTTTATGATGTTCGTGGGAACTGGAAGGGGGTATGTGGGCACCAAAGATTATTTGCCGAGAGCGCTATCTGCCGAGAGCACTAGTTGCCCAAGAGCACTAGCTGCCGAGATGAGAGTGCTAGCTGCCGAGATGAGAGCGCTATCTGCCGAGAGCACTAGTTGCCCAAGAGCACTAGCTGCCGAGATGAGAGTGCTAGCTGCCCAAGAGCGCTATCTGCCGAGAGCACTAGTTGCCCAAGAGCACTAGCTGCCGAGATGAGAGTGCTAGCTGCCCAAGAGCGCTATCTGCCGAGAGCACTAGTTGCCCAAGAGCACTAGCTGCCGAGATGAGAGTGCTAGCTGCCCAAGAGCGCTATCTGCCGAGAGCACTAGTTGCCCAAGAGCACTAGCTGCCGAGATGAGAGTGCTAGCTGCCCAAGAGCGCTATCTGCCGAGAGCACTAGTTGCCCAAGAGCACTAGCTGCCGAGATGAGAGTGCTAGCTGCCCAAGAGCGCTATCTGCCGAGAGCACTAGTTGCCCAAGAGCACTAGCTGCCGAGATGAGAGTGCTAGCTGCCCAAGAGCGCTATCTGCCGAGAGCACTAGTTGCCCAAGAGCACTAGCTGCCGAGATGAGAGTGCTAGCTGCCCAAGAGCGCTATCTGCCGAGAGCACTAGTTGCCCAAGAGCACTAGCTGCCGAGATGAGAGTGCTAGCTGCCCAAGAGCGCTATCTGCCGAGAGCACTAGTTGCCCAAGAGCACTAGCTGCCGAGATGAGAGTGCTAGCTGCCCAAGAGCGCTATCTGCCGAGAGCACTAGTTGCCCAAGAGCACTAGCTGCCGAGATGAGAGTGCTAGCTGCCGAGATGAGAGCGCTATCTGCCGAGAGCACTAGTTGCCCAAGAGCACTAGCTGCCGAGATGAGAGTGCTAGCTGCCCAAGAGCGCTATCTGCCGAGAGCACTAGTTGCCCAAGAGCACTAGCTGCCGAGATGAGAGTGCTAGCTGCCCAAGAGCGCTATCTGCCGAGAGCACTAGTTGCCCAAGAGCACTAGCTGCCGAGATGAGAGTGCTAGCTGCCCAAGAGCGCTATCTGCCGAGAGCACTAGTTGCCCAAGAGCACTAGCTGCCGAGATGAGAGTGCTAGCTGCCCAAGAGCGCTATCTGCCGAGAGCACTAGTTGCCCAAGAGCACTAGCTGCCGAGATGAGAGTGCTAGCTGCCCAAGAGCGCTATCTGCCGAGAGCACTAGTTGCCCAAGAGCACTAGCTGCCGAGATGAGAGTGCTAGCTGCCCAAGAGCGCTATCTGCCGAGAGCACTAGTTGCCCAAGAGCACTAGCTGCCGAGATGAGAGTGCTAGCTGCCCAAGAGCGCTATCTGCCGAGAGCACTAGTTGCCCAAGAGCACTAGCTGCCGAGATGAGAGTGCTAGCTGCCCAAGAGCGCTATCTGCCGAGAGCACTAGTTGCCCAAGAGCACTAGCTGCCGAGATGAGAGTGCTAGCTGCCCAAGAGCGCTATCTGCCGAGAGCACTAGTTGCCCAAGAGCACTAGCTGCCGAGATGAGAGTGCTAGCTGCCCAAGAGCGCTATCTGCCGAGAGCACTAGTTGCCCAAGAGCACTAGCTGCCGAGATGAGAGTGCTAGCTGCCCAAGAGCGCTATCTGCCGAGAGCACTAGTTGCCCAAGAGCACTAGCTGCCGAGATGAGAGTGCTAGCTGCCCAAGAGCGCTATCTGCCGAGAGCACTAGTTGCCCAAGAGCACTAGCTGCCGAGATGAGAGTGCTAGCTGCCCAAGAGCGCTATCTGCCGAGAGCACTAGTTGCCCAAGAGCACTAGCTGCCGAGATGAGAGTGCTAGCTGCCCAAGAGCGCTATCTGCCGAGAGCACTAGTTGCCCAAGAGCACTAGCTGCCGAGATGAGAGTGCTAGCTGCCCAAGAGCGCTATCTGCCGAGAGCACTAGTTGCCCAAGAGCACTAGCTGCCGAGATGAGAGTGCTAGCTGCCCAAGAGCGCTATCTGCCGAGAGCACTAGTTGCCCAAGAGCACTAGCTGCCGAGATGAGAGTGCTAGCTGCCCAAGAGCGCTATCTGCCGAGAGCACTAGTTGCCCAAGAGCACTAGCTGCCGAGATGAGAGTGCTAGCTGCCCAAGAGCGCTATCTGCCGAGAGCACTAGTTGCCCAAGAGCACTAGCTGCCGAGATGAGAGTGCTAGCTGCCGAGATGAGAGCGCTATCTGCCGAGAGCACTAGTTGCCCAAGAGCACTAGCTGCCGAGATGAGAGTGCTAGCTGCCCAAGAGCGCTATCTGCCGAGAGCACTAGTTGCCCAAGAGCACTAGCTGCCGAGATGAGAGTGCTAGCTGCCCAAGAGCGCTATCTGCCGAGAGCACTAGTTGCCCAAGAGCACTAGCTGCCGAGATGAGAGTGCTAGCTGCCCAAGAGCGCTATCTGCCGAGAGCACTAGTTGCCCAAGAGCACTAGCTGCCGAGATGAGAGTGCTAGCTGCCTGAACAGGACCGGGGAGGGCCGTCTCTGACTCCTGGTTGGTTGTCCGTGCCTCTGGCCATGGGAAGCCTAAGATGTACATCAAGTTCTGTCCCTGTCCGAACACGCCCGAATATTCACCTTCGGCCAACCTCGGGTTTATATATATATATATATATATATATATATATATATATATATATATATACCTATATATATATTTATATGTCTCTGTTTATTTTAATGTAGCTTTACTAACCTAACTAACCGTCCATAGTGTTTTAAAGTGTTTTAATGTTATGTAGCTAACCTAACCGACCACTTTTAACATTTGAATTCATTTTTCCTGCGCACAAATAAAACAAATCCCGAGGTTGGCCGAAGGTGAATATTCGGGCGTGTTCGGGCAGAGACAGAACTTGATGTACATGTTAGGCTTCTCCTCTGGCCACAGCGGGGGAGTCACTGCAATGTGGCGGGCTCCCGCACAAGCGTGTCCCGGGAGGAAGGATGTCTGCACTCGGCGACGGGCGGCGAGAAGGGAGGTCGGGGTAACTCGGGGAGTGCGTCGTCAGACTGTTCTGCGACATCTGGACAGTGTCGCTGCGAGGTAGCTCACACATACATTCCGGCCAGTGTTTATTAGTTACTACCTTAGGATATTACTACAGTGGGAACCACATGCTAACTTATTACAAAACTTGTGGTGTTAATAGTGTTCGGTTAGGATACGTTACTTCAATTTTAAAATTTCGTAAAAAGGGGTTTTGAATTCCTAGTATTAAATGCAGTTGACTTTACAGTACTTGATGTTTCTTAACGTTTTTAATGTGGCCAACCTGACCAACCATTCTTCTAGTTTCACACGGCTTTTAAGATGCCAGGTTGACTTAACACAAAAATTTTATTTCTTTTGTAAATAATGATCCATAAGGATTAACTATAGTTTATTTAGTAACTAGAATTTTTTACTCCACACCTTTTCTGCAAGCTACAGCAGTCTGATGGCTGTCCACAAATCAATCTAACTTTATAAAGTCCACTGTTATGCTCCACGCTAGAGCTCGGATCGACAGTGGCTGTATATACTGCTCGTCTCTCACAACGCACTTGTCCGCCGCGCCATGACACAGTCCCAGATGCTCCGAGGCCTGTCTCTCGTCGCCCGCTATCGCTCGCCAAGTGCTCACTCAACCTCTACACTTCACTATTGTACCGCTCCCTCGCCGCAGATAGGCCGCGCCTTTTGTACTTGTCGGGTCCCGCTATGGAAAGGTCTCGTGGCAAGGTCCTTCAAAATTACACTCGAAACTGCGAGAACAATGGTGTTCTAGTCACGCCACTTCACGTGCCGGTGCTCTGGGAACATGCCGAACTCTCTAGACAACCAGGCGGCCGGACCCGGGTAGAGGGCGTGGTTGTCAAAAAGTGGCCCTTTAATTGAGTGTCCATGTGTTGGTCCGGGGAGGGACAGGCGTTACCTGTGTCACACCTGCTACCTGAGGCTGCAAGTTTGTCCCTAGGAATCCCACCTGGCTGGCCGGTCCTCGTCTCTAGCAGCCTCGTAACAATACGTATTAACTTTTCCATGCTAATGAACTGAGTTCACAGATCGTAGAAAAATGGACGACAACATTGAAAGCACCCTGGCAGTTTCTCAGAAAGTATAGAATTTACTGGTGATTACACGAATTAAATTCTCAAAAAAAAAATGAAGATTTTTCCTTCACACGGAATGAATGATGAAGACGAAATTAAGTTTTAGTGCGCTTTAAAGTTTTTTTTTTTTTAATTCTCTTTTATGTCTCTTCGACAACAAGGTCGTTATAGACGGACACACATGCGAGATAATGATATTGGGGAAAGAATCTGTCATGGCCTCTTGTTAGGAACTTTCGCAGCTGTTGGCTGGAGCTATCACAGGAAACAGTGAAATGGACCGGGAATTGATCGCGAGTTAAGAGTTTTACCGTTGCACCAGCTCGCTTGGCGGACTCCACACTACTGACGACCACCTGCTTGCACAGTCTCGCCGACCTTAGTGGGCGCGCAACATTCCCCAGAACACCTTAGTTGTATAACCAAGTAGTCAAATAAGCACTTTGGTCTAGTGCCGAAAGAATACATAGGTACCGTTTGTCTAAAGAATGGCAACGTCCAGTTTAAGGTTAGCCAAATAGTCCATGACAACATGTTAGATATATGAAGGTCATGTGTTCGAATCCATCTACTAGGCCTATGCAGAAATTTTTACATCATTCAAAAAATTTAATTAATTTGTTTATTTAAGGAGAAACAGAAAGTGATTTTGGTAATATTAGTATCCAAGATCGAAAAAAAAAAAAAAAAAAAATTGCAGCTGACAGTCGTGGAGTTCCGCAGGCGACACTAGCACACACTAGGGTAATATTCGTACGTCACGGCTTTTCCGAAAATTAACAATAAAATTCCGAAAATACTTTTTTCGAACACAAAATACGTTCCTCTATCTACCCTGTAAACGGCTTCTTAAATTCGTACTGGTTTCTGAGAAATCACAGTTTATTGCAAACATTATAAGTAATACCTATGCATTGACACAGCATCGCCATTTTTTAAAATGTTATTATGTATGGATAATCAGATGATCGGCAAACCTAACATTCACAACAGTACATTTCGAGGTGGCGTTTGTGCATGCTTAGTATAAATATTACAAATTTGTTACATCGTAATAATGGTCGATTAAATTATGTTAGATCCTTTAAAAATCCTTTAATATAGAACAGTTGGCTAGGTTATTATAGCTACCTTAAAAATACTGTTAAATATTGTTAATGGTTGCTTAAAGTAGCAACCAGATTTTTTTCCCCTCTAACTAAAACTAAGTGTATTTTGGAGGGGTCCGGGTTAGGGAGGGACCTAGGTGCGTCTCAGGCTGAAGCCTATACGCCTAGTCATGCTGGGATTAGCCATGCAGGGAGAGGGTCGCATGCATCATGTGCTAGGAGGGGATTGGCCAGCCATGGCAACGATTGGCGCCATGACTAACTCCCCTCACTCTTAAATCTAGACTATAACTAGAGATAGGTTGGGCCCAGGTAAAACCTGCATAGACACAGGGAAAACCCTGGGCACATTCATGCGGGATGCAAATTGGCATGTATTACGTGTAGGAATTTACAGGAGACAAAGGATGGTCTGGATGAAGTGTTGGACAGAGTAGAAAAGAGTCTACCATGCGGGGGTTGGGCACTTGGGGCGGTATTCCAAGACGTTTCAGTAAGGTACTGCCTTGTTGGGCAACTGCCGTACCCTGACTCTCGGCTCATATTCCAAAACGTGTCCTAACTGAACCCCTGTAAGGTATCAGATCGGCAGCCGTTTTAATAAACGAGGACTTGTGCGAGGCTACAAACAGTTGTATCTACTTCTTGGAATCCATCGTAATTTTAGCTTATTTTTTAAAACTATGGAATTATAATGTGAAATAAAATATTTAGTTTAGGTTGTACAAGAATAAACGATGATTTTTGGCCGTATTTATGTTTGCTGTTTTTTAAGATATTAAGGGGGGGGGGGGGGGGAATTGTAATCGTAAAAGTTCCGTTAAAGTTCATTAAAAAGGAAAAAAATATATATACAGTTATGGATCAAATCGGCAACAGATAGGACACCAAAAATCAGTGCCCTAAAAATAAGGGACTGGTCGTGTCCTATCGTGCACTTGGAATATGGTTAGGGTACAGGTATTGCATATTCAACACCTAAACCCTTATTTTTGTGTCTTGGAATATGGCCCTTGGACTCGTGGTCCGCTTTGAATTTTATTCGTATCTTGAATATTTGACCAGGGACGCAAGCGCCCCTGGTGGTGAATGGTTGCACTGACCACTCAGTCCGCCGCCAGTCAGCACCTAAAAAACTAAGAAACTAAGACAGAAAAAAGATAAATGACTTACAAACTAGGCATTTCGTTACGAAATATGCAAACACCCAACTCAGGGATGGACGTGCAGTGCTTAAGATAAAACAAAAATAATAACTATGAATATTATTTTTTGATTTTTTTTAGTTTTTTATTATTATTTTAGAAATATATATATTTGATGACTATTACTTAGTAGCTAGGACTTATTACTAATTTACAAATCTCTAATATCTACTACTATAAGTACTACTAGTTAAATATAGAGGAACTGTCGGCGTATAAATTTACAGGTGAATTAAGTCAAGACCTATTCGCATTTTGGTATTTGTTGCAAGCTTGCAATTCAAAATCCCATGTCTTTCAGAAACACAACCGGCACTGGAGGTGAAGCCTGCCAGGCGGGCCATGCCCATCGGACATAGGGAGTCAGCCCTAACAAAACAGGCAGTGAACTCCCGGGAGCCAAACCTACACCTGCGTGCTTCGGACCATTTTGAATTAGCAGAATATATTTTAAGATTTTAAGAACATTGAACTATATTAGTTTTTATTATTATTATGAATTTATGTTACCCAATTCAAAATCCCATGTCTTTTAGAAACACAATCTTCACATAAGTCCATTCCGAGGCCCGAACAGTTCCGAAGTTCACCAAAGGTTACCGAAATTCGCAGCTCACACAAGCAGCTTTGGTATCGGATAAAAACGCGGAAAAAGAGATGTCCACGTCATCTTTCATACACTTACGTGATGAAAAAATTAGAGAATATTTGAGCTACATTTAAGTGTGGACAGTTGATTGGGTTAGGTTAGCTACATTACAAATACTGTGAAATCAGTGAACGGTTGGTTAGGTTAGGATAGTTACATTTTTAATTGCTGATTCATAAGCAACTGTTAAAATATTTTACAGTATTTTTAATGCAACTTTACTAACCTAACCAACCATACACAATGTTTGAAAATATTTTTAAGGTAGCTTACCTAACCTAATCGACCATTCTCACGATTTGACTTAAGTTAACCAGAACATAGGCACACAGACTTACTTGGAAAAGCAATAAATGGCGACGGCCTCATCAATGCACAGGATTGTAATGTAAGCTATAAACGGTTATTTCTCAGAAACTAGTAGGAATTTATCAATGCTGTTTTCAAGATAAATACAGGAACGTCTCTAGTGTTCGGAAAAAAGTTTTTTCGGATTTTATCATTAATTTCCGGAAAAGCCACGACATAAGAATCACTCTAGTTTATAACCAGGGAATCATCGCGCAAACCTGCAGATTTAGAATATGAAGGGGACTAAGGCGAAGATTAGCTTCTTATTGCATTTATTAGGAACAAGCATTGAAATTAATAGCTTCCCAGAACAAGGATAAAACCCTAATTTTTACGAAAGATATCTTTGTTTATACGGGAAATATTTGTATATAGTTCGAAACGTTAAATTGTTGCCAACCTCACATCAACAAAAAAAACTGTGTATAACAGTACCGAATTTCCTTCCTCGTGTCTAGAACAACTTGTTTTGTATGTAAAGCTAGATTTCGTAGGGGTCGCTATTCAACTGGAAGGTTGGGTCGAAACCAGTAGGAGAAATAGCAAAATAATTTAAATACCTACAAAACTAATTTGATCATCTGTAGAGGAAAACAATTATGACATTCAATAATTTCAGAGTAAACGAGTTTTTTGTTTACAACTAGAGTTCAGAATGTGTTATAGGATACAACTTTTAAGAAGTAAATGCATTATTTTGGTTATCAAATTCATCATTTAGTGCGAAAGTGATCTACATTCGACACATGTAATAATGTAGTCTGCAACATAGAAAATTTATTTAAAAAAAATAATTTTTATATAATATATTTTAACTTCAATTCAAAAGAAAAAAAAATATAAAAGAAATGAGGGAAGCAGATTTATTGTAGATATTCACAAAGGCAGTCTGGGAAGTAACTTTGGGAATCCGGCTTTTCAATGATCAACGATCAATCAGGAAGTTTTGATACATCGTCTGTATCTTGAACTCATCGCGACAAGTGTTTCCCATGCTTACGGATAGCTTATAAAACTGAACATACATTACGGGCAACTAAACGAAAAGAACTTGTTAGTCACCTTGATTGAGAAAATACAGGCCTGGGCTCGTGAAATGGCCTGTACTTTGGTCAGGAGAGGTTCGGTCCCTTTCTGATCTTTACCGATGTTTGCATGCCGTAATTTATTGTTGAATAAATTATATCAACTGCGGGATTTAACTTATAAAATTAAGTTTGAAAATTATGTTAAGTGCACTGTTACTTATTTTATTTTTGCTAAGTGTGGGTACTATGACCTTTGAATTATTAAACGCATATAAAACAACTTCGTTTTGTGACTGACATCGTAAAAAAAATACTGTGCGTAAAATAATAAATTTCCCTTGGTAGTTTTTAGAGTTAAATTATTTTCAGTAATGTATGGGTATGTGGCAGTACATTGAAGTGAGCATCTGCGAAAGAGATAGTCTTATGAGGAACCAGTAAAATAGTTATTTCTTCTATCGATAAATAAGTGACAGCTGCATTTTGGATGATTTTCTTTATGTCAACTTTATCCTGCATCATGCTAGTGGTATTTTAAAGCTGAAAGTGCACTTTACACAACTTATACTTTGAATATCTATAATTTAAATATAGACACATTTAATTGGCAGCCTGATTTTGCACAAACTAAATGCTGGGGTACGTATCGTTCAGAGCTATTAAAATATCGATAAGACAACAAAATAGGAAGTTGTTCACTAATATACAACTTACTTATGCCATGAAATCATTAATGGTTTTGATAAATAACATATAAATACACTGCGAATGTGATATATGTAGGTGGCTAACTTTTCAGTCCAGGAAATAAAAGAAAAGCTTTCAAATACATTAAGCAGTAATCAAACATTTGTAAGTTGTAACCAAAAAAATAAAGCTGATTAAAATATTTAGTTTAACGAGTGTTGTCATTGGTTAAATTAAAGGCCCCTTGAAAGTGAATTGTAGGTTCTTGCGAGATTGATATCTCTAGTGCCTAAGATGTTAAAACAAATACTTTTATAAAGACAAGAGGTGAATGACCTTTTTATTTCATTTCGATGAAATTCTTGAGACTTTATTTCATTTCAATGCAAGACTTGAGACATTATTTCATTTCGATGAAAGTCTTGAGACTTTATTTCATCTCAAAGAAAGTCTCGACACCTCTCTCTACTGGCGTTCAAACTGACAAAGCAAGACCCCACGCGTCCATGTGCACAGAGGCACAGTGACAGTAGTAGTATATATTGGTTTCTCCGGCTACTGGGTTCTGGATGCGGTGTCAGTGTTGAAGTCCGCCATCTTGGATTTTGATGTCATGGAGGCCATCTTGGTGTCTAATCCCCTCAAAATTCCTCAAAAATTGAATAAAAAATTCTCAAAATCCTAGAAATATCCCTATATCAAGGGAAAAACTCTCTTTTTGGAGGAAGTAATAAAGGACACACTCTAAGACACACGTTCCTCAAAAAGGATACACACTGGACACACACTAGAAACACACTGAATACTCATTCAATAAAAAAGGACACACAATCGACAAAAGGATGCACTTTCGACAAAAAGGACTGCCTTTCAATGCAATCAGGATTTTCACGACCAGACGCTAGGATTGCCTGATAATGTAGCACTAGGTCATGTGTTTAAGCCACAGTCAAGATAATGAAGAGGTTACTGGTACTCGGATCGTTCTACATAGTCAGAAGTTTCATGGTCGGACCGCCAGGCTTGCTTGTTAATGCAGCACATACTGCAGATTTAAATAAATGAATGTACATTTGCACGAAAATTTCAATCAGTAGGATACAATCGCAGAATACGATAAGATATGATCCCATGAGTAGAATACGATCGGTCACGGGATAAGATAGGGTACAATGCCTCCAACTGCATTTGGCTACATCAGGCTACAACGACATTTGGCTACGAAGGTACAAGGCTACGCTACAAGGCTACAAGTCTACGAGACTACAAAGTTACATGACCACGAGGCTACAAGGCTACTAGGCTGCATGGCCAAAACTGGCTACAATTTCTCCATTCAGCAGTGAGAGTTGATTTATCTAATGCAAAAAAAAAATTGTTGCAAGTATTTCCGATTCTTGCCAACAGTTGTGGCCATGTGCTTTGTTGTATAAGCAATCACTGTTTTAAGTGGTATGAGGGATGTTCACTCACGATCGTAAGAGGTGGATTTCGCTAGACCCCAAGGTGAAGGAAAATCGTCTTGCGTTATAATGTTTCTCAGCTGTCCAAGGCATAGTAATCGACCGAGAAATTAATCTATTTGTTGTTTGAAGTTCAATTGATTAAAATATTATTAGTGTTAATTCCGTAATAGGAATTCTCCGATGAAAGGAAACACTGAATTCAGTTGCATGTCTCATATCGAAAATACATTCATACAGCGATTGTTTTCTCAGCAATAACCAGGTGCACACATGGAGAGCACCAGCAGCAGTATCGCCAGGAATAACCAGCAGTACATGGAGAAAACCAACAGAAGTCTTTCATAATCCTCACTGGGCCTATGATGGAAGTTACTTTGAGGCCTTTGATAAAACAGAAGACTTACTAACAAAATGCCAGGAATATGACAGTAGCAGAAAAGATTGATTACATGTAATGGGAAGATCCTAAAATATTGGTCGATCGTCTGACTGGACATTCCTGGCCAACACCTGGACATGTTTGGCCACAAACTAATGTGCTAGCCGCCGATTATACGCCTAGTCACTGAATAGACATGTATGGCCACCAACTGGATATGCATGGCCAAAAATTGGCGTTATGTGGCCACTGATTGAATGTGACTGGTTAATCGGCTGTCATGTATAACTGCCCTGGAAACACATGCAAAGGACTCGCATTCCAAAAGGACTTAAATAATCGAGAAGTGCTAGTAATTATCTTGTTTTTGTACTTATATAATTTACTAGCTGCCCGACCCGGCTTCGCACGGCTATACTAATGGAACAAAATTAAGCCACATCTCCCATTTACAGTAATGATAATAAAAAAATTCAGTGAAAATTTATTACAATGCTGTATAATGTACCGGAGAGAAAATAAATAGCACCAATGGTTTCCCGACTCGTGCACGCAACGTACAACTGATGTACCCGTACTTCGCTACGGCAGTCTACAGGCAGATCACTCTTGCGCCGCTCATTATACATGCCCCTCCTTGTGGTTACGCCACTACCACGCGATGCCCGTTGCCATGGAGACGCAGAAGGCATGAACAATGCAAAATCCTGTTCTCATGCAGACTAAGTACCCACTGTTGTATGGTTTTAACCACCCATGGGATCTAAGTTTCAGAAAATGTCATCCTGCGTAACATAAGGAACATTACTGTGAAGTTTCAAGTCTGTAAAATATATATACTTGAAAAAAAGGGCAATAAAAAAACAAATTGGACACAGAGAGGAAAAAACAATAGTTTAGTTTTGCGATTTAAAGTGATAAAAAGTATTTAAATACTAATTGAACTCTTATGAGGGTACTGATTGCTTCGTTGTTAATACCACACGGGTGTTTTTTACTTGTATGGGAAAATTAAGATTGATAAGGCATCTAGTGCGTGGCAACAATGTTAATAGGCAATAGGAAATAAACTTCTAGCGCCTGCGGCATTGTCAACACACACTTCGTACGTGTACTGCATGTTGTATCTAACCCCCTCCAATGCATTTGATTCTAAATTGGACTTTTAGTAAGGATCCCTAATGTTATTGATAATATAATATAGCCTATAGCCTTCCTCGATAAATTTACTATCCAGCACTGAAAGAATTTTTCAATTCGGACCAGTGGTTCCTGAGATTAGAGCGTTCAAACAAACAAACAAACTCTTCAGCTTTATAATATTAGTATAGATTTGCTAATTTTTTCAAATTGTATTTTGTGTATTTCTCTAACCTGTCACATTAATATTAAATTTAAATAAATTAATACTTTGACCTGAAATAAGTTGTTTTCATCGTCATGGAGTATAACCAATAACTAAAAACGATTCAATCAATCAGTAATTAAATGAGTAACTTTTTGATAATTTTTAGGATTTTTCCCAAATACATAGCTAAATAATTACAGAACTTCAAAATGGTGGCAGATATAGTCGATATAATGGCGGGCATGACAACTGCTTGGTAATATTGTACTTTGGTGACAAAAAATTAAACTAATATGAGGACAGCAAACTCTTGCAGACGTACACAAGATGGTGGATTCATATTAGCGAACAAAACGTCACTCTAGCTGCCATAACATCTGCCTTGACGAAAGTGGTATGAGGTCAATCTACTGGTGGCGTCCGTGAGAAAGGAACTATCACCATATTTTGCCCACATGGGGTTTGAACCAATGACTCCTTGCTATGTGGTTTTTTACTAAAATTGTGTTCAATTCGTGTTTAATGAGGTTTTTATATATTTAAAATTTTAACCTACTTTATAGCTTAATAATTAGGGTTTTTCAAGATGGCCGCCATAACGAAAATTGCAACAGAGAAGTCAGCATTCAAAATGGTGGAATCCAAAATGACGGAATCTAATATGGTGGTAGATGTCATGGTCAAAGATCATGCATGCCCTTTGATGGAGCTGTTGAGAAAAAATGCACCTCTCTGAGGAACATTGCCCCACTCCAAGGAAATGTGGCTCCTCTGGATTTTTTATATGTGAAATTTTCTTAAAAATGAAATTTTTCTCTTGAACTAGGGAAATTCCTTTTAATTATGAGGATTAATTTAGTCATTTTTGAGGAATTGATAGAAAATCGGATGCCAAGATGGCTGACCCCGCAGCCGGAGGGAACCAACACACGCCGAGGACACACCACAACGCCGAAATACCACAATGCCGAAATGCCTAATTGACCACAACGCCGACAGCTAGAAAACTGCTGTGTACCACAACGTCGAATTACCACAATGCCGAAATACACTAATACCGAAAAATGTCATTGCAGGACTGCCACAAAGGTTAGGTTAGGTTAGACTAGGTTAGGTTAGACTAGGTTAGGTTAGGCTAGGTTAAGTTAGGTTAGGTTATATTATGCTAGGTTAGGTTAGGTAAGTTTAGGTTTGATTGGGGTATTTCGGTGTTAAGGTACATTTAAGAAACACACACAAACTCATTCAGTTGTTATTTCGGCATTGTGGTACACAACAGTTTTCTAGCTGTCGGCGTTTTGGTCATTTTTGACATTCGGCATTATGGTATTTCGTCGTTGTGGTAACGACCCACACACGCCCCTGGTGGCGGTGTCTGCAGAGTCACGGCGAGGCAGATGGACCGCACGGCGAGCGCGGGCTCAGGCAGGAGGAACCCCAGGAGCAGCGCCTCCTCAGCGGAGCCCCGGAGCACGCAGGCGCACCACGCGCCGCCCTGGCCAGAGTGGAGGGACGAGGATGTCAACGGCGAGCGGTGGGACGCGCCCCCGGGAGTATCCGCGCGGGCTGGCCACACACGGAGCAAGGCGGACACGACCCCCCAATGGTACACCCACTCCCTCTCTCTCTCTCTAATCGAGTTTTCAGTGCCACGTGAAGGCACCATTTCACACAAAGAGCGTGGAATGGAATTTAGTGGATGGTGGCACCACGAGACACATGTTTGTCTAATATTTTACTCTTCATCTGCCTTCAAAATTACATCCTGACTCATCAATATATACATATCGTCACGTGCTTCCCCTAAGCAACGATACTACCTTCGTAAGGTGCTATGATATGCTAAGATTGCTACACACTCGTCTCTACACTGGTGGAAAACTTTGGGAGACTGGTGGATCTTTTAGTTTCAAATACATAATAACAAATGCAAATTCTTCTATATCTGTGCACCTATTTATTTTACTTTTATAGAACCTGGAAACTGAGCCAACGAAAAATTATAACAATAAACATGATAAAGAAGTTAGTTCCTTGACATACATAATTTGACTAATCCATTATTCGTGAGGCCAATACAAATTGGTTTAATCTTGGTTCGTTAGGTTGACCCTTTGTAAAAATATTACGAGATGACTTCCACCATAGTTACCAATAAGAGTAAACAATTTAAAACAAGAATAAACTATTAACATTAAGAATAAACAATAAACAATAAGAATAAACAATCCCAGGATTACAATGATAATCGCGTCGTGTGATTAAAGTTCTATAATTATCGCATTTTGGCACACTGGAGGTCTAACGGAGAATTAGGAAGTATGGTGATTCATGATGTAGTTGGACTACCAGGGCACCATAGCAGTCCTGGGTCCAAGGACGGGAAAAAAGCATGCGATCGTCATGCTTGCTCCGGCTCTTGAACCCTGTCTGTGAACAAGAAAAATCAAACATGATTAGACCTGGTTCACAGACAGTCATTAAACGGGCAAAAATGCCCACAAGAACAGTGATGGTCGGGTAAGAGAAAGGTTGTCGAAACTCACCAAAACAGAGTGTAGCTAGTAGCACTCAGAACGTGTGCCTGCCAGGAGGTGAGCAGAGACCATCCCGAACAAGCGCGATTGACGTGGTCGCACTCATCAATGATATAAATTAGAATTTAGCAAAATATAAAAATCTCTACATAGGAAACACAGACTGACTAATTAAGGTCTATAAAACTTAGGGAAAACATCCCTTTACGATATGACTACATTCTCGTATGATGGCAGAAGTGAAGTCTTGCTGTGGGCTTGCCGAGGATGCGAAGTGGTTAGTCTGAATGCATGGCGAGGATTTTCTGCGTGGCGGGAGCGACTCTTAATTAAAAACCAGCTCTTGCTTTCGAAAGAAAGGGGTAACTTCGGCTTCCGGACCGAAAGGTTCCCGAAGATTTCCAAGGGGATGGTCGAGAAATACTACTTCGATATCTCGAAGTTGGTGTTAGTGGCTGATCGCAGCGTGTCCTACTGAGGGGTTCCGGAACCAAGAAAGAATCGACTAGTGCATCTCTCGCACGAGGCTCCTTCGAAAGCATGGGGCTTATGGAGGAGACTTGTACAGCACTCTGGTGGCTTGCAGAAGAATTACAGGGCAATGCTTGTAGCTAGAGTCGCCAGGGGGCAGGTGGTTAGTGGGCGTTAAAACACCATGGGGAAATAACTCGCAAATCCGCCACGAGAGGGCAGAGGCGGTACTTTCGAAGAACGATTGCTGTACTTGACTTAGGCCGGGATTAGTGGCCGGTCAGTGCTCTGGGCAGTGTTCCCAGGAAAGGCTGAAGGGGAGGGGGAGGAGGTGGAAACTGCACGACAGTGGGAACTTAACTCTTCTGAGCCCGGAGACGTGCCGGGACATTGGCTAAAACGACTCGTGATCATGTGTTAGGGTGCTCGCGTCAGGAGGGCTCTTAGAACCGAGCTACTCTGATAGCTTGCAGGGCATATGAGTTCTTGTCACGGCTACAGGGAGAATTACAGGCGATGGGCATGCATTAAAGAGAGAATAAGACGAGACACATTCTGGCTCGCAAAGACTTGGCAAAAATCAGATCTGGTGCTGGGAAAAGATTGGGGAGGCTGGCCTGACAAAGATTAAGTGAGAGTGTGCAGAGAGCGGAAATAGTTTAAGTTTTGGTTATAAAATCACTGGTAAAATTCTGGTTCTAAAGTCAAATTAAAAATTGTGCCAAAAAATGCTAATTGGTGGCACAAGATACATGTACACAATGCATTGGTTTCAGTGGGCATAACTGAACTAGTGTCCTGGAAATGTATTAAAATCAAAAATTGATATCTTATTCTTATATTATGTTTATTTGAGACTACAAACATCATTGGTTTAAGAAAGCATTGTTTTCCCCATATATCAGTGGAAGTTTAGACTCTAGATGCATAAATATTAATAACTAGCTAAATACAACTAAATGTGTCCACTTTTAGAAAATGATGGGTGAGAAATAACGACAGACTGTTGCTTTCCAGTGCGTATTACTGTATTCCCCAGTAGGTAAGTGACAGGAGCTCACCCATTGGCAGTTGACAAAAGTTAAATAGCACAATGTTGAAATTTTTAGAATGTCGCAATGTTACAAGAACAATAAGATGTTAATATAATCCGGGTTAAAAATACAGGAACCTGTAAACCCATCGTAAACTTGAATTTTTGCTAAGAAATGTTATATTCAAAGTACATTTTGGTACCCCAATTGTGTTTTTCAACAACAATTAATATAATTTTTTATTTATAAGATCTGAAACAAAAAATTGGAACATCACTTTTTAAATTTTTTAATTGTTAGGTAGGTACTATTACTGTTACCATAATGATTATTTTGTTGTTTTTAAACTAAAACTTAAAATTACAATTAAAAATTAAACCTCAGAATGAAACGAAGAATAACATAACTGTTCGGGCTTTTTAAAGTGTAAAAATGTAAATTCACATTTATGAACATTTGTTATATATTAATATATATATATATATATACACATATAAACTAACTAAATCTCAGCAAACTGTACACACTTGCAGCACCGACGTGGTCTCAGGATCCTCCCGTACCCACTTTAGAAAAGTGCCTTGTAACTGCTCGCGGCCTTTCAAGGTCCTAATAAACAGCATGTCAGAGGCTGCTTCATGATCCCAAACGGGCGACTATAATTTGGAGCGAGACGACTGTGGCAACCGTTGGAACCCCATCTCGCGTGTGGGAATCCATTGTCTTGCTGCAGGGTGACACACTGTTGGCCCAGTTCCTCGGCAGTACCTATCTGTGAACAGCGCGGAGAAAGCCTTGGAGGGTGATCATGTTGGCGCCAGCCAATCGTGGGGGATGACGTCCTCTGGCTCTCACAAGTCTGAATGTCATATGCTTCGGGATGTCTTCGACTGGAATCTGTGCTTTTTCTTCAATTGCATTGATTGTAGTGGGTTCGCCAGCTCATAGTCTTGTAGCCATTCCGAATCTTCTTCCACAAGCCTTGACGTAAAATATTCGGGATCCTTGTTTGGTACGACCATTCGCAATGTCATAATGTATTCTTTCACGGATTCAATTTTACTGATAAAAGGAAAGAATCATTATCTAAAGCTAGAACTGTAAACTACGTTATTTTACCGAGAACGACTGCGGAATAATTTTATTTCCTTTGAAAATGAGAGGTCTGTGCTTCTTCTTAACTTCCAAATAAAATATTTGCAAATTGTTGGCAATTTCATTGAATCAGGATTCATCTATTTCCCAGTCAAGAGTATACAAAGGCAGAATTATTCAATAGAGCTTCAATATCTAGTCTGCATACATGAGCGGTAAAAGACAAGGCTAGTTTTATCTTAGTTTTATGGTTACGAGTAATTACTTAATATAATAAATACATTAACATAATTAGATACTTAAAAATGTTAATTTTACTTAACATTACAAAGCCTTTTACTGTTAAATGCTTTCCCGATAAAATATAGTGAAGTGAATTTGTTATATGGGCAAACATAAACATGTTATTCTATGCTTACAGAATTGTACATGTCAGTGTTCGTAGGATCTGCAGAAGTCTCTGGAAAGCACAAGTTTTTCATGACTGTGATTGAATGTTTAGTTTAAATGAAAAATTTAAAACGTAGAACTTAGAAATTTTCCTCTTACATAAGTCATTTTTCATTCATAAAAAATGTGTGTGAAGAACTCTCAACATTTAAGAAAAATTTGCTTTCTTGCATTCTTTACTGGTGACTCTTAAATGTGTTATCTACAAGAAACAAAAATAATATTACTGTCCTTATTTTTAAATAATATTTTGTGAGAGTATCGAATGTTTATTATACGGAAACAAATAACTTTAGTTTGTTATACCTTTTATTTGAGTGTATTTTATAGTTGCAAAAGAGTGCTGAATAATGTTGATAATACATGTAAAATTTTAGGTATCAAGATCCTACAGGACATGAAACTCTCCCAGCCGATCTCCAAATAGAAGAATGGAAAAGAGCAGTTGATATGGAATTTGATTTACCTCTAACAGTGTACAGCAGTGAAACTTGTAGTTGTCCACTAGACCTGGTCACTCCAAATAAACATTTGATACATTGTGGTATAATGAGGTGGATAATTTCAAGCATTTCCAATCTGGCCTGCCTCGCTGAGATGGATCCTTTCCCGATGGAGATGGAATCTCCTGAATTCATCCCTACTGGTGGTGACATTTGGAAACCATGGCACCATGTTTATTCACTAACCAAAGTTGGGAGAGGTCAGACACACCACCCTCTCCCAAACCCATTTGGAAAATACATAGTGAGGTTGTTCTACCTCGGCACGTGGCGAAGAATCACTGTGGATGACTATATTCCTGTTGGCGGCGAGGGCAGGATCCTCTTACCATGCACTGCCGTTCAGGGTGAACTGTGGCCAATGATTCTGACAAAGGCTCTGCTGAAGGCCATTGCACTGACACATGGAAGCATTGACATGAACATAGAAACAACTGTCGTGACTTTCCTCACAGCTTGGTTACCAATTGCCTTCGACTTCAAATACATGGCACCAGTGCTTGAATACATGTGGGAATTATGTCACATTCTGACGAAAAAGAATACGGCCAGCAAACTTGATGTAACTGAAGTTGCAAAAAGCGAAGCGGATGCAGTGAATGAAGACAGTAACCTCAAGAGTAATAATATGTTACTCGGTAAGGCAACAGTTTTAGCTGCAATAGATGAAGTGACTAATCAAAATCTGCAAGGGATTTCCCCCTCTCCTCCGCACTCTATACTCATCATGGATGCTAAGGTAATTACATATGGTGAGGATAAAGATCGCCCGCCGACTCCACGCTGGAAACAGCTACGCTGGAAGGATTGGGCCATTCGAACTGGACTTATCCAGTATGTGCCAATTGTTCATGTGAGGTCTGCCAGAGTGCTTAGTGCCTTTAGGAAACAGAAAGAAGATGAAGAATCTAAGTTTGTGACAGAATGCATGGACTCATCTATTTTAGATGATAAAAGTTTGCTTAAAAGTAAAGGTTTAAAGAGCTCAAAACAGAAAAATACAGCAAAGAAAGTGTCAACCAAGAAATTGTCTAAGACCAGTGAAAAGAAAAGTAAAAGCGATGCCAAATCAATTGCAGGAAAAGGAATCAAGGCACACGATGCATCAGAGAAAAAAACTAAACTCAAAAGTAAAAAAACTTTAGATATAAATTTAAGTAACAAAAAAATTGATCAACCAATTGATAAAGTTAAAGAATGTCCAGACTTCGTATGTGTGTGGTGTGATATTGAAGAGCTTTCTAGATATTTGCAAATGTTTATCATTTACTACAGACTTACTAGATTTAAAAATGTGTTGCAAATACCAGGTCTGAAAATCAAACCTCCGATGCGAGTTGAGAAAACAGTTAGAAAAAAGTCAGGAAAAGTACAGTCTCAATCATCGTACAATGTAGTCATTAAGCAAAGCGATATTACAGGAAATACCTTTTATTTGCTCCTTGATACAATTTCCACCAAATTCCTGTTAATATCTCTGAGTATTCTACCCCAAAACAACAAATCCTTCCTGGAGTTGACTGATAGTATGGATGAGGTAGTAAACAGAGATAATTTTCTAGGAAGTGGATACATGGTTGGTCAGAAATATAATTGGAGACATGACAGAGATAGTGAAACTATTTTTGTCATCGACACAGATTACATGACAACTTCTATAATACAACTTGGAGAAGGTTTGCAAGTTGTAAAAGTGTGGACTAAACTTCCTAAACAATTTAGTATTATTATTGCTTCACAATCACCAATCATATCTGGATCTCTTCAGAACATACAAGAAAACCTGTCCTCTAGAAGTTCATCTCTCTCCCATTACGCGATCAAAGTATCAGACACATTCAAACATGTTGCAGAGAAAGCCAGTACACAAGACTTAAGTGAAAATGCCATTGACATTTTTTGGAACTCATACATACCAGCCAATTTGCGGCTGGATACAGAGTGTAATATTTATAATACACCTGATTTTTACGAGGCTTTTGAGAATGCTACAGTAAACTTTATAATAAAAAAATTAAATAACCTCACACATGCAACTGCTGTATTGAGCCAGCTTCAAATATTGCTTAAAAAGCCGGAATTTGGCGTAAAAATAGTTGAAAAATTGTTAGAACAGCAACACATTTCTACTACCGATAAGTATGAATCGTATAGTACATCAAGTTCAATTATTCTTCCAGTCAAAAATGAACACAAATCATTTTCGGAGTCACGTCCAAATACACGTTCTGACCATACTCCCCATAAGGACATTTCTCAAACAACAAAAAAGAAGAAAAATATTAAGAGTAAGCAATCGGTTTCAGAGCTTGAACAGTTATTTCTGAACGATAGCTACTATACGGGCGAAATATTAAAATTAATGGTCAGTTCTAATCCCGAGCTTTTAATACACTATCCTTTCCGAAATGATCTTGAATTGGAAATATCTTTTGCAGACTACAAGGGGGAAATAAACAAGGATGCGGTTCAAGGTTGGACGCTGTTCCTTCGATTAGTTCTGAACATTCATCAAGTTTACGAAGTTTTCACATCACTGACTCTTTACGCTCCTTTTAGTCGCTACATTTTCCGAGTAATTGACAATGACAACAACAGGGACATGTATAAGACTTATTCCGACACAATTCAAGACATGTTTCATCACAACGTGTCCGGGTATACTGCAATAGCATATGCCAAAGCAGAACACTTGGCGGAGAAAGAAGTTAAGTGGTGCCTAAGAGTAATAAGTGATGCAAATGCAGAACTACTTCATTCTTGTGCATGGAACGAAATTGGACAGTGTATTCCTGGATCGGTCACTGCGTTGGCAGCTCGAGAACTTCAAGGATATTACATTCCAAACAAGAGAGCCGTTGTATTCAGAGCACTTCTGCATAGTAAGAAGAGGCAATTGCTCAGCATAAGGGTAGATTTTTCCGAACCAAAAGCAGATTCGAGACTTACCGTAACTTCCCCAGATGGAACTGTGATGCATGCCACAGAGTCCACCGAGTATCTGTTCGTGCCGGTTCTTTGGGTGGACCCGGGCACGCTCGGAGAAGACTACATGGTCGAAGTGACGGTGTCCAGCGACAGTTGGCCTCTGAGCGACGAGGAAAAGGCCGCAGTGAACACGGTGAAGGAACTGCCCATGGAGGATGAACCTGCGGCCCAGAGGCCGTCGAGGAAGAAGTCCTTGCCGGCCAGAAGGAGCGGCGGGAGCGCAGTGTTGGGGGCGCCGCGCTGGCGCATGCAGGTGGCGGCGGACAGCGACAAGGTGGACGGGCTGTCTCTGGCGCCGGACACCAGGGCGAGGGACGAGCTGAGGGCCCTGAGGAGGGACTGGGAGGAGATGGAGGCTGGGAGGTCTTCCCGGGCCCTCGGCATCAGGCAGGGCTTCCTGGCCCAGGAGCGCTCCGACCAGCACCTGTCCTCGCTGGTGCAGCGGCACGGCGTGCGCGGCCGGGACGGGGCCCAGCCGGCGGACAGCCAGGTGGACAGCCAGGTGGACAGCCAGGCGGACAGCCAGGAGGACAGGCAGGCGGACAGACAGGTGGACAGCCAAGCGGACAGCCAGGAGGACAGCCAGGAGGACAGGCTGGCGGGCCTCCTGGAGGAGCAGGTCTGCAGGCAGGAGGCCGTGGCCGGCTTCACGTGCAGGTTCCAGCAGAGGGCGCGCTCCCTGCGCGAGGAGACGGCCAAGTCCCTCGAGCCCTTCATCCAGTACCCCGCGCAGAAGACCCAGAAGACACAGAAGACACAGAAGACCCAGAAGACACAGAAGACCCAGAAGACCCAGAAGACCCAGAAGAAGGGGAAGACTCGCAAGCGCGTCTAGATTCGTACCCAATTGCAAATACGCACATAATCTTTCCCTGAGTCTATTAAACTGTTCACTCCGTTTTCATCACAATAAGGAATTTACTAAACTTTTGTTACGCACATATATTATACGCAAGAAAATCCACAAAGCTTTAAAATTACACTTTGTTTTGTAGTTGATGTACACAAAATATTTTTAAATTTTTCTTAAGATTTTTTTAAATTTTTTTTATTAGTCTTGTGTGACAGTAATAAAAAAATTTGGAAACTTTACTTTGAAGTAAAATTTGTGAGGTTTGTTCTGATAAACTGTATTTTGTACCTTAAATAAAAATTTGGTTTTTATATGCATGCAGTTATTTTCACTCACATTAACACATCTTAAATGAAATTGACATAGTTGTAAAACTTTGAGAACCTACAATAAACATTATTTTTGAATAAAAATATTATTGACTGAAAGACCCGAGGATGCTGGATTATAACTGGCATTTTAGATAATATCGCTCACAATACAAAGATGTTTAGAAAATATCTTTAAATATGACACTGTTAATGATCAGAAACTTTAAAACAACGTGGTGAAAACACGATGGTGAGAGTTTTCCGGACTAATGTCCGCAAAATGTCAAACTGGTGATTGTAGGGCCACTTATTTGACTTACATATTAAAAATAGGAGGTAAAATTGAAATATGCTTAGATTTTTTAAGACAAAAGTTTAAAAAAAGGGGGTTGTCTGTAAAGTCGGTTTACTGACGATAATTTTACGTGATAACGTCATAAGAAAACATTGATGCAAAATTGCATACTTTTTAATTTTCAAATATTATTTACAGTTTTTGCAAATTTAATTTAAATAATTTGTTTAAATATAATCACGAACAATTAGTTAAAAAGCCCGCCTTAACCTGTTTGAAATTATAGAAGATTTTCTCGCACGGTGGTTGGCCGGTTCTTGCACGCTCGGCTCAGGCGGAACGTGACAATTTTTCGTGCGTGCAACCGACGTTCATCGATTTATAAGACATTATCACGTCAAAAATTTACAAAATGAGTACAAGCGATAACATGTGTTATAAAATTATACAATTCTTTTTCTTGCAGTAAAATGTAGTATTTCCGGTCAGAACTCCACAGCAAAATATCACGTGTCCTGAATTCACAAAGATGAAATCAACTGAGAACGAAAACGGGTAAAAAGTTTGTTACTTTCATTGCATAAATAGACGGTTTACAGAATCCAAAATCTGTACAAACATACTCAGATTGATGAACACACTACTTAACTTATTGTTCACACTGGTTTCTATGGCTTGACGTTAATTTATTGATTCAAATCGTGCATTAGTAAGAGCCTTACTAGCTCCTAAAAGTATTCCTTGTAAATATACTATAAAATAGACAGTATTGTGACTCACATTCTTATAAGTGTAATTTACTAATATTCAAAAACAATCCTGCATCCTTTACTTTTAATATTACAAAGCACAATAACATTTTGAGCTACATCATACATTAAAATATTTGACTTACGACCAATTTTTTTCGAGACAATGATTCATGTTACGTTCTTTTGACAAGGAGGATATATTAAAACTAATTACACCTGACGATTAAACATATTAACATTATTTTTACTGACATAATAATCTGATCTCTGAAGCTACAAAAAAAAACTAAACAAATTTTCTCTCTTCTAAGGAAAGAAGTGGTAGGATTCACGGTTGACGAATGTGAAAAGGGCAGAAATTTTCTCTTCTTCGCAGACCTGTTCGGGACTTGAACGGCGAGTGGACCCAAAGTCTAATCCGGATGTTTAGGGGGTGGTTCTAAACTGGCTTCCCGTTAACGGACTTACTGGCTTTCAATCTTTCAACGATGTTTACTTAATATTTACTTCTGGATGTAATTTTCTAATGTTCTTCTAAACTACCTTCAAAGTTGCCTTATCTTTTTCTTAAAATTTCTTCTGCAATACCTTTCTGTTATTTTACAATTCTGACTTCTAGTTATACCGTTTTTCGTTTACTTCATTTACTTCTTTACTTCATGTACTGACAAATGACTTGACTGACTATAGCACTTTTACTTCTGGTTTACCATTATAAGTGTGACTAACTGTTTCACTTATTTACCAAAGTCTTAACTTATTCCGGGATTTCTCTGGCAATTGATTCGTGTACACTTCTTTACTTAAAAAGGGGGTCTCCTTTCTTTTAAGTTAATTTTTTAGGTCAACTAGCATTATAACTTTTAATTTTCACAAGGCCATCAGAAGGATTGTTCTTTCTATACTTTGCAGTAATCTTTCGACAACCTATATACATGTACTGGGGACTGAGTAATTTCACTTGGACGAGGTGGTTCACATAACACCATACAACAATCCTTCACTCGTTATGTCTTTCCAACAGTGCTTTCCTCATTAGAGTAAAACTGTTTCCAAGCTATGCTCTTTTCTACTTCATTTGTTGTATAGTCAATATTCAGGAAATCAGGATTTGTTATTTTATAGAATTGCTTCAAGTGTACAAATACATATTAGATTAGACTTGTGGCCTATAAATTTAACTTTACTTTCTCTAAACATATTTCACTTTTTGTTGAGACTTATGACTCCCTTGACATAATATCCACAGGGTTTGCCGGCACAGAATGTTGTTGAGCAGGTTAACCTGACTCCAACACCTATGTTTTTAACTTTCAATTTACTTAAGCACTAGCATCTACTTATTACAAAATAACTTCAGTGGTATGTCTGTTTTATTCTTCTTTCAATTAATTCCAATCATTGTAAGCCTTTAACTCAGGCATGCATTTTTACTTGAGGCTTAAATAACATTCTGGTATAATTTATTTTAAAATCAAATTCAGACTCGATGATATTTTCTCTCTTGAACTTTTTTCATTATGTTTGTTCTAAACTTGATATGTTTTATACTTCTATACAATAGCAATTAACATTTGGATGCAGGCTTGTAGACAGAAAGTAGACAACCATTTGACATGAGAGCCATCGAACTGTACCACTCAACTGTACAAGACAGTTCACGCTTCCAGTAGCTGGTGACGCGTAACACGGAAGCACGACGTAGAAGAAACACATGGACGTGAACATGCTAGTAGGGGGTGCAGGCTGTTACTGGGACGATGTAAACATTGAAATGTAAACATTGCGCCAGTACCAGCCTGGGGCCGCCATCTTGTTTCGTGGGGGCCGCCATTGTTGTTGACATTGGTTACCAGGGCGCACCACCGTCGCCGCCACTGGGGGCCGCCATCTTTTTTTCCGTCTGCAGGAGGCCGCCATCTTAGTTCAGCCTTTAGTTAACGGAGCGCGCCACCGTCGCTCCGAAGGTGGGAATTGTATACAAAAAATCCTGGGCGGCGTGGCGATTCGATCCGTGGGACGTAGCAACGTCGTGGTTACAAGTCAGACGCATTGACCACTAGACCACGGGACCAGTTGAAGTATGGGGAAGTAAATAACGAACATATGCTTAAAAGAAGCAGCAGCCATGTTTTTAAATTACGAAAATTATGCTTAAAAAGTGCAGCCATACTAGCTATGCCTAAACCACCATGTCTAAATTAAAAAAAAAATGTCTATAAACCCACACCACTCCACACCCACCCCTACCCAAGTATGCCTAAAAGAAACCCCCGCCATACTAGCTATGCCTAAATCATTTGCCGCTATTCTTAAAATACCCGCCATATTGTATGCTTAAACCGCCATGTTTAAATGTCAAAAAAATATGCTTAAAAGCCCTGCCATACTAGCTATGTCTAAACCGACATGTTGTATGCTTAAAACAATTGACTCCATGATGTATGCTTAAAACACACACCCCCATAAAAGTTGTGCTTAACCAACAAATTTAAATTTCCAAAAAGAAATGAAATACCCGCCATACTAGCTACGCCTAAATCGCCAGATTTAAATATCGAAAAGAAATAAAATATTGCTATGCTTAAATTTCCAAAAAAATAATTTACAGCTATGCTTAACCCGCCATATTTAAATTTTCAAAAAATATATATATGCCGCTATGATGTATGCTTAAAACACACACCCCCATACTAGTTATGCCTAAACCAACATATTTAAATTTACAAAAGGAAATAAAAAATCGCTATGCCTAAACAGCCATATTTAAATTTCCAAAAGAAATACCACCATGATGTATGCCTAAAAGAAACCCCCACCATTATGCTTAAGCCGCCAATGTTAAATTTGGAAAAGTATGCTTAAGGTGCATGTTGTATGCTTAAAGCAAAGCACCATATATTAAAATTTCCAAAAATATATGTTTAAAACAAACACCACCATACTAGCTATGACTAAATACAAATACCCGGAGAAACATAACCTCAAAAAGGCGCCATACTAGCTATGTCTATCCCACCCCCACCACCACTATGCTTAAAAGATGCCAACACCCAGAGTATGCTTAAAAGCACCGGCCATACTAGCTATGACTTTACCTGGGAGAATCATAACCTCAAAATCCCGTGCAGAGAGCGACCATCATGTTGTCGCCGCGAGGACATAATGGAAAGTGATAACCAAAAAGAAACCTCAAGCCATCTTATAGTACTTGTCCAGAAAGAAAAATGTAAAGTAAAATATGCTTTAGTGGTAGTACTTGAGCAACACGCCAAGTAATAAGCATAGTTAAAATTTATAATATTGTACAAATAATGTGTTAAGTACTAAGCATAGTTAAAATTTATAATATTGAAAAGATAGTTAAGTATTAAGCATAGTTAGGAAAAAGGCTATTATTTTTCGTCAAGTAAAAAAATTTTGTACAAACAATGTGTTAAGTAATAAGCATAGTTAAGTATTAAGCATAGTTAGGACCCCTACAGTTAACACGTAGCGTTAAGTAATTAAAAATAAAATGTAGATGCGACACGATCGCCAGAAATAAACGAAATAGTGTGAAGCGACACGTACCAATAAGCATACATAAAAAAAACTCACCGGAATGCACCCCACCCACCCCGGCGACGTGTAACAAATAAATTAAAATAAATGTTGAACAAACGCCCGTTTAGGAAAGAGGTTGAACGATCGCTCGTGCGCCTTAGCGTTAAGTAATAAACATATTTAAAATTTAAAAAAAACTGCACGGAGTGGGCGAAGACCCAGAAAAAAACAAGAACACCGACCCGCTCAGCTGTGGCACGAAGCAAATAAGCATACATAAAAGAAAAACTCACCAGAATGCACCCAGTCCAACCCGGCGACGTGTAATTAAAAATTAAAAAATGCAGACGAAAAGATATATTAAGAATAGTAACACCTATGTACACCGTGTAGAGTGCAACCCGCACAACCGACAGCGTTTAACGATAAGTAAATTTATAAAATATATTACAAAGCGGGAGCTTCAGAGAAACACGTCTGCATGCCGTGCACGTACTCCTGAAACAGTTGACAAAGTCCTCGCGAGATGATAGCGAAAAGGGGAAAGTTGTTTTTTCGACCCTGGCACGCAACAATCTATACTACCTCGCAGTAGAGCCTAAGCGTGGAACACAATTAAAAAATGTACAGCCCAGTAATACATGAAACCGCCGAATGCATCTGACAAAAATACCATAAATCAAGTATAAATACAAAAAAACCTATTAAAACATAATAAAACAAAACAAAATTATAAAGCAGACACTCACAAACGCAATACAGCGGAATGCAGATAAAACCTCAGCAGCGAAAACTCCCATGAAATAATACTCGCTTAATGAGACACCATGATGCAAAGAGTAAAAATCCCTATACGTAAATAGGAAAAATAAAACAAACGCGGAACCGCGAAAAAACAAGCAAAACCATCGACAGCAAAAGCAAGAAAGGTAATAAAAATACTAATCCAGTAACACATTGAGGAAATAAATAAGAACAGAAACCCCTAGTCCCCCCCCCCCCCAAAAATTATACCACTAGGCTAAACATAACCCATAAGTAAATCACAATAAACCAAAACCAGTCTTAAAAAAAATCTATCTATGAGAACAATATCATAAAAATACCACACTCTCCAACACACCAAATGGCATGGCCCGATAAATGACAACACAAATAAATATCAATAACCATAAATACCTACATCCTCAAAATATGTTATTAAGAAACCAAAACATACGAAACATACATACACAACGCCAGCGGAACAAACCACATAAGACATCGCGAATGCGCAAAAGAACGGCACAACACCAGAGACAAAACATGCTATTCCCATTTGTTAAAAAAAAATTAAGACACACATACGAGTCTTTAGTGCTAGCCCCAGCTAGTATACATACATTAATAAATAAAATCGGTTATAGTATTATGTGTAGGCAATAAAAGGAAGTACAAAGCGATATAGCCACAAGACTTTATTGAATAAAAAAATATAGTAATAAAGTGTATAGCCATTAAATAATATATAAATAAATATATAAATATCTGCAGGTTTATGCTCTTATACTCAAACTTTGTGGGAATATAAACATAAGTTGTTTGAACGCATACAACATGTCGGTTTAGACATAGCTAGTATGGCAGGGCTTTTAAGCATATTTTTTTATATTTAAACATGGCGATTTAAGCATACAATATGGCGGGTATTTTAAGAATAGCGGCAAATGACTTAGGCATAGCTAGTATGGCGGGGGTTTCTTTTAGGCAGACTTGGGTGGGGGTGGGTGTGGAGTGGTGTGGGTTTATAGACCTATTTTTTTCGAAATTTAAAGACATTGTGGTTTAGGCATAGCTAGTATGGCTGCATTATTTAAGCATAATTTTCGTAATTTAAAAACATGGCGGCTGCTTCTTTTAAGCATATGTTCATTATTTACTTCCCCATACTTCAACTGGTCCCGTGGTCTAGTGGGCAAGGTGTCTGCCTTGTAACCACGACGTTGCTGTGTCCCATGGATCGAATCGCCACGCCGCCCAGGATTTTTTGTATACAATTCCCGCCTTCGGAGTGACGGTGGCGCGCTCCGGTAACTAAAGGCTGAACAAAGATGGCGGCCTCCAGCAGATGGAAAAAAATTATGGCGGCCCCCAGTGGCGGCGACGGTGGCGCGCCCTGGTATCCAATGTCAACAACAATGGCGGCCCCCACGAAACAAGATGGCGGCCCCAGGCTGGTACTGGCGCAATGTTTACATTTCAATGTTTACATTGTCCTAGTAACAGCCTGCACCCCCTACTCATGCTGGTACGAACATACGGAAGAGACATGAAGACAAACTAAGAAACCACGAAAAACTAACATGACAAACACTTGCAGACTGTCATACGGACGACAAAGGAGAGACGAGAATTGAAAACACACGAAAACTTCACACAGTATGCTCACATAGACGAGACGACTTCACATGAGAAAAATTAACATTTTTTTCCAAAGTTCGAATTATGGAAGCGAACACTTGAAGAGAAATTCATTCGGGTTTTACAAGACGAGAAACGATCCATTCTGGCATAACTATGCGCCAAGTAGGCGAGTATAATGCTTCTGCATACCAGTTGTAACGGCTCGTGTAACGGTGTCAGTTGTGGCATTACCGTTTGTGACTTCAGGTTTGACAGCTCTAGTGTTTCCTCTGGAAGAGAAAGGAGGTGGGAGGATTTTGGTATTTGTGGAGGAGGGGTTCCGTATTGGTTTGGACTGTGCGTTCAAGATTTTCGCACTTGACGTTTTAGTCTATTCCTCTCTGTACACCCCTGTACACGCCCTGTACACGGATGGGTTGCTTGTAGTTTCTGCTGTCTGGGTGAGACTCGTGGCCTGCTGGACTCTTCTCTCGCTAGTCTCTGCGACACTACAGTCTCTCTGCGCAGCTACTGATGACTGGCCTGACATCGGCCCGTCACAGCCATCCACGGAGCTGGCTAGGACACTCTGAGCTCTCCTGACTTTACTGCAGGAGCCTGCGTGTCAGCGCGGCGCGAGTCCACACAGTGCGAGGCAGTGGTTCTCTGCGCCCGAAGTAAGTAGTGGGGGACAGCGACCAGGGTGCTGCGTCGACCACTACTCAACGACGCCTGTACAGGCTTTATGCGAAAGAAATACTCAAATATTAAGTTATCTTATACAAGACCATTATTTTAAAAATATGACGTCCAATATCGTTCAGGACACAAGTTTTTTTTTTTACCAGTAAAAAGATCCTTTCATGTACCAGACAACAGACAGTCTCCCACCAAAATTCTCAATGCTGAGGTCTTTGGTTTTTTTTTTCTAAAAAAAAATATTAGTTTCGTTAATTTGTTGTGAAGTCTAAGTCCAGCCCATATATGATGGATAAAGTCATATTGATTTCAAGTGCTGGCATTTGATGTATCCATCATTATTACCCTCATAGAAATGGTAAAATTCTATATAAAAGACACTTGAAGTTAAATTATATTCTGTTACAAAGTAATAAATTTCATACCATTAATATTAAAATTATTTATTATTAAAAAATTAATTTATTCAAGATAATATTTCGGTCTCTTTTCAATGGCATCGAAGCGAAATTAAACTTTTTTTATCTGTCGGACATACAACAGGACCTAAACCGACATTATGATATTGTACCACGTATTTTTTCGCATTTGGTTTGCTTGGATGTTTTATGGCTTTTTTTTCTCGTAAGCTCGGTAGAATGTTTAGGCAGTTACTTGGAGTCTTGGTAAAATGTTGAGTTGGGGTATGAGCATCTAGTCAGTAGCTGTGGGGAGCAGGTTCACCCTCCACCCTCCTAACTCCTCCCTCCTACCTTCTCCCTCCTCCCTACTATAGCCCGTCCCACTCTTAGATTGCAGTACACGGCTTATGGCGCGCGCTGTTGCCAAATATCTAACACATTACGAATTTCTGGGGATATGTGTCTTTGTAATTCGGATCGAACAAGAAGAATTTTAAGAAATCATATCGTAATTTATAATATTTTATACTATAATACATATAAATTTGTAATAATGCCACTTTTATGTAAATTTCAAATAAAAACTACCTATTGTAGACGAAAATTTCTTATAGTTTTCTTTTATGTTCTAAAAATCCCATATATATATATAGATCACATTTTCATGGTCCCGATAAATGCCGTATTTTTGGACAAGTCATGTCCAAAATGATAAATAAAGTACGGTAATGGAAATTCTCGGTCGAGTAAGTTATAGGAAAAATCCGAACAATTGGGTTGAAATGGGGAATATTTTTTGAAAAACAGAAAAATCGCAACAACTCCCATAATATGAATAATATCGCATCCGTTTTAACGTATGATAACTCGGAGTACCTAATGCCAAAAATTGTTTTCTAAATAAATTTTTGATACGACAAGCCATAACTGCATGGGTTCGAAAAATATTTTCACCGGACAAAAAAAAAAGTAACTGCCTTAGTAGACACCTTATCAAATCTGTTTAGATTGTTTGTAAATATCATAATTATTTTCCAAAACTTTGTCTAAAACAATGTTTGATAAGATGCTTGGTGTTGAGAAGGATAGAAAAATAATTCAAAATTTTGTACCATGATTGCTATTAAATTCCTTCGTATTTATTTCATACATTTTACATATTATGTTCAAGATTCGATTAAAATATTTTTGTAACAACCATTAATGCAAGGGGAAGAAGAAAATATGGGTGTAAGGATATAAAAATCCCTTTTTGTTCTAATGTTAAGAAATATAATCATCAAAATCTTCCTGCGCCTTTAGGCTGTGACGGTAAGGAATTTTTTTTAACTTTAACTTACAACACGAATCTGTTCACACACATTTCATTCATGGGAATTTATACGATAAATGTAACGTTAACTTGATTAAGAAATTAATAACATCACATACCTTTTAATCACTATTGCTACCGCTGACCAATGTTGATACCCCTTCCATAAGAGTAGCACAGAGCTGACCAGAAGAATGGTAAGCTTCCTTAATTGCATTGCACACACTCATATTTTTTTGAAAAATACTCAAATACATTCAACACAATCTTGCGCTCCTTCCCGCGTAGCCTACCGATATAATTTCTTTTCGGTGTTCTATCTTCCATGTTTTATATGTACGGTACGTAATAAAAATAAATGTAGAAAATAATATCACGTATGTTAATATATAATTTGTCAAAATTAGAACTGTAACGAGTCACTGGACACAACGCGTTGCTTCGTCGCGAGACGCGATACTAACTGGCAGGCTGGTTTTCAGAAATGCGTGTCTAAGGAAATTCATGGTTGACTAAGGAAGCCATGTATTTGAAATTGCTTGCAGGACAGAACCCCACTTATCTAAACACACGACCCTGTTTCCTCTTACGACGGCAGCTTGTGAGAGAAACCTCTATTGCAGCGCGCTCTTGTACTGATAAGACACATCTTTAACAGCTATTTCCACGGAAACTGTAGAAGCAATTGAGATGGAGCTGCTTTTAAAAACTAATTCAATTCATTGTGAACATTTTTCACGCTTTCGTCCCCCATCTATCTATAATAGAAAAAAACGTTTTCCGCTGGTCAACTTTTTAATGTGTCAGTTTGTGAGAAAATTCATTATAATATATTTAAAAAAATTATTTAAGTGAAACCTGTACGGCTTTTGTCTTAACATTTGTTCGGTGGCGTCCTAAGGCATTAATTTATTATTAAAAAAAATCTGAATGAAATACACATGTAGTTTATTTTTTTGATGTGAAACATCTCGGAATACTTCAAAACAGTTCGCAGTGAATAATTTGTTTTTTTAATTTTTTCGGACACTTAAAATATTGTTAAGTATTCAAAATAAGCATTGCCGGGTGTGTATTTCGATGCTATACAATATTAAACAAAGCTTGGTTCAAAAATTAAAATTTTAGTTTCGTTTGATGTTTGGCAACAACGCACGAAGAAACAAGGTCAGCACTAACGGCAATCGGCGTGTGTTAGAGAGACAGAGAATGCGCCCATTTACTTCCACACTGCAATCTAAGAGTGGGATGCTCTATACCTCCTCCCTCCACTCTCCGAGCGGCATACCGGCTGGTCTGCGCTCACACGGGAGGTGGTCTGAGAGCACGGACAGCCTATGCAGCGGGTCCGCCTGCTGAGGGCCGTTGTTTTAGGTGGTTCACGTAATACCATACAACAATTCTTCACTCCTTCACCTTCGAGCGTCCCACTCCTAACTGTTCCAATTTTCGTTTTTCTCTGAGCGTTACGTTTTAGTTACGCTCTTGATGACGTCAGCTCCTTGAATTACGCTACCTTTTTAAATAAACTTATTTCAAAAAGAAGATATCTGCGCTAGGAGTGCCTGCGGTGCTTTAGTTCGAACGCCCTCCGGCTGGTTCTTGGTTCGGTGTATCGGGCCGCCTGGTCGCTCGCCAGTTCGGCAACCCGCCGTACACGCAGCTACTGCGGGGCGCGCGCTCACAGGCGGGCAAGTCGTGCTTCTGGTTCTATTACAAGCCTTGAGAAGAGTTCATGCTTATGCAGCATAAGTCATGCAATTTATTAGATTAGGTTTCACAAAGTAGCTAGTTCTGTGCACCTGTAACGTTAAAAGGGCATAACGTGATTACAAGCAATTTTTTTTTTTAGTTTTGAAAATATTCCTGATTAAGTTCTCTAGAAACATTTATAAATTACAAAAGCCTGTCAGTGAATTCACAGCACTTCCTATTAACTGTTTTTTAAGTGCTAAAAAATGGAATTTAAAAAATTTTTATTTTTATTTATTTTAACAGTGAACTATGTATAAAGTAAGAAACTTTGTGAAGTATTTATAATTCTGACTCAAACAATAAAGTTGACAGCCCGTCAATGTGACTAATCCCTTGCTACAATATCATTTATTGCTCAGTAGAAAGTTCATTTTTAACTTTATATCCAAGTAGTGGTAGTTGTCTAATGAATGTTTAGAACCTTTGTATGAGATATTACCTTTTTCTATTAGTGTCATTTTTCGTTTATGTATAAAATACAAGTTCAACTGGGGAATACCAGATAAAATAATGCAACATGAACTAGTATTTAATATTTATTAGGTTTTAAAATACTGCTGAAACGTTTGATATTGATAAATATAAAATCAATTATATTATTGTCTAATGCTAATTTTTTAAGGTATAGACCCAGAAAAGAGTTTTAAATTTCGCGAAGCAAATTGAATTTAACAACATTCAATATAAACGCATCAAAATTAGCTTAAGCAAGTGATTGTAATAAACAGTTTTATTTTGCAGCACATTATGATGGTATTATAGACTTAAACACAGTGAGATTTTATTTGCAGTCCTTTTTGTTTTGTTGGTGAGCTAAGATGGTGAAGGATGGATAGAGTTTTCTGCTGTGAGCATGCTTGCGATAAGCTTGGAAGTAGCTGAACTGTTTTAAAAATTGCTCCACCAAGCAAGGGCGGTGATAATTATCTATGGTATCGTGAGCTATTCGCCAACTATCTGCTCGGTTGGTCCGACCGGGGGCCTCGCTGCGGTAACACTGATGAAGGTGATCCCAGGGTGGAGTGGGGGAGGGGGAGGGGGCCAATGCTACCTCCCTAAAAAGAAAAATTTGGTTGTCTGTAAAGTCGGTTTACGGACTATAGTTTAACGTGACGTCATTACAAAACATTGATGAAATGATTGCATACTTTTATGAATAAAACTGAATCATTTTTATTGAATTATCACTATTTTGTATGGATACAAAGAAGGAGTGAAATTAAATCTACAATTTAATTGATAAATTTACTTTTATTTGCACTCATTAATTCAAATATGTTTATTACTTTAACGAAGAGATTATTTTAATTATAACTTTTTGAATGAAAGTTATTGTTTAATTGGAATGTTCAATTGGCTCCATAAAATAGTGTATTCCCTTGCACGTCTGTTAGGTGGTTCATCTTGAAATTAAATTTTTTAAATATTTTTTATATCATCTTTTATGTTTCTTTTTGTTTATTGCTCTTTATTTTGGAAAAATGGAAAAATAACCAAAAATAATAATTAATAATAAAATAGTTTAGTTAAAGTACTAAATTTAAAAGCTATTTTTGAAAAGCCCGCCTTAACCTATTTAATATAATAGTAGATACATGGGCTAATCGAGTGGAAGATAGATGCGGCGCAAGCGTACAATGAGCGGAACGGGACAATAAGCGTAACGGGCCAATGAGTCATCCTTTTTCGTGCGTGCAGCCGGCGTTCATCGACGTTGCCAATCCAAAAATAAATAAATTGAATATTAATATACCACATGGCTCAATAAAGTCCCGCTTTCAAATCTAGCCTGAAACATTATTTTAGTGTTAGATACTATTAGTTACTTTCAGGCCAAGATATTGTTAAAAAAATAATAAAGAAATTCCGTTTTACCCATAAAGGTAAAATGTATATGGTTTAAGGCTCATTTTCACAAGAAAATTGTTTGACGTGATAACGTCTTATAAATCGATGAACGCCGGCTGCACGCACGAAAAAGCATGACTCATTGTCACGTTCCGCCTGAGCCGAGCGTGCAAGAACCGGCCAACCACCGTGCGAGAAAATCTTCTATAATACCAAACAGGTTAAAGTATCCAATTTTTTCATCAATGTTTTCTTATGACGTTATCACGTAAAATTGTCGTCCGTAAACCGACTTTACAGACAACCCCCTTTTTCTTATAAGTTGTTAGACTCCATGTTTACTAGTGGGGGCACTTTCGAAGGGGGACGCACCACAACGCTGAAATACCACAACGCCGAACGTACAATAACGCCGAATACCATGACACCGAATGCCAAATTGACTACAACGCCAACAGCTAGAAAACTGCTGTGTACCACAACGCCGAATTACCACAACGCCAAAATACATTAACGCCGAAAAATGTCACTGCAGGACTGCCACAAAGGTTAGGTTAGGTTAGGTTAGGTTAGGCTAGGTTAGGCTAGCCTAGGTTAAGTTAGGTTGTGGTATTTCGGCGTTAAGATACATTTAAGAAACACACACAAATTCATTCAGTTTTTCATTTTGCTCCTGTGCCCCTCCCCCCCTTCCCCGCAGCAACATTTTTCGGCGTTACTGTATTTCGGCGTTGTGGTACACAGCAGTTTTCTAGCTGTCGGCGTTGCGGTCAATTTGGCATTCGGCGTTATTGTACGTTCGACGTTGTGGTATATTCGGCGTTGTGGTAACGACCCCTTTCGAAGTTGTGTTCCTCCGCTGCAGGCAGCGACCTTGCGGGGGGTCGGGGTGGAAGCAGGTCACTAGGTCGGCCCGCCCCCTGGCCTTGGTGACAAGGGGCGGCGCGCTCCGCACTAATCACTACCTGCGCCCCCTCCCCAATCCCACCCCTCCGCCCGCCTGCCGCATTGCCCGCATCCAGGCGCGAGCCAACCCCTGTCTACGGGAAGCCTTCTCTTCACAGGCGAGAGAGCCAATACCCGTAGTTCCCGGAAGTTCATGCTTTTTTTCCGTATCTTTTATGTAGCTATCCTAACCAGATCAACCGTCCACAATGTTTTAAAGTATTTATAATGTAGCTAACCTAACCTATTTGACCATTAGTTTCCTTTTATCAACACCGCCATATTTATTTACAATGAACAAAAAAAAAAAACCGAAGATGCACGATCGGGCGTTTGGCTCACTCATCTGTGAAAAGAAGGATTCCCCCTTTCTACTGTGTTGCTTAACGGAACTCCATGATTGCATTTGTTCGATTCTTCCCAGTCAAATTATTTCAAGCTATTAAACAATCTTCTGCGATTAACCTTCAAACAGTTACGGTTGAATTTTCTTACCAACATAAAAAATTGCCTCGACAACAAAAAATTCGGGAATGTGTTCGCTCATGCCTTGGAATATATTCTCTGAAATGTCAGCCATTTTGGACGTGCATTTGTTTTTGTTATTTTTAAACAATATTTTGTGTGAGTCGATGCGCTTGTTTTTTTCGTGGAAATGGAAAATTGAGTATCGCGCTGTCATTTTCTATTTAATAAAGATCGCGGGTTTTCACGGCCATTGTCTGCATTTACTTGGCTTGTGGTCGTGGGCCGTGTCAGGTAATTGTCTTGCGACGTTTCGGCAGTCAATACAGTTGCCATCATCAGGTAGACTGTTTTTGAAAGGCCATATGCCTACGCTAAATAAAATACGATTTGGACGCTGCACAGAGAGGTATTTAGCCTCAAAACCTGGCCATAAATCAAAATTGTAAACCTTTCCGGATGTGGCCGAGCTTCGTTCTCAGAACAGGTAGATAATGGCCTCGCTTGTGACAATAGACACTACCCTCGCAGTGCCCAACACATGGCCTTGCTTGTAGTCAGAACATTGCCTTCGTCTAATGCGCACGTATTTGTTCTCTGCACTTTGTTGATAGTCAAGATTTCGTTTTATTTTTTTAATACTTTAGGAGTGAGTTTAGTGAAAAAAACTACTATGGATATTGAAGAAGAAGGTATGTAGATCATTTACTAGTGATTTTTAAGTGTCCAATTTCCAAATTACTGCTTTTATATTTAAACTAAACCATAATCTGTAACAAACCTGACGTATTTTACTCGATTTTTACGAAAATAGTAATTTCAAAGGTGTTGTACACGTTTGTACTAAACAATCAATATACAGTATTAAACCTTAAACCTTCTTCTAACATTCGTACATGAAAAACTTTTCCCGAACATTCACATTTATTTTTAACGATTTTTTTTCTTTTGCTTGACGTAATAAAATCTTAAACACAGTAAGTTAGTCTCGTTGTTTGTGACTCAATCACTCCAAAACTGCTAAATAGATTAGTATTAAATTGTTAACATTTGTCCTGTGTTTTCCTGTAAGACGAATTTATCCTGAAAACCAATGTAGTTTCCCAGGTAGTAATAATAACTAATGTGAGTGAAAGCAGAAGTTCTTAATTCTGTATGCTTATCTTTTATTTATTTTTCCTTCTAGATTCCGAAGTTTTCGTCATTACCATGAGTCGGAAAAACATGCACGAGATTGTTAGAGAAAGCTCAGAAAGACTCTTAGGCAAAAGGTTCCAACATCTGGAAGATAAACTTGTGCATGTTACAAAGTGTTCAACGGAGCAACATGGTAAATTACGAAAAATACTAAACAGTTTTAAGATTGTTTACAAGCGCAAGTGGCTCGAATGTAACAGCACAGAAGAACGTTTCCTGGAAAACAATAAATATCTTTACCCGCTGCTGCCCCTCCAGATACTTGCTCACTAGGTAGGCCAAGCAAGGAGTTCGGAGAATCAAGTGACCGTTCAAAGCGTCGAAAAACAATGGAACTAAGAAAAAATGTTTCTGCTGATGAATTAACTTATGCAGCACAGATGAGCCATCGAGCTGAAGGTAAATATGACATGGCAAATGTTATTAAAGAAATATCTAAATCTCCAAGACGAGCGACGAAGTTTCGTAAAGCAGTTGCCAGTTCTACTAAAGAAAGAACAGAAACCCCGGATTCAGCATCAAAAGCATTGGCAATGTTTGTTGAAGATGATCTTACTACGAAGCAATATGCAGTGATCCAACAGGCTAACAAGAATATATTTCCTTGCTATTCAATCCTACAAAAAGCAAAGAAAGAATGTTACCCAAGAAACGAAGGAATAACTGTCACAGAAACTTCTGCTGAAGTTAGACCTCAAGACCTACTCGATCACACGGCATTACGATTGTGCAAATACTTAAAAGAAGTTATAGAAACCTGTACAGAAGAAGAGAAGAAGCATTTTCAGCTCGTATGTAAGTGGGGTTGTGATGGCTCTCAATAAGTACAATACAAGCAGAAATTTGAAAATGAAGAATGCAGTGACTCGCACATATTTCAAAGTTCGCTTGTACCTTTGAGGCTGTCAAGCGGACCAAAGGTTATATTGTAATGACAACGTCATGTACTTCGACTTTGGCGTGGCGTAGTTGTCACCCCTCCTACCCATTCCCCCTCCTTTCCCCTTTAAATACGTCACGATTCCTTCTCCGGCCAATTGGTAATTGATCCCCCACCCTTCTGGTTTACTGCGCTTGCGCGGTTCCCCTTCTGGGGCGCTGCTTTCGAGGATTTTCGGCGCTGGGTCTCGAGGCCTGTTCAGCTGTAGCCACCGACAGTGTCGGGTCACTTTCCATTTGAGCAGCATGCAGTTCCTTTTGTAACTCTTTAAGTCAGTTAGGGGTACGGTGCTGGCGAGCTCTCGACATGGTAAGCTTCTTCGCGGAACTTGGGTTTGTGTGCTTGGGCACCAACAGGTTGTGGCCCTGTTCTTAACGTCAGATGATCGTTATGTAGCTTAATCATATTTATTCTAAATTATTTGTTTCGGCTTGCCACTTGGAAATTACGTTTGGCATTCTGCAGTAGGGTAACCATGTCGAGTAGTCTCGTGGTATGTACGGTTTTGTGGTTAAATAATTTTTCAATTCTTTTTTTTTTTGTAGTAACTGTATCATGCTGTGCCAGTTCTATATTAGTCTGGTCTACGTTAACAAGTTAGGCCGTTTGTGGCATAATGTGCTGTATCTATTTGACTCTTTCTCTTTTTGACATTCACAGCTGACTAGCTTTGCTTTGTGAGAGTCCGATTGCGGGACTTGATAATGTAAAATATAATAGTTTCATGTTATGCTTATAAATTTGTGCAAGTTATGGTTGTTACAGTTACAGGGATCAGTATTATACAGTATTATCAGTATTATATCAGAATTATTCAACTATGTATTTTGTGAAAGAAACTATTTTGTACCTGTTTATAATGTACCTATTTGCAGTTGAAAGGATAGTAAAGATGACGTCAAGATAAAATTTAACTTTGCTTATACCTACAAAAACACACCTCTAGTAGCCATTCCTAATCCAGCTTAGGACATTGTCATTTGTTTTCAGGTACATATTTTGTGAGGGTACTTTTTTATAGTTTATCCATGCGTGGGTTGGAGGTTATTTGCTGATCTGCAACAAGTACCCTTCAATATGGCAGAATCCCTTACCGTCATCACCGCGGTATTGCAGGCCAATTCGAAACAGATTTCTTAAAGAAAACAACGATGTTACTAATGAAGAAATTAAATATGTTGAAGATCAGGAAAATTTGTTACAAGAAACCAAAATTGAGGACGAGCAGGTTTTTATAAAACATAAATTGCTGATAACAATGGTGGACGGAAAAGTCTGCAACGCGGCCACTCATACAGCCTCGACAATGCGGTGCTATATTTGCGGGCAAACATCAAAAACATTTAATGATTTGACAGTAAAAAATCCAGAAAACCCCGAGACATTCAAGTTTTGTTTATCGATACTCCATGCAAGAATGAGGTTTTTTGAGTTTATTTTGCATTTATCCTACAAAATAAAGGCAGAAGTGCATAAAGGCCGCGTATCGATGGCAGATGACAAGAAGAAGATAGCAGATGCGAAACTACAAATCCAGAAAGATTTTAAAGAGAAACTGGGATTGCTCGTGGATGTGCCAAAAGCTGGATACGGCAACACAAATGATGGCAACACATCTCGTCAATTTTTCGCTGATCCTGAGATGGCTGCCTCGCTTACAGGAGTGGACCAAGAGCTCATTTGCAGATTAAAAATCATTCTAGAAGTGCTATCCTCGGGATTCCAAATAGATGAAGATAAATTTTCTATGTACGCACTTGATACTGCTAAACACTATGTCACTAATTATATTTGGCAGCCAATGTCCCCAACATTACATAAAATATTGACACATGCGCCGAGTGTCATATCACATACATTACTGCCTATTGGGCAACTATCAGAATAAGCCGCAGAAGCCAGGAACAAGCACTTTCGACAGTACCGGCAAAATTACTCTCGGAAATTTTCAAGAACAGACTGTAATCGAGATATTCTTAATAGACTTTTGTTGACTTCAGACCCATATATTACAAGCATTCGGCCTAGGTCAAAAAAACCTTAGGCAGACATTCTCCAAAGATGCAATAGCAATGTTAAAACAAAGCCAATTCTTTGCATCAAATGATTCGGAGCACACAGATTAAGATGAAGAATCTGAGGGTTTATTATAAAACCTCTGATTAGAGACACTTGCATTCAAGTATTTATTGTTACTTAAAATTATTGGATATGACAAGATAAACCAGCAAAATTATTGGATATGACAAGATAAACCAGTAAAATTATTGGATATAACAAGAAAAATCAGTAAAATTATATGATATGACAATAAAAACTATAATACTAATTTTTTTAAATACCTGTCTGTCACTGAAACCCTTAAAATGATTAGTTTAGTAACGTATAAGTTCCAAGCTACTTCAAAATATATTTTCTATAAAATATATAAATAAAATGTTTTTTGGCCAGGTTTTGAGGCCAAATACCTCTCTGTGCGCTGTGTACTGGGACTCTGCAACACTGATATTTTGGGCAGTTGAATTCAAACATGGTCGTACCAGCTTGGGTGACACCAAAAATTCCTTAAAAGGCAAAGATAGTTCCTTTGGTCGGGGAAGTGGTGGTGACGGTTTTCTAGGATAGCTGTCTTAACCACGTTGATAAAGTAAAAACATGATAGGATCATACTACGCATCATCACTTGACAAGCCGAAGGCAGAAATTGCAGGAAAAGGGCACATTTGCAGAAAAATAAAATGTTGTTTCACCAAGGCAATGCACAAGCTCACACCTCAGCGGTTGCCATGGCAAAAATCAACGAATTGCAGTTTGAACTGCTGGACCACCCTCTTTACTCACCAGATATAAACCCAATTGACATTATTTTGTTGTCTGGGCTAAAGTTTGCGCTCGGAGGACAAAGACTTCTGTCGAATGAGGAGGCCATCACCTTCGTAAACAACTATTTTGCAGAGACTCTTGTGAGCAGTTGTTACAAAAAAAGAACTTCGCTTTCAAAATAGTTGGAATTTCAGAGAGTATATTCCAAAGCATGATCAAATACATTGTCTAATTTTTGTTGACGAGTGCTGCCATTTTTACGTTGAGTTCGGTTATCTTTCCAGCCAACCCTCGTAGAGGAGACACGCACTGTGACACATCATCGGCTGCACAGTCGGTTCATCTTTAGCAGAACCTTCTCCTGGCCAGGGCCGTGTTTCTAGCGTGGTGTCGCCTCTGAACTGGCGCGCAGTCTTCTCGTCGTGCACAGGGACAGTTGGGAACTTGAGTGGTAATCATAACATTAGATGGCGGATAAATGAAGATAAAGGTATAATGAAAGGCCTTTGGGTCCTTTCAATAATTTGTCTCAGGCGTTATCATGTCTGAAAATAACTCTTTAAACACGCGTTGTAGCCATTTTCACTCTCCTCTAAATACAGTTTATAAACGAAGCAAGTAAACCAAACCACCCACCCGTCCTCGCGGTTTTCCTAATAGTACAGTCATTTGGCAGTCTACTTGGAAAATTTTCCGGGAGTTTTGAAAATTGGCGATTTCGACTTTGCCACCTTGTGTCTGCCGCTCGCGCCGCCATATTGAAAAAATGGCGCCTAAAAGATGTTTTTTTTACAATATCTGCTTTCTAACTCATTTAAAATTAAATCATTAATTTACAAAAATTAACTAGAGAAAATTTCCTACAATTAATGTAATTACAATTTTTTTTATAAAATCACCGATTTTAAAAACTCCCGGAAAACTTTCCAAGTGAGATATCGTGTTATAATTTACAGACATAGCCGTTAGAGAAAATAAATGCTATAAAAATTGGTTGTCTGTAAAGTCGGTTTACGGACGATAGTTTAACGTGACGTCATAACAAAACATTGATGAAATTATTGCATACTTTTATGAATAAAATTGAATAATTTTTATTGAATTATCACTATTTTGTATGGATACAAAGAAGGAGTGAAATAAAATCTACAATTTAATTGATAAATTTACTTTTATTTGCACTGATTAATTAAAATATACTTTAACGAAGAGATTATTCTAACTATAACTTTTATAAATGTTTGCTATTTAACTTCTTCCAATCTGTGTTATTCTGTTAAGGATAGGACGATGATAGGAAAAGTAGGAAACGAATGGGAGTGTTTCAATTTTAATGTGCCTCGAAAAAGTCAAATCGATGGTTGTTCCAATCGGGTGGAAGAGAGATAGATGCGGCGCAAGCTTACAATGAGCGTAACGGGACACTTTTTTTTGCGTGCAGCCGGCGTTCATCGATTTATTAGACGTTGTCACGTCAAAAAAAACTGTATCGCTACAAAAAAGTGCTGGCAGTAACACTGGATTCGGATTCTTACCCGGGAATTATGCTTCGTGGCTGTCCCAGTACCCACAGCAGTTAAAGTTATTTTGTAAACCGTTCACTGAACAGTTTTCCAGTATTAACTGAGCACATTCATAAGCATAATAAAACCAAATAAAGTATAACTATGCAATATTCAGTTATATTTTCGGGTTTAAAAAAAATTGTGCTCGAATGAAACCGCAAGTAAAGTATAAAATTATGCGTAATTTTCGTAAACAAATCCCGTGCATGGAATATTAATTGTTTTTATTTCACTTTGTGGCAATATGGTTTTAGTGTAAAGAATTACCGCCATGTCAGTCCGTGCCGTTTAGTTTTCACGTCGTGGAGCGGCGGACTTGTCATTGTTCTTTCATTGTCATTTGAGGGCAGAACATTGTCAATGCCTGTGAATGCATTGCAGTATGTATATGTAGCCTTTTGCCAGAATCTGTTCCACAATAGCTCAATAATAAGGTGATATTTGCAGAACAAAAAAAAAAAAAAAAAAAAAAACAGTCAGTCTAGAATGGTCGATCATATCTAACCAATACATAATATAAAATTTAATTAAAAGCTAATTCATTATAATCAAGCGTACCTTTGATATTTACTAAACAGGTTTTTTGATGGTGTGGGTAATTTAACAATGAGTAATAGATATTGTTAATAATCAATAATTATTGATATCCAGAGCTGTTACTTTGAAGTGAGTAATAATATTAATTGATGTTTATTTATTTCTATTTTAATAAAATTTATCATTTATAAATAAAATAAATGAAATTTATAATAAATATAATAAATACATTTTTGAAAAATAAATGAAAGCCAAAAAAAAACCGCACTGTTATTTTTTTATTAACTTTTATAACTGGTTTTGCTTAGTAAAACTAGGTTATATTAGAAACTAGCTGCCCGACCCGGCTTCGCACGGCTATACTAATGGAAAAAAATTAAGCCAAATCTCCCATTTGCAGTAATGGTAAATTTAAAGAAATTCAGTAAAAATTTATTACAATGCTGTATAATGTACCGGAGAGAAAATGAATAGCACCGATGGTTTCCCGACTCGTGCACGCAACGTATAACTGATGTACCCGTACTTCGCTACGGCAGTCTACAGGCTGATCACTCTTGCGCCGCTCATAATACATGCCCCTCCTTGTGGGTACGCCACTGCCGCGCTATGCTCGTTGCCATGGAGACGCAGAAGGCATGAACAATGCAAAATACTGTTCTCATGCAGACAAAGTACCCAATGTTGCCTGGTTTAAACCACCCATGGGATCTAATTTTCGGAAAATGTCATCCTGCTTAACATAAGGAACATTACTGTGAAGTTTCAAGTCTGTAAAATATATATACTTGAAAAAAGGGAAAGTTTTATATTTAAAGTACCCGCAAAATTTACACGGTGATGAGTACTGCACTAACAATTAAATAGTCGTTGCCATAGAGACGAATGAAGCATCAACAAAGCAACAGCCGTTGCCATGGTGATTACCTACCAAAAACTGGAAATTTTGATATATTACGCCCCCGAATCTCCCCTTGGGATCGGATTTCCGCAGAATCCGTTCTTAGTGAGCGTCTACATCACAAAATGAGTAACTATGCTAAATTTCAAGTCAATCGGGTGTATAGTTTTAGAGATCTCGTGATGAGTGTGTCAGTGAGTGGTATTTCGCTTATATATATATATATATATATATATATATACAAGTCCTTTTCAGAATTGTAACGGGAGAGGAAAATTAATGATGGTCCGAAAAATGGAAATTAATTAAAAATAATATAAATAATTCTAGTAAAAGAAAAAAACAAATTAAACGCAGAGAGAGGAAAAAAACAATAGTTTAGGTTTGCGATTTAAAGTGATAAAAAGTATTTAAATACTAATTTAACTCTTATGAGGGTACTAATTGCTTCGCTGTTAATATCACACGGGTGTTTTTTACTTGTATGGGAAAATTAAGAATGATAAGGCATCTAGTGCGTGGCAACAATGTTAATAGGCAATAGGAAATAAACATCTAGCGCCTGTGGCATTGTCAACACACACTTCGTACGTGTACTGCATGTTGTATCTAACCCCCTCCAACGGATTTGATTCTAAATTGGACTTTTAGTAAGGATCCCTAATGTTATTGCTAATATAATGTAGCCAATAGCCTTCCTCGATAAATTTTCTATCCAACACTGAAAGAATATTTCAAATCGGATCATTGGTTCCTGAGATTAGCGCGTTCAAACAAACAAACAAACTCTTCAGCTTTATAATATTAGTATAGATGTGGTTGAGAATAAAATTTATCGAAGTTGGTTTACTTTTTAAAAAGTTTATAAATTGTAGTTACAACTGAATTTTAATAGTGTGATTATTTGAACAGTGGGTAATATTTAAGGTTAACTAATTATTATTGATCAATAATGATGTATATCCTGAGCAGTTATTTTGAAGTGCGTAATAATTTTGTAATTCTTATTAATTAGAAAATTGTCTTCTTTCTCTATTTCTCTCGCTATCAGCCGTTTTACCCCTTACTGTAGGCCTATACTTACGAGTCAAGGTTTGAATTGCCAAATAAGTTTATCTTCTATCACGTGTACTGAGTTACACGCGCTCCTATTTCTACGAGCATATCCGTAGTTGGACTTAACATATTTTCACGCTCGTGGGCTCATACGGTGTGTGGTTTGTTTAGTCAAATAATTACCCTGTAAAACTAAAAGCGAGGAAAGCATTACACCAGCAGAAATATTTAATTTCACAGCTAAAAATTCTCATATTACACTGTTTAACAATACTAATTTACACAAGTAATTAATTTAACAATACATATATGAAAGAACAATATTTTCTTTCGAATATGGCCCGTGGCACGGTGCACAAAAATAAGCTCAAACCTCGCTGTGTTGCCCTCTGCCCAAATACCCCCCTACTAGATGCCAGCAAGGCAGGTCCCTACCGCCGCGACCCGCCTATCCCTGCAGCATGGCGGGGTTCAACCTGAGCCGCACGCCGCCACGTGGAGCCCGCTCAAGGGAAACGAGTTCTCTACACCGTCAGTCATTTAAAACGTCAGAAAATATTTACAATAAGGTTTCACGAAAATCTTGCATTAAAATTCGGCCTTGAAATTGTACTCCCATCGCGCCCAAATAAGTTTCACTTCAAAAAGCTGTTGACTTTTTGGTGCTAAAAAGATCATCAAAGGGTGAAAAATTTTAAACTCCAGTTCATCAAACTGCGTTCTTTATTTGCGCCCGAGCACCACACTGTAAATGTTACAAAGAATTAAACAAATAACAGCGACTATGGCTCTTCCTGCCAACAAATTAAAGACTCAAGATAGCCACAAAAACAGACACTTGTGCCAGACACTTCACCACATCAGTCATCCCCCCCCCCCCCTCCCAGCTGCTACCCCTCTCACAAATAATTCACCGCCCTTTTAATATGTTCCCAGAATCCGCACACATCCCTCACTCATTTTGCATAAATTATTTAGGTTAAAATCACTTTAAAAACACAGTTCTAGTTTCATCACAAACATATAAGTAAACATATATTTGAATCATATGAATGTAATAATAGTAAAACATAATATTTGGTTGGGATTTTGGAGAAACTGACATAATATCCAAGTCCGACCATCTTGATTTCAGTCTTCCGTGATATCCGGAAACCACTCCAGGCAAATAATACTGGGATATTTTCTTAGAGTATTTAATTCTCGATTCCTTTCCCAATATTCCTGGTCTATGTTGTGTGTTTACCACCTCTAATGTCGTTGTTGTCGACAATACTTGAATATATATATGTATATATATCCTGTATATAATGAAAAATGCACATCTTTCCATATGGCATATGAACTTCAGTGGCCAATCTACAAAATTAATCTTTTCCCATCATGGTCCTCAAATAAGTCTTTTGAAAATACAATACATAATCGGAAAGGAATGCTCTGACGTTGCTGTAGTTACTGGTAGTGCACCGATAAGCTTTAGCATCTCACGTGTGCAGGGGAAAATATTTTCTTTGCACTGGTCGAGAGCTAAAAATTAAATCGGCGGGCACTATGTAAATATTTTCACGTCACAAACATTTACGCTACTCAGATAAAGTTTATTTTAATACGACTCTAGTGAGGCATTAATATTACGATTATAGATTGGAAATTTTGCAGGAAAATTTTACGGTTATACTTTAGTAAACTTTGTTATGTCGTGAAGAAACCAAATTTATCGCTCTGGCGTCTGAAACCATCTCTTTTAACGCTTGAACGGGCTGCACTGAAAAGAATCCGTTACTCGTCCGAGTATAACTACTTCATGCTTACGGCATGTCTATCTGCTTACGGCAGACTATCCTCTTGCAAAACACTTTTGCGATGAATCAGTACTTCTTATCATGAGGCCTCTAGTTTATTGCAGCATTAACAACAGCATGTAGGTCTTGATCTATTGTTGCTTTGGTTTATCATAAATTTTGAATGTATTATATAGCTCCTGGAAGATTTCAAATCGTTTTCTTGAGTTTTCTGACTAAATATCAGTAGGAGTAGTAAGCCGTTACTGTGACCGATGTAAACACAGAAATGTAAACACTGGCCCCAGTAACAGCCTGGGGGCCGCCATCTTGTTTCATGGGCGCCGCCATCTTGTCACGTGGGGACCGCCATTGTTGTTGACAGATGGTTACCAGGGCGCGCCGGTAGGCCGCCATCTTAGTTCAACCGTTAGTTACCAGAGCGCGCCACCGTCGCTCCGAATGTGGGGAATTGTATACAAAAAACCTGGGCGCTAGGTGGATTCGATCCCGGAGACGCACCAACGTCGAGGAGACGGACGCCTTGACCACTAGACCACGGGACCATATGAAGTATGGGGAATTAAATAACGAACATATGCCTTAAAGAAGCTATGCCTTTAAAATTTCGAAAAGCACCCGACATGTGTTAAAAAATGCAACCATACTAGCTATGCCTATAGACCCCACCACTCCACAATCGCCGCCATGTCCAAATTTCGAAAAATAAACCCCCCACCCCCAAGTATGTCTAAAAGAAACCCCCGCCATACTAGCTATGCTTAAACCGCCATGCTTAAAAGCCCCGCCACTCCACAACCGCCGCCATGTGGTATGCTTAAAACAATTGACGTCATGATGTATGCTTAAAGCAAACCCCCACCATTATGCTTAACCGCCATGTCTTAAAAAAATATGTCTATAAAACCCCACCACTCCACAACCGCCATATCTAAATATGCCTAACCGCCAAGTTGTATTCGAAAATAAACGTCTACAACCCCCCACTCCGAGTATGCTTAATCGCCATATATAAATAATGAAAACAAATAAAATACCGATATATTTAAATTTAAAAAAAATACCGCCATACTAGCTATGCCTAAACAGTTAACTTTCGAAAACAAGCCGCCATGCTTAAAAGCCCCACCCGCCATATTAGCTATGACTAAAACAAACATAACCTCAAAAATCCCGCGCAGAGAGAGCGAGATGTTGCCTGCTGGAGCGTCACTCGTAAACTGCGCAACTATAATCCCCACATCATATTATAAGCATAATAATGTCTTTAAAACAACAGTGCGTGTGTGCAACACGCCAAGTAATAAGCACAGTTACTATTACGTCGAGTAAAATAAGCATAGTTAAAATATATAATATTGCGTAAACAATGTATAAACATATTTAAATGTAATAACATATTTACAAACACTTTGTAGTAAATGGCTCTCGGCCAATGTGATAAGCTTTACAAACGCTGTGCTGGAAACCTCGCTCGTGCGACCAGGAACGTGTTTACCTGCTGTGTAACAGTGAAAGTGTTTACCACAGAGAAACAAGGTCAGGCCATCGCTGCGTACAGGAAAGGAGCAAGCACAAGGAATATACAGAGGTGGAAATAAAATCCCCACGTCATATTATAAGCATAATATAGGCGCCATGTTGTATGCTTAAAACCCCCGCCATACCTATGCCGCCATGATGTAAGCTTAAAACACACACACAACCAAGTATGCCTAAAAGAAACCCCCGCCATAAGAGCTATGCCTAAACCACCAAAATTAAATTTCCAATAGTCATATTTAAATTTGGAAAATAACCCGCCATGTTTAAATATCGAAAAGCAAATACCACAACCCCACCACCCAGCGTATGTTTAAAACAAACACCACCATAATAGCTATGACGAAATACCTGAGAGAAACATAACCCCAAAAAAGCGCCATACTAGCTATGTCTACCCCACCCCCACCACCACCAGTATGCTTAAAACAAACACCACCATAATAGCTATGACTAAATACCTGGGAGCAACATAACCTCAAAAAAGACACCATAACAGCTATGTCTACCACACCCCCACCACCAGTATGCTTAAAACAAACACCACCATACCAGCTATGACTAAAGAAACATAACCTCAAAAATCCCGCGCAGAGAGAGCAAGAAGTTGTCCGCTGGAGCGTCACTCATAAACTGCGCAATTATAACCCCACACACAATAGTATAAGCATAATAATGTCTTTAAAAAAATGCTTTAAGTAATAAGCATAATTAAATTATATAATATTAGGATAGCATAGTTAGGACCCCTACAGTTAACACGTAGCGTTAAGTAATTAGCTGCGGTACGATTGACATAAGTTACCGAGGTAATAAAAAAAAATAGCAAATAAGCATACATAAAATAAAAACCACCGGAACGCACCCCACCCACCCCGGCGATATGTAACAAATAAAAACGCAGACGAAAAGATATACTAAAAAATAGTAACACCTATGTACGCCGTGTAGAGTGCAATCCACACAACCGACAGCATTTAACGATAAGTAAACTTATAAAATATATTACAAAGCGGGAGCGGCCCGCTCACGAATATGTTTTAGTGTTATAAGCATAGGTAAAACTTAAAAGTATGTAAAGAAAGTTAAGTAATAAGCATAGTTACTATTATTGTACGTCAAGTAAGAAATAAATATTATACAAACAATGTGTAGTAATCGGCTCTCGGCCAATGTGTTAAGCATTAAAAACGCCGTGCTGAGAGCCCCGCTCGTGCGACCAGGAATGTATTAAGGGACCCCTGCAGTTAACACGTAGCGTTCAGTAATGAAAAAATAAAATGTAGCTGCGGCAATATCGTCAGAAACAAATTACGTATGTAACCGAGGTAATAAAAAAAATAAACTATAGGTGCCACCACCACTCCTAGTATGCTTAAAACACCCACCCCCACAAGTATGCCTAAAAGAAACCCCAACCATACTAGCTATGCCTAAATCATTTGCAGCCATGCTTAAAAACCCCCGCCATACTGGCTAAGACTAAATGGAGTGCCACATATACACACCGACACCTTTAATGTCACAGAGGAGAGCGAGAAACGTAACGTAAAAAAACGCTTGAAGTAATAAGCATATTTAAATTTTATAATATTTTTACAGGCCAATGTGTTAAGCATTATAAACGCCGTGCTGGAAGCGTGCGCCGGCGACCAGGAATGTATTAAGAAACCCCTGCAGTTAACACGAAGCGTTAAGTAATTAAAAATAAAATGTAGCTGCGGCACGATCGATAAAAACAAACTACGTATGTCACCGAGGTAATAAAAAAAATAGCAAATAAGCATACATAAAATAAAAACGCACCGGAACGCATCCCGCCCACCCCGGCGACTTGTAACAAATAAATATAAATAAACGTTGAACAAACGACCGTGTAGCCTGTTCGCGCACCGAAAATAAGCATACATAAAGGAAAAACTCACCGGAATGCAACCACTCCAACACGGCGACGTGTAATTAAAAATAAAAACGCAGACGAAAAGATATATTAAAAATAGTAACACCTATATACGCCGTGTGGACAGCAACCCGCACAACCGTCAGCATTTAACGATAAGTAAATTTATAAAATATATTACAAAGCGAGAGCGCACGTCTGTACTCCGTAGACGCACTCGGAAAACTGTTTTCAAATTCCCGGTGCGACGAAAAGAAAGTTTTGTTTGTCGACCCTGGCCCGCCACGTGCTATAGTAGCTTGCAGGAGAGCCTAAGCGTGGAACACAATACAAAAACGTACAGCCCAGTAATACATGAAACCGCCGAATGCATGTGACAAAAAAAAATACCATAAATAACAAAAAAAAACCATTTAAAACATAACAAAAACAATCAAAATACACTCACAAACGCAATACAGCGCAATGCAGTGAAAACTCCCATGAAATAATAAAATCGCTTATTGAGACAGCATGATGCAAAGAGTAAAAATCCCTATACGTAAAATAAAACAAACGTGAAAACAAAGATATGACGTAATAAAATAAACAATCGACAGCAAGAAAGGTTATAAAAATACTAATTCAGTTACACATTGATGAAAAAAATAAGGACGGACCCCCCAAATACCACACATAAGTAAATCACAATAAACCAAAACCAGTCTTTAAAAAATCTATCTACGAGAACATTACTATAAAACTACCACACTCTCCAACACACCAAATGACACGGCTCGATAAATGACAACACAAATAAATATCAATAACCATAAATACCTACATAATCAAAATATGTTATTAAGCAACCGAAAATACACCACAGCCCACATAAGGCCTCGCGAACGAACGGCACAACACCAGAGACAAAACATGCTATTCCCATTTGTTAAAAAGACGCACATACGAGTCTTTAGTGCTAGCCCAGCTAGTATACATTCAGTAATAAATAAAATTCGTTATAGTATTTGTGTAGGCAATAAATAGGAAGTACAAAGCGATATAGCCACAAGACGTTATTAAATATAGTAATAAAGTGTATGTATAGCCATTAAATAATATATATATGTAAGTAAAACGTGTTAAACCCTAAACTAAATACCTGCAGGTTTATACAGTCAAACTTTGTAGGAATATAAACATAAGTCGTTTTAACGGTCTCTGTAATACATATGCTTATCATCAGCTCTGACTAATTTATCTTTCATATAAGTAAACTAGTTCCCGGCTATAAACATAGCATGTTATTCTAATAAACTATGTATCATTGCAAGTATAAAGACCCCAATATACCGCTAACTAATTTGAAATAGTCATACCATCAATATTAAATAATCATACAAAAAATATTAAGTGTTATCCATCCTTCCCTTTCGCTCATTACATAGTGTGTGGTGTTCTAAATATGGAGTGAAAGAATATTATATGAGTCATGTTGTAAATGCTTATAAGATTATTGTTAACTTCCCATCAAGGCTAGATAAAAAAAACAATCTCTATATATGGTAGACGAATAAACAGAGACCAACAATAGACTTCATACTAGTAAATAACAATTAAGGATATATCGGGGTAAATAAAACAAATAACCTATATAAATACACCCAATAAGCATAGGAAGCTCTGGCGTTAATAACAAAACGTAAAATAAAAGGTTACTGGTTCAGGTAAGAATATATATTCTACTACAATGCATTCCATTAAGCATAAGAAGCACTATAATCCCATTCCGACGAAACCAGAATAGAACACACCAGTAATGTTTGTGAATGAACACACGATGATATTCATATTAATAACCACTTAGCCAAAATCGTTTACAGACATAGCAAACACCGCTTCGACGATGGTCAGTCGCCTCGGCGAACCTCGTGAGGTCACCAGTAAGTAACATTCACATGCCGGAGGGGCAGACGGTAATAACACACACGCAGCCACCCCCCCCCGAAAACAAGCCTCGAAGAAGAAAAAAATAATATATCAAAATATCTAAAACAACAAGGATGCCTTGCAAACTATTAATTACACCACCCATGCCTTTAAACTAAGTAACGTGAACGACGAAGCCCGACAACGACTTTCAAGTGACAAGGAGTAAAGAAGGAAATAATAATTACATGAAAGTAAACATGTGGTGTACGAATACTCATTGCCCACCAACTATGTACTACCTACTAGTGCTAATCCATGTATTGCCAGACATAAAATAACCAATTCTCTTTTATATAAAATATCTTTACATTAAAATAAACATAGTGTCAGGATAATACTAATAATAAGTAATGAAGTAACTGAAGCGTGTACACAAACAAAACTGTATAATTCTCATCATAAACGTTCCTTGAAATTCTACCATCACATATATAATCCTTTAATATTATCATAATATAGTTACCAAAAATAACAAGTCAACTCGAAAAAACCAAAACAACGCCTACAGGCATATTGCAACCTACATCGAAACGATCATAAGACTCAAACCCAGACACTTCATAAACCCACAGAGATGGTCAGGAGAAATTACATTTCATATACTACAGATGCTGTACTAAAAAGACACACGTATGCCAATAAGAACAGGTGTAACCGCCATAACTGAAAGTAATATATAAAAGAAACAATACAATAAATATCACAGCCTCAAAAAACATGACAGGAGAATGAACCAAAAGAGAAATTTCAAAAGTCTAAACTGAACAGAAAATTAGGTAAATATTGACGTAAACACATGAGAGTACAATTAAGTATAAATATATATTTAAAAATTTAAAATACCTAGCGTAAAAAAAAACGCATTCAGAAAGATCAGACATCGCTTCCCCAACACAAAACGTTCGATGGTAATAGTCACAATCCCTAATAACATACATGTGAAATAGAAAGAGTTAAAGACACAGACTTTAAAAAGAGAATCAATCGTTAAAGACGTGTAAAAGTTAAAGGACTAAGCTAAATGAATATAATGAAGCGTGCGACATTAAAAACCCATATGGAAGAGAGATTCCGCATTATAATTAAGTATATTGAAAGGAATTGCGAACTCTTGTTCGCACAAATCATTTTAATTATGTATGTTCGCACACAAGTTGAGAAAAAATGGATTAGTGTAAGAAATTTGATGTTTGCTCAAGTGTTACGTAGTGACAAGAAACGATAAATACGGAATTATGTATATTTAGATACCAACCATACAATTATAACAATTTAATACGAAACATATAAAAAAAAATCCTCGGGTATGTCGTATATCTAGAACCATACTGTCACCACTAGTTGCCTGTACACATAATGAAGTAATAATAATAAAACATCCAGTGGTTACAAACTGAAATATTACATAAATATGCACTTAACAATGACTTAGGTTATCCAGAAGCATATAGATATAAATATACAATTAAAAAGCAAACCAAATTACCAATAATATGGAATCACTTCAAAAAGTAAACAAAGTTCAGACATTACAAACACAGAAAGGTGAAAAAAACGCAAATAGATCAGTAAGATGAAGCTTCAAAGACCAATTCCCTCGCGGATGAAGGATGATAATCATCGCAGTAGCACACATTGTCCCACATATGTATCAAAACACAAGGTTAGATCGTAACACACACACACACACGACTTCCAGGATGTTTCCACCATCATGTTTGAAACCTTTATACTTATTTTAAATCTAAATTTACATTGATTAACAACGAGAACTGTAATATATAAACAGCAGCACCGATAGTAGCTAAACACAACACACTTAATAGAATATTCTCCATCACTTTCACAAACCTATATAAAGACCTTAAACTCCGCCGACCACCGCAGCCCAGCACGAGTTGCCAGACGTGTACTTCACAGACAGAAGGGGTTGCCATTGCGCAACCAATATGTTATTATTGTAAAAGACGCATCTAAAAAAATCAAACATGTACGTTAAACCAGGCTAGCAATCTCATAGTTTAAGTGAAAACAGGCCGGAAGACAACATGGTAACATAATATTAGCTATTCCTAAACCTTAAATACATACAATGTAAGAAATCGCACTAGCCAACTTAACACTCATATTCCACAAAACATAAGTTCACCGAGATACAATGACACACGAATATATGCATGAATGATAGATAAATACTATACAAGACACAAAATTCAAAACATATTTATCAAAGTACCCTTTCAATACTAACCCCAATGAAGCAGAAAATTCCATTACACCCCAAGCATTGTATATGAAAGTAAGCACATATCACAATTGAACTAGAAAAAATAAATATAAAAAAAAAGCTAGCGAACACACAGACAAATATTCATCATAGCACCATTGGGTGGAAAGAAGATAGTACCATCAATTTCATCTCTACAGCCACATGAATTAAGAAATATATATATATATATATATATATATATATATATACTTTTATTAACCTCACAGGAATCTTTTAGTGTATAATCGTTGTGAAGCAAAATTAGGAGGATAAAATTACAATGTATTTAAAAAATAAATCTAATTACAATTATTAAAAAGTATGTGCGCTAACTCACAATTGTAAAACAATTAATGAAAAACATACAAAACCTCTCTCTTCATATCTCTCTCTCTTTCTCTCTCTCTCTTTATCTCTCTTATTCGCTCTATATACTGGTTGCGAAATTCCACGATTGATACAATTAACTTAGAGATAACCCCCACACCGATGCATCGTAACGTCAACTACATTCCGCTTTTGAGAGGGAAACTAGAGCAACTCGAGAACACTCGCAGGCTCACAGCAACGTCCGCCACATTTACACACAGAACTAACCACTCGTACCCACCGGATGGGATACGAACCCCGAGCAAAAGGCAAATACCTCCGCTTAAACACAATAACAAGTGATCTAAATATAGAACGATAGTGCTAACACGAGCAAACACATTGGTTGAAAACTTTTTAGAGTAATGGAAACAATACGCTCTTCAATTCTGTGTGTGTCAACTCTGGAAAATCATTACGTAGCGGCGGCAATATTTTACAACATCTTTTATAAAGAACCCTAAAGGAAAAATATCTCAAAGTAAACGATGAAAACAAAAAAACGTAGTATTTGTCGGTCGATGGTAGTGAAATAATGTGAGATAAAACATTAAAATAATGTTAAATAAATATATAAATTTTTACTATAAAATGAATCCACGTATAACCATAAGTATTTGATAATAAATCAACAAATCAACATAGATTTAAATTAATTAAAAAGTTGTAATAATAAATTCTTAAATAAATTTATTTCCTTTAACAAATTAACATATAGGTTTCAATTAATTAAAAAAAATAGTTTAATGCGAAATTCGCCAACGTTTCGGTCGACATTGCAGTCGCCATCATCAGGAAGCAATTATCTACAAAGTAGTTGTAATATAAATTCTTAAAATAAATTTATTTCCTTTAACAAATTAACATATAGGTTTCAATTAATTAAAAAAAATAGTTTAGTAATAAATTTTAAAATCTATTCATTTTTTTATTATAAAAGGACTCTGCTTTTAACCATTAGTTTTTGATAATTTTCAAAAAATAAACATAAATTTACAAATAAACATAAATTTAATTATTAAAAATATTAATTCATAACAATATTATTAAAAAAAATTTTGCGGCCGCAAAAGTTTTTAAATAATATTGTTATGAATTAATATTTTTAATAATTAAATTTATGTTTATTTGTAAATTTATGTTTATTTTTTGAAAATTATCGAAGCAAATGGTTAAGAGCAGAGTCCTTTTATAATAAAAAAATGAATAGATTTTAAAATTTATTACTAAACTATTTTTTTTAATTAATTGAAACCTATATGTTAATTTGTTAAAGGAAATAAATTTATTTTAAGAATTTATTATTACAACTACTTTGTAGATAATTGCTTCCTGATGATGGCGACTGCAATGTCGACCGAAACGTCGGCGAATTTCGCATTAAACTATTTTTTTTAATTAATTGAAACCTATATGTTAATTTGTTAAAGGAAATAAATTTATTTAAGAATTTATTATTACAACTTTTTAATTAATTTAAATCTATGTTGATTTGTTGATTTATTATCAAATACTTATGGTTATACGTGGATTCATTTTATAGTAAAAATTAATATATTTATTTAACATTATTTTAATGTTTTATCTCACATTATTTCACTACCATCGACCGACAAATACTACGTTTTTTTTGTTTTCATCGTTTACTTTGAGATATTTTTCCTTTAGGGTTCTTTATAAAAGATGTTGTAAAATATTGCCGCCGCTACGTAATGATTTTCCAGAGTTGACACACACAGAATTGAAGAGCGTATTGTTTCCATTACTCTAAAAAGTTTTCAACCAATGTGTTTGCTCGTGTTAGCACTATCGTTCTATATTTAGATCACTTGTTATTGTGTTTAAGCGGAGGTATTTGCCTTTTGCTCGGGGTTCGTATCCCATCCGGTGGGTACGAGTGGTTAGTTCTGTGTGTAAATGTGGCGGACGTTGCTGTGAGCCTGCGAGTGTTCTCGAGTTGCTCTAGTTTCCCTCTCAAAAGCGGAATGTAGTTGACGTTACGATGCATCGGTGTGGGGGTTATCTCTAAGTTAATTGTATCAATCGTGGAATTTCGCAACCAGTATATAGAGCGAATAAGAGAGATAAAGAGAGAGAGAGAAAGAGAGAGAGATATGAAGAGAGAGGTTTTGTATGTTTTTCATTAATTGTTTTACAATTGTGAGTTAGCGCACATACTTTTTAATAATTGTAATTAGATTTATTTTTTAAATACATTGTAATTTTATCCTCCTAATTTTGCTTCACAACGATTATACACTAAAAGATTCCTGTGAGGTTAATAAAAGTATATATATATATATATATATATATATATATATATATATATATATATTTCTTAATGCATGTGGCTGTAGAGATGAAATTGATGGTACTATCTTCTTTCCACCCAATGGTGCTATGATGAATATTTGTCTGTGTGTTCGCTAGCTTTTTTTTTATATTTATTTTTTCTAGTTCAATTGTGATATGTGCTTACTTTCATATACAATGCTTGGGGTGTAATGGAATTTTCTGCTTCATTGGGGTTAGTATTGAAAGGGTACTTTGATAAATATGTTTTGAATTTTGTGTCTTGTATAGTATTTATCTATCATTCATGCATATATTCGTGTGTCATTGTATCTCGGTGAACTTATGTTTTGTGGAATATGAGTGTTAAGTTGGCTAGTGCGATTTCTTACATTGTATGTATTTAAGGTTTAGGAATAGCTAATATTATGTTACCATGTTGTCTTCCGGCCTGTTTTCACTTAAACTATGAGATTGCTAGCCTGGTTTAACGTACATGTTTGATTTTTTTAGATGCGTCTTTTACAATAATAACATATTGGTTGCGCAATGGCAACCCCTTCTGTCTGTGAAGTACACGTCTGGCAACTCGTGCTGGGCTGCGGTGGTCGGCGGAGTTTAAGGTCTTTATATAGGTTTGTGAAAGTGATGGAGAATATTCTATTAAGTGTGTTGTGTTTAGCTACTATCGGTGCTGCTGTTTATATATTACAGTTCTCGTTGTTAATCAATGTAAATTTAGATTTAAAATAAGTATAAAGGTTTCAAACATGATGGTGGAAACATCCTGGAAGTCGTGTGTGTGTGTGTGTTACGATCTAACCTTGTGTTTCGATACATATGTGGGACAATGTGTGCTACTGCGATGATTATCATCCTTCATCCGCGAGGGAATTGGTCTTTGAAGCTTCATCTTACTGATCTATTTGCGTTTTTTTCACCTTTCTGTGTTTGTAATGTCTGAACTTTGTTTACTTTTTGAAGTGATTCCATATTATTGGTAATTTGGTTTGCTTTTTAATTGTATATTTATATCTATATGCTTCTGGATAACCTAAGTCATTGTTAAGTGCATATTTATGTAATATTTCAGTTTGTAACCACTGGATGTTTTATTATTATTACTTCATTATGTGTACAGGCAACTAGTGGTGACAGTATGGTTCTAGATATACGACATACCCGAGGATTTTTTTTTATATGTTTCGTATTAAATTGTTATAATTGTATGGTTGGTATCTAAATATACATAATTCCGTATTTATCGTTTCTTGTCACTACGTAACACTTGAGCAAACATCAAATTTCTTACACTAATCCATTTTTTCTCAACTTGTGTGCGAACATACATAATTAAAATGATTTGTGCGAACAAGAGTTCGCAATTCCTTTCAATATACTTAATTATAATGCGGAATCTCTCTTCCATATGGGTTTTTAATGTCGCACGCTTCATTATATTCATTTAGCTTAGTCCTTTAACTTTTACACGTCTTTAACGATTGATTCTCTTTTTAAAGTCTGTGTCTTTAACTCTTTCTATTTCACATGTATGTTATTAGGGATTGTGACTATTACCATCGAACGTTTTGTGTTGGGGAAGCGATGTCTGATCTTTCTGAATGCGTTTTTTTTTACGCTAGGTATTTTAAATTTTTAAATATATATTTATACTTAATTGTACTCTCATGTGTTTACGTCAATATTTACCTAATTTTCTGTTCAGTTTAGACTTTTGAAATTTCTCTTTTGGTTCATTCTCCTGTCATGTTTTTTGAGGCTGTGATATTTATTGTATTGTTTCTTTTATATATTACTTTCAGTTATGGCGGTTACACCTGTTCTTATTGGCATACGTGTGTCTTTTTAGTACAGCATCTGTAGTATATGAAATGTAATTTCTCCTGACCATCTCTGTGGGTTTATGAAGTGTCTGGGTTTGAGTCTTATGATCGTTTCGATGTAGGTTGCAATATGCCTGTAGGCGTTGTTTTGGTTTTTTCGAGTTGACTTGTTATTTTTGGTAACTATATTATGATAATATTAAAGGATTATATATGTGATGGTAGAATTTCAAGGAACGTTTATGATGAGAATTATACAGTTTTGTTTGTGTACACGCTTCAGTTACTTCATTACTTATTATTAGTATTATCCTGACACTATGTTTATTTTAATGTAAAGATATTTTATATAAAAGAGAATTGGTTATTTTATGTCTGGCAATACATGGATTAGCACTAGTAGGTAGTACATAGTTGGTGGGCAATGAGTATTCGTACACCACATGTTTACTTTCATGTAATTATTATTTCCTTCTTTACTCCTTGTCACTTGAAAGTCGTTGTCGGGCTTCGTCGTTCACGTTACTTAGTTTAAAGGCATGGGTGGTGTAATTAATAGTTTGCAAGGCATCCTTGTTGTTTTAGATATTTTGATATATTATTTTTTTCTTGTTGGAGGCTTGTTTTCGGGGGGGCGGCTGCGTGTGTGTTATTACCGTCTGCCCCTCCGGCATGTGAATGTTACTTACTGGTGACCTCACGAGGTTCGCCGAGGCGACTGACCATCGTCGAAGCGGTGTTTGCTATGTCTGTAAACGATTTTGGCTAAGTGGTTATTAATATGAATATCATCGTGTGTTCTTTCACAAACATTACTGGTGTGTTCTATTCTGGTTTCGTCGGAATGGGATTATAGTGCTTCTTATGCTTAATGGAATGCATTGTAGTAGAATATATATTCTTACCTGAACCAGTAACCTTTTATTTTACGTTTTGTTATTAACGCCAGAGCTTCCTATGCTTATTGGGTGTATTTATATAGGTTATTTGTTTTATTTACCCCGATATATCCTTAATTGTTATTTACTAGTATGAAGTCTATTGTTGGTCTCTGTTTATTCGTCTACCATATATAGAGATTGTTTTTTTATCTAGCCTTGATGGGAAATTAACAATAATCTTATAAGCATTTACAACATGACTCATATAATATTCTTTCACTCCATATTTAGAACACCACACACTATGTAATGAGCGAAAGGGAAGGATGTATAACACTTAATATTTTTTGTATGAATATTTAATATTGATGGTATGACTATTTCAAATTAGTTAGCGGTATATTGGGGTCTTTATACTTGCAATGATACATAGTTTATTAGAATAACATGCTATGTTTATAGCCGGGAACTAGTTTACTTATATGAAAGATAAATTATTCAGAGCTGATGATAAGCATATGTATTACAGAGACCGTTAAAACGACTTATGTTTATATTCCTACAAAGTTTGACTGTATAAACCTGCAGGTATTTAGTTTAGGGTTTAACACGTTTTACTTACATATATATATTATTTAATGGCTATACATACACTTTATTACTATATTTAATAACGTCTTGTGGCTATATCGCTTTGTACTTCCTATTTATTGCCTACACAAATGCTATAACGAATTTTATTTATTACTGAATGTATACTAGCTGGGCTAGCACTAAAGACTCGTATGTGCGTCTTTTTAACAAATGGGAATAGCATGTTTTGTCTCTGGTGTTGTGCCGTTCGTTCGCGAGGCCTTATGTGGGCTGTGGTGTATTTTCGGTTGCTTAATAACATATTTTGATTATGTAGGTATTTATGGTTATTGATATTTATTTGTGTTGTCATTTATCGAGCCGTGTCATTTGGTGTGTTGGAGAGTGTGGTAGTTTTATAGTAATGTTCTCGTAGATAGATTTTTTAAAGACTGGTTTTGGTTTATTGTGATTTACTTATGTGTGGTATTTGGGGGGTCCGTCCTTATTTTTTTCATCAATGTGTAACTGAATTAGTATTTTTATAACCTTTCTTGCTGTCGATTGTTTATTTTATTACGTCATATCTTTGTTTTCGCGTTTGTTTTATTTTACGTATAGGGATTTTTACTCTTTGCATCATGCTGTCTCAATAAGCGATTTTATTATTTCATGGGAGTTTTCACTGCATTGCGCTGTATTGCGTTTGTGAGTGTATTTTGATTGTTTTTGTTATGTTTTAAATGGTTTTTTTTGTTATTTATGGTATTTTTTTTTGTCACATGCATTCGGCGGTTTCATGTATTACTGGGCTGTACGTTTTTTTATTGTGTTCCACGCTTAGGCTCTCCTGCAAGCTACTATAGCACGTGGCGGGCCAGGGTCGACAAACAAAACTTTCTTTTCGTCGCACCGGGAATTTGAAAACAGTTTTCCGAGTGCGTCTACGGAGTACAGACGTGCGCTCTCGCTTTGTAATATATTTTATAAATTTACTTATCGTTAAATGCTGACGGTTGTGCGGGTTGCTGTCCACACGGCGTATATAGGTGTTACTATTTTTAATATATCTTTTCGTCTGCGTTTTTATTTTTAATTACACGTCGCCGTGTTGGAGTGGTTGCATTCCGGTGAGTTTTTCCTTTATGTATGCTTATTTTCGGTGCGCGAACAGGCTACACGGTCGTTTGTTCAACGTTTATTTATATTTATTTGTTACAAGTCGCCGGGGTGGGCGGGATGCGTTCCGGTGCGTTTTTATTTTATGTATGCTTATTTGCTATTTTTTTTATTACCTCGGTGACATACGTAGTTTGTTTTTATCGATCGTGCCGCAGCTACATTTTATTTTTAATTACTTAACGCTTCGTGTTAACTGCAGGGGTTTCTTAATACATTCCTGGTCGCCGGCGCACGCTTCCAGCACGGCGTTTATAATGCTTAACACATTGGCCTGTAAAAATATTATAAAATTTAAATATGCTTATTACTTCAAGCGTTTTTTTACGTTACGTTTCTCGCTCTCCTCTGTGACATTAAAGGTGTCGGTGTGTATATGTGGCACTCCATTTAGTCTTAGCCAGTATGGCGGGGGTTTTTAAGCATGGCTGCAAATGATTTAGGCATAGCTAGTATGGTTGGGGTTTCTTTTAGGCATACTTGTGGGGGTGGGTGTTTTAAGCATACTAGGAGTGGTGGTGGCACCTATAGTTTATTTTTTTTATTACCTCGGTTACATACGTAATTTGTTTCTGACGATATTGCCGCAGCTACATTTTATTTTTTCATTACTGAACGCTACGTGTTAACTGCAGGGGTCCCTTAATACATTCCTGGTCGCACGAGCGGGGCTCTCAGCACGGCGTTTTTAATGCTTAACACATTGGCCGAGAGCCGATTACTACACATTGTTTGTATAATATTTATTTCTTACTTGACGTACAATAATAGTAACTATGCTTATTACTTAACTTTCTTTACATACTTTTAAGTTTTACCTATGCTTATAACACTAAAACATATTCGTGAGCGGGCCGCTCCCGCTTTGTAATATATTTTATAAGTTTACTTATCGTTAAATGCTGTCGGTTGTGTGGATTGCACTCTACACGGCGTACATAGGTGTTACTATTTTTTAGTATATCTTTTCGTCTGCGTTTTTATTTGTTACATATCGCCGGGGTGGGTGGGGTGCGTTCCGGTGGTTTTTATTTTATGTATGCTTATTTGCTATTTTTTTTTATTACCTCGGTAACTTATGTCAATCGTACCGCAGCTAATTACTTAACGCTACGTGTTAACTGTAGGGGTCCTAACTATGCTATCCTAATATTATATAATTTAATTATGCTTATTACTTAAAGCATTTTTTTAAAGACATTATTATGCTTATACTATTGTGTGTGGGGTTATAATTGCGCAGTTTATGAGTGACGCTCCAGCGGACAACTTCTTGCTCTCTCTGCGCGGGATTTTTGAGGTTATGTTTCTTTAGTCATAGCTGGTATGGTGGTGTTTGTTTTAAGCATACTGGTGGTGGGGGTGTGGTAGACATAGCTGTTATGGTGTCTTTTTTGAGGTTATGTTGCTCCCAGGTATTTAGTCATAGCTATTATGGTGGTGTTTGTTTTAAGCATACTGGTGGTGGTGGGGGTGGGGTAGACATAGCTAGTATGGAGCTTTTTTGGGGTTATGTTTCTCTCAGGTATTTCGTCATAGCTATTATGGTGGTGTTTGTTTTAAACATACGCTGGGTGGTGGGGTTGTGGTATTTGCTTTTCGATATTTAAACATGGCGGGTTATTTTCCAAATTTAAATATGACTATTGGAAATTTAATTTTGGTGGTTTAGGCATAGCTCTTATGGCGGGGGTTTCTTTTAGGCATACTTGGGTGTGTGTGTGTTTTAAGCTTACATCATGGCGGCATAGGTATGGCGGGGGTTTTAAGCATACAACATGGCGCCTATATTATGCTTATAATATGACGTGGGGATTTTATTTCCACCTCTGTATATTCCTTGTGCTTGCTCCTTTCCTGTACGCAGCGATGGCCTGACCTTGTTTCTCTGTGGTAAACACTTTCACTGTTACACAGCAGGTAAACACGTTCCTGGTCGCACGAGCGAGGTTTCCAGCACAGCGTTTGTAAAGTTTATCACATTGGCCGAGAGCCATTTACTACAAAGTGTTTGTAAATATGTTATTACATTTAAATATGTTTATACATTGTTTACGCAATATTATATATTTTAACTATGCTTATTTTACTCGACGTAATAGTAACTGTGCTTATTACTTGGCGTGTTGCACACACGCACTGTTGTTTTTAAAGACATTATTATGCTTATAATATGATGTGGGGATTATAGTTGCGCAGTTTACGAGTGACGCTCCAGCAGGCAACATCTCGCTCTCTCTGCGCGGGATTTTTGAGGTTATGTTTGTTTTAGTCATAGCTAATATGGCGGGTGGGGCTTTTAAGCATGGCGGCTTGTTTTCGAAAGTTAACTGTTTAGGCATAGCTAGTATGGCGGTATTTTTTTTAAATTTAAATATATCGGTATTTTATTTGTTTTCATTATTTATATATGGCGATTAAGCATACTCGGAGTGGGGGGTTGTAGACGTTTATTTTCGAATACAACTTGGCGGTTAGGCATATTTAGATATGGCGGTTGTGGAGTGGTGGGGTTTTATAGACATATTTTTTTAAGACATGGTGGTTAAGCATAATGGTGGGGGTTTGCTTTAAGCATACATCATGATGTCAATTGTTTTAAGCATACCACATGGCGGCGGTTGTGGAGTGGCGGGGCTTTTAAGCATGGCGGTTTAAGCATAGCTAGTATGGCGGGGGTTTCTTTTAGACATACTTGGGGGTGGGGGGTTTATTTTTCGAAATTTGGACATGGCGGCGATTGTGGAGTGGTGGGGTCTATCGGCATAGCTAGTATGGTTGCATTTTTTAAGACATGTCGGGTGCTTTTCGAAATTTTAAAGGCATAGCTTCTTTAAGGCATATGTTCGTTATTTAATTCCCCATACTTCATATGGTCCTGTGGTCTAGTGGTCAAGGCGTCCGTCTCCTCGACGTTGGTGCGTCCCCGGGATCGAATCCACCTAGCGCCCAGGTTTTTTGTATACAATTCCCCACATTCGGAGCGACGGTGGCGTGCTCTGGTAACTAACGGTTGAACTAAGATGGCGGCCTACCAGCGCGCCCTGGTAACCATCTGTCAACAACAATGGCGGTCCCCACGTGACAAGATGGCGGCGCCCATGAAACAAGATGGCGGCCCCCAGGCTGTTACTGGGGCCGGTGTTTACATTTCTGTGTTTACATCTGTCACAGTAACGGCTTACTACTCCTACTAATATCAATTAAAGGAATTAAATCTGTAACCCTTAGTTAATAATATTTTTAATTGTCAGTTTTGAATTTAATTAAATGGGTTCGTATTTCTTTAGTTCTTGGAAACTTTAGTGTACTAAAATACATAAAGCTATATTTTCCAGCTTTTTAAACATTTGCTAGAATTTTAAAAATTATTATTTTAGTTATTTATGCAGGTTCTTTTTAGAATGTGGTAAACTGGCTAAATTATGTCTTCCTAAATCATGAATGGCAATTTCCATAATAGCTAAACATAAAAAAGCATGGCTTGTATTTTAGAACATTTGTATTCTTGCATTTCATACAATGATGTAGAAAACAAGGGAATAATTCCATAAGCATGACAAAAAAAATGTTCACACATAAAGTACAAATGTGGGCAAGGGGGGGAAATTTAGTTAAAGCAGTAAAAGTGTTTGGTAAACAAATAGAATTTTGGGTTAAAATATTAACATGCACCAATTTCTGTGTAGTTGCAGGGATGAATGTTCTATGTAAGAATTGTATGCAGTGCTCACAGTTGGGAATATTATACATGATTGCTGAACCTAATACTTGAGTAGCGAGCAAATAGTCACTCTCATCCCATACCAATCTCTCTAACCACTCATCCTCCCTACAGGCTGACTGCTCGTGGACACCCCTGTGCAGGCACTGCTCCTGAATACAGGCGCTGTGAGCTTCACCCCCACTCTCTAGGTCCCTCAGCTAGCATCCCGTTACCACCCGCCTGCATGTTGCTCGCAGCCAGTAGCGGCCCAATGGACATGTTGACTCCCTCGCATGTAGCGGGGAGGGGAAACATTGTTACGATTTATAACGTGGGGAGAACTGGGTTCGTAAGGGATAGCTCATTTAGGTTTATTTGCAGTTATATTGATTACTAATATTTACATTAATAATTAATAATTGTACTTAAAAATGTACGATTACAAATGACTGGTACATAAAATTGTTTATTCTCAAGTCACTCTTTTTCCGTTAATTTCCGCTGTTCGCACTTCTCACTGGAGCTAGGCTCGACAGTGGTTCGCCCTGTACCCCGTGCCTATCCACACACACAATCTCGCGCCACTTAGTCGCACTCTCTGGATACAGTCGAACTCCGAGTCACGCCACTCTCAGGGGCTCTCTCTCCCTCTTCGCCGCTGTCGCACTTCTCTTCGCTCGCCGAACTCTCGGAACTCAGGAACTGCCGCGGCACTCGTCGCGAAACTCTCGTCGCACTCACGGCACTCACAACACTCACGGCACTACACGGGACTCTCGCGCAGGCCAGTGTCACTGCTTAAGTACTGGTGGGTCGTCTTTCCAGAACTGACGAGAGCAGCTGTGACGAGTCGCGTCATCCTGGGCCTACCCGACGCGAGGCCTGAAACATCGAGAATAGCGTCGCTTGTTCTCGCCACTTTGCGCGGCGGCCCGCGGAATTTCCAAGGCCGCTCAGCGATGGATAACATATCGCGTGGGGTGGTGGGGGAAGGGGGGTAGCGACGACCCTTGTAAACCGCCAGGCACGCGTGGCATGCCTTACGTCAGTGTACGGTGGCTGTGCAGGGCCACCAGCCAGCACCGAACCTGGCGCGTGTCGCGGTCCTGTCTGCGTTCGTAACAGTATCCTTCACACCGAGCTTAGCGCGTCGATGGCCTGACGTCGTACACGATATAATAGACATATTGCAGTTTAACAAATGTGTGCTGCTGCTGTTCAGGCTGCCCGAGACAGCGAGGATGCCGAGGCGGACCGGCGACCATGGGCGCACGCGCGGGTAGACGACCGCGCGCCCTCTGCGCGGCATGGGGCGGGCGAGGGCTGAGAGCCCGCCGCGATGCCTGCCGACGGCGAGCAGCAGGAGGTGGCGCAGTGCTGCGGCGACTGCCGGCGGCTGCACGGGCGCGCGGCCAGCCTCGTGGAGGTGCTGCGCTCCGTGCTGCTGAAGGTGCAGGCGGCGCGCGGCCACCTCGAGCTGCAGGTAACACCTTCTTCTCTCTCGTTCACATCTCATCCCGATACGTTTCTGTGTTTCAGCAAGTGTTCATCACACATGTTCAATATCCTCGGCAAAGGCTGTACCCAAAATGGAATCTGACACTTGACACAAGGTTTAACAATGCAAAGCTAATCTCGACCATCTTGTGACTAATGTGTTAAAAGATTAAGTAAACTGTTTCTGTGCCGAAAATGTACTACTATTATTTTTCCGTCATGAAGGTGCTTGCAGAATGTGTTCTGTAACATACTTGTAGCTAATTGTTACATATTGCTACACACACTCTTCTTCATTGATGCAATGTAAATGTCCCCTTAACATAACTTTGGGAGACTGGTGGATCTGTTAGTTTCAAATGTAAAAGAATAACAAATGCGATTTCGTTTATATAAAAGTGCCTCTATATTTATTTTACTATTAATTAATTAAATATAATCCATATAAAATTAATTAAAGAATTAAAAAAGGTAACTTAATGTACATATATGCTTTGCCACAGCTGTTAAAATTATAACATTTAATGTATGGGTTGACAAATAAATCAAAACTACAACATTTAAAGTATTGACCGGCCTTAATTAGCATATTAATATTAGGTTTCATTGGGCATAGTTAAACAGAATCAGAAACAATGGGTCAAAATAAACAATCGCAGACAATTTATTTTTAGTGCTTAGAGTTATTAAAGTTCCGTAAGAAATGGTTTCAGTTATTCCAGTATCTTTAACGGAGTTATCTAATCGTCACCCTGCAGGACCCTGTAGGACTGGATATCTTGTTTAGCTGGCCTAAGGTGATGTGTTACATGGTACAAGGGCGCCTTAGCCATCCTGGATCCCCGAGGAAGGAAGCGAGGATGCGGTAGTCATGTCCGCTCCAGGCTCTTGAACCCTGTCTGTGAACAAGCCCAAATCCGACATGGTCAGAACTGGTTCACAGACAGTCAGTAAATTGGCAAAAAATGCCCACTAAAACGGCGATGGCCGGGGAATAAAAGATTGGCAGAAACTCACCAAACAGGGAGTGGCTCCTAGCGCTCAGAGAGGTAGCCCGCCAGGATGCGAAGCTCGCGAACACGCGCGGTTGCCTAGACATTTCAATAAATTAAGATAATTAATATATTTAGCTAAGTATAACTATTTCTACTAGGCATGCAGACTGACTAATCACTGGTTAAGAATAGAGTTCAGGGACAACATCCCTTGACTAGCCAACTACATTTTCGTACGACGACCGGACTGAAGTCTTGCTGTCTGATGGCCGATGATCCGAGGTGGTCAGTCTGCTAGCGCGGCATGGAGACCCTGCATGGCGGTAGCGACTCGTAATTAAAAACAGACGATGGCATTCCAAAGAAAGGCTTCCGGGCCGAAAGGTTCCGAAGATTTCCGAAGGCGTGGTCAAGAAGTACTGACTTCGATATCTCGAAGTTGGTGTTAGTGGCCGATCGCAGCGCTACCTACTGAGGGGTGTCCGAAACAAGGAGATATCGACTCGCGAATGTCTCACACGAGGCGACTTCGAAATCATGAAGCTTATGGAGGGGACTAGTGCAGCGCTCTGGTGGCTTGGAAATGAATTACGGGACACTGTTTGTGGCGTGAGGAACCATGGGGCAGGTTTTTAGCAGGTGTTCAAACAGCCAGGGGAAATACCTCGCAAATCCGCCACGAGAGGGCAGAGGCGGTACTTTCGAAGAACGATGGGTTTCCTTGACTTCAGCCGGGGTTATGCCGGTCAGTGAACTGGGCCGGGTTTCCTGGAAAGGCTGGAGAAGGAGGGGGCGGGGGAAACTGCACTATGGCCAGAGACGTGCCGAGACGTCGAGAAAAACGACTCGCGGGTGTGCCTCTAGGCTGCTTGTCTCAGGAAAGCTCCGAGAAAATTAGGCTGTGGGAAAACGTAGAGATAAGCCGTCTTGATCATGGCTCGGAGGAGAATTACAGGCGACGGACGTGTGTTAAAGTGAGGATAACACGAGCGCACCTGCTAGCTCGCCAAGACTCGACAAAAATCAGATCTACTGCTGGGTACAGATTGGGGAGGCTAGTCTGACAAAGATTAAATGTGCATGAACAGAGAGCGGAAAAAGTTTAAGTTTTAGCTGCAAAGTTACTGGTAAAATGTATGTTTCAAAATTCAAATTCGAAAGTGTGCTAAAAAATGCTAATTGGCAGCACAGTATGTGGAATAGAAGACTGCATTATACAGGGAAATTAAATGGTTTGCAAACCAAAATTTACCAATTTTGTTGTAGTTTTGACACAGTCGAGCATTTTTAAATGATCTAGATAAGCAATTTTATTTTTTTTCTGTATGACAGAAAATTTAAACCAAATGTAGCGAGGTGGTTTGGTATGTATTGTGCAGTATGTATTGTGCAGTGATATTAAACCCCATTTTGAATCTCGGTCTTTCAATTGAAAATTCTGTTATCCATTTTTTCCCAAAATCTCTTCAGTCAACTGCTGTGATGGTTCACTAATATAGGCCGTGCCTGATAACTCGCCACAGCAGTCCTAGCCTTGGCCATTGTGTGCATCTATCGAGTATCCCTTTCGGCTTGGCCTACGGGTGTAGAAAGTTCTCAAAATTCATATTACTTTGGGAACATTCTGGAGACTTATTTAAGATTATATAAATTCCACATACAAGGTTTTTTTTAGCTATATGTTCTCGAAAATTCCAAAATACATAGAGCAAAAATGTTTTGAATGTTTTCTACTCAATACATCCCACATTTTCGTATACATTTGCCCGGTGCAGGTACGTAGCTCTGAGCCTTGCTTTCATTAAAAGCTGTCACTAAAATATCATTTTCATTTATATTTTATAAGTTAATGACAGTTTATAATGAAACCACTAGTTATTTCAACCAAAGCCACACCCGGAGGTGATGCACGAGCTGTGCGGTGGGTCAGCCAGACTGGAGCTGTCACGCTCGAGGCTCGACCCCATGAGTCATCCTCCTGACCTGCCGTGACTCAGTCGATCACCTTCCCCTCCCTGCACCCCTATCACCCTCCACCCGTCTCCCCCTCCTTCGCCCCATGACCTACGCATCGGGCTGCCGAGTGTCAGTGGGCTGGTGAACGATCGGCCCGAGAAAATCTCGCGTAACTGTCCTTCGTCCTCCCAAAACAAGAAACGTAACGTCCCCGACACTCTGTGCACTCTGCGTAAATATTAGAAAAATATTTACTTGTAGTAACTCGCGCAGAAAACCAACTCGACCCGAACACCGCCCACGATCCAAATGCCGGGCCAATAAACAGCAAAATTAAATGTGAACGCAATGTCTTCACCAAACAAGACCCTATGTAGGAGATGGCTAAATACTGAAATAATTTACAAATTCAATGTAACATACTTTATATATGTTTAAAATGTTTACAAAGCACTGAAAAACTGCCTGAGAAGTTTCTTGGATATAGAAATACTTTGTATGCAAAATTATGCCATGCATTAAAAATACTATGTATAATAAAATACTTAACATACTACTTACTATAAAAGTTATTGGCCACACTAGAGTTCACTACTACAGTATACGAAGATTGTATTGGGAGGAGTTCCTAAAAAAAAAAAGGTCACGCGTTAATTCGTAGAAAACAGCTTCGCAGATATTTGTCCGGACGAGTGTCTGCAGCACAAACAGTGACCCCCACTATGGTACATACAAGTAGGAGCCGAAGCTCGGTACACCTTTTGCCAAGTCTTCAAGCAGAAACTTGTTAAACAAAAAAATTGGTTGTCTGTAAAGTCGGTTTACGGACAATAGTTTAACGTGACAACGTCATAACAAAACATTGATGAAATGATTGCATACTTTTATGAATAAAATTGAATCATTTTTATTTTAATAATAAAGAATAAACACTTATAATTATAGTAGTAATCAGATTTTTAAAATGCAAGAATAATTAACCTTTATTGCCGAAATTGTTGTTGTAATAAGCAATGAAAACCACATTAACTTTTCACTTCACTTTATAAACAGTCGACGAAACAGTTCACGTGTAGATGACTTGTAATTAATTTAAAAAAATGGCGTTTAGCTATAAAGTTTAAATATAATTATTAACATGTTTTAATGTAAATTAAAATGTAATCAAATATCTATAATTAATTATATGAATCACCATAATTTTTTAGTAAATTGTAACATAACCTATTATTACTGCACTCGCCGACAGCCTAACGGAACAATGAGCGTAACGGGACGCAGTGTAACGGAACAATGTGCGTAATGGGACACATTTCGTGCGTGCAGCCGGCGTTTGGATTTATTAGACGTTGTCACGTCAAAACAATCATGTCCTCCGGCTGAATCACGTGATGTGTAGTCCCCACCAACAAGGAGGAGAGAGAGGGGGGTGCTGCTGGGAGCTGCAGGAGGTGGGGGAGGCCGCGCGCCTGGCCGAGCAGCTGCTGGCGGACTGCCGCGAGCTGGCGCGGCGGGACCGCGCCTGGCCGCGCGGCCGCGGAGTGCTGGCCGCGGCGGGCCGCGCGCGGCTGGCCGCGTGGCGCGAGCAGGCGTGGCGGGACCGCGCCGCCGCGCTCTACCTCACGCACCAGGCCGTGAGCGAGGTGCTGCGGCGCTACGACGTGGCCGAGCAGAACCACAACCACCTCACCCTGGAGCAGCTGCTCAGGCGAGTGTGCTGCCTCCTGGCGGACAACCTAGGGAAATACATTCCAATTATAACATTTATCATTACACGAGTATTGCATTAATTCAATCCTCACTAATATTATAAATGTCAATGAGAGTTAGTTAGTTTTTTGGTTACGCTTTCACGCAGAAACTACTCAACCGATTATCATGAAATTTTGTGCGCATATTTTCAAGGTTATATTAAAGGACATGGGAAACTTTTTATAAAAAAAATAACAATATTTTCTACGAAGAGCAAAAAAAAGTTATATTGGTATGTATGATCGTCCGACTGAGAGTTTGAGTAATTGAACGAAATTTAACGCCATCTGGCGTTTCCATAAGTAAATTAAATAATTCGCCAATCTAATACTGTAATACTGGCAATCAATTCGCTATTCAATTTAGTATAGCATCTGCTTCCACCTTTTTTTTTGTCCCTGCCAAACAATACTTAAACTTTTTTAATTTTTGAGGTTAGATATCTGTTTATTTTCTTCGGTGATGGTTGTTTGGCGTTTATGCTGAAGGTTATATATTTCTTTCAAGAGAATTTTGTAATTTAGTAGAAAATGTACTCAAGTTTTCCAGGACTTGCAAAAAAATTTGAATAGTGATCAGTGGTTGTGTGCAAGAGTAATATTGGCGCCAAAAAATTATATCGTTAATATTGTGACGTGACTCCGTCAGACGTCCCGCGTACTCCTATACACATAACAATAAATAACCTATAACATTTGGGGGGTGGTAGCTATTGGTAAGCATGGTACTCGAGATCAAGTCTTCTCCCTATACAGGAAGTGTAGGGTATACTTTATGTACTGAAAAGAAACATGATTAGTTCATTCAAGCACAGATTTTATTCACTAGGATAATAAAAAAAATAATAATAATCAAACAAATATTTGATTAACAAATTAATAATAAAACATTTAACAAAGGGATGGGATTAACGAATAATTAAATACATTAAATACACATTAAAGTGAAGTCAGCCGGCAAACAATTATCTCTACAACATGGCCGACGTCGCCTCTCCGCTGAGGAACAGAACACTTCCCAGTTACCACTACATACATACTTATAACCCGACGTCAATTTTTCCCAAAACAAAATAATAAATAATAGAGGTGGAACAAGACTACATTACTGTTTAAAAGATTAAGACGAAGATCGTCCAAGAAATGATCGTTGCGAACGAGCCATGGCCAACCACTTACCCTACTGACTTGAGGCGAAGCAAAGTTGTTTCAAACCGACGTGGACCCGGCTCCCAGAGAGGTCCCCAGGCAAAAAGCCTCGGCCCCTCCCTGGAAGGAGGTTTTAACTACAAAACTAGGCCATGCCGGAAAAACAAAAAAAAAAAACACACGAACACCGGGAAAACTTATCCACAAGGCAACTCGCGGTCCCCTCCCTTCCCACAAGGAAAAAAAAATGAAAAACAAATGAAGTCAGCTATTCCTTCTGCGCAGGCGCGAACGAGTTTCCCCCTCTCCCTCTTGCGCTGCTCGATTGTTAATTTTCCGTCTACGTTTCCAAACTCGGACGCAAGATGGCATCACTAATCAGGACAGAGTCCTCGAAACGCGTACTCAAAAGCCTCGCGCGACAAACAAGGGACTAGCGTAGCGCAGCAGGTTTTTCTGGAACGGCGTGTTGCAACCTCTCAGCGGGCCCTGGCCAGCAACCCGCGAGAATTAGCTAACCACGCAGCCTCGCAAAAGCCCGCGGTGCCTGTAAACTAATGTCGCAGCAACCTATATTCCAATACCCGCGTGTCGAAATCAACCGGCCGAGCCTGGAAACGTGCACGTACACCAACACGTAAACCTGACGAGAAACAAAAGTAAAATAAAATTTAAGAAAAAAAAAGTAATGAAATTTTCAGACCGTGACATTACCCTGGTCTACAAGGGCTTGTGCCCCACAAGCCATAAAAAAAAAATTCCTAACAATGAAAAAAAAAACAAGGGGCAAAGAATTACAAGTTAAATGCCTACTAGAACAAGACAGCGCACGAAGGTTAGGTTTTACCACAACAATTAATTCCAAAGTCTAAACTGAAAAAGTTAAACCAATACAAAATACAAAATAGCCCAGGAAATAATTCTTTCCTGTAAGAATCGATGGTGGCTGGCACATCGTAAAACTACTCGTACGACATACAACTAGGAGAGGCATGAACCGTGGACAGATCAGCCCTAGTTGAAGCTGGAGAGAAGAGTCCTTGAAGTGTGATCTGCAGCTCACACCCAGGATCCAGCCTTCAGAGCAGTTCTGCCCTCAGCCTGCCTTCCTCGCAGCATGTCATCGGGGATGTCTCCCCAGTGAAACTGAACAAACATTTCAACACCAGTATCAAAATCTCACCAAAGAACATACACGACACTGTCAAGCCTATTTAAACAAGTTAATTAGGGGGGGGGGATTATTTTTAACGTCATATCAAAACATTATGTTAATACAAGGTTGATAACAAACAAAAGTTAAGTATTCCGTTAAGTAAAACTGTGAAGTGGCCCTATTGAATAATTAGCAAACAATGTTTACATTTTATAAAGTGACTGATTAACACAAAAAGATCCACCCTACATTTAATCTTTATCAGTTCCATAAACAGCATAACTAACCAAGGATGAGTCCAGGGGCATGTTATTCTCCAACAACAACAACAAAGATGATCATAAATATGTCAATAAAATGAAACAAACACAGCTAAAGTAAAATGGGAGCTTGGCCTCCAAGAAAAACCAAGGAATGGACTATACAAGTCAGGAAAACAAAGGATAAACATCAGGAAAGGAACCTGAAATGTCCATAGGGTTAGGTGAAGTCCAAGGTCTTCATAACACGCCTCTGCAGCTACTAGCTACAGAACAGAGGAAAAAAAAAAGCATTGTCACTGATTGGCCGAGAGTAACTGATTTCTTCGTTCGGCACAAGTCGACGAAAACGAGCCCCATGCTGATCCGTTTCTTCATTATTTTAAGACAGAAAGTTCACATACACACAGCAACCGATTTGGGAAGGGGCTTCCACAGTATAACTCCTCATGAGTTATAAGCAGCCCACCACACAACAGGGGAGGAAACAGTAGTCCATCTCCCACACAAGTTCAATGGCTGCACAACACATGGTCCTCAGTCAGGAGGACATACATGGCGAAGGAAAGTTCTTCACATAACTTACGTAACGTAATCGTTGAAGTCTCTGGATGTGGTACATCGATGCACTGTCTCTTCTTCATGAAAGAAAAAGAAAACGTAAACACTTGTTGCTAACAACTCTGCCTCACTTGAGTCTGTGGAAAATGAATTACACTGTCTTCAGAGGCACGAGTACACACCGGTTTGGACAGGGGAGGGAATAGACCAGGAACAAGGTATCCCTACCCAGGTTAAATCAAAGTCGAGTGTAAACAAATAATTAAAAAAAAATTAACCCTAGCTTAATAATTGCTTTGACCCCTAGATTCATCCTCGATTGTTGTCTCTTTTTTTTTTTATTCTTTAAACAAAAAGTAAAACCTCTGAACTGAACAGTTAATTACAAAAACATTATAAATCCTAACTACAAAAGTGTTTAACAACTATGTGCCCTCCATGGGGTGAACAAATCAAACATAACCAACAATTCTGTTACTTAATCACACAGGGTGAGGTAAACATGAAATTCCTCACCTGACTCACTAACCAACTTAGACTTTAATCGACAATTCTCAGAAAATTTCTCACGTAAGTTAAAGGTTTCACTTGTAGTTGCAACATCAGTCTGTACAGTAGGTGAGATTTCCTCAGTTTTCCGTAATTTCCACTTGAGTGACAACCATTTCCATAGCAGAAAAAGAATGATACACATTATGACACCAAGTATAAATACAGTTATGCTTATCTCCATTGTTAACATGACATTTTCACTAAAAGCTGATACGCGGGGGAAGGTACCAATCCCCACTAGATAAGAGTTTCTTACAACAATTAGTAATAAAGTACCACCAATCACAAATAAAGAAATACTTTGTAAATGTTTTAACAAAAAGCTTACAACTTCCACCGGGTCTCGCAGCTGTAATTCGTCGGGCCTCGTAAAGGAACGTGAAACGACCAAATTCAAGTGAGGAATAACAGAAGGCCAATCCTCGTCTAAACAATCTTCTAATGAAGGAAAAACTGTGTGTGAAGATGCTGTTAAAGGTAAAATCTTTAGTTTTTTTAATTTTGACCAAGCAGCTGGAATCACGTGAATCATTTGAAATTTGGCTTTAGAAAGAAAATCACACGGATAAAGTTAATTAATTTTAAGTTCATCATTCATGTACAAGCGACAATCGCAAGGGACCTCAATGTCCACAGCGCCAGGTCGATCCGCAGCAGCTAAAAACAAGGTTTGGTTCTTATTTACTAGACACTGTACTTCTAGTTTACCAACAGGGTTAGTTAGAAAATACCGTTCAGGGCCAGCCTGCGTAATCATGAGGTGGGTTCCCGCATGGCATCTGTAAGCACACAGTTCACCAAGTTTCTCTGCAGTCACTCCCTGAAATAAAGCTTTAGGACATAGAGAACTTCCCATGGCATCACCTGAAAATCTGGGAACAAAACATAAACTGTCTTCGAAGGGACGACAATCCAACAAATTTCTACCCTGAATGGTCACCAGTTGCTTATTATTTACGGCTAAAAAGTTTGGCTCGTGCTCCAAGTGGCAAGTGTTATTTTTCCAGCGGAAAGGTACCGCAACAAACTGAAATAATTTCCAATTGGAATTAACATGAACAATAGGTATCTTAAGTTTGACATACAAGTTCTCCTGATAAATGTGACAGCGACAAATAGGCAAATGAAAATACTTTTGTACTTGGGCAACACTAATAGTTAAACAATTCTAAACAAAGATGGGTACAGGTTAACTATTTGAAAAGTCTTAAAAAAAAAAATATTAAACATACCCACAGGTACAAACCTCAATACCAAAACTAAATTATTTTACCAATAATCTCATCAATCAAATTTTAAATTATTCTGACGATCTGACCTCTGGCACCTGGTTCAAAAATGACTCCGACCTGAAATCGATGACTATCAACATGCTTCTAACTTTTTCAAAACAACAAAAGCCGATAGATGCCTAACATCCACCTCCTGTGGACACACCTTGTGGGACTCTAACCCAACAACAACAAAAAAAAAATTCTCATTTACTAAGGGTCGCCTACCCTGCGAACCCAGTCACAACCAGGGCCTCCATGCCCTCACGCTACAGCCCATTCCTCCAGGGTCTGTATTACATTACTCTCTATAGCTTCCTAAAATGGCATCATCAACAAATAAATTTCATCAACACAGTAACTACTCAATCGAACCAGGGCCATAGCCAAAATCAACAAAAATTATGTCTGTTATTTTTAACCATTATTTACTATTTAACTTGCTATCTTAATAAAACAATTCCTGAATCAACATCATAAAATTAGACTGCCCAAGAAAAAAAAATACTTTTCTTTATTCGCTTAAAATCTGCCTGTTATTAATAACCCACGAAAGCTGAAATAAAAATTGCATTAAACATCCTAGACAAAAATTTAACAAAAATTAATGAACAGGATAAGAAAAATAAAAATACTTTCACCTTAACATCTGCTAGGTTGTAGGCAGCAATCAGCAGGTTGGTCTCGTCGGGTGAAAACAGCAACTCCTCGAAACAACAGCTACTGGTGGTGCCATCAGATTCACTCTGATGTGCAGCCAGCAACACCATGCTCAGTCTTCTTAGTCGTCAGTCACAGGTCACCACTGAACTGAATACTGTAACACGACTTTCACAAAACCGATAAGAATCAAGCACAAACAAAACAACTTCATAAAAAAATTTTTCTCTGTATCACAAAGCCAAATCCAAATTTTTGTGTAATTAAAATAAACTTGTAAATAAATAATAATGCTTTAATACTTGTGTCAACAAATGTATAAGGGGCATCGTATTAAAAAAAAACTTATTAAAAATTTACTTATGTTGAGAGAATAAATTAAAACATTACATTCCAAGTAGAATAAACAAAATAAATTCAAAAATGCTCTATCATAACTGTCACCACTTACTCTATTATTTAACTTTATCACTTAAAATACTTTACTCAAAAAAAAAAATTTAAAAAAAAATTAACTCACTTCCATTATCATTAACACAATAAACTTGTTCATAAATTAATTCATTAAAATTCAATTTAATACGTAGGCAGGTACACTAACTCACTCTCCAACAATGATTTACACTTCCCTACTTCCTAACTTTAAAAACAATTCCTTAACTTAACCCAGGGAATTTACCTCCAGGGCAACCAAAACTTTCGCTGTAGTGCCTATCTCCTATAGGCCCACTACACAACAGGGGACTCTAACCCCACAAACCAAATTAATTGAAGTGGTACCCTTATCCCGTACGGGATAGCCACTTCCGGTACTACCATGGGGAACTCCTGCCCCAACTACTAACAACACAGGGTTCTCCCGACCCTTAACCAGTAGCCAGCCCATCTTCTATGGGTCTGCGCTACCGTCCCTACTCTCCCAGGGACACCTCAAATTGTCCCAGCTCATCTCCTATGGCTGGACAATCACAACAACTCTCTCATCTCAAAGACTGTTCCCCTGGAGTTCATTCCCTTAACCTACACAAATAAACAAACCTCACACTATTCTCAGAGCTAATCCCTTCTAATGTGTACCTCCTATAATTCGAAAAGAAAAGTTCAAACAAAATTAATTATTATCAAAACAAAAATAATTATAATGACAAATAAATAAATACTTTAAAATTATTAAGTTAACTCATAAAAAAAAAACTTAGACGGTGTGGTGTAGTCAATGACGCACATAAAATTAATCATAAAAAAAATAACTGTGAAACTCTTATCTGTCTGACGTCCAGCCGGCCGGTAAACACCGGGCCGGAACGATTCTTGCCGCGCCGTGCCGAGCCGTGTCGCGCCAGGCCGGAAACCGCTCAAGGTCAGCGCACAGCTGACCGTCGCGCCGCTCGTCACCGCTCCACGACACATGACTTTCCACGTCCGCAACAAGCACTGTCTATAACATTACTTAACACAAGTTTTAACATCGTTCCTAAAACAAAACTCCACACAAACTCTTAGATTCTTAACCGAATTTTAATTATGATAATTTTAAAAATTAATTAATTAATCATTAAACCGGCATTAGAATTTACGTAATTAAAACTTAATAAAACCTAATAGGTGACCTGAACGACCCGATGACTGACTGACTGACTCACTGACTTAACTTAACTAAACCAAAAACTTTTTATCCATTAAATTTAAACAGAACAACAGTAACATTACTAATAAAAATACGTGAAGCACAACGCAACACGTCCGCCGCGTGCTCCCACACGACCCTGCTTGCACTGCTCTATAATAAAACATTATTAAATTCGGGAGAACAAGAGAAAAGAGAAAAAAAAAAAATAAAGCACAAACAACCCTACAAGAGACTACCCGAAGCCTCACACCACTTGTGACGTGACTCCGTCAGACGTCCCGCGTACTCCTATACACATAACAATAAATAACCTATAATATTTGGGGGGTGGTAGCTATTGGTAAGCATGGTACTCGAGATCAAGTCTTCTCCCTATACAGGAAGTGTAGGGTATACTTTATGTACTGAAAAGAAACATGATTAGTTCATTCAAGCACAGATTTTATTCACTAGGATAATAAAAAAAATAATAATAATCAAACAAATATTTGATTAACAAATTAATAATAAAACATTTAACAAAGGGATGGGATTAACGAATAATTAAATACATTAAATACGCATTAAAGTGAAGTCAGCCGGCAAACAATTATCTCTACAACATGGCCGACGTCGCCTCTCCGCTGAGGAACAGAACACTTCCCAGTTACCACTACATACATACTTATAACCCGACGTCAATTTTTCCCAAAACCAAATAATAAATAATAGAGGTGGAACAAGACTACACTACTGTTTAAAAGATTAAGACGAAGATCGTCCAAGAAATGATCGTTGCGAACGAGCCATGGCCAACCACTTACCCTACTGACTTGAGGCGAAGCAAAGTTGTTTCAAACCGACGTGGACCCGGCTCCCAGAGAGGTCCCCAGGCAAAAAGCCTCGGCCCCTCCCTGGAAGGAGGTTTTAACTACCAAACTAGGCCATGCCGGAAAAAAAAAAAAAAAAAAAAACACGAACACCGGGAAAACTTATCCACAAGGCAACTCGCGGTCCCCTCCCTTCCCACAAGGAAAAAAAAATGAAAAACAAATGAAGTCAGCTATTCCTTCTGCGCAGGCGCGAACGAGTTTCCCCCTCTCCCTCTTGCGCTGCTCGATTGTTAATTTTCCGTCTACGTTTCCAAACTCGGACGCAAGATGGCATCACTAATCAGGACAGAGTCCTCGAAACGCGTACTCAAAAGCCTCGCGCGACAAACAAGGGACTAGCGTAGCGCAGCAGGTTTTTCTGGAACGGCGTGTTGCAACCTCTCAGCGGGCCCTGGCCAGCAACCCGCGAGAATTAGCTAACCACGCAGCCTCGCAAAAGCCCGCGGTGCCTGTAAACTAATGTCGCAGCAACCTATATTCCAATACCCGCGTGTCGAAATCAACCGGCCGAGCCTGGAAACGTGCACGTACACCAACACGTAAACCTGACGAGAAACAAAAGTAAAATAAAATTTAAGAAAAAAAAAGTAATGAAATTTTCAGACCGTGACAATATAAACAAAACATTTATATTTGAAAAGAGGTGCAAGTGAAAATGAAGGAGTATTTGTCAATAGATACAATCATACATACAGAACAAAGCACTTCTTATCCTGCGGAATTTTTTAATTCACTTAAACTTTCGAGTGTACCCTCACATAAACTTCAAATGAAACTAAATGCACAATTTATGCTTATGCGAAATATAGTTGCTCCTAGACTAAGTAATGGAACGAGGCTTCGGATCAAACACTTGGGGCAGAATATATTTGGATCCACTATTTTAACAGGGTCGGTAAAGGGAAAAGTGTTATCATACCTCGAATCCCAATTATCCCCATTGATCAACCGTTCCAATTAGAAAGATTTCAGTTTCCCTTCAGGCTTAGTTCTGCTGTTACCATCAACAACAAAGCGCAAGGGCAAACATTGCAGGTATCAGGGGTGCATTTGGAAAAGCCGTGCTCTTCCCATGGCTAACTGTTCGCGTGTGTCCAATGCAAATATATTCACATTTGAACCAGATAGAAAAAAACATATAACATAGTATACAGGAGCATCCTAAAATAATACTCTGATTTAAGCTCTTTTAAAGAAAAATAAATTAATATACGTTAATACTTTAAACATTTAAAATGTTAGTATTTTTTTTGTAATAGTACATATTTTAATAAAGCATGTTTTCAGTTTTTAAGCCAAATTGTATGTTGGAATTTTTAAATACTGATGATCCCAGTCACGTAAAAAAAACAATTAACATTTTTTTTGCAATGATCTTTGATACTTATTTAAGGAATCAACGCGAGCGAAGGCGGGTAAAGTTAGTATTTTTTAATAAAATTTAAAGTGTAAATGTTTAGAGATTGAAACTTCGTACAAGACACAATCAAAAAAAAAAAAAAAGCTGTCTGGAAAGTCGGTTTACGGACAATAGTTTAACGTAACAACGTCATAACAAAACATTGATGAAATTATTGCATACTTTTATGAATAAAATTGAATCATTTTTATTGAATTATCACTATTTTGTATGGATACAAAGAAGGAGTGAAATTAAATCTACAATTTAATTGATAAATTTACTTTTATTTGCACTCATTAATTCCAAAATGTTTATTACTTTAACGAACAGATTATTTTACCTATAACTTTTATACATGTTTGCTAATTAACTTCTTCCAATCTGTGATATTCTGTTAAGGATAGGACGATGATATGAAAAGTAGGAAACGAATGAGAGTGTTTCAAGTTTAACGTGCCTCGAAAAAGTCAAATTAATGGTTGTTCCAATGGAGTGGAAGAGAGATAGAAGCGGCGCAAGCGTACAATGAGCGTAACGGGACACAGAGTAACGGGACAATGTGTGAAACGGGACACTTTTTCGTGCGTGCAGCCGGCGTTCATCGATTTTTTAGACGTTGTCACGTCAAAAATTGGTTGTCTGTTAAGTCAGTTTACGGACGATAGTTTAACGTCACTACTTCATAACAAAACATTGATGAAATGATTGATCCAGAAGAAAATGAAATATCATATTCGGCCTGAGACTGAGCCGTAATAGATTTTTGCAACCAAACCATTTAGGCATTAAAAATATTATATTCTTTGAGGAGGTAATTTTTTTAAAATTTTTCTTCCTTTTGTATGATAAAATCTACCTCGGCATACTTTTATGAATAAAATTGGATCATTTTTATTGAATTATCACTATTTTGTATGAATACAAAGAAGGAGTGAAATAAAGTCTACAATTTAATTAATAAATTTACTTTTATTTGCATTCATTAAGTCAAATATATTTATTACTTTTGAAGTGTCGTGCGCGCCGTATTTATTTTTACAAGTACAAAAAATATTCGATCGCCGGGATATGATCCATCAACCTATCGATTGGCAGTCAGCGATTCTAACTGCAGAGCCACGAGGCCACATAGGAATCAATTGTTTCAGATGTTATAAATTAATAATATTCCACGCACGATATTTGTTTGAATTTCTTTTAACTAGCATATTCTCTGTTGGACTCTAAATATTGAAGAACGCAATTTACTTGCGAATATACTCCCGTGGCGCGGTGCACAACAATAACCTCGAACCCCGCTATGTTGTCGTCTGCCCCAAGCCGTGTGTGGCGACATGCACAGGCGTGATCCAACCGGCGCGACCCGCCTATCCCTGCAGCATGGCGGGGTGAAACCTGAGCAGTACACCGCCATGTGCCGGCCGAGTTCTCTGTACCGTCCGCAACATACCAGATAGATGCTGTGCATGTGTAAAAAGGACACACAAGCGCCCAACCCCCGCATGGTAGACTCTTTCTACTCTGACCAACTCTTCTTCCTGAACCATCCTTCTGTTCCTGTAACCAACCTGCTCGGAATTAATGCATGAAATTTTGCATCCCGCATGAAGTGCCCAGGGTTTTCCCTCTGTCTATGGAGGTTTTACCTGGGCCCAACTTATCTAGTTATAGTCTAGTATTAAGAAGGGGAGTTAGTCATGGCGCCAATTGCAGCCATGGCTGGCCAATCCCCGAACAAGCACACGATGCATGCTCCCTTGTCTGCATGGTTTAAACCCAGCATGAATAGGCGTAAAGGCTACGGCCTGGGACGCACCTAGAGTCTTCCCTAACCCAGACCCTCCCAAACAAAATACACTTAGTTTTTAGTTAGGTTAGGAAAAAAAAAGGACACATCCGTAGTGGGACATCCGTTGTGGTACATCCGTAATGGGACAATTTTTCGTGCGTGCAGCCAGCGTTCGTCGATTTATTAGACGTTGTCACGTCAAAATAGTAAACTGAACTAGTTCGGCACGTTGCCTCGGGGCGATGGTGTCGTTGCGGTGACGTGAGGACTACTAGTACTTTCCCATTGCGCACTTCTCTCACCGTGCGACTTCCAACACACGGCAGTCACACGCTGCAACCACTTGTGTCTTGGCCCTCATGCTTGCAGTAGTTTACCTTTGTCCGTGCACTTCTTACTCGTGCCCAACTTATTTATAGCCTAGAGTTAAGAGAGTATGTTAGTTACAGTCACGGCATCAATCGCTGCCATGGCTGGCCAATACCTGAAAAAAAAAAGCACACCATGCATGATACCCTTTCTGCATGCCTGAAACCCAGACCCTTCCCAAACAAATACACTAAGTTTTAGTTAGGTTAGGACTATGTGCATGCACAGAGTTGCCAACTTCCAGACAGAGCAGGCGTAGAGTCCAGCAGGCCACGAGTCTCGCCCAGACATGCGCCGGGCAGCGGGCACTCGCGATCGAGGTCCTAGGTTCGAATCCCTGCTGCAGCGACCCATCCGTGTGCAGGGCGGAACAGAGAGGAATAGGTTAGATGGCGTAACTGAAACGTCAAGTGCGAGAATCTTGAATGCACAGTCCAAACCAATACGGAACCACTCCCACCAAATACCAAACTCCTACCACCTACTTTCTCTTCCAGAGGAAACACTGGTGGTGTCAGAAGCTTCAGCCATTACACTTTCTCTACAATAGAACACAGATCATGTAAGTTAATTTGCTTTGCATTTCAGGGGAAAAAATTGGATCATTTTCCATTATCCCTCGAAGATAACCTAACTTGATTGTTCCTAGCTCAAGTTTCCTGTCTTGTTGGATAGGGGAAAATTTAAATTCGAAATCATTGTGTCTGTAAATTTTAAAAATTAGTATTAAAAACAGCTTAATAATTTATAAATACTTCGGTCACGATGCATAAAAACCAAGATGATAGTCATTAGTGTTAGTTTCCACGAAGGGTGCAGAAGGAAGTGTTCACATACCGCCTCTTTTGTAATATGTGCTATGTTTTGATATGGTGGTTACAGGCTTGCCAACTGCTACAATGAAACCCTTCAGCTGGCTACTGAGGACTGCAGGGGAGTGTCCACGTGGTGCGGCAACACCTGCCCCATACTGCTGCACCCTCTCAGGAAGCTGTCCATCACCAAGATTCTGCAGGTATGAATGTTGCGAGCTTTAATATCTGACCTTTGTTTAGACCACCGTTGAATGGCTGAAAACGGCTAATGACGTTAGGCTAACGTTCTAGCCTACATAACAGATACATATCGAGAAGTAGGATATGTAAGTTGTACCTTTCCCGTGAGGAATGGAAATCATGCTCTCATTCACGAAGTAAATTAGCGCATATGGTCTCTGGGTGGTGACAAGCTGGAACTATTCCAACCTTACAGCAAGGGCTTCAATGAATGTGCTCAGAAATAGCCAATACAATTTGTAAGCTACTGAGAGTCAGTGAATTCAGCTAATAAAAAAACCTTTTAGCATTTATCCATATGAATAATTTGGAAACAGTTAAACTCAATGAACTGATTTACATTAGCAATTTTAATTTTCCATTTATATTAGTAGGTAAGTTTAATTTTAAGATGGTCTTCAGCATTAACGAAACATTAAGTTGTACAAATTGGTTGTGTCGGGCCTCCTGATTCATTTTTTTTATATATTTTAAATTTTTTTAGTTATGTGGACTACAGCTTGTCGCCAACGGCCAAAGTGTCATTATGTTCCAGTGTGTATCTCAATTTCAAGTCGTTATCAATTATCAGCATGTATATGTTACACCCATGCCTTGCCCGGGACTCGAACCCATGACCCCTCGCACCGTAAGTCGGTGTGCATCCGACTACGCTACGGAGGTCGGCATCCTGATTCATTTCTGAAGCTTGGGCTGGTCCACGTTGTGCACAGTGCGTGGCGCGTGGTGCATGGTGCGTGGTGCGTGGCTCATGGTGCGTGGCGCGCGGTGCGTGAGCAGGTGCTGGCCCAGTTCAGGGCGGAGCTGTGCTGCGGCAGCCTCGTGACGTGCTTGCTGGGCAGCTTCTGGGGCGCGCAGGAGGACACGAGCGCCAGTCCAGTGGCCCTGTGTCCCAGCAGCCCCGAGCACTCCGACAACTCCAGCCTGGTGGTCTACAGGTAGGCCGTGCGCCGGAACCGTCCGTGTCCTCCTACTTACTTTGTGTATTCTGCCTTCTTGCAAATGATGGAGTGCCTATTTCCACAGCTACTACTTTTATGTACAACAATTACACGGCAAATTAAAGTTAAATATGATCTTTAAGCTACATAATTCTGGCAGCCACTTAAAGCATTGTATTTATTAGCTTATATCTGATATTAATAACTATGAAAGGGCGTGTCCAGATCGGAGAGTTACATGAAGGGAGGGGTTAAAGCAATTGACACATTCTTAATTGAAAATACATATTTCTTCTATTGGTTACTGTTTATGAAAACTTGGCTGAAAAACCCTGTTGGTGAAAACAGGGGAAATAGGTTAGTAAAGCTAGTAGGTGAAAATGGTAGGTCCTGGGGCAACGGGATCGTGGTCGGGATTCAGGGATTAGAGAATCGGCAAAAAAAGAATCTGCCATTTTGTTTTTCATAGAACCTTCTTCCATCTCGGAAGAGTGACATCACCGTTGCACATTTCGTTACTGTCGCCAACGTGTATATGAAATACAACTTTTCGAAAATTAGATTTTTAAAAATCGATTGCGACACCAGCCACCAATTTGTTTCAGTCTACAGGTGGCAGCCATTTTGTTTTGGTCTGCAGTTGGTCGCCATCTTAGTTCCGAAGCTTGTTGTTAGATATCGCTAGTGGTATTTATTTTGTACAAAAATCTTGCGGTGGTCTCCCAGACCTGTTGCTTCAGACACGCTCGGCGCCGTGCATCTGGTCTGTGCAAACAGGGTTCTCCCTACTCCTGCTGTTTCCCCCCTCCTGTCTTTTTCAGCATTTCAGGTCCGCTCGTAGCTACAATTTCTTCCTCCTTCCCTCGATCCAGAGTGTTGCCCACCATTTTGTTACCTAATATTTCCCCTCCCTCACCTTTCCCTCTAGGAATGCCGGCACCCCTTGAGCCGCCTCGGTGCGCCTTCTATTGCGGAGAAAAATCGCATTGACATGTACTCATTTAGTGCTGGTATAACCCCCTCTACTCTTTTTAAAGAACTTTGTAGTTTACTGAAGTAATTTATTTCCTGGACCTCTTTACCCAATTTTGGTTTAACATCTTTCAACATGCTTTCGCGCTGCTTAACACCCACATCATTGGTACCTAAGTGAAACTCAACCCATATTCAACCTAAATTCACCTCTGTAGTGATTTCCTTTGTGGTTTGTTCTTTTCAGCTATTATTACTATTAAAGTGGCTGTTATCTGTGTTGCGGTGGGTGTATGGCCCCAAATATCCAAGCCTCCGACTGTATATGTATTATTTTTTTAGTCTCTCCAGCACGGTCTAGTGGGCCAGTTGGCCAAGCTTGGACATTTCTACCCCATATCCCAATCCCATTAACCAAGTGCAGGATACCCACATGTATACTATTCGTGACATTTTGTAAAGTTACTTTACCAGTTTCTCCTTTTGGTACATCTTATGCTGTCTACTTACACTGATTGCATAATGTTTACCACAAATTTTCCGAGCATATTTTGTCTTTTATTTGTGGTAACAAATTTTTCTGCTCTTGATTATAAGTGGGCATGTTAAAATATTATAAGTGCTTTTTTTAATTTGATATCTAAAGTGAGTACATATGACATCATGTAAGCACTCAAGCTGTGTGCAGAGTGCACGCGAGAGAGCCGCACAACTAACGCAAGCGGGGGAACGGGCAGGACTCTGGTGCGGCAGATGACGCCGCCGGACGTGGCAACGCTGCCCCCGGTGGAGAAGGTGGCAACGCCGCGCCGCGAGCTGGCAGCGTCGCCCGGCCAGCTGGTGGCCGGCGTGCAGCAGCTGGTGTCGCAGGAGCAGGCGCACGTGGCAACGCTGCTGGGAGTGGCGCTGCGCAGCGCCCCGCACTTCCTGGGGCAGGACGGCGTCAGGACCTCCAGGACTTCAGGTACCGCCGCTTCCAGCATTGCCAGCGTTGCCGGTTCTCTCTCGATGTTCTCACGTACATTTCAATGTATAATAATAATTGTTTTCTAGGGGAAGTAAAAATAATGTGACATGGATCCTGTTGATATTACCCATCCGATTTTACACCCTGTTTTTTATTTACTTATTTATTCCCGACAACAACTAAGAAAATGATGACAATTTATATGCAACGATTTTAAAGATACGTGAGTAATATAATAATTATTAGACAATGTAGGCTATTATTTAACAAAAAGATTTAATAAATAAAATCTTCAGTCAGATTACATTAGGTTATGTCTAAAAATACACAGAATTAACCTCTAGACAATAGTTCAAATTTTTTAATGTTTTCCAGGGTGGGTATTTCCAGTAACTGCAAGATAAGTTTTATTATATTTTTTCAGTTATAAACGATGGAAAATAATTTATGTACAGTGTTTTTCCAACACGATTAATGTTTACAGTTTTTCGTCACTACTACTGTCATTTTTGTCGGTGTTCGCATCTCTTCCAGATAATTATCCTTGTCTACTAGAATTTAGCTATGGTAAAAATAAAATTTAAATTTTATAACGTATGTACAAAATCAACTTAATAGTGCATAAATCGCTCTCGTAGATCAAAACAAGCAAGGATAACACACACAAAAAAAGTCATATTGATGCATGAAATAAAAGAAAAAGTAGTACATAAAATGAATACGAGGCCTTTACACAATATAAAACTTTATTCGCGTGACTTCGTTTTCGTTGTAGATTCTAACCCTTAGTAAAAATATGAAATATAAGGATAAATTTTCTGAAGGTCAAAAGTAACTTTGATTTTTATTGATGTGTTACTTTTAATGACGAACTTTGGATCAGCTCTTATGTCTAGTGAGCAGTGCAAAAATTCATCATTATTTACATATAAATACGCATGTAAAAATTGCATCATATATCAATTGTAATTCTGCCACTCTACTCTTATAAATAACAGGTTATGACAATCAGCCTTGCACGTGAACTCAAAAGTCTCTTATCATGATTGTTTTGGTGTTATAATATTACCAGCGTAAAATATCAACAAATCTGACAAATAATATTCTTGATTTATATCAAGCATCAGTTCAAATTAAAATCTCTGTGTCTCCCACCCTGCTGCGTAAAATAAATTATGCATCCTGCTTCTCTGTTTCTCAGAAATATGACCGATTTGCTTTATTTGTGTGATTAAATTTTTGTAAATTGAAAAAAAAAGAGAATTTACTTAATTTGATAAATTTTAGCATTAATGGTGACCTTCATAAAGTTAAAGTTAGTTCGATGAGTCACTTGTATGAAGTTTATAATCGAGATAAGGCCTAAAATAGGTAGTATTCTAAATTGTTGTGAGGTGGCCCAGGACTACTGGAGTCGGCGCGGTGGCTTCTGGGAAAACCCTGCCTCCCCCCCCCCCCTTAGAGGGATTTACACTGATACCTGCCTCTCCCCCTACCAGAACCACCATGTTCCACTTGTCGGCTCCTGTCAGTCACCCCCGCTCCCATTTCATGTTCAAGCGTTTCCTCGTCTGGAAGACTCTGCGGGCCATCGGCATAGACATCCGTGCAGAGTGGCGTAACTAAGACACCATTGTCCTCGCAGCTTCGAGACTTTGATGGTGCGACCTTCAGAATCCACGGATGAACACAGCGGGTATAAAGGGGGTGCGGCGTTTGTCCTAAAATCGTTTGTCCTAAAGCGTTTATCCTAATTTCGTTTGTCCTAAAAATTAGGACAAACGACTTTAGCACAAACGACGTTAGGACAAACGACTTTAGGACAAACGACTTTAGGACAAACGAATTTTAGGACAAACGACGGAACAGCTTCAAAATATTTTTACTCTGAGTTTTAGAACAAACGACTTTAGGACAAACGACATTAGGACAAACGACATTAGGACAAACGACTTTAGGACAAACGACTTTTAGGACAAACGACGGTTCCAGTATGGATAAATCCTTACTCTGAGTTTTAGGACAAACGACTTTAGGACAAACGACATTAGGACAAACGATTTTAGGACAAACGACATTAGGATAAACGACTTTAGGACAAACGACATTAGGACAAACGACTTTAGGACAAACGACATTAGGACAAACGACTTTAGGACAAACGACTTTAGGACAAATGACTTTTAGGACAAATGATTTTAGGACAAACGACATTATGAAAAACCAAGTTAGGACAAATGACTTTAGGACAAAAAACTTTGAGTCAAACTATTTTATTTAAAAACCACAGAGCATGTGAGAACTTACAGTAAAAGAAAACGTTTGAAAAAATAATGTTATATACTGGGGAAATACTTTACATTCTATGTAAAAAAAAATTCAGCGTTTACGATCGTTACAATTTTTAGACATCTAGGAATAAACGAATACGGTTTCAACGACCTAAATCTGTTTTTTTTTGCCATCTTGGATCCGCCATATTTAAATAGAGCGCCCCACTCATTATGATGAAATTTTCGTCATGACCGCCATATTGAATTTTTCTGTTCCACTGGAGGCCGCCATCTTGGATGCCGTCGACTTTGTTTCTGTTCTTTGTTCCTAGATAGCGCCAGCAACGCTCTTGATTTTTTTTTGTTCTTTTGGAGGCCGCCATCTTGGATACCGTTGACTTTGTTTCTGCTGTTTGTTCCTAGAGAGCGCCAGCCTAGCTCTTTATTTTTTTTTTTGTTCTTCTGGAGGTCACCATCTTGGAAACCAAGGACTTTATTTCTGCTGTTTGTTCATAAAGAGCGCCAGCGTCGCTCTGATTCATCACATAAGGTCGATGTTCCATTACCTACCATAGCTATTATGGTCCTTATCGACATATTAAATTTAAATTTTTTAACAAAATACATTGGAAACGCTGTGATTCGAACCATTGCAGCTCTTATCTTTAGACTGGAAAACATACGCCTTTAACCGCACGGCCATCGAGACATTTACCAAACTGAGAATAAAATAATGTATATATAAAAATAACATGGTTATTCGGACTTGTAATTTCTTTGATTTGAAGTAATAATAGCACCACCTGTTCGATACAGAACCACCATCATGTATAAAGACGTAGCTGTAACAATTATCGTTACGGTCACAATCTTGAATATCTGTAATTGTTTTGTTAGAAAATCGGGAAAAAATTTAAAAATCATTAAAAAATTAATCAATCAAATTAAATAATAAAATTCTTAAAAAAACACCGTTGCACTTTTCGTTACGTTCGCTATCTTGAAAAAACATAATTTTAATGATAGAGATTCGAAAAAAAAAAATATTTATTAGAATACTGATTAATTAGTTCGATTCCTGTCCTTGCTTCGAAACTATTAGAGCCAAAAAAAAAAAAAAACAGATCCTTCCTCCACGAAGCCACCTACAGACTGATCTCCGCCACCAATAGCAAGGTATATATATCGTCATCTGGTATGAAGACATGTCCGCCATCTTGTCTTCATCCGCTGGAGAAAACCATCTTGTTTTCGTCTGCTAGAGTGTGCTGATACCATGTTAGTATAATATTATGTTCACCATAACTTTGTCCTCAACTGTTGGCATTGAACATTGACCTTGACCTTGAAATTTGACCTTGAACCATGAAATTTGATTTTACCTTAACGACCATCATGGATCCGCCATTTTGCGTTCAGTACATGCTACCAGGAGCTACCACCTGCTTGAGGTCATTGCCACCATCTTGATTTCGTCTGCTGGAGGACACCATCTTGTGCGTGTACTCGTCTTATAGAGTACATTACCATCATACTTGTCTAAGTTTTACCCGCTAGAGTGCAGTAATCATTTATTATTACTGAAGTGCCTGCCATCTTGAAATTTGGGCGCCATCTTGGAATCGTGTAATTATTTAGCTAGAAATTCTGGATAAAATTACAAAATTCATCAAAAAATTCACTCATTAAAGTAATGATTGATTATATCAATTCCTGTTCTTGGTTCGATCCTTGGATGATGCAAAAAAATAATTTTATGGAAAAAATAATTATTATAATAAATTATTATAATAAATTATTATCAAAGACCTAAAAGAGACTTAAAATCATCTATTACCATCATCCTTTAAACCATTACGACCGCCATTTTAGATATTTGTTTTTATTGACTTATTAGTAAGGGAAAAATTCCAAAATTCACCGAAAAAATCACACATTATTTTACATATTGAATCGAAACTTTCTTCGATCTATGAACGAAGCTGAAAATAAATTTAATTTAAATACCAGAAAAATGTCAGCTTCGATAAATAAAACACCGCAAGTTTTTTTACAAACATAATATTTATTACATTATTTCAATCCTACTAAAGGATCACTTACGAAAGCCAGCAATCTTATAAACATTTAGCCCTGCATAGACGTGAAACGACTAATTCTTAGCTCTTGCTCTAACAGCTCCAATAGCTCCAGAGGCTCCAAATGCTCCAAATGCTCCAACAGCTTCAAATGCTACAAAGGCTCCAAATGCACCAAATGCTCCAAATGCTCCAACAGCTCCAAATGCTCCAAATGCTCCAAATGCTCCAACAGCTCCAAATGCTCCAAATTCTCCAAATGCTCCAAATGCTACAAATGCTACAACTGCTCCAACAGCTCCAAATGCTCCAACTGATTTCAATTACTTTTTTTTTTATCGAACTTGACATTAATACATGCATGACTTTATTAGTATACATTTTTGATGTCAGTGGTGACTTTTTTACACCTTTTAGTTATAAATTTATTTAGATATGAGCTTTCGAGAAATGATAAAGTACATTTTTAAAAAATCTTAATTTTTCTTCAAGTACACATGCAATTAATGGAAATCATTATTTTATGTAGCCAGCTTCCCTGAGTTCTTTAAGTATGAAGGTTATTTCTTTGATGCTCGAATAGTTTCCTGAACAAAGCGAACCATGTAGAAGTCTTAGCCTGTCATTCAATATGTTAGGATCTTCCCATGAGGTATAATCAATCTCTCTGCTACGTTCATCTACCGTGTATGTTTATAATAAAAATGATTATCCCTGGTGTCTTCTGTTTCAACACCAACCACAAGGTCACTTTCGTCATCGACCAGTGATTATCACAAGCTTGATTAGGATAATTTATTTTGTGCCGGAAATTAGGCATTTCGTCACCTTTTTTTATTTTTCTATAATTTAAAATTTTTTTTGGAAAACTTATTTTTTTAAATTTATCTGGTTGTTAAGGGGGTGATTTACTCCTTGTTAGGCCGGTGTACGCCACGTGTTTAAACTTTGTGCCAGTTCACCGAAGACCCTTTTCCCAGGGGGCCTATCTGATATTTTGCTGTCAAATGTGGACGTGGGCAGCCCAGTTGAAATTTCTCTCGCCTACAGTCATGTCCCGAGTTTGTAATTTTATTTCTCTTCATGACAAAAATTGCATAGAGTGGCTTCTGGGCTGCAAGCTGCTACTTCTTAGAGGCCTGCTGAGAATAGCAAGTCTCGTCACGAATGAGTCTCCAGTGGACCTGTTTTCCCACCTTAGTGGCTATTTCTGTCCCCCCTTCCTCTCACTCCACCTCACATTTGTTCTGAGAAATCAAGTCGGGAGCAGTGACCTGACGTGAACTTAGCCAAGACGATGGGCTAATTCAAGGACTTTCTCCCTGGTCTTACAGAGACGTCCACGACATCTAGCGGCAGAAAAAGTAACCGCGGGCCTGATCGCGAGCGTGTATAGCACACCCTCTTGACTCCTGGTGGCAAGTCAGCACACCGCCTCAATTAGTTCCACTTTACGCCGCTAGAAAGCAGCACCGCAGCGCCATAAGGCACTATGTTTCTTCTCGCGGCCAGTAGAAGTCGATTGTTTGTTGCCTTCTGTACTTGCAAGTAGAGAGTGCGCATGTCTGTGTTCTTGTCACTACCGCCTCGGACTCCTTCGCATGTTTGCGGCCATGAGCCCACCCTTCCCCTTCTTTTTTCCTAGGGCCGACCACCCGATTTAATTAGTAGCTTTGACCGTCATTGCCAGGACTCAGTAATCTGACCTCGGCTGCTGACCACGTGTTCTCGGCATCCTCTGCGCTAAGAGGCTTTTCGCGGGAACGGCGATTTTCGGTTGCATAAAAGATGTAGTCAGTTGCTTAAGGGATGTGATCCCATTTGTACAGTAGCCAGGCAGATGTAGTTTTTAGAAAAAGTCATGTGTAGTTAAAATTTTTATTTTTTTTATTCTTTAAAAATTTGTTTTCCTAACGCACATCCGCGATTTCTCGGTGCGCGTCATCCTGATGTCGGCGCGAGACACCTCGGAGGCCCTGTTTCCACACCCTGTTTGGTGAGTAATCCGTTTTTTCCCCCTCCCCATATTCCCATTTGTTGGCCTTTCGCGCCGACTGTGTATGACTGTCTGGAAGTAGGTCTAATTTATTTGAATTTGACTTGTGTTTCAGACAGGGTCCAAGTTTCTGGGGAGAGAAATTGCTCCCCGCATGATCTTCGGGACCTTCAGCTGATTTCCCTCTTTAGAAGAGTTTTCCTCTCGGTCCGACGTCATCCTGGGAAGACCCGGGTGATATGAGCTATATATATTTTCCGCTTGCATGGAAGGAAATAAATTCATTAAAAAGATACCAGCGAGCAGTGCTTTAAATCTTGAAATTTTGTTAATGTAATAATTTGTTTGTTAAGGTGTAATATGTATTGTTTTAAATAATGTAGGGGCTCCCCCTTAACTTTGTTAATTACTAAGATCTTTATTATCATGTCGAAATAATGCTAAAACTAAACCTCTTAATGATAAACCAGGAAAACCTATAGACCAAATTATTTATATAGTGTATTTATTTATCATATACCTTCTTCTACATAACGATCCACGAACTCCCAAGTAACTAGAGTGCAGGGAGTGTAAATTTTGTCCTGTTCACCGCCTCGTGTCCCCTCTGGTAATTAACTTTAATTTTCTTAATATTTTGCCCAGCAGTTTCCAAGGTGTTTTTAATTAATTTAAAATAATATATTTTTTGGGCACGAGGGGCGTTACAATTTTATTACGTCATTTCCATCGTTTTGATCTCAAGCCACCATCACTGTCTTTGCTCTTGACCGCTTTAGGTGCTTCAACACAGTACTCAATTATGTCAGCATCACAAGCTTGATCAGGAAATTAATTTTATTACGTCGTTTCCATCGTTTTGGTCTCAAGCCACCATCACAGTCTTCGCTCTTGCATGATTTAGGTGCTTCAGCACAGTACTCATTCATGTCAGCCTTAGATTTGTCAGCACAGTCATCGATCATGTTAGCCTCAGATGTGTCACCACAATCTTCAATATTGTCAGCTTCAGATGTTTCATCACAGTTTTCGGTCTTGTCAGCTGTGGTTCTCCATCTTTCACATTTTCATGGAGATGACTAGATATTGATGTAAATATATTTTCATTTCTAATGAGGTTTCTACTTTCTTCGTTTGTTTCTTTGAAATTATTGTCTTGATATATATCAGTATTTTTAGCATTAGCTTTTTTACATTCTTCGTAATCATTATTGTCGTCTAATATTCTGCCTTCGTTCCTCTTCCACGATGTTGGAGCACAGTCTTCGTTATCTTTATTCATCTTAGTTGTACAGTTCTTGCAATGTCTATCCAAGTAATATCTTCAACCAAATGATTTATGACACTGACTACAATTATATTGTTTTTGACAAGGACCCAAATTATACTCCTTCTCTCATGTCTTTTAGCATTCTTTCTCAAGGTAAACATCTTGCTGCAGTATCTACAGTGATGTCGTTTTGATACAGCTACAGACAACGAATCAGGGTACATGTTAGATTCTGCGACTAATGGCAGATGCAAACTAAGAGTTTTAAATTAAAACCATTACTTAAATAGAATTTTCTAAATATTTTTCCCCAGCGAGAGTTAAATTATCTCATGCAAAAGTACTGGTTGTAAGTAGTTATGCTTTTCAACAACAGATGATGCCACGTGTTGCTGCTGGTAAATAATATTTATTTCTTTTATGCGGGATGCGGATGTTCATTAACGATCGCAAAAGAAGGATGGCTTTGCTAGACTCAAAGGAGAAGGAAGTTTGTTCATCCAGTTAGTGTTTCTCAGATTTCTCAGGGCATATTATTATTTGACTGAATAATGATTTTTTTAAATTCCACCTGATAAAAATATTGCAAGTGGTGATTTAGTAGCAGAAATTCACTAATTAAATTTAACCTTGAATATAATGACATGTCTCATTAAAAGTAAAACTCCTTCATGGAGAGATCGGTTTCTCAGAAATAACCAGAAGCACTTGGAGAAACCATAGGAATGATCGCAAGCACACGGAAAAAAACCATCAAAATATTGACAAGAATAATTAGGAGCACATAGAGAAAACCATCATAATATTGACATGGATAATCGGGAGCACACGGAAAAAACCACCACACATTTTCTTTGATAAATTACAAAAAAAATTAAACAAAAATTACAAAATATAAAAAAACTGATTCTGCTAGCTTATGAAATTCTCATTATTGAGCAAAGATAGAGTTCTAGTCCAAGCCAGAATCAGTTTTTGTATGTTTTGTAATTTTTGTTTAATTTTATTAATTTTCTTTGTAGTTTAAGAAAGAAAATGTGTGGCGGTTTTCTCTGTGTGCTCCCGATTATCGTTGTCAATATTTTGATGGTGTTCTCCGTGTGCTCCTAATTATTCTTGTCAATATTGTGATGGTTTTTTCCGTGTGCTTGCGATCATTCCTGTGGTTTCTCAAAGGGATTCTGGTTATTTATGAGAAACCGATCTCTCCATGAAGGAGTTTTACTCCTAATGAGACATGTCATTATATTCAAGGTTAAATTTAATTAGTGAATTTCTGCTACTAAATCACCACTTGCAATATTTTTATCAGGTGGAATTTAAAAAAAATCATTATTCAGTCAATTAATAATATGCCCTGAGAAATCTGAGAAACACTAACTGGATGAACAAACTTCCTTCTCCTTTGAGTCTAGCAAAGCCATCCTTCTTTTGCGATTGTTAGTGAACATCCGCATCCCGCATAAAAGAAATAAATATTATTTACCTGCAGCAACACATGGCCTCATCTGTTGTTGAAAAGCATAACTACTTACAACCAGTACTTAAGCATGAGATAATTTATCTCTCGCTGACAAATATTTAGAAAATTCTATTTAAGTAATGGTTTTAATTTAAAACTCTTAGTTTGCATCTGCCATTAGTCGCAGAATCTAACATGTACCCTGGTTCGTTGCCTGTAGCTGTATCAAAACGACATCACTGTAGATATTGCAGCAAGGTGTTTACCTTGAGAAAGAATGCTAAACGACATGAGAGAAGGAGTTTAATTTGGGTCCTAGTCAAAAACCATATAATTGCAGTCAGTGTCATAAATCCTTTGGTTGAAGATATTACTTGGATAGACATTGCAAGAACTGTATAACTAATATGAATATAGATAACGAAGACTGTGCTTCAACATCATGGAAGAGGAACGAAGGCAGAATATTAGACGACAATAATGATTATGAAGAATGTAAAAAAGCTAATGCTAAAAACACTGATATAGATCAAGACAATAATTAAAAAAAAAACGAAGAAAGTAGAAACCTCATTAGAAAAGAAAATATATTTACATCAATATATAGTCGTCTCCATGAAAATGTGAAAGATGGAGAACCACAGCTGACAAGACCGAAAACTGTGATGAAACATCTGAAGCTGACATTATTGAAGATTGTGGTGACATATCTGAGGCTGACATGTTCGATGACTGTGCTGACAAATCTAAGGCTGACATGATTGAGTTCTGTGCTGAAGCACCTAAAGCGGTCAAGAGCGAAGACAGTGATGGTGGCTTGAGATCAAAACGATGGAAATGACGTAATAAAATTGTAACGCCCCTCGTGCCCAAAAAATATATTATTTTAAATTAATTAAAAACACCTTGGAAACTGCTGGGCAAAATATTAAGAAAATTAAAGTTAATTACCAGAGGGGACACGAGGCGGTGAACAGGACAAAATTTACACTCCCTGCACTCTAGTTACTTGGGAGTTCGTGAATCGTTATGTAAAAGAAGGTATATGATAAATAAATACACTATATAAATAATTTGGTCTAGGTTTTCCTGGTTTATCATTAAGAGGTTATGTTTTAGCATTATTTCGACATGATAATAAAGATCTTAGTAATAAAAATGTTAAGGGGGAGCCCCTACATTAGTTAAAACAATACATATTACACCTTAACAAACAAATTATTACACTAACAATATTTCAAGTATAGCACCAAAATTTGATTCTCCCAACGATTACATATATATTAGTTTCCTTGATTTTACATGTTCTTGAGGATTACGTTCTTAAAGCATTGCTCGCTGGTATCTTTTTAATGAATTTAGTTCCTTCCATGCAAGCGGAAAATATATATAGCTCATATCACCCGGGTCTTCCCAGGATGACGTCGGACCGAGAGGAAAACTCTTCTAAAGGGGGAAATCAGCTGGAGGTCCCGAAGATCATGCGGGGAGCAATTTCTCTCCCCAGAAACTTGGACCCTGTCTGAAACACAAGTCAAATTCAAAAACGAATTAGACCTGCTTCCAGACAGTCATACACAGTCGGCACGGAAGGCCAACAAATGGGAATATGGGGAGGGGGAAAAAACGAATTACTCACCAAACAGGGTGTGGAAACAGGGCCTCCGAGGTGTCTCGCGCCGACATCAGGATGACGCGCACCGAGAAATCGCGGATGTGCGTTAGGAAAACAAATTTTTAAAGAATAAAAAAAATAAAAATTTTAACTACACATGACTTTTTCTAAAAACTACATCTGCCTGGCTACTGTACAAATGGGATCGCATCCCTTAAGCAACTGACTACATCATTTATGCAACCGAAAATCGCCGTTCCCGCGAAAAGCCTCTTAGCGCAGAGGATGCCGAGAACACGTGGTCAGCAGCCGAGGTCAGATTACTGAGTCCTGGCAATGACGGTCAAAGCTACTAATTAAATCGGGTGGTCGGCCCTAGGAAAAAAGAAGGGGAAGGGTGGGCTCATGGCCGCAAACATGCGAAGGAGTCCGAGGCGGTAGTGAAAAGAACACAGACATGCGCACTCTCTACTTGCAAGTACAGAAGGCAACAAACAATCGACTTCTACTGGCCGCGAGAAGAAACATAGTGCCTTATGGCGCTGCGGTGCTGCTTTCTAGCGGCGTAAAGTGGAACTAATTGAGGCGGTGTGCTGACTTGCCACCAGGTGTCAAGAGGGTGTGCTATACACGCTCGCGATCAGGCCCGCGGTTACTTTTTCTGCCGCTAGATGTCGTGGACGTCTCTGTAAGACCAGGGAGAAAGTCCTTGAATTAGCCCATCGTCTTGGCTAAGTTCACGTCAGGTCACTGCTCCCGATTTGATTTCTCAGAACAAATGTGCGGTAAAGTGAGAGGAAGGGGGGACAGAAATTGCCACTAAGGTGGGAACACAGGTCCACTGGAGACCCATTCGTGACGAGACTTGCTATTCTCAGCAGGCCTCTAAGAAGAAGCAGCTTGCAGCCCAGAAGCCACTCTATGCAATTTTGGTCATGAAGAGAAATAAAATTACTAACTCGGGACGTGACTGCAGGCGAGAGAAATTTCAACTGGGCTGCCCATGTCCACATTTAACAGCAAAATATCAGATAGGCCCCCTGGGAAAAGGGTCTTCGGTCCACTGGCACAAAGTTTAAACACGTGGCGTACACCGGCCTAACAAGGAGTAAATCACCCCCTTAACAACCAGATAAATTAAAAAAAATAAGATTTCCAAAAAAAAATTTAAAATTATAGAAAAATAAAAAGGGTGACGATATGCCTAATTTCCGGCACAAAATAAATTATCCTAATCAAGCTTGAGATAATCACTGGTTCGATGACGAAAGTGACCTTGTGGTTGGTGTTGAAACAGAAGACACCAGGGATAATAATTTTTATTATAAACATACAAGGAATATGAACGTAGCAGAGAGATTGATTATACCTCATAGGAAGATCCTAACATATTGGTTGACAGGCTAAGACTTCTACATGATTCGCCTTGTTCAGGAAACTATTCGAACATCAAAGAAATATCCCTCATACTTAAAGAACTGAGGGAAGCTAGCTACATAAAATAATGGTTTCCATTAATTGCATGTGTATAAACTTGAAGAAAAATTAAGATTTTTTAAAAATGTACTTTATCATTTCTCGAAAGCTCATTTCTAAATAAATTTATTACTAAAAGGTGTAAAAAAGTCACCACTGACATCCAAAATGTATACTAATAAAGTCATGCATGTAATAATGTCAAGTTCGATAAAAAAAGTAATTGAAATCAGTTGGAGCATTTGGAACATTTGGAGCTGTTGGTGTAATTGGAGCTGTTGGAGCATTTGAAGCATTTGGAGCTGTTGGAGCATTTGGAGCCTTTGGAGAATTTGGAGATGATGGAGCTGTTGGATCATTTGGAGCATTTGGACCTGTTGGAGCATTTGGAGCATATGGAGCATTTTGAGCTGTTGGAGCATTTGGAGCTGTTGGAGCATTTGGTGCATTTGGAGCCTTTGTAACATTTGGAGCTGTTGGAGCATTTGGAGCATTTGGAGCATTTGGAGCAGTGGAGCTGTTAGAGCATTTGGAGGAGTTGGAGCTGTCGGAGCTAAGAATTAGTCTTTTCACGTCTATGCAGGGCTAAATGTTTATAAGATTGCTGGCATTCGCAAGTGATCCTTTAGTAGGATAGAAATTATGTAATAAATATTATGTTTGTAAAAGAACTTGCGGTGTTTTATTTCTCGAACCTGACAATTTTCTGGTATATAAATTAAATTTATTTTAGCTTCGTTCATAGATCAAAGAAAGTTTCGATTCAATATGTAAAAACATGTGTGATTTTTTCGGTGAATTTTGGAATTTTTTCCGAACTAATAAGTCAATAAAAACAAATATCTAAAATGGCGGTCGTAATGGTTTAAAGGATGATGGTAATAGATGATTTTAAGTCTCTTTTAGGACTTTGATAATAATTTATTATAATAATTATTTTTCCATAAAATTATTTTTTGCATCATCCAAGGATCGAACCAAGAACAGGAATTGATATAATCAATCATTACTTTAATAAGTGAATTTTTTGTTGAATTTTGGAATTTTTTTCCAGAATTTCTAGCTAAATAATTACACGATTCCAAGATGGCGCCCAAATTTCAAGATGGCAGGCACTTCAGTAATAATAAATGATTACTGCACTCTAGCGGGTAAAACTTAGACAAGTATGATGGTAATGTACTCTATAAGACGAGTACACGCAAAAGATGGTGTCCTCCAGCAGACGAAAACAAGATGGTGGCAATGACCTCTAGCAGGTGGTAGCTCCTGGTAGCATGTAATGAACGCAAAATGGCGGATCCATGATGGTCGTTAAGGTAAAATCAAATTTCATGGTTCAAGGTCAAATTTCAAGGTCAAGGTCAATGTTCAATGCCAACAGTTGAGGACAAAGTTATGGTGAACATAATATTATACTAACATGGTATCAGCACACTCTAGCAAACGAAAACAAGATGGTTTTCTCCAGCGGATGAAGACAAGATGGCGGACATGTCGTCATACTAGCTGACGATATATATATATATACCTTGCTATTGGTGGCGGAGATCAATGTGTAGGTGGTTTCTGTGGAGGAAGAATCTGTTTTTTTTTTTGCTCTAATAGTTTCGAATCAAGGACAGGAATCGAACTAATTAATCAGTATTCTAATAAGTAATTTTTTTCCCTCGAATCTCTAGCATTAAAATTATGTATTTTCAAGATAGCGACCGTAACGAAAAGTGCAACGGTGTTTTTTAAGAATTTTATTATTTTATTCGATTGATTAATTTTTTAATGATTTTTAAATTTTTTCCCGATTTTCTAACAAAACAATTACGGATATTCAAGATTGTGACCGTAACGATAATAGTTACAGTTACGTCTTAATACATGATGGTGGTTCTGTCTCGAACAGGTGGTGCTATTATTACTTCAAATCAAAAAAATTACAAGTCCGAATATGCATGTTATTTTTATATATACATTATTTTATTCTCAATTTGGTAAATGTCTCGATGGCCGTGCGGTTAAAGGCGTATGTTTTCCAATCTAAAGATAAGAGCTGCAATGGTTCGAATCACAGCGTTTCCAATGTATTTTGTTAAAAAATTTAAATTTAATATGTCGATAAGGACCATAATAGCTATGGTAGGTAATGGAACATCGACCTTATGTGATGAATCAGAGCGACGCTGGCGCTCTCTATGAACAAACAACAGAAATAAAGTCCTTGGTATCCAAGATGGTGACCTCCAGAAGAACAAAAAAAAAAATAAAGAGCTAGGCTGGCGCTCTCTAGGAACAAACAGCAGAAACAAAGTCAACGGTATCCAAGATGGCGGCCTCCAAAAGAACAAAAAAAAATCAAGAGCGTTGCTGGCGCTATCTAGGAACAAAGAACAGAAACAAAGTCGACGGCATCCAAGATGGTGGCCTCCAGTGGAACAGAAAAATTCAATATGGCGGTCATGACGAAAATTTCATCATAATGAGTGGGGCGCTCTATTTAAATATGGCGGATCCAAGATGGCAAAAAAAAAAACAGATTTAGGTCGTTGAAACCGTAGTCGTTTATTCCTAGATGTCTAAAAATTGTAACGATCGTAAACGCTGAATTTTTTTACATAGAATGTAAAGTATTTCCCCAGTATATAACATTATTTTTTCAAACGTTTTCTTTTACTGTAAGTTCTCACATGCTCTGTGGTTTTTAAATAAAATAGTTTGACTCAAAGTTTTTTGTCCTAAAGTCATTTGTCCTAACTTGGTTTTTCATAATGTCGTTTGTCCTAAAATCATTTGTCCTAAAAGTCGTTTGTCCTAAAGTCGTTTGTCCTAAAGTCGTTTGTCCTAATGTCGTTTGTCCTAATGTCGTTTGTCCTAAAGTCGTTTGTCCTAATGTCGTTTGTCCTAATGTCGTTTATCCTAATGTCGTTTGTCCTAAAGTCGTTTGTCCTAATGTCGTTTGTCCTAAAGTCGTTTGTCCTAAAACTCAGAGTAAGGATTTATCGATACTGGAACCGTCGTTTGTCCTAATGTCGTTTGTCCTAAAGTCGTTTGTCCTAAAGTCGTTCGTCTTAACGTCGTTTGTCCTAAAGTCGTTTGTCCTAATTTTTAGGACAAACGAAATTAGGATAAACGCTTTAGGACAAACGATTTTAGGACAAACGACGTGTACCCGGTATAAAAGGCTGAGCCGGCTTGTGGTGCTAGGGAAGATGAGAGGAGAGAGTGAGAGAAACTGAGTGTGCGAGAAAGAGTTTTTGGGTTATGTAAATCGGAGGACGAGCGACGGACGTCATGCATGAGCAGCGGATGATCCGAGATAGTGTGGCTCGGCTGAAAAATAAGTAGTGCGAGGAAGTGTTTCGAAACAGAGGTGCGTGGACAGAGACGAACAGTAGTGAGAGCTACTGTCGATCATAGTTCAGTTCTATTGTGGAGTGTAAATTATGGATTATCAAGTATGGTTAATTTTGTGGGCAGCCATTAGAATGCTATGATTAAAAAAGTAAAAACAAGTATTCAAACAATTTAAGGTTAATTTTTTTGGGATATTCTTTTCAAACTGTATTCTCAATTGTAAAATTATCATACTTCTACTAAAACATTATGATTCAATTTATATTTTTTAATTAGATGCATATAAAACTATACATGATTGTTTATAAATGATTGTATCAATTTTATTAAGGTATTTTTATATTATAGATAACGTAAAAACAGTTTATATTTCAATCCTAGCATGAACATATTCGGTTTTCCTGCATGACATGCAGTGCAAACTAGCAAATGGCACGTGTCCCCTGGAGGAACCACTGCAGGCAGGGGGCGCTGTGTTGCAGGCGGGCCGAGGGTGTCTCGCAAGGCCAGGCACAAGGTGACCGACTACTACCAGCAGGTGCTGTGGGGTGAGGTGGGCGCCTTCATGGAGCACGTGGTGCTGTGGTGGGGGGAGCCGGCGCTGGCAACATGGCCGCCCCACTGCGCCCGGGGCCTGCGCGACTGGGCCTACAAGCTCACCGCCAGTGGTACTGCACCTTGGTCGTCCTTCTGGTCCTTACCTGTACTCAACCTGCCTTCTTGAATGTGCCCATGGTTTTCCCTGTGCTCATGCAAGTTTTACCTGGGACCAAATTAACTAGTTATATTCTAGAGTTTAAGATAGGGAAGTTAGTCATGGCATAAGTTGCTGCCGTGGCTGGCCAATCCCCGCAAAAAGCACACGATAAATGATACCATTTATGCATGGCTGAAACCCAGCATGATTGGCGTAAAGGCTTCGGCCTGGGACCCACATAGTGCCTTCCCTAGCCCAGACCTTCCTAAACTAATACACACAGTTCTAGTCAGGTTAGCATAAACCACAGTACTGCAGCCACTCTCTCGCGGCGAGCGAGTCGCAGCGTCACAGGCCTACACACACATGCACATCCACTTCACAAGGAAGGGCATGTTGGTATGTACCATCCCACCAATCATTGCCTACAGTGACTTTGGGGAACCAGAAAAAACCATAAATTAAGCTGATACCTTTTTCACGGTCATCTCACCTGACACAATAACAAATTAAGAACTTCCAGCACGTAGAAGTACAGTTTACAGAAATTCCCTTACACACACAGCCAGAAAACTGTGCAATGACATACCAACAATTAAGTTCAAACAAAACTTCCAACTAGAGAATAGTTCCAGAAATGCATTTTATCTATCTTAACCATGATAAATGTAATAATAGTTATATTAGGTATTTGTTTTTCAATATTACTTATAAGATCTATTATTACGATAGAAAATGTTAAACAATAAAAGTATATGGAAGTTACTTTTTTGTTGAAAATTGGAACTTGGTTGAACTGTATGGGATGGATTAACAAATAATAAATACATGAACTGGGTTTTCAATGAAAGTTGACATTTGGCGCTCCGGCGACGACCGAATGAAAATGATCTTGTTTCATCCATGCCTTCAACAGCAAAAGAGCATGTCGTAAAAATAGCACATTCATTGATGGGGGGGAGGGGGGGGGGGGTTTGGAAAAATTATCTATTAGGGCATGCATATTTGTTTTGTTCCGTAGGTTTGTGTTTCCTTTTGGATTACTTTAAAAAATTCGTGCTTGCTTGTAATGGCTAGTCTGCCAAAATAACTACCAAAAATCTGTGTCATGGTAAACACAGTTTGCTCATTGTTGTGGTTATGAAATCTCATGGCATTTTCACGTAAAAGTTTTAATGCATTAAATTAAGATTTAAAGTATAATTATTAAAGTAAAATCACGAGTCTGCTAGAGTACAATTTGAAAACAAAAGCACGTGTAATTTACGTCAGGTGATTTTTATGTAATCCAATTTTGGTGCTTTGTACGGAAGACAAGAATCGATTTATAAGTGTAAAATAGAGAATTTTGGGGCAGGTCTGCGTTTGTGGAGCATGGAGCGGGTCAGGGACCGACCAACATGACCTTCAGTAGGGGTTGTGACACTCTGGGGATGTTTCAGGGTAACAGGGGAATTCTGACTCCTTGGGAGTATTGAGCATGGTAATGTTTGAGTTGTTGATCCCCTTTAACAGTTTGTGGATAAAAATGTTCCATGTGGGTATTTAAATAACTCGTAGATGGTAGGGATTTTTAATGAGGCTATGTCGTCAGCAGTAGTGGCTATTTTGTTGACTGCTATTGGCCACCATGTTAGTTCCGAGGTTAGCAGGTAGATGACCCTTGTGACCCCTATTTACATTTTCAAACTGGCACAAAGTCACGCTACTTGCAAACCAGATAAATATTGTTTCGTCTCTATGTATGCTGAGGGTTTTCCAGATCTTTGTTCTGCTACTTGATTTTAACAAACTGCTCTAGACATTGTCAAGCTGTTAATATTTCTTATTCTTTTGACATTTTAAAGCATTATTTTAAGACAAAAATCTCCTCTTTATATTTTTCTTGTACGCTCAAAACAAATTATGGAACTGGAACTGTATTTTTGAAAAGCTGTTCAGTTGCTAATCTTAAATTTGAGCATGTGACAACTCTTAAATTTTCACCTAATGAACATAAATATTTGAAACATTAGACCTAAAGTCCTTGCACATTCGAAACACAAATTTAAGTTCAATAAATAATGACATTGGCTGTACCATGTCATTATTAACATTTAATCAAATCCTAAGAAACCTGGTTTGCATTGCAATAATCTCTAATTTTAGGTCTTCCAAAGGTATTTGAACCCCCTACGAATAAATCTTTAAAAAATATATGGTGGGTTTAAAAGAAAATTAATTACAAAAATATTTTATGAATAATTTGAACACAATATTTCCAAAAATGAAATTATAATTCTGGCAGTCACAGCCCGAACACATTGAAAATTCAGCAAATGTAAGGATAACTTTCTCTGCGTCTTTGGGAACCGTCACGTTCGTACATCTATACCGATATAGTTCGGAAAGGCGTTTATTCTTAAAGCTTTGCGAACTACTTTGTTCCACTCGGGAAGATTTGATGCTAGACCAGTTACCGCTGAGATATTTCACTTGTTAAGTTTACTAAATACTAACATGCACACTAACAGAGCTCTATTTTACTGTTTTTTAAGTCTGCCTTTTATTGGGGGTTACTTCATGGCGATAGTGGTAAGCATTTTTCCAAAGCAGAAAGATTCATTCAAAGAAGATTTTTTTTAATAAATTGCACTTATGAGCCCTCCATCCTCTGAGATATGATATGGAATTGGTCCCTGCTAGAAGTAATGGCAGAATACTTATATATGATTAATTTTGGTACCCGAGAAAACCTACTGGACAACTTTTAGGTCTTCCAACTTCACTTCCGGCGAAATTCGTGGATACCTTTGCAGAGGATGGAATATAATTCGCCTTTACAAGATGCCTGCACTTCCTCAGTGATCTCACTTCAAAAGATAACAGTACCATATGCCGAACTATAGTATCGTCGATAGTTTGTAACAGTAGGGACCATACATCTCGCAAATGGCCAGTTTAAAGGTCGAGGAGTGAATGGTTACCATTGAGCATGCAATGTTTACAATTCATATCGAAATGACATCATGTTCAAGAAAATGCTTAGCTGCTGCGAGTAAAGCCAGTAAAATGTGGAAAGTAAAACGTAAATTGATTGTTTCTCTTAAAAAATTGAATCTGTGATTCATTGACTTGAAGTTGCAAACCTGGAGTTTATCTGTCCATACCTCTGCTCCTATCAAAGCGTACTTTAGATGGGCCTCTCTTTTTGTCCTTTCGTCTCATTCAGGTTCGATTCACCACAATCACTACAGTGGTGTACGCAATTAATTAGGTATAAAAACTTTCTAAGAACATTTATCTCGCAATCTCGATGCTCTTCCTCCCGAGCAGGAGCTAAGAGAAAAAAAAATCATCCGCTAGTTATGTTTTAATGCGATTTATTGTATATTTGTTAGAAACCTCTATTGTTTGTAATGAAATGAGAACTCCTAATCTAATATTTAGGATGTTTGATAACAAATTTTTAATTTAAAACAAAATATGTAGTAGGAAAATATTTCAACAGCAATATGCATCGATAGATACGAATATGGATGAAAACAAAAAATTTCTTAGGGTTCTTGCAGGCGAAAGTCGTGCTTAATCGTTCTTATAGCATCAATATGAGTAGCAACTCTATTTGACCTTAGTAATTTTGCTTTTAAATCTCGCCAATCCCGAGAATCTAAAAAGGGAGGCCCGATCAGCGAAGCCTAGGAGCTGTAGCACGGGAGGCTCGCTGCGTCAATGAACGTGTTGGCTGCCAGGCAGAGTGCCTCAGACGGTGGTGCCGGCGATGCAGAGCCTGATAGACGGTCTGGGCTGCTACGTGGCCTCCACCGAGTGGGACCAGACGTTCCGGCGGGCGCTGGTGTCGGGGCGCCTCAACACCCGGCTCCCCAGCCGTTCCAAGCAGGTACGGAACACGGCCCCATTCAGTCATATCATGCACAGTGAGACTGTACCGCCCATGTAGGTAAACCTCTGTGTGACAATACAACAGCAGCAAGTTGGTGTCCGAATGGTCGACATGATTGTTGATACATCTCGCTCATGTGGCAAGGGTCACACATTTGAGACAAATCCCCAGCAATACATAAATGTATGAGCACCGTGTTGTATTTAAGTGTTTTAAAGAAAACCACGCGTAATTTAAAGGTACAGCCAGTGAAAAACCTGGTGGATATAGATTGTGATGGAAAACTCTACATTATACATATTATTTTTACCATTATGACCATGCAAATTTCCTAAAAGACACAAAGGTCGTTACTTTTTTTTTAGTGTTATCAACTTGTTCAATTATTATGGATGTGCCTACATTTGTGCAACACATATATTTCTAATTTGTACCTTTATTTAATAAAGCCTCATCGTTGAGTGGTTGTCGTCCCTGCTGCTCGAGGAGCTGCTCCAGAGTGTGCAGATGGTTCAGGATGTGTGTGGTTCGGCAGGATGGCACGAGGACTGGTGAGATGATGACACAGCTACTGGAGGGCCTGGTGGGACTGAGCAACAGCTGCGAGGTGACCACCGAGTGGCTCGTCCTGGAGGAATTGTTCCAAAGAGTGAGGCTGGTGCTAGGATGTGTGGGGTTTCGGCAGGATGGCACGAGGACTGGTGAGATGATGACACAGCTACTGGAGGGCCTGGTGGGGCTGAGCAACAGCTGCGGGGTGACCAGCGAGTGGCTGTCCTGGAGGAATTGTTCCAAAGAGTGAGGCTGGTGCTAGGATGTGTGGGGTTTCGGCAGGATAGCACGAGGACTGGTGAGATGATGACACAGCTACTGGAGTGACTGGTGGGGCTGAGCAACAGCTGCGGGGTGACCAGCGAGTGGCTGTCCTGGAGGAATTGTTCCAAAGAGTGAGGCTGGTGCTAGGGTGTGTGTGGTTCGGCAGGATGGAACGAGGACTGGTGAGATGATGACACAGCTACTGGAGGGCCTGGTGGGGCTGAGCAACAGCTGCGAGGTGACCAGCGAGTGGCTGTCCTGGAGGAATTGTTCCAAAGAGTGAGGCTGGTGCTAGGGTGTGTGTGGTTCGGCAGGATGGCACGAGGACTGGTGAGATGATGACACAGCTACTGGAGGGCCTGGTGGGGCTGAGCAACAGCTGCGAGGTGACCAGCGAGTGGCTGTCCTGGAGGAATTGTTCCAAAGAGTGAGGCTGGTGCTAGGATGTGTGGGGTTTCGGCAGGATGGCACGAGGACTGGTGAGATGATGACACAGCTACTGGAGGGCCTGGTGGGGCTGAGCAACAGCTGCGGGGTGACCAGCGAGTGGCTGTCCTGGAGGAATTGTTCCAAAGAGTGAGGCTGGTGCTAGGATGTGTGGGGTTTCGGCAGGATGGCACGAGGACTGGTGAGATGATGACACAGCTACTGGAGGGCCTGGTGGGGCTGAGCAACAGCTGCGGGGTGACCAGCGAGTGGCTGTCCTGGAGGAATTGTTCCAAAGAGTGAGGCTGGTGCTAGGGTGTGTGTGGTTCGGCAGGATGGCACGAGGACTGGTGAGATGATGACACAGCTACTGGAGGGCCTGGTGGGGCTGAGCAACAGCTGCGAGGTGACCACCGAGTGGCTGTCCTCGCCGCCGCTGGAGGAACTGCCGCTGGTGGAGCAGATACCTGTGCTGCACCGACTCGACCACTCCGTGCACTCGGCACGCACCTGGACAGCGTCACAGGCCCGCCACCTCGCCAACACCTGGGCCATGGACGCTTTCTTCCTGGTCGCGCATGCCGACGTGCATGGCTGCCTCTCTCAGCTCGCCCGCCTCCAGGTGTGTTTTCACTTACATACTGTTCTTTACATGCGATCCGACACTTCCGTCGTAAATATTGTGCTGCATCAATGTGTCACCTTGGCAATGATGCATGAATTGTTCTTTATCAAATAAACTATTCTGCATAAAATGTGAGTTTTCTGAAAGTGCTTTAGGCACTATGTTTTGAAGTTACATTTAATCCTGTATTGTTTTGTTTTGCCTTTATTACCTGTATTCAAGTTTTGTTAGTATGTTAAATAGGAATGAGTAATATGTTTATAAATACTTTGCTTACCATAGTACTTATGGCTTTAAGTAATTATGTAGGTCACACGCGATAGACGAGTTAAACAGTAGGGGATTTGTGATCGCTCTTTAGATGGCATTAAAAATTTTAATAAACACATAAAAAACTTATAATGTCTAAATAGATATTATTAAATTAGTTCCTACTTTATTTTAGACAGACTGTATAAACATAAAATAATTGAATAACGACATAAGTAGGTATATATAGTTCATCCTGGGGCAGGGGAGGAGGGAGGGGGATTAAGGGATTATGTCACTTCCTTCGACCATGCACACACGAAAAAGTGTCCCGTTACATTCATCAGCCATGTACGCACGAAAAAATGTCCCGTTACAGTAGTTGGAAATGGGGGGTTCAAGACCAGGCGGAGGATTGAGGATCCGGCGGCCGACTTTGACCTTGAACATTGACCTTGAACATTGACTTTGACCTTGAACATTGACTTCGACCTTGAACATTGACCTTGACCTTTAACTTTGACCTTGACCTTGAAATTTGACCTTACCATTGACCTTGAACATTGACTTTGACCTTTAACTTTGACCTTGACCTTGAAATTTGACCCTGACATTGAAATTCGACCCTGACCTTTAGCCTTGCGACCCTCGATGTTGCCAACCTGATGATGTCATCTAATCCGTATGCTAATCCATATGCTAACCTAACCTAACCTAACCTAACATAATCCATATGCTAATCTATGCTAACCTAACCTAACCTAACCTAACCTAACCTAACCTAACCTAACCTAATCCATATGCTAATCTATGCTAACCAAACCTAACCTAACCTAACCTAACCTAACCTAACCTAACCTAACCTAACCTAATCCATATGCTAATCTATGCTAACCTAACCTAACCTAACCTAACCAAACCTAACCTAACCTAATCCATATGCTAATCTATGCTAACCTAACCTAACCTAACCTAACCTAACCTAATCCATATGCTAATCTATGCTAACCTAACCTAACCTAACCTAACCTAACCTAATCCATATGCTAATCTATGCTAACCTAACCTGACCTAACCTAACCTAACCTAATCCATATGCTAATCTATGCTAACCTAACCTAACCTAACCTAATCCATATGCTAATCTATGCTAACCTAACCTAACCTAACCTAACCTAATCCATATGCTAATCTATGCTAACCTAACCTAACCTAACCTAACCTAATCCATATGCTAATCTATGCTAACCTAACCAAACCTAACCTAACCTAACCGTCATGTCCGATATCTTGAAAATCAATAATTTTTATGTTAGAAAAACGGGAAAAAAATTAAAAATCATTAAAAAAATAACTAATCGAATTAAATAATAAAAATTAAATAAATTATTACTTAAAACCACTGTTGAACATACCGTTATGGTCGACATCTTGGATTATATTTAATTGTTGCATGTTTCGTTATACCCACCATTTCGGTTGAGTACGATGTTATCGTTACACTTTACATTATGACCGCCATATTGGATCCTATTAATGTTGCATGTTTCGTTATGGCAGCCATCTTGGAATCGTGTAATTATTTAGCTAGAAATTCGGGAAAAAATCCATAATTAATCAAATAAATCACTCATTAATTTACATATTGATTCGATCAGTTCCTGTCCTTGGTTCGATACTCGATCGATGCAATAATGTTTAATTTTATGTAAAAAAATAATAATTTCAATAAACCATGTTCAAAATTCTTAAAGAGGCTTAAAATCCTCTACTACCATCATCTTATAAGCCATCATGTACGCCATCTCGGAAATTCGTAATTTCAATGCTAGAAATTCGTAATTTCAATGCTAGAAATTCAGGAAAAAGTTCAAAACTCATTAAATAAATTTTGCAACCAATAAAATGATTAATTAGATCGACTTAGGTCCTTGGTACGATTCTGGATGCTGAAGAAAAAATAAATATAACAACAATTTAACATAATAGTGACAGGTGCGTAAATAAAACATCGCAAATTCTTTCACAAAATAAATTTTATTACAAAATCTATATTTTACTACAGGATCACTTACGAAAGCCCTGCATAGGCGTGAAATGACTAATTCTTAGCTCCAATCGGTTTATACTAGACAGAGACCAACCAGAACCTTTACAGACATAGTCCTCCTCTTCTTGACAGAGTTTCTGGATACCGTTTTTAACAGTTTGCTTCACATCGTCAGAACTGTAAATTACTGCAGCCGATGTCTTGAATGCACACTTCCTCACTTCGTCTTCGAATGGATACGGCTTTCCATATATACAGTCCAACCACAAGTTATATTTTGATGGACCGTTTGTTGCTACATCATCAGTAAGCTGATTGATTATGTCCTCTCTGATATCATCAAGAAAATTACAAATGTCTTTTGACTCACCTAACGTATTTAGATAATAGTAATCTTTCAATTTTCCACGAAATGCAGACTGCGCCAAGTAGAACCCATTATCATTCACTTGTAATGCACCGAACACAGTATTAGGTTTATTTTCACGTCCAGACGTTATAGCAATCGGTTGCTGCACATTAGTTTTCTTGCTTGTGCGCTTACGAGTCTCCAATCTAAAGCGAGGAGTCGAAATTTCTACAGGTAGTTCTTCAGTAGACACACGGACTTTACCGTTGCATTTTTTCACATGCCGTCGCAAACTATCAATACGTGTAAACCATTCATGACACTCATCACAGCGGAACTTCATGCGAGATGGATTCTTCTTGCATTTACCACGATCCATGGTAGCTTCTGTGACTAATGTTAGATACAAACTGACAGTTTTCTCCAATTGGAACCATTTCTTAAATAGAGTTTTTGAAATATTTCATCAGCGAGAGTTAAGTTATCTAATGCAAAGCAAATTGATGCAAGTAGTTCTGGCTGTCGTCAACAGATGTCGCCACGTGCTGCTTGCAGGTAAATAATATATATTTAATTAATGTGGGATGCGGAACGCTCACTATCGATCGCAAAGGGAGGTTGGCTTCGATAGTATCCAAGGAGAAAAAAAGTTCATCCTTCCTGCTAGTGCTTCTCAGATTTCTCACGGATTGTGACGTCACGGCGGCCATCTTGGATGGGTGTGACCTTGACCTTTGACCGAAACCGCAGGAATGATCGCAAGCACACGGATTAACCATCAAAATATTGATAAGAATAATCAGGAGCACACGGAGAAAACCATCATAATATTAGCAAGAATAATCAGGAGCACACGGAGAAAACCGCCATAAGTTTTCTTTGATATCATAAAAAGACAAAAAAAAATTAATAAAAAATTAAAAATAAAAACGAAAAAAATTCAAACATTCTGCTAGCTTGTGAACTTCTCATTGTTGAGCAAAGATAGAGTTCTAGTACAAGCCAGAATGTTTGAATTTTTTTTTTCGTTTTTATTTTTAATTTTTTATTAATTTTTTTTTGTATTTTTATGATATCAAAGAAAACTTATGGCGGTTTTCTCCGTGTGCTCCTGATTATTCTTGCTAATATTATGATGGTTTTCTCCGTGTGCTCCTGATTATTCTTATCAATATTTTGATGGTTAATCCGTGTGCTTGCGATCATTCCTGCGGTTCATGATTTGACTAGCGTATTATTCCATACGGTGCATGTATATAAGCGAGTCCTAGACAGCAGGACGCTCAGTTTGTTACTGACGTCGGCGGTGTAAGGATCACCTAGTTTGTTTCTTCTGGTGCATAAGTCGTGTCAATTAGCTGTTCTTGAGACCTCGATGGCATCTTTACCGTCTTGAGACCTCGATGGCATCTTTATCGTCTTTAACGTCGAACTCGGAGGTTGTACCATCGTCTACGGGAACCTTGACGACAGCTACGATGGAGAAGGTGCAGATCCTGTTGGCAACGACGACGTCAACATTGGAGGAGATTTCAACAGATGTGATACCACCAGCAGAAGAGACTTTAATGCCGGTAGTGTTGGCTGTGCAGGAAAACTCGACGAACTTCGTTTCAGCCTCAATGGAGACTTCAATGGATGCCGAATCGACAACAACTAACGAACATCGGTGCTGTTACTGTGACAAGATTTTCTCAAACAGCAGCAATGCTCGACGGCATGAGAAGAGAGAATGTGCCAAGAACCTATATCGTAAAATGATTGTTTGTGAGAAATGTCATAAGCAGTTTGCCAGAAAAGATAATATGAAAACGCACATGAAGACATGCAAAGGTCCTGCTGTTCGGCAGTAAGTAAAGGTTTCGGTGCAACAGTGATGCATCGATGTTCATAAGAGTATGCCTGGAGATGTCGCAACTGTGGCAACGTCAGTATCTAGATCGGGTCTGAAAGGCTCGTCTTCATCAGCAAGGTATCCTTGCAGCTACTGCGATATGTCGTTCACTTTTTCTCATGTAGCACGAAGACATGAGAGGAGTAAATGCAAGAAGAATCCATCTCGCATGAAGTTCCGCTGTGATGAGTGTCATGAATGGTTTACACGTATTGATAGTTTGCGACGGCATGTGAAAAAATGCAACGGTAAAGTCCATGTGTCTACTGAAGAACTACCTGTAGAAATTTCGACTCCTCGCTTTAGATTGGAGACTCGTAAGCGTACAAGCAAGAAAACCAATGTGCAGCAACCGATTGCTATAACGTCTGGACATGAAAATAAACCTAATACTGTGTTCGGTGCATTACAAGTGAATGATAATGGGTTCTACTTGGCGCAGTCTGCATTTCGTGGAAAATTGAAAGATTACTATTATCTAAATACGTTAGGTGAGTCAAAAGACATTTGTAATTTTCTTGATGATATCAGAGAGGACATAATCAATCAGCTTACTGATGATGTAGCAACAAACGGTCCATCAAAATATAACTTGTGGTTGGACTGTATATATGGAAAGCCGTATCCATTCGAAGACGAAGTGAGGAAGTGTGCATTCAAGACATCGGCTGCAGTAATTTACAGTTCTGACGATGTGAAGCAAACTGTTAAAAACGGTATCCAGAAACTCTGTCAAGAAGAGGAGGACTATGTCTGTAAAGGTTCTGGTTGGTCTCTGTCTAGTATAAACCGATTGGAGCTAAGAATTAGTCATTTCACGCCTATGCAGGGCTTTCGTAAGTGATCCTGTAGTAAAATATAGATTTTGTAATAAAATTTATTTTGTGAAAGAATTTGCGATGTTTTATTTACGAACCTGTCACTATTATGTTAAATTGTTGTTATATTTATTTTTTCTTCAGCATCCAGAATCGTACCAAGGACCTAAGTCGATCTAATTAATCATTTTATTGGTTGCAAAATTTATTTAATGAGTTTTGAACTTTTTCCTGAATTACTAGCATTGAAATTACGAATTTCTAGCATTGAAATTACGAATTTCCGAGATGGCGTACATGATGGCTTATACGATGATGGTAGTAGAGGATTTTAAGCCTCTTTAAGAATTTTGAACATGGTTTATTGAAATTATTATTTTTTTACATAAAATTAAACATTATTGCATCGATCGAGTATCGAACCAAGGACAGGAACTGATCGAATCAATATGTAAATTAATGAGTGATTTATTTAATTAATTATGGATTTTTTCCCGAATTTCTAGCTAAATAATTACACGATTCCAAGATGGCTGCCATAACGAAACATGCAACATTAATAGGATCCAATATGGCGGTCATAATGTAAAGTGTAACGATAACATCGTACTCAACCGAGATGGTGGGTATAACGAAACATGCAACAATTAAATATAATCCAAGATGTCGACCATAACGGTATGTTCAACAGTGGTTTTAGGTAATAATTTATTTAATTTTTATTATTTAATTCGATTAGTTATTTTTTTAATGATTTTTAATTTTTTTCCCGTTTTTCTAACATAAAAATTATTGATTTTCAAGATATCGGACATGACGGTTAGGTTAGGTTAGGTTTGGTTAGGTTAGCATAGATTAGCATATGGATTAGGTTAGGTTAGGTTAGGTTAGGTTAGCATAGATTAGCATATGGATTAGGTTAGGTTAGGTTAGGTTAGGTTAGGTTAGCATAGATTAGCATATGGATTAGGTTAGGTTAGGTTAGGTTAGCATAGATTATAATATGGATTAGGTTAGGTTAGGTTAGGTTAGGTTAGCATAGATTAGCATATGGATTAGGTTAGGTTAGGTTAGGTCAGGTTAGGTTAGCATAGATTAGCATATGGATTAGGTTAGGTTAGGTTAGGTTAGGTTAGGTTAGGTTAGCATAGATTAGCATATGGATTAGTTTAGTTTAGGTTAGGTTAGGTTAGGTTAGCATAGATTAGTATATGGATTAGGTTAGGTTAGGTTGGGTTAGGTTAGGTTAGGTTAGGTTAGCATAGATTAGCATATGGAGTAGGTTAGGTTAGGTTAGGTTAGGTTAGGTTAGGTTAGGTTAGGTTAGGTTAGGTTAGGTTAGGTTAGCATAGATTAGCATATGGATTAGGTTAGGTTAGGTTAGGTTAGGTTAGGTTAGCATAGATTAGCATATGGATTATGTTAGGTTAGGTTAGGTTAGGTTAGCATATGGATTAGCATACGGATTAGATGACATCATCAGGTTGGCAACATCGAGGGCCGCAAGGCTAAAGGTCAGGGTCGAATTTCAATGTCAGGGTCAAATTTCAAGGTCAAGGTCAAAGTTAAAGGTCAAAGTCAATGTTCAAGGTCAAAGTCAATGTTCAAGGTCAAAGTCAATGTTCAAGGTCAAAGTCAATGTTCAAGGTCAAAGTCAATGTTCAAGTTCAATGTTTAAGGTCAAATTTCAAGGTCAATGTCAAAGTTAAAGGTCAAGGTCAATGTTCAAGGTCAAAGTCAATGTTCAAGGTCAATGTTCAAGGTCAATGTTGAAGGTCAATGTTCAAGGTCAAAGTCGGCCGCCGGATCCTCGATCCTCCGCCTGGTCTTGAACCCCCCATTTCCAACTACTGTAACGGGACATTTTTTCGTGCGTACATGGCTGATGAACGCAACGGGACACTTTTTCGTGTGTGCATGGTCGAAGGAAGTGACATAATCCCTTAATCCCCCTCCCTCCTCCCCTGCTCCAGGATGAACTATATATACCTACTGACATAATCAAAATAAAATTAGCTACACTACATAGGCAAAGTGAATTGCAACAGCTTTAAAAATTCTATAAGCATGCATTATTATGTCTTTTAATATGACTTAATAAATGCAACAAATATCTGTTCATTGATTCCAAAGACAAATGTTTGGAGTTATGTAACTTAATGGTCTGCTGTGACTAGAAAGTTCATACAGTCTTCAGTTTTGAATTTATATCTTCGAAAATAGAGCTATGATTAAGTGACAACAGAAAAAAAATGATATTGTTTTGTCGTCATTATTTTACAAACTGTAGCTGCTTTATCCTTGATTCTTAATGGCTATCTCCTAACATAGTTATGTAGAAATGTTAATAGTAGTACCTATATAATAGAACCTCTGGGTCTGGATTGCGGATGACGTCAATGACCGACCATCTGAAGTCACGACGGCCTTCTTGAATTATGAAATCACTATTGCACTTTTCTTTATGGTGGTAATTTTACCTTCACCATTGACTTTGACCTTGAATTTAACCCTGGACTTTGCACATTTACTTTGACCTTAACCTTTAACAAAGGCTGTAATTTTGGATACCACCTTCAATTCTGCCATATTGTATTTGGAACTAAAGTACAGGGGCAGGGGCAGGGGCAGAGGGCAGAGGGCAGTGGGCTGAGGGCAGAGGGCAGAGGGGTGCTCTAACGGGTGCTCGTGTCAGCTTGCAGAGCACAAGGACCTGGCGGGCGTGCGGAGCGAGCACGTGGCGGTGTGCGCGCAGATGAGGTCGAAGCTGGTGTCCGAGGTGCGCGACAACATCGACAAGCTCAAGGTGCGTCCTCCCCCCCCCCCCCCCCCTCTGCTGCTGTGCGTCTTCATACACGTTTCAATCATATACACAATGCAATTATGTGTAAGTATTAAAAAATTTACTTTCTAAAACATGTCAAATTACACCTCATTAAATGTCCCTAACTAATTTCTCTTCAGCCAAATTGCTTTCAAAATAAGATACTTGTATTTATCGTTCTCGATTGTTACTCTTGAAACCTCAAAACTTAAGACTTTGGTTAAAAGGTTATATCATTAAAGAAATTTGGCATATTCTGGGAAACTGAATACGAGGCTAGTCACTTTGTAAATAAAATAAAAATATTTCAAATCGTTATAACTCATGTAGTTATAATTCTTTTGGTTTTATTATTAGCACAAGTACCAGCGGTGTGTTTCATAAGACCTGTTTTAACCTTCGTTATGCGTGAAAAAGCTGCTTAATATTCTGCGTTTGCTTTATTACCGAGACACCTAATTTTTTTGTCCTAATTTTTATTTGTAATATGGTCTATCGACTAGGAAATAAGAGTGTGTGAGGCTGCTCAACCCCCACCCTTCCCCGTCGACACTGGGTTTCTGGGCTCTGGGTTCCCCCCTCCCCCGCACACGGGTTCGTGGGAAAGAGTACGAACAATAAACAACCTCGCGAGGCACCCCAAGCAAGGCGGGGCCGTGCGGTGGAACGGAGCCTGCGCCCCGGGTCTCCTGCAACAAGCACCAACACGTAATATATCTGCTGCTGTGCGAACCAAGCCATAGCCAGACATCTACTCGCACGAGCCATGATTTAAGTTTAACCGAGAGAAAACAGTTTTACAGTGAAAATGAGCGAGCAAGAACCCAGGCGACCACGACTCGGTATGACAAGACAATTGGCTCCAAAAGGAAGTTACAGAGCTTTCATAACGACCAACAAAAGCACTACCAAACCACATGGAAATAATTAACCATGACAATTTTTAAACGTGCCAGACTGAAACAGCAATTTAGAAAAGATGAACAACCATGAAGTAAATAAGATACATATACTGTTGAAGCAGTTTTTTTTTTCCTAGCCTAAGTTAATTCTAAGTGTGTAGGGGAGGGTCCAGGTTAGGGGAGGACCTAAGTGTGTCTCAGGCCGAAGCCTATACACTCTACCATGCGGGTTTTTAACCATGCAGGACAAGGGCGCGTGCATCGTGTGCTATTGGGGTTTACTGGCCAGCCATGGCTGCAATTGGCGCCATGACTGACGCCCCATTGGTCGCCTAGCTTAAAGCTAGCTAATGTGACCCAGGTAAAACCTGCATAGACACAGGGAAAACCCTGGGCCGGTTCATGCGGGGATCAATTAACATGCATTAAGCAAGCAGGTAACTACTGGACAAGGGGAAGAAGGGTCCAGGTAAGAAGAGTTGGAGGGGCTGAAAAATCAACCATGCTGGAGTTGGGTGCTTGGGCCTTGCGGCCCGCATTTAAAGGTTGGGAACTCCTGGGTTATTATTAACCAGGGGCGCAAGCGCCCCCAGGGGCGGGCGACTTCACTCGTCAGCCCAGCCACAGCTGAACCAGGCAGCCACAGTTAAAACAGAAGTGGGCAGACGAGCCAGTAAACCGGCTCGAACTGCTGGCTCTCGGAGCGAAAGGCAGCCTGACATTGCACCATCTTCATCTTCCTTCTTCCAGTCAACAGCCAACGACCTTCCAAGCCAGGGTGGGGGTAAGTCGTTCAGGCGAATGAAGTATCTTGCGAGTCGGACCCTCTTGCCCCCCAAATTCCCGGGTCGGTTGAAGGTCGCGCCGCCCAGGCTACCACTGGCTCCAACAGGGCCCCAACTTGAAGGCGCCGCCATCTCTTCCTTCAGAATTCCGATGCTGTTCAGTTCCGTTGCGCGCGCGGCAGTCCACAGCTCCGCAAGTTCCAGCCCGCAGTTCGTCTACACTTCGCTACTAAGGCACATCGAGCTCCCCTGCGGTGCCTTCGCCGACGAAGCTGCTTTCTGCCGCGCGCCGAGCTACATTCAGGCTACCTTTCTCCCCGACAGCCGTGATAACGACTCCACAGGCCGGCCATTGGTCCGCGGACTGCTATTGGTTATTCACAGCCACCCCAGCGAGATTGCAACTCTCGGGCTGGGCTCCCGTATCCGCCACCCGCGGGACGCGGTCGGTAGCAGTTGGCGCTGCTAGGCCGCCCCCAGCACGCACACAAAACCAACACGCACTGCCAGCCTTCGGTTACCCAATAGGGCGCAGGGAACTCCCAGCCAACAGCCCGCGAGAGAGATGCGCACGCCCCGAGAGACGACCACCGACGTTGAAGCAGTGCGGGCACTACTTAGCGTTCCTTCCCCTCCTTTCCCCTCCCCTCTCCTCCTTTCCCCTTCCTCTCCAACTTCCCCTTCCTACCCCCCTCTTCCTCCCTTCCCCGCCGCGCCACCGGCGCACTCTGCCGTGTATAGTTCCTGGCCTATATAATCTCGGCACCCGGGCTATTTGCCGCAGGTGCAAATACGCAACATTGGACTAGCCAATGATTGACATGCTCAGGCTGGCAGCACATTGTGACAGAATTCAATCCTCCCGCACCACCCAGACACACCAGCGATTTGGCCCAGCGGGGCTCTAATTAATTTTTGGCCCAGCGGGGCTCTAATTAACTTTTGGCCCAGCGGGGCTCTAATAAATACACCAACACACAAATTCCCCATTCTTATAGGAATGTTTATTTCTTAATTATTAAGTGAGCAGACTCACTATCGATGAATAGGTGTCCGACCATGTGCCTGACCACGTCCTGCGGTGCAAATAATCAACATTGGACTAGCCGATGATTGACATGCCCAGGCTGGCAGCATAACGTGTAGGGCATATATGGCCGTGGTAACTGGGGCAACCTGGGTGCTGCGGCCATATAACTTATAGTTGTAAGATGTACCTTTTCTTTTCTTTCAGCTCACCTGGCTGGCTGGCAGCCTGGCGGGAAACGACGAAAGTCGCCCCCTAAAAACCAGTCATGCCCAAACCCCCAAATGCGGACAAAAATGTCCAAGTGCCCGCCCTTGCTTAGTAGATATTTTCTACTCTTCCAACTCTTCTTCCTGAGCCATCCTTCTATTCCCGTAGCCAACCCGCATGTAATTAATGCATGATATTTTGCATCCCGCATGTAAGTGCCCAGGGTTTTCCCTGTGTCTATGCAGGTTTTACCTGGGCCCAACTTATCTAGTTTTAGTCTAGAATAGTCAGTGAGGGGAGTTAGTCATGGCGCCAATCGCGGCCATGGTTGGCCAATCCCCCTCCTAGCACACGATACATGCACCCTCTCCTGCATGGCTAACCCCTGCATGATTAGAGCGTATAGGCTTCGGCCTGAGACGCACTTAGAGTCTGTCCCTAATCCAGACCCCTCCCAAACACACTTAGTTTTAATTTAGGTTAGGCAAAAAAAAAATTATTTGCCGCAGTCTTCCGGTCGTTTGACACGAGGGCTGCCACTTGGGGCTGGCATCGCGTTGGTATGTACTCGGCTGTGAAACTTAACTTCTGTAATTTTCAGTAATTAGTATGATTTCTTGTTCTTGCTTGCACGTCGTGGCCGCACTTTCACTTATTCTTTTTGGCCATGTTTAGTAATGTTTGTAATTTCTCTTGGACCCTTCAGGTCAGTGCTTAATTGGATTCTTTGCCTTAGTTTCTCTTGCTCACGCCGAGTACTACCGGTAGCTTATGTAACAGTGTTTTTCTGCGGCTGTATATGGGCATGCCATGATGGCTTTGGACACTTCTTGTCAAGCCGCATCGTAACGGTAATCGTAACGGTAATTGTATGTCTCTTTCTTTCTTTCTTGTTGTTGCCTAGCGGCCCATATAATTGTGCTACGTTAAACGCGTCGTCAGCTTGCCCCATTTATTGCACCATTGTTTTAACCTGTATTCCCGCGGGAATCGAATTTTTATATGCATATTATATGCATTGTATGCATTGTGATTAATAAATTGGATTGCTTGTTATTTCGTATTTTTTTGTGACTTTATTTTCTTGCAGCACGAGCGGACCACTGCCGTGGTCGTACTGGAACGACCTTTTGTTTGTGTTGATTTCCCGTTTTAGTTGTAGGTGCGAGTGCACTGTACGTGACTGTGCCGCAGTCAGTCATGTGTACCTAAGTCACTAAACTAAATAAGCACTCAAGTAGGTGTATTTGGTATGTATGGGGACACCGGTGGGTGGTGGGGGATCCGGGGATCCGCAGCGGCCATCTTGGATTACGTCACATCCGGTCGCCATCTTGGATTACGTCACTTCCGGCGGCCATCTTGGATTACGTCACTTCCAGCCGCCATCTTGGATTACGTCACTTCCGGCGGCCATCTTGGATTTGACTTTAACCTTTGACCCCGACGACCATTTTGTTTTCTAGAACATTCCACCTTATTATGACGTCATGTCCGCCATCTTGAAAATCCTTATTTATTATCCGATTTTAATTTAAAAAAATAAAAATTAATAATTTAATTTTAATTAAATGTTACAATTATCTAGCACCACACTCCTTTACATTACGTTTACATCATCGAGCGCCCCACTCTTCTACATTACGATTACATCATCGAACACCCCACTCATCCCTGTCGCAATTTTTCGTAACTCCACCATCTTTAAAATAAATTTATTATAAAAACAATAATCTAAACCATTATCGTCTGCTGGAGGCAGCCATCCTGGATTCCGCCATATTGATTTCATCCGATGATGTCATCACCATCCTAAAGCACCTTAGTGTATGTAAGGCCGACTTTCTATCACGTACCAATGTTGTTATGATCCTTATAGACCATAAAATCCTCAGTCATTTTGTTTTTGTGACCACCATTTATTCTTAAAGGCATAATCATTTACAGGTTTTAACTAACATATATGTTATTATTTCATTGCTGCGGATGCGATAGTTAAAGTAATTATAATTTTAAAAAATATAAATTTATTAACCTACTGTTGCTACGAGCAAAGCCATTACCTACTGCCACTACGAGTTGCACTTCATATCAAATGAAAATAGTATTTTTTTAAGTCGTGGCAAGAAGTCAAAGTAAATAAAATATCAAAAAAATATTTAACACTATTTAATAAAAAAAACACACAATCCTTCGCATCATCTTCTCCCCCTTGTTAACAGAATAGGTACCGTTCAGAAGACGTTACCGACCCTCTTCACAACACCCCGCTCCGCAGTACTTTCCATACTAGCATCAAATACTTTGCCCACACAACTATACAAGCACCACACAGCTCCAAAGTCAATATCCCCCCCTCCCCCCTTCACAGCAGCAATATCCACCACAGTCAGAGTGGAGGTGTTCACAGGTACATCTGCGATGTCTTCCCTGGACTCTTCGTCTTCATCCATCGCAAGAGCTTCTTCCCATCCGCTAGCCTCCTGACAGCACGCATAGAACTCATCCTCAACAATCTTCTCATAGGTGGCCCGACACATCTTACTAGCTCTGTTGATAACTACGAATGATACATCCTAAGGCTGCAATTGTTAAACCGGCCCCACCCCTCTACCCTTTCTATTGCAGTCCTGTTCGTGCGTACCAAGCACACACGTCACTGACGCACGGCCTTTGACGTCAGCAGACCTACCCCTTCCCCCCTCACCCTGAACCATCCACACCCCAAATAGCTGAATCATTTAGACCTGTCGCCACGCGTCCCCAGCCTCCTAATACCATTTTAAGCACCTTCGACGAACATTTCGACCTCTGGTAACTATTGAAAAGTTTCAAACAACACATGAATAAATACATTTTTTATTTATTTTAGACTTGCATTTATTAATATAAAAATTTACAACATTTCAAAACATTAAAATTTATATGGCATCAGTAGATTTTATCCAACTGATTTTCACATTTATCGAATCCTAGCCACTTCACAAACAAGGCATCATCTTTCTAATCTATCAATTTTTCTACTTAATAATCGCTTGGGTACTTGGTAGGCTGAATTTATTCCCCATAGAATCCGCCACGTATCACCGAACCTCGTAAATCTTCCAAGTAGTAACATCACGGAATATTTATGTCAACCATTTATAAATACATACAAAATATTCAATTTTAGCTCTAAGTTTTATCACGCCTAGTTTATATGCATCAAAATAAACAGTTTCCAGGAGTGAGTTATCTTTTACATTAACAGGCACCATGCCAGTTTTACTGTATTTTCTGTAACTTATAAATCCACATGTAACTCCCTTTTGCTGCGAACTCCCTTCACATGACTTCCTTTGGAGCAGGAATAAATCAATCATCCGCCCATCCTTTATCTCGGTGAACATAGTTGAATTATTTATTTCGAACAAGGCTACAAGTCTTCTTGGCTACAAAGCTACAAGCTACAAGGTTACAATCGGCTACGTGTCTACAATACTACCAGGCTACAAGACCACGAGGCTACAAGGATACATCAAACACATAGAAAAAAATCTGGGTATAAAAATACCAACTCAGCAAATTTAAAGGTTACTGTAGAGCCGAAACATCCCTGAAATATGTATTTTATGCTTACTACATGACCAAGGGGTTTTGAACTATTAAATATTCAGCCCTGGCTACAGACTTGACAACAAACATTCAATGAAACGGACACACATTTGGATAAAACATTCAACTCAGTAGGATACGATATCTAGGATACATTAGTTAAAATACTAAAGGAAACGATAGAATCCAGCTCAAGCCGGCTACAATGCCTCCATCCACATTTGGCTCCAAATGATTTTAGTTACAATGTAGTACGTACCCACCACAATTGCCGGAAAGACGTTATTATGACTCTCCATTTTGTTAGTCATTTATTACGAATATTACATCTTTAAGTTAGAAGTTGTACTACGAGAACCCAACCTTAGCTAGAAATTAGATTACAATAAATAAAACAAACTTTTTTATCCAATTTTGTTTTTCACTTTTATACACATGCAGACAAAACAAGTTATTATTGTATGTGGCATTAATTTCTTATTTCACGAAGTATAGACCATATTTGTTTGGTATTGGGTAAATTTTCTTCATTTTTGCGAGGCAAGTAGAAGTCTTAACCTATCTACCTATAGGTTAGAATATTTCCATGTGGCACATAATAAATATCTTCGGCTTCTAAAATCTTACGTAAATTTTCATTACTAATACTTTTAAGACCTCTAAAGTTCCATTTTTAATACCAGCCTCAAAGCCATTAAAATTGTAATCGCCCCACTGACCATCATAAGCCTAATCTGAATAATTTAGTTTAATAAGTCGTTTCCATCATTTTGGTCTCAACACTTTATCATAGTATTCGATCTTGTGAGCTTCAAGTTCTTAATCATAGTCTTAGTTCTTGTAAGCTTCAGGTGAATCATAGCAGTCTTCGACCTTTTCAGCTTTAGGCTGTTCTAAAGTGCTCTCAATTTCATGAAGGCGACTAGAACTTGGTGTAAATATTTTTAATTCCCCATGAAAATGCTAGGTACTTTCTTCGTTAACTTTTAGTTCCAAATAATTAACAAGACCTGGGATAGTACTATTAGAATCATCATCTTCACATTTCTCGTGATCATTATAGTCGTCTAATATTTCGCTACCGTTTCACTTCCTTACTTTTATAGACACACAATTCTTAACATTAACCAGCCTTGTTTAACCAGACCTCAAGGAGGGAGAGAATCATGTTACAAACGAGTGTTTCTCGGCTGTACTTAGCCTATTTAACGAATGAGTAATGGATATTTTTATTCAAGTACCACCTGATTAAAATGCGGAAATTTCTTATTTGGTGTCAGGAATTCACAATACAAACGGATATCTCTCAATATATTCCAAGACCAATACAAAAAATAAAACTCAATAAAAGATATATGACTCAAGAAAATCTGGAAGCACATCCCATTAAATTAATTTATTAACTCAGATTCATTCCTATAAAAGAATACAGAGGTATTTTTTTACTAATGTGAACGCACATTTAAAACACTAATACTCATATTTCAAACACAATTCATCATATTTCAAACACATCTCAGCGTATTTCAAACAATTATCCACGCAATTCACAAAAACAGCATATTTCAATACCAAGAACAGAAGTTTGAAGTGATGTTCTTTTCTCTTCTATAGCGACTCGTGATGTTACAATCATCTGGTTTTCATCGATGCTATAGATGTTTATGCAGGCACGAGGATTCTGTTTCTCGAACAGAGGGATCTGGCGAAGTGAATTGGGAAACCCGTTGTTAGTGAAGTCAGCTTGTAAACTCTTTGTTTAAGCAACATGAGAGTTCTAGCACAAGTCAGCTTGTGAACTCTTTGCTTAAGCAACATGAGAGTTCTGGCACAAGTCAGCTTGTGAACTCTTTGCTTAAGCAACATGAGAGTTCTGGCACAAGTCAGCTTGTGAACTCTTTGTTTAAGCAACATGAGAGTTCTAGCACAAGTCAGCTTGTGAACTCTTTGCTTAAGCAACATGAGAGTTCTGGCACAAGTCAGCTTGTGAACTCTTTGTTTAAGCAGGATTAAATATGAACTTTTTAAAAAAATTGATAATATATGATGGTTATAAACGAGATATTCTCCCTGATGGTTTTCTCTGAGCGCTCCTATTTTTTCACGTGAAATTTCGATGGATTTCTACGTTTGCTTCAACTTTACTGTGTCAGAATTTTTTTTCTTGTGTGCTTATGCTTTTTTACCTGACAAGAATTTGATGATTTTTTCTTGATACCTATCGAATCCTTACTTCTCTTGCGAACACCAAGTATAGATCCTCCATAATGTTCACTCTTAGAACTGGCGAATGTGACCTTATTTATAAATAAAATTGATTCTCACATAGCATTTTTCAGTGAATTCTGTGGTAATAATCCACCATAGTCAGATTGTTTCTACATGTGACTGGTTATGTGCTGAGAATTTCGGTTAGTTTAAACAAATGAAAATAACGATGACACTATATTAAAATTCACTATTTTATTACATATAAGCAAAAGGTAGCTTGTTACGAGGACAACACAAATTTGATTTTCTTTCCCTTGAGACCTATCGAATCCTTACTTCTCTTGCGAACACCAAGTATACATCCTGCATGCTACATAATAACATAGCTTTATAAACAGTATGAATACACCCATCATACTCTGAAACGAAGTGGGTTGAAGATCGGAATACATAGGCTACAGGGTTACATTTGCAGACAGATGGAGAAAACTGGTTACATTTGCTGCCGAATTGACTACATTTGTAGTCATATGTCGGTAAAATTTATATTTGCTTAACTATTATTATGTAATTTGTATAAGGTTTACTTCAATAGAAATAAATAATTAAATACTTTGAATCAGCATGTTGCAAAATATGTTGGTTAGAAGCGGAACTACTTAACCATGTATTATTTAAAATTTGGAATTAACTCTCGCTGATAGTTTATTTTAATGTTATATTTAAGTTTAGTGTTTGCGTTTGAACTTTCAGGTTGCTTCTGACATTTGTCGTAGAAACTAATATGGATTCTGGATCGGTGCTATTAACGTCATGAAAAGGTCACTAGTGTAGTTATTGTGACAGGGTTTTACATTGAGAAGGAATGATCATGTCAAAAACCAACTATATAAAATGTTAAGTTTTGATCGGTGTGACAGGTATTTTGTTCTAAGAGAGAGCTTAAAAAGACATTGCAAGACTTGTAAAGTTATGCTCACTGATGAATGTTATTCCTTGGGATGAATGTTCGTAGCTCTTCTGATTACGACAAAGAACTTGAAATTAAGGATGTTGAAGGTTTAAGGAAGACCGAAGATGGTGGAAGTATCATTATTGTGAATAGTGAGAATATGTTTCAGCCCATTTCTCCAGAGCCTTCGAACTTTGAGAATGGATGGACACTTATAAAGAATGCTTCAAGACAAAGAAGAAGCTTCGATGCCTAAGATTACGAAATATGACAGTAATCTGGATGAGTATGTTGATCATGATGATGGCTGTGCTGATGATATCTGAGAAGATGATGAGAATAATGACTATGTAGCTGGTGTTAAAAACAATGAATTTTGTGATTTTCAGAATAATGGCAGCATAAGAGATATTGTATGTGTCTTGGGATGGTCTAAATGATTTGTTGGCCAGGGTGATACATTTAATTGTTTCTTTTTGTGTAGGAGCCTATACTGATATGGATGAGATCACCTCCATACCTGAACTCATGCATAATTTTTCGACTTGTAATTTTTACATTGGTGTTATTTGAGTGATTTTTATGTTAGATTGAATTCAAAGGGTGGTGGGGGTAGCTGCAAAATGCTAATGTGCGGATTAATTTGATGGTGTTGTGGGTTGGTTTGATAATTTATCACTATGAATTATGGATTTAATGTGGGTTTGTAGGTATGAAGTTATTTACACAAAATGTTTCGTGAGCAACGAATGTTTTCGCTCAAGTCCCATGCTTAGTTTCACACATGTATGTGCATGTTCTGAATCCAAAAAAGATTTAGATTTTAATTTTTCTAACTATTTCCTTCATAACTATAACATTTACCATGTCAAGTATTGTCATGTAGAAGTTTAACTGTGTGTGTTGATAATGGTTGTGTGCTGAGGGACTCATGGGTCCACGATGCCGTGAATTGCTTGAGACTGTTGTGGATAGCTCAGGCTCTCAGACATTATTGAGAGATGAGTCATGATTGTGAAAGTACCTCGCAACCCCATTTCTAATTGGCAAAGCCAATAGTGGTTGTACTTGGTCCAAGCTATAGAGGTTAATCATACTTGTTGCATGGTTGCTACATGTTTTTACCCTGTACCCCTTCACACATCACAGACCTACCGAAACTCAGGAGTTGTTATGAAAACCTGCACATGAGCTACGTTTTGTGCTAAAATTGAAACAATTTTTAGGTTTGATTGGTTTCAAGCAAGGGGCTTCTTTGTTATATTGAGGGGTAGTATGATTAGTTGTAGTTTGTGGGTTAATTTTTTTGGATTTCGTGTAAATGAGTGGATTTGAGGCTGTGTATTCATTTTTTTTTCCCCTTTTGTAGATAGCTATCTATATGATCTTTTAAATAATTTTGTTAGCTATCAGAAGTTTGAACATTTTTTTCTGCTAGCTTTTTCTGTGTACTTAAAACTATTGTGTGAAAATGTAGCTGTGCGGGCTTTTGAATATTTTTCAGTTTAATGCTTCTCTGTACTTAAACATTTGTGTGGATAGGGGGTTGTGTGGACTTTGAATATTTTTGAGCTAAATGCTTCTGTGTACTTAATCTTTTGTTTGAAAATGTAACTATATAGGGCTTTGAATATTTTTCAGTTTAATACTTCTCTGTACTTAAACATTTGTGTGAATAGGGAGTTGTGTGGACTTTGAATATTTTTCAGCTAAATGCTTCTCTGTACTTAAAAATTTGTTAAAGTTACCAGTTACCAGGACTTTGAATATTTTTTGACTACTTCTGCGTAACTTGTCAGTTACAGTACTTTAACATTTTAGTGATTTTTTAGATTTTTTTCGGGGTAAGGTAGTGCTAACTTAAGGATTGGTTTGTTGAAGCTGTAGTTTGTAGGTTTGAAGTTATACTATGCAAACATTTTCATGTAATGGGTAGCTACATTGTTTTCTTAAGACTTCTGTTATAGTTCTCCGTACGCCGGGCTTCCTTCGTGTGTTCCGTGCATTGAGCACAGACTACAGGTTGTTGTGATGACATCAACCATGCAGAAATGAAGTTTCTGCCCTGTTACCTATATGACAGCTAATAACTGCTACCGTTATGAACGTCAGTGTGCTGACAACCAGCAGCATGACCTCAAGCAGTGTCATCTGTGTGGAAAGATGGTTGCACGCAGTGATAAATTGCGGTAATATCTTACAACATGTACTGGTGCTGCCCTCACGACTTCAGTCACCTGGTGTAGCTTCTGCTTCAAAACCTTCTAAAACTCCAGTCATGTCACACATCATGAGAAGACGGCTTGCGGTCTCAACCCTAGCCATAAAATGTATTCGTGTGGGAACTATGCTAAAGTGTTCGCCAGGGCTGGTAAGTTGAAAGCACATACCAAAGTGTGTAAGGGTCCTGATCCACTATCAACTAAGAAGCAGAGAATAGCCGCACGTAAGCCTGTAGTCATACCTAAGCCAAGCACCAGCCGAACATTGCTGGTGACAGAGGCGGGTTTTGGCCAACATCCACGACTTCATCATTGCAGAAGTGTGAATCTGGGGTAACTTGAAGACTTGTATGGTAGAAAATAATACCAGTTCTGTCAAGGACACATGTACATACTTGGACTCTATCAAGGTTAAATTAATAAGCCAACTTCTAGAGGAAATTGAAGAGGATGGTCCACTCAAGTATTACATCGTGCTTGAGTGCAATTGTGAAAAGCCAATGGGTACGTGTGAAGACAAGAGGGCCTTAAAAACCACGAATGTTCCACTCTTTGCAGTTCGTGAAGTGGAGGATGTCATTACTGAATACATCTTTAAGATATGTAAAGAGGAAGAATACTAATTATGAAAGGGGTCCGGATGGTCTTTGTCTGGTGTTAAGCGACTACAACTACACATTAACAAGCTTGATCCACTTAGAGCTAGCTCCTACATCGAAATACCTACCTGCATCAAAGAAAAATATGCGGTGGTCAATCTGTAAATACTTAGATGAGCACATATGTTTTAAGTGTGCAATTCTGGTGAAGTTAGATACGGGTGAGCATCTGAGCATGTTAATCAGTGCTACAATTACTTGTAGGGAAAGTTCAACTTCACTAACAACGGGTTTTCCAATTCACTTCGCCAGATCTCTCTGTTCGAGAAACAGAATCCTCGTGCCTGCATAAACATCTATAGCATCGATGAAAACCAGATGATTGTAACATCACGAGTCGCTATAGAAGAGAAAAGAACATCACTTCAAACTTCTGTTCTTGGTATTGAAATATGCTGTTTTTGTGAATTGCGTGGATAATTGTTTGAAATACGCTGAGATGTGTTTGAAATATGATGAATTGTGTTTGAAATATGAGTATTAGTGTTTTAAATGTGCGTTCACATTAGTAAAAAAAACACCTCTGTATTCTTTTAGAGGAATGAATCTGAGTTAATAAATTAATTTAATGGGATGTGCTTCCAGATTTTCTTGAGTCATATATCTTTTATTGAGTTTTATTTTTTGTATTGGTCTTGGAATATATTGAGAGATATCCGTTTGTATTGTGAATTCCTGACACCAAATAAGAAATTTCCGCATTTTAATCAGGTGGTACTTGAATAAAAATATCCATTACTCATTCGTTAAATAGGCTAAGTACAGCCGAGAAACACTCGTTTGTAACATGATTCTCTCCCTCCTTGAGGTCTGGTTAAACAAGGCTGGTTAATGTTAAGAATTGTGTGTCTATAAAAGTAAGGAAGTGAAACGGTAGCGAAATATTAGACGACTATAATGATCACGAGAAATGTGAAGATGATGATTCTAATAGTACTATCCCAGGTCTTGTTAATTATTTGTAACTAAAAGTTAACGAAGAAAGTACCTAGCATTTTCATGGGGGTTTAAAAATATTTACACCAAGTTCTAGTCGCCTTCATGAAATTGAGAGCACTTTAGAACAGCCTAAAGCTGAAAAGGTCGAAGACTGCTATGATTCACCTGAAGCTTACAAGAACTAAGACTATGATTAAGAACTTGAAGCTCACAAGATCGAATACTATGATAAAGTGTTAAGACCAAAATGATGGAAACGACTTATTAAACTAAATTATTCAGATTAGGCTTATGATGGTCAGTGGGGCGATTACAATTTTAATGGCTTTGAGGCTGGTATTAAAAATGGAACTTTAGAGGTCTTAAAAGTATTAGTAATGAAAATTTACGTAAGATTTTAGAAGCCGAAGATATTTATTATGTGCCACATGGAAATATTCTAACCTATAGGTAGATAGGTTAAGACTTCTACTTGCCTCGCAAAAATGAAGAAAATTTACCCAATACCAAACAAATATGGTCTATACTTCGTGAAATAAGAAATTAATGCCACATACAATAATAACTTGTTTTGTCTGCATGTGTATAAAAGTGAAAAACAAAATTGGATAAAAAAGTTTGTTTTATTTATTGTAATCTAATTTCTAGCTAAGGTTGGGTTCTCGTAGTACAACTTCTAACTTAAAGATGTAATATTCGTAATAAATGACTAACAAAATGGAGAGTCATAATAACGTCTTTCCGGCAATTGTGGTGGGTACGTACTACATTGTAACTAAAATCATTTGGAGCCAAATGTGGATGGAGGCATTGTAGCCGGCTTGAGCTGGATTCTATCGTTTCCTTTAGTATTTTAACTAATGTATCCTAGATATCGTATCCTACTGAGTTGAATGTTTTATCCAAATGTGTGTCCGTTTCATTGAATGTTTGTTGTCAAGTCTGTAGCCAGGGCTGAATATTTAATAGTTCAAAACCCCTTGGTCATGTAGTAAGCATAAAATACATATTTCAGGGATGTTTCGGCTCTACAGTAACCTTTAAATTTGCTGAGTTGGTATTTTTATACCCAGATTTTTTTCTATGTGTTTGATGTATCCTTGTAGCCTCGTGGTCTTGTAGCCTGGTAGTATTGTAGACACGTAGCCGATTGTAACCTTGTAGCTTGTAGCTTTGTAGCCAAGAAGTCTTGTAGCCTTGTTCGAAATAAATAATTCAACTATGTTCACCGAGATAAAGGATGGGCGGATGATTGATTTATTCCTGCTCCAAAGGAAGTCATGTGAAGGGAGTTCGCAGCAAAAGGGAGTTACATGTGGATTTATAAGTTACAGAAAATACAGTAAAACTGGCATGGTGCCTGTTAATGTAAAAGATAACTCACTCCTGGAAACTGTTTATTTTGATGCATATAAACTAGGCGTGATAAAACTTAGAGCTAAAATTGAATATTTTGTATGTATTTATAAATGGTTGACATAAATATTCCGTGATGTTACTACTTGGAAGATTTACGAGGTTCGGTGATACGTGGCGGATTCTATGGGGAATAAATTCAGCCTACCAAGTACCCAAGCGATTATTAAGTAGAAAAATTGATAGATTAGAAAGATGATGCCTTGTTTGTGAAGTGGCTAGGATTCGATAAATGTGAAAATCAGTTGGATAAAATCTACTGATGCCATATAAATTTTAATGTTTTGAAATGTTGTAAATTTTTATATTAATAAATGCAAGTCTAAAATAAATAAAAAATGTATTTATTCATGTGTTGTTTGAAACTTTTCAATAGTTACCAGAGGTCGAAATGTTCGTCGAAGGTGCTTAAAATGGTATTAGGAGGCTGGGGACGCGTGGCGACAGGTCTAAATGATTCAGCTATTTGGGGTGTGGATGGTTCAGGGTGAGGGGGGAAGGGGTAGGTCTGCTGACGTCAAAGGCCGTGCGTCAGTGACGTGTGTGCTTGGTACGCACGAACAGGACTGCAATAGAAAGGGTAGAGGGGTGGGGCCGGTTTAACAATTGCAGCCTTAGGATGTATCATTCGTAGTTATCAACAGAGCTAGTAAGATGTGTCGGGCCACCTATGAGAAGATTGTTGAGGATGAGTTCTATGCGTGCTGTCAGGAGGCTAGCGGATGGGAAGAAGCTCTTGCGATGGATGAAGACGAAGAGTCCAGGGAAGACATCGCAGATGTACCTGTGAACACCTCCACTCTGACTGTGGTGGATATTGCTGCTGTGAAGGGGGGAGGGGGGGATATTGACTTTGGAGCTGTGTGGTGCTTGTATAGTTGTGTGGGCAAAGTATTTGATGCTAGTATGGAAAGTACTGCGGAGCGGGGTGTTGTGAAGAGGGTCGGTAACGTCTTCTGAACGGTACCTATTCTGTTAACAAGGGGGAGAAGATGATGCGAAGGATTGTGTGTTTTTTTTATTAAATAGTGTTAAATATTTTTTTGATATTTTATTTACTTTGACTTCTTGCCACGACTTAAAAAAATACTATTTTCATTTGATATGAAGTGCAACTCGTAGTGGCAGTAGGTAATGGCTTTGCTCGTAGCAACAGTAGGTTAATAAATTTATATTTTTTAAAATTATAATTACTTTAACTATCGCATCCGCAGCAATGAAATAATAACATATATGTTAGTTAAAACCTGTAAATGATTATGCCTTTAAGAATAAATGGTGGTCACAAAAACAAAATGACTGAGGATTTTATGGTCTATAAGGATCATAACAACATTGGTACGTGATAGAAAGTCGGCCTTACATACACTAAGGTGCTTTAGGATGGTGATGACATCATCGGATGAAATCAATATGGCGGAATCCAGGATGGCTGCCTCCAGCAGACGATAATGGTTTAGATTATTGTTTTTATAATAAATTTATTTTAAAGATGGTGGAGTTACGAAAAATTGCGACAGGGATGAGTGGGGTGTTCGATGATGTAATCGTAATGTAGAAGAGTGGGGCGCTCGATGATGTAAACGTAATGTAAAGGAGTGTGGTGCTAGATAATTGTAACATTTAATTAAAATTAAATTATTAATTTTTATTTTTTAAATTAAAATCGGATAATAAATAAGGATTTTCAAGATGGCGGACATGACGTCATAATAAGGTGGAATGTTCTAGAAAACAAAATGGTCGTCGGGGTCAAAGGTTAAAGTCAAATCCAAGATGGCCGCCGGAAGTGACGTAATCCAAGATGGCGGCTGGAAGTGACGTAATCCAAGATGGCCGCCGGAAGTGACGTAATCCAAGATGGCGGCCGGAAGTGACGTAATCGAAGATGGCCGCCGGAAGTGACGTAATCCAAGATGGCGGCCGGAAGTGACGTAATCCAAGATGGCCGCCGGAAGTGACGTAATCCAAGATGGCGACCGGATGTGACGTAATCCAAGATGGCCGCTGCGGATTCCCGGATCCCCCACCACCCACCGGTGTCCCCATACATACCAAATACACCTACTCACTCACCATGTCCCGCCGGCCTCGCACGTCGCAGAAGATCAGAAGTTACAGTTACAAACTACAATACTGCGGCAGCCTGTTAGTAACGCCTACGGCCTAACACAATGAACTAACTTCAAACGAAGAATAAGGCAGAATCATGGACGCGCAGAGCTTATACGAATGATCCCAAGGTGTAACGCCATGCGCCGAAACCTGGAGGGGGAATCAAAGCTGAAAAGGATGTTAGGGGAGGATGAAAAGAGGGAGGAGAATCGCCCACGCCTGGTTGGAATGACGGACGTCGAAAGAACGAAATCGTTCTAATTGTATGCATCATAAAATACTAAGCACCAGGTCACACTGAGAATAGTATACATTATGCTGTCAAGAGTGACACGTTGCCACAGAGGGTGGTCCTGATCGCTAACGCGTAGGGTTCGTGATTCGATAGTAGTGTGCTCGATATCAGCAGTTGGCCACTACACCAATTTATGAGCAAGTATGGTCTTTTCGGTCAGGGTGAATTAATCCTCCATCCATAACCGTCCGTTGTTAAACTCCATGAAGTCGAATACGTATCGACAGTGGCATCTAGAATTGTTTTTATTGTTCCAGAAGCTGCCCGGTGAGTGCTTGGAGATGTTGGCAGTGGTGTGCCGCACCATCAGCCTTGCCAACCTGCGCATGTTCTTCCCGGAGCCGCGGTACTGGAAGCAGTCCGGCGACACGAGGCAGTGCGTCAGCCCGTACGTGGAGAGGTACCTCGGTGAGTGTCCTCGCCTCCTCGCGTGCTCCGTGCCTGGGCGTGCTGGGTCCTCACACCTGCTTCTCGAACAATCCACTCTGATGAAGAACCTGCCATGTGCATTTTCTCAGGTAAAAATTGGTTGTCTGTAAAGTCGGTTTACGGACGATAGTTTAACGTGACAACGTCATAACAAAACACTGATGAAATGATTGCATACTTGTATGAATAAAATTGAATCATTTTTATTGAATTATCACTATTTTGTATGAATACAAAGAAGGAGTGAAATGAAATCTACAATTTAATAGATAAATTTACTTTTAATTGCACTCATTAATTCAAATATGTTTATTACTTTAACGCACAGATTATTTTAACTATAACTTTTATACATGTTTGCTATTTAACTTCTTCCAATCTGTGTTATTCTGTTAAGTATAGGACGATGATATGAAAAGTAGGACACGAATGGGAGTGTTTCAAGTTTAATGTGCCTCGAAAAAGTCAAATCGATGGTTGTTCCAATCGAGTGGAAGAGAGATAGATGCGGCGCACGCGTACAATGAGCGTAACGGGATACCGCGTAACGGGACAATGTGCGAAACGGGACACTTTTTCGTGCGTGCAACCGGCGTTCATCGATTTAATAGACGTCACGTCAAAAATTTTAAAAACAGTACTAGTGGTACGAATTTCCCAACTGTCACTTGCAAAACATAAAATGACTTTTAATTATGGACACTGACAACCACATGAAGTTGTTTACTAATACAGTTGGCAGTACAAAAATGGCAGAAATATCCGTAGACTGTGTAATGGAATTAATAACTGTTAGTTAGTTTAGAGAAAAGTTACATTTCAGATACTACATAGCAAGTTCCTTACAAATGTTATGCTTTTTGTTCAATCATAGGGGTTAGAAGTGGCTTAGCGTTCAGTGTATTTAATTTCTGGTGGAAACAAAAACCTACAAAACATTGTATCGAAACTGCCCTAATTATTGGATGTTTAATCTTTCCCCTAACATAGGATTTTTTTTTAATTTCAGATGATCATATAAAAATCACACAGCCAATCAGTTGATAAAATTTGTTGGCAATAGCAATAATTTTTGGTTCATTAAACGTTTAGTATTTTCTATCAAAATTTCATCCTCTAAAAAAAATAGTTTTGAACCTGCATCTGCTATTTTGGTTTACCGTCGTTTCTACAGGTTCGAGTGGTTTGAAATATCAAATTCGAGCCTTATTTATGGAACATTGGTCAGAGAGCGACCATCGCTGGTAAAGTGTAAGGTCGGCAGGTGTCTGTCAGGTGCTCGTCCATCAAGCAAGCACTCTCTTGCCGACACCGGACTGGCTAGTGACATCACAGCTGACACCTGTCAGTGGCCGTGGCGGCGATGATGCATACGTTGTGACGACGTGGTTGCTCGGTCGGCGGCGGGCAGAGCTTCCCGCTGACGTCACAGCTGACACCTGTAAGTGGCCGTGGCGGCAAAGATGCACACGTTGTGACGACATGGTTGCTCGGTTGGCGGCGAGCAGAGCTTCCCGCTGACGTCACAGCTGACACCTGTCAGTGGCCGTGGCGGCGATGATGCACACGTTGTGACGACGTGGTTGCTCGGTCGGCGGCGGGCAGAGCTTCCCGCTGACGTCACAGCTGACACCTGTCAGTGGCCGTGGCGGCGATGATGCATGCGTTGTGACGACATGGTTGCTCGGTTGGCGGCGAGCAGAGCCTCCCGCTGACGTCACAGCTGACACCTGTCAGTGGCCATGGCGGCAATGATGCACACGTTGTGACGACGTGGTTGCTCGGTCGGCGGCGGGCAGAGCTTCCTGCTGACGTCACAGCTGACAACTGTCAGTGGCCGTGGCGGCGATGATGCATACGTTGTGACGACATGGTTGCTCGGTTGGCGGCGAGCAGAGCTTCCCGCTGACGTCACAGCTGACACCTGTCAGTGGCCGTGGCGGCGATGATGCATACGTTGTTACGACGTCGTTGCTCGGTCGGCGGCGGTCAGAGCTTCCCGCTGACGTCACAGCTGACACCTGTCAGTGGCCGTGGCGGCGATGATGCACACGTTGTGACGACATGGTTGCTCGGTTGGCGGCGAGCAGAGCTTCCCGCTGACGTCACAGCTGACACCTGTCAGTGGCCGTGGCGGCGATGATGCACACGTTGTGACGACGTGGTTGCTCGGTCGGCGGCGGGCAGAGCTTCCCGCTGACGTCACAGCTGACACCTGTCAGTGGCCGTGGCGGCGATGATGCATGCGTTGTGACGACATGGTTGCTCGGTTGGCGGCGAGCAGAGCTTCCCGCTGACGTCACAGCTGACACCTGTCAGTGGCCATAGCCGCGATGATGCAAACGTTGTGACGACTTGGTTGCTCGGTTGGCGGCGAGCAGAGCTTCCCGCTGACGTCACAGCTGACACCTGTCAGTGGCCGTGGCGGCGATGATGCACACGTTGTGACGACGTGGTTGCTCGGTCGGCGGCGGGCAAAGCTTCCCGCTGACGTCACAGCTGACACCTGTCAGTGGCCGTGGCGGCGATGATGCACACGTTGTGACGACGTGGTTGCTCGGTCGGCGGCGGGCAGAGCTTCCCGCTGACGTCACAGCTGACACCTGTCAGTGGCCGTGGCGGCGATGATGCATACGTTGTGACGACATGGTTGCTCGGTTGGCGGCGAGCAGAGCTTCCCGCTGACGTCACAGCTGACACCTGTCAGTGGCCGTGGCGGCGATGATGCATACGTTGTGACGACATGGTTGCTCGGTTGGCGGCGAGCAGAGCTTCCCGCTGACGTCACAGCTGACACCTGTCAGTGGCCGTGGCGGCGATGATGACTGCGTTGTGACGACATGGTTGCTCGGTTGGCGGCGAGCAGAGCCTCCCGCTGACGTCACAGCTGACAACTGTCAGTGGCCGTGGCGGCGATGATGCATACGTTGTGACGACATGGTTGCTCGGTTGGCGGCGAGCAGAGCTTCCCGCTGACGTCACAGCTGACACCTGTCAGTGGCCGTGGCGGCGATGATGCATACGTTGTTACGACGTCGTTGCTCGGTCGGCGGCGGTCAGAGCTTCCCGCTGACGTCACAGCTGACACCTGTCAGTGGCCGTGGCGGCGATGATGCACACGTTGTGACGACATGGTTGCTCGGTTGGCGGCGAGCAGAGATTCCCGCTGACGTCACAGCTGACACCTGTCAGTGGCCGTGGCGGCGATGATGCACACGTTGTGACGATGTGGTTGCTCGGTCGGCGGCGGGCAGAGCTTCCCGCTGACGTCACAGCTGACACCTGTCAGTGGCCGTGGCGGCGATGATGCACACGTTGTGACGACGTGGTTGCTCGGTCGGCGGCGGGCAGAGCTTCCCGCTGACGTCACAGCTGACACCTGTCAGTGGCCGTGGCGGCGATGATGCATACGTTGTGACGACATGGTTGCTCGGTTGGCGGCGAGCAGAGCTTCCCGCTGACGTCACAGCTGACACCTGTCAGTGGCCGTGGCGGCGATGATGCATACGTTGTGACGACATGGTTGCTCGGTTGGCGGCGAGCAGAGCTTCGCGTTGACGTCACAGCTGCAACTTGTCAGTGGCCGTGGCGGCGATGATGCATACGTTGTGATGACGTGGTTGCTCGGTCGTCGGCGGGCAGAGCTTCCCGCTGACGTCACATCTGACACCTGTCAGTGGCCGTGGCGGCGATGATGCATACGTTGTGACGATTAGGTGCTCGGTCGGTGGCGGGCAGAGCTTCCCGCTGACGTCACAGCTGACACCTGTCAGTGGCCGTGGCAGCAATGATGCATACGTTGTGACGACGTGGTTGCTCGGTCGGTGGCGGGCAGAGCTTCCCAATGACGTCACAGCTGACACCTGTCAGTGGCCGTGGCGGCGATGATGCATACAATGTGACGACGTGGTTGCTCGGTCGGTGGCGGGCAGAGCTTCCCAATGACGTCACAGCTGACACGTGTCAGTGGCCGTGGCGGCGATGATGCATATGTTATGACGAAGTGTTTGCTCGGTCGGTGGCGGGCAGAGCTTCCCGCTGACGTCACAGCTGACACCTGTCAGTGGCCGTGGCGGCGATGATGCATACGTTGTGACGACATGGTTGCTCGGTTGGCGGCGAGCAGAGCTTCGCGTTGACGTCACAGCTGCAACCTGTCAGAGGCTGTGGCGGCGATGATGCATACGTTGTGACGACATGGTTGCTTGGTCGGCGGCGGGCAGAGTTTCCCGCTGACGTCACAGCTGACACCTGTCAGTGGCCGTGGCGGCGATGATGCATGCGTTGTGACGACATGGTTGCTCGGTCGGCGGCGGGCAGAGCTTCCCGCTGACGTCACAGCTGACACCTGTCAGTGGCCGTGGCGGCGATGATGCATACGTTATGACGACATGGTTGCTCGGTTGCCGGCGAGCAGAGCTTCGCGTTGACGTCACAGCTGCAACCTGTCAGTGGCCGTGGCGGCGATGATGCATACGTTGTGACGACGTGGTTGCTCGGTCGTCGGCGTGCAGAGCTTCCCGCTGACGTCACAGCTGACACCTGTCAGTGGCCGTGGCGGCGATGATGCATACGTTGTGACGATTGGTTGCTCGGTCGGTGGCGGGCAGAGCTTCCCGCTGACGTCACAGCTGACACCTGTCAGTGGCCGTGGCGGCGATGATGCATACGTTGTGACGACGTGGTTGCTCGGTCGGCGGCGGGCAGAGCTTCCTGCTGACGTCACAGCTGACAACTGTCAGTGGCCGTGGCGGCGATGATGCATACGTTGTGACGACATGGTTGCTCGGTTGGCGGCGAGCAGAGCTTCGCGTTGACGTCACAGCTGCAACCTGTCAGTGGCCGTGGCGGCGATGATGCATACGTTGTGACGACGTGGTTGCTCGGTCGTCGGCGGGCAGAGCTTCCCGCTGACGTCACAGCTGACACCTGTCAGTGGCCATGGCTGCGATGATGCATACGTTGTGACGACGTGGTTGCTCGGTCGGCGGCGGGCAGAGCTTCCCGGTGACGTCAAAGCTGACACCTGTCAGTGGCCATGACGGCGATGATGCATATGTTGTGATGTCTTGGTTGCTATGTCGGCGGCGGGCAGAGCTTACCGTTGACGTCACAGCTGACACCTGTCAGTGGCCGTGGCTGCGATGATGCATATGTTGTGACGACGTGGTTGCGCGGTTGGCGGCGGGCAGAATTCCCGGTGACGTCACAGCTGACACCTGTCAGTGACCGTGACGGCGATGATGTATACGTTTTGACGTCTTGGTTGCTTTGTCGGCGGCGGGCAGAGCTTCCCGTTGACGTCTCATCTGACACCTGTCAGTGGCCGTGGCGGCGATGATGTATACGTTGTTACGTCTTACGAAGCTATGTCGGCGGCGGGCAGAGCTTCCCGCTAACGTCACAGCTGACACTTGTTTGTGGCCGTGGCGACGATGATGCATACGTTGTGACGACGTGGTTGCTCGGTCGGTGGCGGGCAGAGCTTCCCGCTGACGTCACAGCTGACACCTGTCAGTGGCCGTGGGGCGATGATGCATACGTTGTGAAGACGTGGTTGCTCGGTCGGCGGCGGGCAGAGCTTCCCGGTGACGTCACAGCTGACACCTGTCAGTGGCCGTGGCGGCGATGATGCATACGTTGTGAGGACGTGATTGCTCGGCCGGCGGCGGATAGAGCTTTCCACTGACGTCACAGCTAACACCTGTCAGTGGCCATGGCGGCGATGATGCATACGTTGTATTGACGTGTTTGCTCGGTCGGCGGCGTGCATAGCTTCCGCTGACGTCACAGCTGACACCTGTCAGTGGCCGTGGCGGCGATGATGCATACATTGTGACGAAGTGGTTGCTCGGTCGGTGGCGGGCAGAGCTTCCCGCTGACGTCACAGCTGACACCTGTCAGTGGCCGTGGCGGCGATGATGCATACGTTGTGACAACGTGGTTGCTCGGTCGGCAACGGGTAGAGCTTCCCGCTGACATCACAGCTGACACCTGTCATTGGCTGTGGCGGCCATGATGAATACGTTGTGACGACGTGGTTGCATGGTCGGCGGCGGGAAGAGCTTCCCGGTTACGTTACAGCAGACACCTGTCAGTGGCTGTGGCGGCGATGATGCATACGTTGTGACAACATGGTTGCTCGGTCGGCGGCGGGCAGAGCTTACAGGTGACGTCACAGCTGACACCTGTCAGTGGCCGTGGCGGCGATGATGCTTACGTTGTGACGACATGGTTGCTCGGTTGGCGGCGAGCAGAGCTTCCCGCTGACGTCACAGCTGACACCTGTCAGTGGCCGTGGCGGCGATGATGCATACGTTGTGACGACGTGTTTGCTCGGTCGGCGGAGGGCATAGCTTGCCCCTGACGTCACAGCTGACACCTGTCAGTGGCTGTGGCGGCGATGATGCATACGTTGTGACGACATGGTTGCTCGGTCGGCGGCGGTTAGAGCTGCCGCTGATGTCACAGCAGACACCTGTCAGTGGCCCTGGCGGCGATGATGCTTACGTTGTGACGACGTGGTTGCTCGGTCGGCGGCGGGCAGAGCTTCCCGCGGACGTCACAGCTGACACCTGTTTGTGGCCGTGGCGGCGATGATGCATACGTTGTGACGTCTTGGTTGCTCGGTCGGCGGCGGTTAGAGCTGCCGCTGATGTCACAGCAGACACCTGTCAGGGGCCATAGCGGCGATGATGCATACGTTGTGACGACGTGGTTGCTCGGTCGGCGGCGGGCAGAGCTTCCCGCTGACGTCACAGCTGACACCTGTCTGTGGCCCTGGCGGCGATGATGCATACGTTTTGACGACGTGGTTGCTCGGTCGGCGGCGGGCAGAGCTTCGCGTTGACGTCACAGTTGACACCAGTCAGTGGCCGTGGCGGTGATGATGCATACGTTGTGACGACGTGGTTGCTCGGTCGGCGGCGGGCAGAGCTTCCCGCTGACGTCACAGCTGACACCTGTCAGTGGCGGTGGCGGCGATGATGCATACGTTGTGACGACGTGGTTGCTCGGTCGGCGGCGGGCAGAGCTTCCCGGTGACGTCACAGCTGACACCTGTCAGTGGCCATGGCGGCGATGATGCATACGTTGTGACGACGTGGTTGCTCGGTCGGCGGCGGGCAGAGCTTCCCGTTGACGTCTTATCTGACACCTGTCAGTGGCCGTGGCGGCAATGATGTATACGTTGTGACGTCTTGGTTGCTCGGTCGGCGGCGGTTAGAGCTGCCGCTGATGTCACAGCAGACACCTTTCAGTGGCCGTGGCGGCGATGATGCTTATGTTGTGATGACGTATTTGCTCGGTCGGCGGCGGGCAGAGCTTCCCGCTGACGTCACAGCTGACACCTGTCAGTGGCCGTGGCGGTGATGATGCATACGTTCTGACGACGTGGTTGCTCGGTCGGCGACAGGCAGAGCTTCCCGCTGACGTCACAGCTGACACCTGTCAGTGGCCGTGGCGACGATGATGCATACGTTGTGACGACGTGGTTGCTCGGTCGGCGTCGGGCAGAGCTTCCCGCTGACGTCACAGCTGACACCTGTCTGTGGCCGTTGCTGCGATGATGCATACGTTGTGACGACGTGGTTGCTCGGTCGGATGCGGGCAGAGCTTCTCGCTGACGTCACAGCTGACACCTGTCAGTGGCCGTGGCGGCGATGATGAATACGTTGTGACGACGTGGTTGTCGGTCGGCGGCGGGCAGAGCTTCCCGGTGACGTCACAGCTGACACCTGTAAGTGGCCATGGCTGCGATGATGCATACGTTGTGACGACGTGGTTGCTCGGTCGGCGGCGGGCAGAGATCCCCGCTGACGTCACAGCTGACACCTGTCAGTGGCCGTGGCGGCGATGATGCATACGTTGTGACGACGTGGTTGCTCGGTCGGCGGCTGGCAGAGCTTCCCGTTGACGTCTCATCTGACACCTGTCAGTGGCCGTGGCGGCAATGATGTATACGTTGTGACGACGTGGTTGCTCGGTCGGCGGCGGGCAGAGCTTCCCGTTGACGTCACAGCTGACACTTGTCAGTGGCCGTGGTGGCGATGATGCTTACGTTGTGACGTAGTGGTTGCTCGGTCGGCGGCGGGCAGAGCTTCCCGCTGACGTCACAGCTGACACCTGTCAGTGGCCGTGGCGGTGATGATGCATACGTTGTGACGACGTGGTTGCTCGGTCGGCGGCGGGCAGAGCTTCCCGTTGACTTCTCATCTGACACCTGTCAGTGGCCGTGGCGGCAATGATGTATACGTTGTGACGTCTTGGATGCTCGGTCGGCGGCGGTTAGAGCTGCCGCTGAGGTCACAGCAGACACCTGTCAGTGGCCGTGGCGGCGATGATGCTTACGTTGTGACGACGTGGTTGCTCGGTCGGCGGCGGGCAGAGCTTCCCGCTGACGTCACAGCTGACACCTGTTTGTGGCCGTGGCGGCAATGATGTATACGTTGTGACGTCTTGGGTGCTCGGTCGGCTGCGGTTAGAGCTGCTGCTGAGGTCACAGCAGACACCTGTCAGTGGCCGTGGCGGCGATGATGCTTACGTTGTGATGACGTGGTTGCTCGGTCGGCGGCGGGCAGAGCTTCCCGCTGACGTCACAGCTGACACCTGTTTATGACCGTGGCGGCGATGATGCATACGTTGTGACGACGTGGTTGCTCGGTCGGTGGCGGGCAGAGCTTTCCGCTGACGTCACAGATTTCTCCAATAAATAATAAAGGCATATTTCTATTGCTTCGTTCCTATATGTAATCCCTGTTAGGGTATAATAGGAGATTTATCAATCTAGTAATAGTTTTATCTTCAAATCATATAATCTTTATATTAACTTATTTTCAAAAGGTTTATCGGGGTTAGTGAGAGATTATATTGACTTGTCCCCATAGTTAATGTTATATGCATATTACATATCTTCATGTAAGATTAATTTCCTCTATCCAAATAAATGTTAAAGTAAACAAAATAAATAATATTAAACACAAGTTTTCTTCTTTCTTCAGAATCTTCTGAATATATGCCATCACCAAAAATTATAATAATTATTTTCTTCACCTTAAAAGGGGTTTTAGACTATTATATTTATCACATCATGAAAGTGAACAAATTTTCCTTCTTTCTTCAAAAACCTTAAATATATTCCATAACCAGAACTAAATTTTCTTAATCTATATTTAGAGTTTATCTTCATAATGTTTATCACATAAATCAACTGGAGAGAAATTCTTCTAAAATTTTCTTACAGTCAATCTTCATCGCTGTCCGTTTCCACAGATGCATACCACCGGTCAAATTCTTCTAACCGTTTCCCCATTTCTGTTACTAGGTTTCTCCAAATTTCAAAAGAATTCTTATTATGGATAAGACTTCGAAGATTTTGAAAGTCATATCCTAGTGTCAGTAATTCTTGAGTATATTTTTCTCTGATATCTTCTGTCTTCTTACATTGATTTAAAACATGCAGTACTGTATCTTCTACTTCACAAATCTGACAAAGAGGTGACTGTACTAATCCGAGTGAATAGAGTTTTGCTTTAAAATTTCCGTGGCCACTGAGAAATTGCGATACATAATAGTCCGGTGTGATCCACCGACATTTAAGTCTTGCGTTAATGTCAGGTATAATATTGTATGTATGTCTTCCTGTTGTTGAGGAGTCCCAAGTTTCCTGCCATCTTGATATAACATTCCGCCGAAGTTCCTTCTTCTCTGCCACAGAGATCTTCCTATCCCTATTTAACTGGGATACTTGCCCACGTTCATATATAACTAGGTCAATGGGTATGAGTCCGGCTATAACTAGGAGTGCATCTGTTGAAATTGTTCTATAAGATTTAGTTATAGCAATAAGTACAGTTCGTTGGCTGGATAATAAAGTTCTTCGAGGATGAACTTGACAAGCAATGCGACTCCAAGCACCAGCTGCATATGTTAAAATACTCACATAAACTCCTTTATAAATAATCTCTAGGGTCTTATAGTTTAAGCCCCAATTAGCAGGTGTAGTAGATCGTAATCGGTGGAATAATATTGCAGATTTCTTCGTTATGTACTTGATATGCTCGTGGAATCGGAATCCAGTCCCAATCTGTACTCCCAAATATTTAACAAGTTGTTTAATTCTTACAACACGTCCCTCATAGCGAACTGTGGGAGGTCTATTAACACTAAGTTTACCCTTGAGTAAAATACCTTCCATTTTTTCTGGAGCAATCTTTAATTTAGAAGCAGTTGCCCATTGGTGAACAATACCTAAAGCCTCTTCAGACTTCTTTTCTAGCATGAATCTTGAATTAGCAGGGATTAATAAAAATCCATCATCAGCGTATCCATATATGACACAATCTTCTGGTAACTCTTCTCTAAGAAGTGGATCAAATAGCACATTCCAAAGAAGATGACCAAGGACTGAGCCTTGAGGACAGCCTTTGGTTAATGTCTTATTATATACTACGTGTCCCTGTTGACATGTACATTCTCTATCACATAAGAAATCAAGTATCACTTTATAAATGTTTGAGGGACACCTCAGTTGCTTCAATCAAAACATAATCTGGGGCCACCAAGCATTATCGAAGGCCCCAGATATGTCGATTGTTATTCCCATTATATATTGATATGAGCTTGATTCAACTGTAGAAAGCACATCCATCAGAGCCAGCTCTGTACTTTTACCTCTGCGAAATCCGTATTGGCGATTATGTAAACCATGAACTTTCTCCAAGTAAGCATGTAGTCTTTTACTAATTAGGCGCTCATATATTTTACCCAAAAGCTGACGTCACAGCTGACACCTGTCAGTGGCCGTGGCGACGATGATGCATACGTTGTGACGACGTGGTTGCTCGGTCGGCGGCGGGCAGAGCTTCCCGCTGACGTCACAGCTGACACCTGTCTGTGGCATGGCGGCGATGATGCATACGTTGTGACGTCTTGGTTGCTATGTCGGCGGCGGGCAGAGCTTCCCGTTGACGTCACAGCTGACACCTGTTTGTGGCCGTGGCGGCGATGATGCATACGTTGTGACGACGTGGTTGCTCGGTCGGCGGCGGGCAGAGCTTCCCGTTGACGTCTCATCTGACACCTGTCAGTGGCCGTGGCGGCGATGATGTATACGTTGTGACGTCTTGGGAAGCTATGTCGGCGGCGGGCAGAGCTTCCCGCTAACGTCACAGCTGACACCTGTTTGTGGCCGTGGCGGCGATGATGCATATGTTGTGACGACGTGGTTGCTCGGTCGGCGGCGGGCAGAGCTTCCCGTTGACGTCTCATCTGACACCTGTCAGTGGCCGTGGCGGCGATGATGTATACGTTGTGACGTCTTGGGAAGCTATGTCGGCGGCGGGCAGAGCTTCCCGCTAACGTCACAGCTGACACCTGTTTGTGGCCGTGGCGGCGATGATGCATACGTTGTGACGACGTGGTTGCTCGGTCGGCGGCGGGCAGAGCTTCCCGCTGACGTCTCATCTGACACCTGTCAGTGGCCGTGGCGGCGATGATGTATACGTTGTAACGTCTTGGGAAGCTATGTCGGCGGCGGGCAGAGCTTCCCGCTAACGTCACAGTTGACACCTGTTTGTGGCCGTGGCGGCGATGATGCATACGTTGTGACGACGTGGTTGCTCGGTCGGCGGCGGGCAGAGCTTCCCGTTGACGTCTCATCTGACACCTGTCAGTGGCCGTGGCGGCGATGATGTATACGTTGTGACGTCTTGGGAAGCTTTGTCGGCGGCGTGCAGAGCTTCCCGCTAACGTCACAGCTGACACCTGTTTGTGGCCGTGGCGGCGATGATGCATACGTTGTGACGACGTGGTTGCTCGGTCGGCGGCGGGCAGAGCTTCCCGCTAACGTCACAGCTGACACCTGTTTGTGGCCGTGGCGGCGATGATGCATTCGTTGTGACGACGTGGTTGCTCGGTCGGCGGCGGGCAGAGCTTCCCGTTGACGTCACAGCTGACACCTGTCAGTGGCCGTGGCGGCGATGGTGCATACGTTGTGACGACGTGGTTGCTCGGTCGGCGGCGGGTAGAGCTTCCCGTTGACGTCACAGCTGACACCTGTCAGTGGCCGTGGCGGCGATGATGCATACGTTGTGACGACGTGGTTGCTCGGTCGGCGGTGGGCAGAGCTTCCCGTTGACGTCAAGCTGACACCTGTCAGTGGCCGTGGCGGCGATGATGCATACGTTGTGACGACGTGGTTGCTCGGTCGGCGGCGGGCAGAGCTTCCCGGTGACGTCACAGCTGACACATGTCAGTGGCCGTGGCGGCGATGATGCATACGTTGTGACGACGTTTTTGCTCAGTCGGCAGAGGGCATAGCTTGCCCCTGACGTCACAGCTGACACCTGTCAGTGGCCGTGGCGGCGATGATGCATACGTTGTGACAACATGGTTGCTCGGTCGGCAACGGGCAGAGCTTCCCGCTGACGTCACAGCTGACACCTGTCAGTGGCCGTGGCTGCGATGATGCATATGTTGTGACGACGTGGTTGCTCGGTTGGCGGCGGATAGAGCTTCCCGCTGACGTCACAGCTGACACCTGTCAGTGGCCGTGGCTTCGATGATGCATACATTGTGACGACGTGGTTGCTCGGTCGGCGGCGGGCAGAGCTTCCCGTTGACGTCACAGCTGACACCTGTCAGTGGCCGTGGCGGCGATGGTGCATACGTTGTGACGACGTGGTTGCTCGGTCGGCGGCGGGCAGAGCTTCCCGTTGACGTCACAGCTGACACCTGTCAGTGGCCGTGGCGGCGATGATGCATACGTTGTGACGACGTGGTTGCTCGGTCGGCGGCGGGCAGAGCTTCCCGTTGACGTCACAGCTGACACCTGTCAGTGGCCGTGGCGGCGATGATGCATACGTTGTGACGACGTGGTTGCTCGGTCGGCGGCGGGCAGAGCTTCCCGTTGACGTCACAGCTGACACCTGTCAGTGGCCGTGGCGGCGATGATGCATACGTTGTGACGACGTGGTTGCTCGGTCGGCGGAGGGCATAGCTTGCCCCTGACGTCACAGCTGACACCTGTCAGTGGCCGTGGCGGCGATGATGCATACGTTGTGACAACATGGTTGCTCGGTCGGCGGCGGGCAGAGCTTCCCGCTAACGTCACAGCTGACACCTGTTTGTGGCCGTGGCGGCGATGATGCATACGTTGTGACGACGTGGTTGCTCGGTCGGCGGCGGGCAGAGCTTCCCGTTGACGTCACAGCTGACACCTGTCAGTGGCCGTGGCTGCGATGATGCAGACGTTGTGAGGACGTGGTTGCTTGGTCGGCGGCGGGCAGAGCTTCCCGGTGACGTCACAGCTTACACCTGTCAGTGGCCGTGGCGGCGATGATGCATACATTGTGACGACGTGGTTGCTCGGTCGGCGGAGGGCAGAGCTTCCCGCTGACTTCACAGTTGACACCTGTCAGTGGCCGTGGCAGCGATGATGCATACGTTGTGACGACGTGGTTGCTCGGTCGGCGGCGGGCAGAGCTTCCCGCTGACGTCACAGCTGCTGCGACCCTGCAACAATTGGACGGGGACGCACCACAACGCCGAACGTACAATAACGCCGAAAACCTTAACGCCGAATGCCAAATTGACTACAACGCCGACAGCTAGAAAACTGCTGTGTACCACAACGCCGAATTACCACAACGCCGAAATACACTAACCCCGGAAAATGTCATTGCAGGACTGCCACAAAGGTTAGGTTAGGTAAGGTTAGAACACAAATTCATTCAGTTGTTTTTCATTTTGCTCCTGTGCCCCCCCCCCCCCCCCCCCGCCACCCCTCACCAAAGCAACATTTTTCGGTGTTACTGTATTTCGGCGTTGTGCTACACAGCAGTTTTCTAGCTGTCGGCGTTGCGGTCAATTTGGCATTCGGCGTTATGGTTTTCGGCGTTATTGTACGTTCGGCGTTGTGGTAACGACCCGCACTGGACCAGGGCCAGCGGTGTTCTGTGGCCCAGATGTTAGCAACGCTGCTCGTGCGAAGGTGTGCGGGAAGCCTGCACGCCGCTGCCACGTTGTCATCAAACGGACGAGAATGTTCTCACGTAAACCGCACCCAAGCTGCGCGGGTCCCTTAACCCACAGGAGAAGAGAGGGAGCTCATTCTGAAAGTGCTGCGGGTGGCATCCATCCAGGGATACGTCAAACAACCCATGTTTTATGTCTCAAAGAACAAACGTAACGGGTTGTTGGCAACCACCTGTTACAGTGCAACACAATAATAAATAACAACCAATATCTCTATTTATTAAAAATAAAAGTTTTTACAATTGTTCACAATTTTTTGTTCTAAATACTTCTGCTTACTCTTGTTTTGATTTATTCCCATTTTTTTAAACAAAGCCGGATGAGTGGGGGCAGTTAACTAACCTCGCTTGCTCGCCCGCCCTTGATAAATAAAGAGTGAGCGTAAGTATGGCAATAAAAAAATGTGTAAAGTAACTATGTGCAATACCTACTTAGTGAATCATAGAGGGGCGTGCTTTATTACAAAAGCAGTATCATCAAAATCCATAAATAAATCCAAAACTTGGTGAGACGAAGACAGCTGATAAAATATTAAACGTGAAACATTAATATTTTTGTAGATATTTTAAGTGACGCAATTTTTTATTACTATAAAAATATATACCAACAGTTTATTTCGCCATTGTATTTTTCAGTCCCAAATGTAAGTATATTTCAATATATAAAACGCAGCCTCATTATTGATAAGGAAAGGAAAGAATGTATTGTGAAACATGGGTTTAATCTCTCTCAAACCAAGCAGCTACTAGAGGTGCTCAACCAGCACAAGGAAGTATTCTTAGATAAAGGACCTCTACGTCAAACTCGGACAACAGCCCACGAGATCCAGCTGAGCTCGGACTAACCTATTTGCGAAAGACCTGGAAAACCTTCTTCAGGAAAAAGGAAGATAATAGACCAACAAATGTGTAGGCAGTACAGTAATGATGGCGCTGGTCCGCAGATGAGGTGCTGAGGCCGGTGCTACTCGCCGTGCAGCCACTGCCCGTCGCTGTGCAGCAGGAGGTGGGCGGCATGGTGCTGAGGATCATGTGTGCAGTCATGTAGGCGCTGGTCCGCAGATGAGGTGCTGAGGCCGGTGCTACTCGCCGTGCAGCCACTGCCCGTTGCTGTGCAGCAGGAGGTGGGCGGCATGGTGCTGAGGATCATGTGCGAGGCGTGGCTCGACCACATCTACTCTCACAAGATCAAGTTCACGTGAGTTCTTACCTCTAGACATCTCTCCACTCTTCCTAGAGTGTGCCTACTCACATCACACATGCAAGTGTGCTTTTCTGTTTGTCTTTTTTTCACGCGGCAACGATAGATATAGATAGTTTATGGGCCGTAGAGCGACATAGACTACATATTATTTTTAAATTCCATCCTCAAGGGAGTTAACAATGGGTAAAATCAGTTTTAAACAAATAAATCAAAGGAGGGAGCTCATAGATACACAAACAGTGAGTTTGTGTTATTTTTCTATGTCCGCCATACGGTCATGCAGTAAGGTCTGGGAACTTCCTATCCTCATTTGGCGAAACCCATCCGCTTAGTGAAGCTTGCGGCTACCAGCGAACTAAAGGCGCTCCTAATAGTTTAGTACTTCACCACTGAATTTGTAACGTGCTATATTTTTGTGCGTCTAGTGATTACCTGCCTTCCCAAAAAAAAAAATGAAGCTGAAATCTGGCGTCGCGGTTGTGCTGATACGAAGCCTTGATCACCGAGATTGTGCAATCAATGGAATTTAAAATTAAACTTCCCGTTTTTAAAGAGTGTGTCCTGCGTACTTGAAACTCGATAGTGGATTTTCTTATATTATGATGTGTTTAACCCTGACAGCGCTGAGTGCTTCAGCTAGAAAGTATTATTAATTGGTTAAGAATAATTAAATATTTAAGGGCGATTAGATACCGACTTAATGTTCTAAGTGGTTTACACCATATCTCGCACATAATTGGTCATAAATTTCAGTTTATTGCAGGATTTCGAAGTAAAGAAAATATTTTTAGGGCAAATACTTTTAGGACAACTTTTCCCCTCCAAATTCCTTTCGGTAGATTTAAAGTGCTAATTATACAGTCGTTTCGGGAAAGATTTTTTTTTTTCATTTTGATATTTAAGTCGAAAGTTGTAAGTAATCGTAGTGCTTTACATTTTATATTCCGGTATTTAATTTGATTATTGAAAAATTATTGAACGAAATTGTGTTATTTGTGTTCTAAAGGAATGATTTGAAGTAGGCCTAAGTATATTTAAGTACTTACTAAAATGTGATTAGAATCAAATTATCTCTTCTTATAAAACGAACAAATTTACGATCAATTAATTATATATTATTTTTTAAATACGTTTTTATCTAATACAAACAATATGTGCTTTCTCTGTTAGTCCTCAAACTTAATGACTCACTTGTTTTAATTCTCAAAAAAAAAATTATAATTTAATAAAATTATGTTTTAAAGTTTCATGATTTATTTTAAGAGATGCGGTGAATTTCGAAAAATAACTAGTTAGTGTCAAAATAACATTCTCTAAAAAAGAAAAGAATAGTGAAAACTTTGCGTTTGGTACTAACAAAAGCAAGCATGAAAACATAATTAAGCAGCTAGTAGAATGCATTGAAATCTGTGTTCAACTATCAAACAACCTTTTTTGAATACAGCTTCAGACTTTAATTTATTGCTTGAAAACAAAGTTTCGCGTATGTAGTGGGAAGTAAGTTTCGTTTAATACTATTGTACAAGCAATTAAATGAAATTTATATTTATAATTTTATTTTTATGGGATGTGAGTGTATCGGTGTAATGAAACATAGTGGTAAACAAATGTATTCTTAATATAAACTAGTAAAACTCACGAATATATTTGTGTATTAATATAATAACAGAAGTTCCCAAGCCATTAAAATATTTTATCGCACATTTGAACGCTAGCAGGGCTGCCCGACACATCGCATTGACGTGCAAGCAAACATCGGTGCATGGAAGACGAAATTCTCAATGTGTAAGATCTGTCAATGTTTGATGATAGCATTACGAAAATGGAATTGCACAAGTGCCAGCCTATCTTTCTCGGACCGTTTGCGCTGCCATCTGAAGTGCGTATTGCTGTACAGCACCAGGATATCTGTCCTTTACTTTCGCAGTCGTTTCTACATATAATAGGCAAACTGACTAAGGCCGATGGTGCACATCCTCCGACTAATATGTCCTGCAATGGTATTTTTCACCTAATCAAACTCATGACATATGTACTCATTGGTGTCGAGTAAAACAAGGCAAGAGATGTGGGCATAACAACCGCAATGAGAAATTGTCTTTTGGCTAAGCTCGAACGAACTGTCTGCTGCTATTGCCCGGCTGGCCCTCGAGGATAAATACGTGTTTCCGGTTCATGCCGAAGGAAAGTTTGAAGTTTGTGATCCTCTGTTCATGTTTCTCAAATTCGCTGAGGACTGCAAGCATATAATCATTAATTAGAAAGAAGAGCTCATACTGCTTCTAGCCAACACGCACATTAATGCAATAGATTCTGCTGCAGAAAATCCACATGATGTCTCACTGTCACTACACTCTATCGAGTGGGTGTTGCCTCACATCCAAGTAAGCACATTAGAATGTATGAAGATGCTGAAGAACGATCCTGGAGCCTCGGCTTGCCTCAAAGTAATTGTATCAACTGGATAGTAAAGTCCAGCTTCGCGATGGAAAAACCAAGATTCATCATCATCGGACTTCAGACTGGAAGACAGATCAATGCAGGAGTGATCTCTCCATGTTTGATAAATGTCTTAATGTAAAAATATTTTCAAACAGAAAAAAGCTATCTGTACATTGGCATGAATGTGGACTATCAAACTGTAAGATTTCTTCTCGCAAATCAAATATATGCCAAGTTCCAGCAAATGTACTATGACCGAGGACAGTCACCGATACTGAGTCATGACAGTTTCAAGAACAAGACTCCGTCAATGAGTTTTTAACCTTTCCGAACAGGATGATCGAATAAATTCAAACATCATCGACTTTACGATCAAGGTATCGACTATTGTAACAATTCCACCAAACACTCATGCTTTTTGTCTGATGCTTAATGATTGACTTTCATCGTACAATTTTCAAGACAACTCTCTCATATTATTTGTGCGTTTGCAAGATTAATTTAGTTGTCACCGAGCATTGTTAGCATCAAGATGTACTGCAACGTGCAAGGTTTCCTAAGCCAAAACGGAGGAATGGGGAGGACTCGAACCCGCGCCTCCCAGTCTCCGTATCCTCGGAAACTACTGGCAGAAAACATTTCTCCAGCCGCGTCGCGGGCACAATAGTTTTGTTTCAGTTTATCTCTGACATCTTGTAAAAGTTCACGCACAGTGCATGTTCCGATCAATGTTAATATTACATTATACACATTACTCTTAAACATTTTTGTTAGAAAAACTGCAAACATTACTGATTTCTTAAGTTTGGTGCATTTCTAATGGCAAGAAAAAATATATATAAAAATTTTTGAAGTTATACTTCTTTAGGCGCGTTATAAAAAAATGATGAGAGTGAAATTTTAAGATGCGCGCGCACCATGTAACGACATTTTCACGGGAAGATGGCAGACCCACGTATATGAACATAAACCCATATTAGGGGACATACCAAACGTATTTTTGTGCCAAATGAAACTTTATGATAGTGAAATTACCATAGAAATAAGTTTGGTAAACTAAAATAGTCACAGTAAAGAGTAAATTCCAAGGTTTAAAAAGAAACACATTATTTTGGCAGTACATCGAACATAATACACATTACCCTGGTAACCTTCTGTCAGATCAGTGGTTATACTGCGCGGTTAATATGATGAAGGGCCGTGGTTCAAAACCCAGCTGTAGGTTTTTTTTTTTACTTTTTTTGAAGTTATACATCTTTAGGCGCGTTATGAAAAAATGATGAGAGTGAAATTTTAAGATGCGCGCGTATCACTGTAACACAAAATTAACAGGTTGAAGTTGCCCGCTAAATCGCTCATTAAGTCTCGAAAAAAAGCTACCAACAAAATAAAAATTGAACCTCTATTAGTCGCGCATGTTGGCACGCTCGTCGCCTCTGATCACTGTTTTCATATTTTATAATATTTATCCACATGTTTCTAGTTTCTACATTCAAAACACGTATTTTAGTTTCATGTAAGTGCGAATTATATATGTGCTAATAAATTATATTCAGTATTGATTTAAATTGAATATTTTGATTGATATTATTTACTATTCGTAAATATTAGTAAAAAAAATTGTGCCTTTATACTTTTTCAAGTGCTCCAATATAATTGAGGTTAACTATCCGTATCTATTATTTATTGATATAAATTAAAATATTATTTTTTAATATAATTAATACTAATTATTATTAAATTATTAATGTTAAATATGTATTATTAGTTATTTAATATTTTCAAAAAAAATACATTTAATAAAACATTTAATAAAACAATTGTGATTAAAATTAAAATCGAACATCAAATTAAAATGTTAATTTTTAATATTTATTATTAAATTGAATAAATAAAAAATATTTATAAAAATAAATGAACAAATTTAATGAAAACTTTTTGATAAAAATGAAAAGTAAATATTTAATTAAGAAAATAATAAATATTTAAAAAATGAATAAACTGAAATGAAATTTTTGATTTTATTATTAAATTTATGTATTTTCTTTTAAAATATTAAATAATCAATAATCAATATTTAAAATTAAGAATCTTATAATATTTAGTACAAATTATGTCATATATAGTTTTTATTCTCTAAATTTTATTTATTTAATTTTTCAAATATAAACTGAACTTTATTGACTGTATTGACTATCTTTTTCAAACCATTTTATTATTTTATTGTAATTAATTATTTGCATGCAATTAAAAACTATTTTTTAATGATGCCAAAGAAGTATAACTTCTCACGCGCGTACATAAATACAAGCACCCATTTTTTTTTTGTTAGTTAAGATACCATATGTTCACAATAAAATGATGTTGTGCTGTCGCGTTGCACTTGTTTGTCACTCTCCGCCAGCTACCATGCTTGTTGTTATGGAATATGTCAGGGTGCATGCACACCTCTAGAACTCTACCCCCGCCTTGCTGTAGCGCTTGTCAGGGTGTGCCTATGTCTGCATGATCACGTGGTAACAGAGTGAATCAGTTTTCGATGTGTAAACATCTTATCTCTCGGTATGCGGCATTTGTTTGGAGTGACTTCGAGGAAATGGAACGGAAGTCTATGCACGGAAATGCGTCACGGGAATAGCGGACTCACGTGTAGCAAAATAAACCCTTATAAAGTCACTTTCGTAAACACTAGCGGACACACCAAACGTATTGAGCCAAACTGAACTGTATATTGTATAATAATATAACCGTTCTGAAATACTTTATGTTATGATTTATAGTAATAAAAGACATAACTTAAAGATTATGAATTACATTTAAATGTAGAGATAGGGCACTCGATCTTCGGACTAGAGCGAGACAAGAATTTGTTAGTCTAAATACAGAATTAATATAGAAGAATGTCACTGTTTCAATGGTATATTAAAACAGTTTAATTTAGAATATTTACAGCAAATCATACACTAAATTAAAGGTAAACTAACCTAGTTTTCTTACAAATGTTGAATATGCGCACCTTTAGTTATACGGCATAAATCCAACCTAAAGTCCAATTCTTCCCACTCTTTGGTTAACACGTCCGGAGTAATGGAAGCAATAGCCTCTTCAGTTCTGTGTCTCAACTCTGGTAAATCATTAAGTAGCTGGAACGTAGACATGATCTTTTATAAAGCCCCAAAGGAAAAAGGTCGCATGGTGTTAAATCATTTGAACGTGGAGGCCAGCGATAGGGCATTCTGTCGTCTCAACCGTTGGGACCAATCCAATGGTCAGGGACTTGTACGTTCACCCACTTTCATACAAAGAGATTACAGTGGGTAGGGCGGAAATTACAGCATCACTCTTAGCAAATTACAGAACACAAAACACTTTATGCTCAGGAGTTGCCATTTTGCATTGGTGGCGCTGCAAGCAAGAAAATAACAAAGCAGTACTCACACGCTCAGCTAAAACTGTTTAAGTTACTCTTCAGTGAACCAAAACTCTACAACACTTGCAGTTGATACTATTGGAATTTATATCTCGGATATTCTATTATGGACATATTGGATATTCGACACCATGTTGAGTGAAATAATGTCGTGTTAAATTTTACTGTTAAACCTTATGCCGTGTTCGTAATAAATTATAGGTATTCTTAAATTTGTAATTATATATTGTTACGACTATTAAAATTTTAAAAAAGCATTCTAGGATATTTTCATAGACGTTGATAGGCGAGCACCAGGAAAAATTACTGTTTGGTTCTAAATGAATACTTTTACTATATTTATTACGCTCTGCAATATTTTAAAGTACTAAATTTTAAACTTTGTGTTCAAGTTTTGCGTTATAAGTTTATTTGCTACATAAGAATACACTAATTGGATCGTTACCAAGGTTAGATGTTTACACATCGCTCACTTGTTTTTCGGCTAATGGTGTACGCCTTGTTGTTTCTATGCCCAAAACATTGACTGAAGTGACTCGTTTGCATTGTCGAAACCGTTTTAAATACATTTCTTTAAAATGAAAGTGTCTTTTTTAACGAAATAGATTGTTATTCATCTTCACATGTATTCATGAATCACGGTCGTGGCGAGGCACCCGCCGAGCGGCAGACAGAGCTGTGGACGCCCGCAGGCCGTGGGGGGCCGTGCAGCTGCTGACGGACTTCGCCGGCGTGTCGGCGTGGCTGGCGGAGCAGGTGCCGCTCGGCGCCGAGGTGCTCAGCAGCCTGCTGAGGCACGAGGTGCTGAGGCGGTGCGAGGGAGTCGGCCGACTGCTGCTGCGTCGCCCCGGGGAGCCCATCGCCATGGTGGCGGCTCGCCGCAAGCACTCCGGTAACCCCAATGCGTCCTTCCTTCAGGCTGCTGCAGTAACCCCACTGCGTCCTTCCTTCACGCTGCTTCGGTAACCCCACTGCGTCCTTCCTTCAGGATGCTCCGGTAACCACACTGCATCCTTCCTTCAGGCCGCCTCGGTAACCCCACTGCGTCCTTCCTTCAGGATGCTCCGGTAACCCCACTGCGTCCTTCCTTCAGGCCGCTTCGGTAACCCCACTGCGTCCTTCCTTCAGGATGCTCCGGTAACCACACTGCGTCCTTCCTTCACGCTGCTTCGGTAACCCCACTGCGTCCTTCCTTCAGGATGCTCCGGTAACCACACTGTGTCCTTCCTTCACGCTGCTTCGGTAACCCCACTGCGTCCTTCCTTCAGGATGCTCCGGTAGCCCCACTGCGTCCTTCCTTCAGGCCGCTTCGGTAACCCCACTGCGTCCTTCCTTCAGGATGCTCCGGTATTCACACTGCGTCCTTCCTTCACGCTGCTTTGGTAACCCCAATGCGTCCTTCCTTCAAGATGCTCCGGTAACCACACTGCGTACTTCCTTCACACTGCTTCGGTAACCCCACTACGTCCTTCCTTCAGGATGCTCCGGTAACCCCACTGCGTCCTTCCTTCAGGATGCTGCGGTAACCACACTGCGTCCTTCCTTCACGCTGCTACGGTAACCCCACTGCGTCCTTCCTTCAGGGTGCTCCGGTAACCACACCGCGTCCTTCCTTCATGCTGCTCCGGTAACCCCACTGCGTTTTTCCTTCAGGATGCTCCGGTAACCCCACTGCGTCCTTCCTTCAGGATGCTGCGGTAACCCCACTACGTCCTTCCTTCAGGCCACTTCGGTAAACCCACTGCGTCCTTCCTTCAGGATGCTCCGGTAGCCCCACTGCGTCCTTCCTTCAGGCCGCTTCGGTAACCCCACTGCGTCCTTCCTTCAGGATGCTCCGGTATTCACACTGCGTCCTTCCTTCACGCTGCTTTGGTAACCCCAATGCGTCCTTCCTTCAGGCCGCTTCGGTAACCCCACTGCGTCCTTCCTTCACGCTGCTTCGGTAACCCCACTGCGTCCTTCCTTCAGGATGCTCCGGTAACCCCACTGCGTGCTTCCTTCAGGATGCTGCGGTAACCCCACTGCGTCCTTCCTTCACGCTGCTACGGTAACCCCACTGCGTCCTTCCTTCAGGGTGCTCCGGTAACCACACCGCATTCTTCCTTCATGCTGCTCCGGTAACCCCACTGTGTCCTTCCTTCACGCTGCTTTGGTAACCCCACTGCGTCCTTCCTTCAGGATGCTCCGGTAACCACACTGCGTCCTTCCTTCATGCTGCTCCGGTAACCCCACTGCGTCCTTCCTTCAGGAGGCTCCGGTAACCCCACTGCGTCCTTCCTTCAGGATGCTCCGGTAACCACACTGCGTTCTTCCTTCACCCTGCTTCGGTAACCCCACTGCGTCCTTCCTTCAGGATGCTCTGATAACCCTACTGCGTCCTTCCTTCACGCTGCTTCGGTAACCCCACTGCGTCCTTCCTTCAGGATGCTCCGGTAACCCCACTACGTCCTTCCTTCAGGATGCTCTAGTAACCCCACTGCGTCCTTTCTTCACGCTGCTTCGGTAACCCCACTGCGTCCTTCCTTCACGCTGCTTCGGTAACCCCACTGCGTCCTTCCTTCAGGATGCTGCGGTAACCCCACTGCGTCCTTCCTTCAGGCCACTTCGGTAACCCCACTGCATCCTTCCTTCAGGATGCTCCAGTAATCCCACTGCGTCCTTCCTTCAGGCCGCTTCGGTAACCCCACTGCGTCCTTCCTTCAGGATGCTCCGGTAACCCTACTGCGTCCTTCCTTCACGCTGCTTCGGTAACCCCACTGCGTCCTTCCTTCAGGATGCTCTGGTAACCCTACTGCGTCCTTCCTTCACGCTGCTTCGGTAACCCCACTGCGTCCTTCCTTCAGGATGCTCCGGTAACCACACTGCGTCCTTCCTTCACGCTGCTTTGGTAACCCCACTGCGTCCTTCCTTCATGCTGCTTCGGTAACCCCATTGCGTCCTTCCTTCAGAATGCTCCGGTATTCACACTGTGTCCTTCCTTCATGCTGCTTCGGTAACCCCACTGCATCCTTCCTTCTGGATGCTCCGGTAACACCACTACGTCCTTTCTTCACGCTGCTTTAATAACCCCACTGCGTCCTTCCTTCACGCTGCTTCGGACTCCCACTGCGTCCTTCCTTCAGGATGCTCCGGTAACCCCTCTGCGTCCTTCCTTCAGGCCGCTTCGGTAACCCCACTGTGTCCTTCCTACATGCTGCTTCGGTAACACCACTGCGTCCTTCCTTCAGGATGCTTCGGTAACCCCACTCCATCCTTCCTTCACGCTGCTTCGGTAACACCACTGCGTCCTTCCTTCACGCTGCTTCGGTAACCCCACTGCATTCTTCCTTCACGCTGCTTCGGTAACCCCACTGCGTTCTTCCTTCACGCTGCTTCGGTAACACCACTGCATCCTTCCTTCAGGATGCTCAGGTAACCACACTGTGTTCTTCCTTCACGCTGCTTCGGTAACCCCACTTCATTCTTCCTTCATGCTGCTTCTTAAACCCCACTGCGTCCTTCCTTCAGGATGCTCCGTAACAACACTGCGTCCTTCCTTCACGCTGCTTCGGTAACCCCACTGCGTCCATCCTTCAGGATGCTCTGGTAACCCTACTGCGTCCTCCCTTCATGCTGCTTCGGTAACCCCACTGCGTCCTTCCTTCACGCTGCTTCGGTAACCCCACTGCGTCCTTCCTTCACGCTGCTTCGGTAACCCCACTTTATTCTTCCTTCATGCTGCTTCGTAAACCCCACTGCGTCCTTCCTTCAGGATGCTCCGGTAACAACACTGCGTCCTTCCTTCACGCTTCTACGGTAACCCCACTGCGTCCTTCCTTCAGGCCGCTTCGGTACCCCACTGTGTCCTTCCTTCACGCTGCTTCGGTAACACCACTGCGTCCTTTCTTCAGGATGCTCCGGTAACCACACTTCGTCCTTCCTTCACGCTGCTTCGGTAACCACACTGCGTTCTTCCTTCATGCTGCTTCGGTAACCCCTCTGCGTCCTTCAGTCAGGATGCTCTGGTAATTCTACTGCGTCCTTCCATCATGCTTCTTCGGTAACCCCACTGCGTCCTTCCTCTACGCTGCTTCGGTAACACCACTGTGTCCTTCCTTCACGCTGCTTCGGTAATCCCACTGCGTCCTTTCTTCAGGCTGCTGCGGTAACCCCACTGTGTCCTTCCCTCAGGATGCTTTGGTAACAACACTGCGTCCTTCCTTCACGCTGCTTCGGTAACCCCACAGCGTCCTTCCTTCAGGATGCTCCGGTAACCACACTGCGTCCTTCCTTCATGCTGCTTCGGTAACCCCACTGCGTCCTTCCTTCAGGATGCTCCGGTAACCACACTGCGTCCTTCCTTCACGCTGCTCCGGTAAACCCCACTGCGTTCTTCCTTCATGCTGCTTCGGTAATCCCAGTGCGTCCTTCCTTCAGGCTGCTTCGGTAACCCCACTTCATGCTTCCTTCATGCTGCTTCGTAAACCCCACTGTGTCCTTCCCTCAGGATGCTTCGGTAACAACACTGCGTCCTTCCTTCACGCTGCTTCGGTAACTTCACTGCGTCCTTCCTTCACGCTGCTTCGGTAACCCCACTGCGTCCTTCCTTCATAATGCTCCGGTAACCCCACTGTGTCCTTCCTTCATCCTGCTTCGGTAACCCCACTGCGTCCTTCCTTCAGGATGCTCCGGTAACCCCACTGCGTCCTTCCTTCACGCTGCTTCGGTAACCCCACTGCGTTCTTCCTTCAGGATGCTTCGGTAACCACACTGTGTTCTTCCTTCACGCTGCTTCGGTAACCTTACTGCGTCCTTCCTTCAGGGTGCTCCGGTAACCACACTGCGTCCTTCCTTCACGCTTCTTTGGTAACCCCACTGCGTTCTTCCTTCAGGATGCTCCGGTAACCCCACTGCGTTCTCTCATTGGTTATCTTCGGTAACCCCACTGTGTTCTTCCTTCAGGCTTCTGCGGTAACCCTAGTGCGTCCTTCCTTTAGGATGCGTAGGTAACCACACTGTGTCTTCCCATTAGGTCTCTTCGGTAACCACACTGCATCCTTCTTTCACGCTGCTTCGGTAACCCCACTGCGATTTTCCTTCAGGCTGCTGCGGTAACCCTAGTGCGTCCTTCCTTCAGGCTACTTAGGTAACCACACGGCGTCCTCCCATTAGGTCTCTTCGGTAACCCCACTGCGTCCTTCCTTCAGGCTGCTCCGGGAACCCTACTGCGTCATTCCTACCATTGCCATGAGTATCTCATTATGAGCATTTAGAATTTTTTTTTTCCATCCAAGTATCTTATCGACCAAGAAATTAAACACATTTTCCATAATCCTGCTTAATATTAATTTTAGCAAGATCTCTAGTACATAATTCCCATGTTCTGATATCACCCAGAGTGATTTCTTTTCGATTGAATGATAATCATAATTATTAATTTAATGTTCACTTTGTCATAAGAAGTATGATCCATTTTAAAATGGTTTACAATGTTGCTTTATTTGCAGCCTTTTATTGCAGTATCTGTTTGCAGTGGTCCGTCTCGTCCCTTCCCTGTCTTTGCCTTCACTGAGTATATGATAGTAGTATAGCTTGGCCGGTCCGGAAACAGGCCTTAAGGCTGTGGTGCCGGTGCGGTGTCCGCCATCTTGGATTTGTGACGTCACGGCGGCCATCTTGGATGGTTGTGACCTTGACCTTTGACCTTGACCTTGAATTTGATCCTCAAAAATCGCCAAAATCCGCCAAAATTGGGCAAAATTTGCCCAAAATTCCTCAAAAATCGCCAAAATTTCCATTTCTGTGGAAAAAAGTTCCGCCAAAACATCTTAAAAAATTCCACAAATTAAAAATTTCTCATTTCGAGGGAAAAATTTCCCGTTTCGAGGGAAAAATTCCCGTTTTTAGTCCTTAAAAATCCCAGCGGCTGAAAATTCCTAAAACTGGCTTAAGCATCCTTAACTCAAGCCTCAGTTAAGCCATTTCTAGGAATAAGGATACCATGAACGCCATCTTGGATTATGTCGCCACCGTTGCAATTTTAGTTACGGTCGCCATCTTTAACTTTTTTATTATCCGATTTTAATAAATAAAATTAAAATTTATTAAAAAAATTCAAATACTAAAAATTTAATAAAAATATTTAAAAAGCATACTTTTTCGACACGGAGCTCGGAGTCCTCGGTTCGAACCCGACGAATGCAAAAAAATAAAAATGACGACCGATCCTTCCCCTGTGGCGGGGGTGCTGGCAGACTGACCCCCACCACTTATGTCAATGCACATATACTATCAGGTAGTATGACGTCATGTCCGCCATCTTGAAATTTGAGACACCATCTTGAAAATCTTTATTTATTTTCCGAATTTAATGAAAAAAATTCCAAAATTCATCAAAAAATTAACGTATTTAAATTCTGTTTGATTATATCGATGTACGTCCTTGGTTCGATTCCCGACGAGAGTAAACAGTCGATCCTTCCTCCATGAAAGCTACCTAGACTGATCTATCACCACCAATACCAAGGTATATATCGTCAACTGGTATGACATCATGTCCGCCATCTTGTCTTCATCCACTGGAGACCACCATCTTGTTTTCGTCTGCTAGAGTGTGCCGATATCATGTAGTATAATTATCTGGTCACCACACCTTTGACCTTGACCTTGAACTTTGACCTTGACCTTGAAATTTGACCTTAAACTTGAAATTTGACCTTGACCTTGAAATTTGACCTTAACCTTAAATTTTGACCTTGACCTTGAACTTTGACCTTGACCAAATATTTGACCTTGACCTTGAAATTTGACCTTGACCTAGAAATTTGACCTTGACCTTGAAATTTGACTTTGACCTTGAAATTTTACTTTGTCCTTGAAATTTGACTTTGTCCTTGATGTCCATCACGGATCCGTCATTTTATGTTCAGTACATGCTACCAGGAGCGACCACCTGCTGGAGTACACCATCTTGTGCGTGTACTCGTATTACCATCATGCTAGTTTTATTCTAACATGCTACAGTGCAGTAATCATTTATTACTGAGGTACCCACCATCTTAAAATTTGACCGCCATCTTGAAATCATGTAATTATTTAGCTAGAAATGCGGGAAAAATTCCAATAGTCACCGAAAAAATCATTTATTAATTTACAAATCGAATCGATGGATCCCTGTCCACGGTTAGATTCTTGACCAGAGACAGTTGTAACTAATTATTAAATAAATGTTAGGTTCTGTTTTCCATTACCTTTCGCGGAGTTTATTAATCATTCACTCTACGAAAATCAACTCAAGTCAATATACCGGACCAACGAATTAAATCAGTGCCGATTAGCCTATTATGAAAGTCTAATTTTTCAATAATCTGAATAACATATAAGCCGTTCATGTACAAAGCCACACATATAGATCAATTGCCTTCAGTCCATGAGACCGAGTCATGTCATTATCAGACGTATAGGCTAGTCATTTCAGGACCACATGACCTTCGTAATCCATCATGGCATTTTTATACATTCTAAAGGACCAAGTAACCTTGTAAAATATTTTAGTAACACCAAGAGGTGATAAACTAGTAAATATTCAATCACTACATTTTGTACTACGCACAGTCAACAAAAAAGGAAGCACCAACAACGAAAAGGCAGCACATTTGGAAGCACCGACTACGAAAAGCAGCACATTTGGAAGCACCGACTACGAAAAGGCAGCACATTTGGAAGCACCGACAACGAAAAGGCAGCACATTTGGAAGCACCGACAACGAAAAGGAAGCACATTTGGAAGCACCGACAACGAAAAGGCAGCACATTTGGAAGCACCGACAACGAAAAGGCAGCACATTTGGAAGCACCGACAACGAAAAGGCAGCACATTTGGAAGCACCGACAACAAAAAGGCAGCACATTTGGAAGCACCGACAACGAAAAGGCAGCACTTTGGAAGCACCGACAACGAAAAGGCAGCACATTTGGAAGCACCGACAACGAAAAGGCAGCACATTTGGAAGCACCGGCAACAAAAAGGCAGCACATTTGGAAGCACCGACAACGAAAAGGCAGCACATTTGGAAGCACCGACAACGAAAAGGCAGCACATTTGGAAGCACCGACAACGAAAAGGCAGCACATTTGGAAGCACCGACAACGAAAAGGCAGCACATTTGGAAGCACCGACAACGAAAAGGCAGCACATTTGGAAGCACCGACAACGAAAAGGCAGCACATTTGGAAGCACCGACAACGAAAAGGCAGCACATTTGGAAGCACCGACAACGAAAAGGCAGCACATTTGGAAGCACCGACAACGAAAAGGCAGCACATTTGGGAGCACCGACAACGAAAAGGCAGCACATTTGGAAGCACCGACAACGAAAAGGCAGCACATTTGGAAGCACCGACAACGAAAAGGCAGCACATTTGGAAGCACCGACAACGAAAAGGCAGCACATTTGGAAGCACCGACAACGAAAAGGCAGCACATTTGGAAGCACCGACAACGAAAAGGCAGCACATTTGGAAGCACCGACTACGAAAAGGCAGCACATTTGGAAGCACCGTCATCGAAAAGGCAGCACATTTGGAAGCACCGACAACGAAAAGGCAGCACATTTGGAAGCAGCGACAACGTAAAGGCAGCACATTTGGAAGCACCGACAACGAAAAGGCAGCACATTTGGAAGCACCGACAACGATAAGGCAGCACATTTGGAAGCACCGACAACGAAAAGGCAGCACATTTGGAAGCACCGACAACGAAAAGGCAGCACATTTGGAAGCACCGACAACGAAAAGGCAGCACATTTGGAAGCACCGACAACGTAAAGGCAGCCCATTTGGAAGCACCGACAACGAAAAGGCAGCACATTTGGAAGCACCGACAACGAAAAGGCAGCACATTTGGAAGCACCGACTACGAAAAGGCAGCACATTTGGAAGCACCGACAACGTAAAGGCAGCACATTTGGAAGCACCGACAACGAAAAGGCAGCACATTTGGAAGCTCCATCAACTAAAAAAGGCAAAAAGGAAGCACAAGTTACGAGATCTAAGTCTTAGTAAGAAATCATAATACAAGAAATAAAAACATTACATTCTTATAATTTAAATTATTTATTTTATTGCTTTACATTATACAAATGCAAGTAAAACAAGTCAATATTGTATGTAGCAGGCATTCCTCAGTTCCTTGAGTATGAAGGATATTTCTTTGATGCACGAATAGTTTCCTGCACAAAGCGAACCATGTAGAAGTCTTAGCCGGTCAACCAATATGTTTGGATCTTTCCATGATGTGTAATCATTCTCTTCTACCACCATCTTCCTTGCACCTTTATAATAAATATTATGATCTATGGTGTCTTCCGTTTTACCACCAACCTCAGGGTAACTTTCATGTTTGAGACGGTGATCATCACAAGCTTGATCAGATTTATTTAATATATCACGTCGTTTCCATCGTTTCGGTCTCAGGACACCGCCACATTCTTCGATCTTGGCAGCTTTAGGTGCTTCATCATAGTCTATGTCTTTGTCAACAGCCTCAGAGTCACTGTAACAATCACTGTAGAAGGAATCGTCTTCACCCAATTTACCGTAATAATTCGATGTTGATGATGTTGAAGTGTCTTCATCGTCTTCGTGCTTCCTTTTTAGGAGTCCATCATTTTTACAAAGTAGGAAAGATCTACTTGAATTCGGCTGGAATATATTCTCACTTTTCACGTTAAGGATTCTTCCATTGTCTTCATTCTTCCGTAAATCATGTCTACGCGACTACGAGCCATGAGGTTACGAGACTACGTGACTACGAATCTTCAAGTTGACGAGACTGCGAGGCTACAGATCTACGAAGCCTCTAGAAAACGAGTTTACGTGTCTGCATGGATACAGGAATACAAGTCTGCATGAGTTCTTGACTACGAAGCTACTCGTCTACAAGGCTACAATTACTACATTTGTCTTCGACGGAATTTTCTCTTTTACTACATCTGCTCCATCACCATTATGTTATAAGATTACAAGGCTACTTGCTTACGTAGCTTCAAGTCTACGAGGCTCCAATGCATCATGACTACGAGACTACGTGCCATGAGGTTACGAGACTATGCGATTGCAAGTCTTCAAGGTTACGTGATCCTGAGGCTATAGGACTACCAAGCTTCCAGAACGTACGGTTACGAGACTGCATGACTAATTGGCGGCGCGGCTACGAAACTCCATGTCTCTAACTGACTACAATAGCACTATTCAGTGGTGAGAGTTAATTTATCTCATGCAAAGGTACTTGCTGCAAGTAGTTCCGCTTTTCAACATCAGATGGCGTCACGTGTTGCTTGCAGGTAAATAATATTTATTTCTTATATGCGGGATGCTCACTATCGATCGCATAAGAAGGATGGCTTCGTTAGTCTCCAAGGAGAAGGAAGTTCGTCCTTCCTGCTAGTGCTTCTCAGATTTCTCACGGTCCACCATCTTGGATTGCGACGTTACGGCGACCATCTTTGATGGGTGTGACGACCTTTGACCGAAACCGCAGGAATGATCGCAAGCACTCGGATTAATCATCAAAATATTGATAAGAATAATCAGGAGCACACGGAAAAAACCATCACAATATTGATAAGAATAATCAGAAGCACACGGAGAAAAACGACACATGTTTTCTTTGATATCATAAAATTACAGGGAAAAAAATTCAAAAATAAAAATAAATTAATAAAAAATTTAAAAAAATTTAAAAATACATAAAATTCTGGCTTGTACTAAAACTCTATCTTTGCTCAACAATGATAAGTTTACAAGCTAGCAGAATCAGTTTATGTATTTTTTAATTTTTTTAAATTTTTTATTAATTTATTTTTATTTTTGAATTTTTTTTCCCTGTAATTTTATGATATCAAAGAAAACATGTGTCGTTTTTCTCCGTGTGCTTCTGATTATTCTTATCAATATTGTGATGGTTTTTTCCGTGTGCTCCTGATTATTCTTATCAATATTTTGATGATTAATCCGAGTGCTTGCGATCATTCCTGCGGTTTCGGTCAAAGGTCGTCACACCCATCAAAGATGGTCGCCGTAACGTCGCAATCCAAGATGGTGGACCGTGAGAAATCTGAGAAGCACTAGCAGGAAGGACGAACTTCCTTCTCCTTGGAGACTAACGAAGCCATCCTTCTTATGCGATCGATAGTGAGCATCCCGCATATAAGAAATAAATATTATTTACCTGCAAGCAACACGTGACGCCATCTGATGTTGAAAAGCGGAACTACTTGCAGCAAGTACCTTTGCATGAGATAAATTAACTCTCACAACTGAATAGTGCTATTGTAGTCAGTTAGAGACATGAAGTTTCGTAGCCGCGCCGCCAATTAGTCATGCAGTCTCGTAACCGTACGTTCTGGAAGCTTGGTAGTCCTATAGCCTCAGGATCACGTAACCTTGAAGACTTGCAATCGCATAGTCTCGTAACCTCATGGCACGTAGTCTCGTAGTCATGATGCATTGGAGCCTCGTAGACTTGAAGCTACGTAAGCAAGTAGCCTTGTAATCTTATAACATAATGGTGATGGAGCAGATGTAGTAAAAGAGAAAATTCCGTCGAAGACAAATGTAGTAATTGTAGCCTTGTAGACGAGTAGCTTCGTAGTCAAGAACTCATGCAGACTTGTATTCCTGTATCCATGCAGACACGTAAACTCGTTTTCTAGAGGCTTCGTAGATCTGTAGCCTCGCAGTCTCGTCAACTTGAAGATTCGTAGTCACGTAGTCTCGTAACCTCATGGCTCGTAGTCGCGTAGACATGATTTACGGAAGAATGAAGACAATGGAAGAATCCTTAACGTGAAAAGTGAGAATATATTCCAGCCGAATTCAAGTAGATCTTTCCTACTTTGTAAAAATGATGGACTCCTAAAAAGGAAGCACGAAGACGATGAAGACACTTCAACATCATCAACATCGAATTATTACGGTAAATTGGGTGAAGACGATTCCTTCTACAGTGATTGTTACAGTGACTCTGAGGCTGTTGACAAAGACATAGACTATGATGAAGCACCTAAAGCTACCAAGATCGAAGAATGTGGCGGTGTCCTGAGACCGAAACGATGGAAACGACGTGATATATTAAATAAATCTGATCAAGCTTGTGATGATCACCGTCTCAAACATGAAAGTTACCCTGAGGTTGGTGGTAAAACGGAAGACACCATAGATCATAATATTTATTATAAAGGTGCAAGGAAGATGGTGGTAGAAGAGAATGATTACACATCATGGAAAGATCCAAAAATATAGGTTGACCGCCTAAGACTTCTACATGGTTCGCTTTGTGCAGGAAACTATTCGTGCATCAAAGAAATATCCTTCATACTCAAGGAACTGAGGAATGCTGGCTACATACAATATTGACTTGTTTTACTTGCATTTGTATAATGTAAAGCAATAAAATAAATAATTTAAATTATAAGAAACTAATGTTTTTATTTCTTGTATTATGATTTCTTACTAAGACTTAGATCTCGTAACTTGTGCTTCCTTTTTGCCTTTTTTAGTTGATGGAGCTTCCAAATGTTCAGCCTTTTCGTTGTCGGTGCTTCCAAATGTGCTGCCTTTACGTTGTCGGTGCTTCCAAATGTGCTGCCTTTTCGTTGTCGGTGCTTCCAAATGTGCTGCCTTTTCGATGACGGTGCTTCCAAATGTGCTGCCTTTTCGTAGTCGGTGCTTCCAAATGTGCTGCCTTTTCGTTGTCGGTGCTTCCAAATGTGCTGCCTTTTCGTTGTCGGTGCTTCCAAATGTGCTGCCTTTTCGTTGTCGGTGCTTCCAAATGTGCTGCCTTTTCGTTGTCGGTGCTTCCAAATGTGCTGCCTTTTCGTTGTCGGTGCTTCCAAATGTGCTGCCTTTTCGTTGTCGGTGCTTCCAAATGTGCTGCCTTTTCGTTGTCGGTGCTTCCAAATGTGCTGCCTTTACGTTGTCGCTGCTTCCAAATGTGCTGCCTTTTCGTTGTCGGTGCTTCCAAATGTGCTGCCTTTTCGATGACGGTGCTTCCAAATGTGCTGCCTTTTCGATGACGGTGCTTCCAAATGTGCTGCCTTTTCGTAGTCGGTGCTTCCAAATGTGCTGCCTTTTCGTTGTCGGTGCTTCCAAATGTGCTGCCTTTTCGTTGTCGGTGCTTCCAAATGTGCTGCCTTTTCGTTGTCGGTGCTTCCAAATGTGCTGCCTTTTCGTTGTCGGTGCTTCCAAATGTGCTGCCTTTTCGTTGTCGGTGCTCCAAATGTGCTGCCTTTTCGTTGTCGGTGCTTCCAAATGTGCTGCCTTTTCGTTGTCGGTGCTTCCAAATGTGCTGCCTTTTCGTTGTCGGTGCTTCCAAATGTGCTGCCTTTTCGTTGTCGGTGCTTCCAAATGTGCTGCCTTTTCGTTGTCGGTGCTTCCAAATGTGCTGCCTTTTCGTTGTCGGTGCTTCCAAATGTGCTGCCTTTTCGTTGTCGGTGCTTCCAAATGTGCTGCCTTTTCGTTGTCGGTGCTTCCAAATGTGCTGCCTTTTCGTTGTCGGTGCTTCCAAATGTGCTGCCTTTTCGTTGTCGGTGCTTCCAAATGTGCTGCCTTTTCGTTGTCGGTGCTTCCAAATGTGCTGCCTTTTCGTTGTCGGTGCTTCCAAATGTGCTGCCTTTTCGTTGTAGGTGCTTCCAAATGTGCTGCCTTTTCGTTGTCGGTGCTTCCAAATGTGCTGCCTTTTCGTTGTCGGTGCTTCCAAATGTGCTGCCTTTTCGTTGTCGGTGCTTCCAAATGTGCTGCCTTTTCGTTGTCGGTGCTTCCAAATGTGCTTCCTTTTCGTTGTTGGTGCTTCCAAATGTGCTGCCTTTTCGTTGTCGGTGCTTCCAAATGTGCTGCCTTTTCGTAGTCGGTGCTTCCAAATGTGCTGCTTTTCGTAGTCGGTGCTTCCAAATGTGCTGCCTTTTCGTTGTTGGTGCTTCCTTTTTTGTTGACTGTGCGTAGTACAAAATGTAGTGATTGAATATTTACTAGTTTATCAACACTTGGTGTTACTAAAATATTTTACAAGGTTACTTGGTCCTTTAGAATGTATAAAAATGCCATGATGGATTACGAAGGTCATGTGGTCCTGAAATGACTAGCCTATACGTCTGATAATGACATGACTCGGTCTCATGGACTGAAGGCAATTGATCTATATGTGTGGCTTTGTACATGAACGGCTTATATGTTATTCAGATTATTGAAAAATTAGACTTTCATAATAGGCTAATCGGCACTGATTTAATTCGTTGGTCCGGTATATTGACTTGAGTTGATTTTCGTAGAGTGAATGATTAATAAACTCCGCGAAAGGTAATGGAAAACAGAACCTAACATTTATTTAATAATTAGTTACAACTGTCTCTGGTCAAGAATCTAACCGTGGACAGGGATCCATCGATTCGATTTGTAAATTAATAAATGATTTTTTCGGAGACTATTGGAATTTTTCCCGCATTTCTAGCTAAATAATTACATGATTTCAAGATGGCGGTCAAATTTTAAGATGGTGGGTACCTCAGTAATAAATGATTACTGCACTGTAGCATGTTAGAATAAAACTAGCATGATGGTAATACGAGTACACGCACAAGATGGTGTACTCCAGCAGGTGGTCGCTCCTGGTAGCATGTACTGAACATAAAATGACGGATCCGTGATGGACATCAAGGACAAAGTCAAATTTCAAGGACAAAGTAAAATTTCAAGGTCAAAGTCAAATTTCAAGGTCAAGGTCAAATTTCTTGGTCAAGGTCAAATTTCAAGGTCAAGGTCAAATATTTGGTCAAGGTCAAAGTTCAAGGTCAAGGTCAAAATTTAAGGTTAGGGTCAAATTTCAAGGTCAAGGTCAAATTTCAAGGTCAAATTTCAAGGTCAAGGTCAAAGTTAAAGGTCAAGGTCAAAGTTCAAGTTCAAGGTCAAATTTCAAGGTCAAGGTCAAAGTTCAAGTTCAAGGTCAAATTTCAAGGTCAAGGTCAAATTTCAAGTTTAAGGTCAAATTTCAAGGTCAAGGTCAAAGTTCAAGGTCAAGGTCAAAGGTGTGGTGACCAGATAATTATACTACATGATATCGGCACACTCTAGCAGACGAAAACAAGATGGTGGTCTCCAGTGGATGAAGACAAGATGGCGGACATGATGTCATACCAGTTGACGATATATACCTTGGTATTGGTGGTGATAGATCAGTCTAGGTAGCTTTCATGGAGGAAGGATCGACTGTTTACTCTCGTCGGGAATCGAACCAAGGACGTACATCGATAAAATAAACAGAATTTAAATACGTTAATTTTTTGATGAATTTTGGAATTTTTTTCATTAAAATCGGATAATAAATAAAGATTTTCAAGATGGCGTCTCAAATTTCAAGATGGCGGACATGACGTCATACTACCTGATAGTATATGTGCATTGACATAAGTGGTGGGGGTCAGTCTGCCAGCACCTCCGCCACAGGGGAAGGATCGGTCGTCATTTTTATTTTTTTGCATTCGTCGGGTTCGAACCGAGGACTCCGAGCTCCGTGTCGAAAAAGTATGCTTTTTAAATATTTTTATTAAATTTTTAGTATTTGAATTTTTTTAATAAATTTTAATTTTTTTTATTAAAATCGGATAATAAAAAAGTTAAAGATGGCGACCGTAACTAAAATTGCAACGATGGCGACATAATCCAAGATGGCGTTCATGGTATCCTTATTCCTAGAAATGGCTTAACTGAGGCTTGAGTTAAGGATGCTTAAGCCAGTTTTAGGAATTTTCAGCCGCTGGGATTTTTAAGGACTAAAAACGGGAATTTTTCCCTCGAAACGGGAAATTTTTCCCTCGAAATGAGAAATTTTTAATTTGTGGAATTTTTTAAGATTTTTTGGCGGAACTTTTTTCCACAGAAATGGAAATTTTGGCGATTTTTGAGGAATTTTGGGCAAATTTTGCCCAATTTTGGCGATTTTTGAGGATCAAATTCAAGGTCAAGGTCAAAGGTCAAGGTCACAACCATCCAAGATGGCCGCCGTGACGTCACAAATCCAAGATGGCGGACACCGGCACCGGCACCACAGCCTTAAGGCCTGTTTCCGGACCGGCCAAGCTATACTACTTATGATAATCTATTACGAACCTAATGCTTCCTGTGGAAGATTCCATTTAGTTCACTTGCCCCTGAGAGATTAGCTGTAAAATGAACTTCTCACAATTGCAAGTAGAAAATGGATCGTATTTGAAGTAGTAAATAAAGGAGAATAAGTTTGCTTAAAACCTACCCTTTTTATTTTTAATTATGATTTTCATTATTTTCTTTTGATATCTCAGAAATAACAAAATTATACTGATCAGAATTAAATGATCATGGGGGAGGGGCCATAATAAATTATCAATTACAAAAAGATTATAAATTTGAACGAATTTAACAATCGTGTTTGCACAAAAAAGAATAAAACATAAATAAATAATATAGTTAACTCTTAATCCAACCAATGCGGGACTATATATAATTTGATTTCAACAATATCTGATCATTGACTGTTCCCTGGCGTTGACTACGAGCGGGAGATACTCGCAGCATCCTTTCCAGAGGGAAATGCGTGAATTTAGTTGACTGCCAGGATGGGATTGATCCGGGGAACACCCTGCGCTTCAGCACCATCTCTTCGACCCTACAGTCTGGGGGTGGGATGAAGTTGATCACTCTCTCGGAAGCTGCAAGAGTGCTCGCGGTAGCCCGACGCGAGACATGGTACGAGATTAGCTAGTAGTCTGCACTAATGGCGACAAGCCAACTAGAAATTAATAAAATAAAATAAAAAACTTAGGAACACTCCCGAACTTTCGGGATCACATTCCTTAATTTAGTCGCGGCGAGGTAGCCTGTGAATAAAGTCGCGGGCGATAAGCTGCGGAGAGATGCGACCGTGTTGACGACAGGAGGACAAATTACTTAATCTATAGGGCTGCTTGTAGTCAAAACTTGGGCTGGGCCAGAGGTCCGGAGGCTTAGGGAGTAGGGGGAAAGGACCCTGATTGGCTGGAAATAGTGCGCGTAGGGCTCGCTCTGCCGACCAAAAAAAAAGTAAAGATGGTGGCTGGTAGCCTAACTTAAGTGTCATCGGAGGTTAATCGTGCTCTGTCGGAGAAACAGTGAAACCGACTCGGGGTTAGTACACAGAAGTACCGCGACGGAACTAACATAACCCTGGCTATTGTGGGACCATCTGCTTCAAGCTAAAGGGAACTAGAGAGTGGTGTGGTAGTGGCCGGTAGAGGTCTCACTCCAGAGCCGCACTAGTTAAGTTAGTTCTCCTCATCGCCCAGAGATGGAGCAAGCAGGCCGTTCACCGGCCAGCGATATGTCCTCGAGGCCTAGGGAGGTAAATGGCCCCGGTCGTTGCATCTGGGCGTAGTTCATGGAAAATTATGGAGGAGGGTAAGCTGGCTCGTGAGAAAAGTCTGGGCGCTGATACGTGTCCGACAGCCCTGGAACAATAGAATGGAGCATGACTGGAGCTGCCAACCTAAGCTGAGCTCTGGGAAGTGGGCTGCCCTGGGAGGACGCTGAGAAAAGCATTCTCGGTCACGAAGCAGGACACTGTTACTTGTCATGTTCTTGGCCCGAGGCGGGGAGTAAAATGATGGCTAATACTAGTCGAGGCGAAATCACACATGGGTATCGGTTGAAGTGTTGGAAAAGAGTCCAAGCATTTGTAATTCAAAGCTGATATTAAAATTGTTCTCCCTCCACTCTCTCCTACTTAAAACCTACATTATGTCGCTACTCTCTTCCAATATTTTGATTCCAATCTATTTCCTAAATTAAAGATTCGCATCCCACATTTTAAGATATCTCATTCTTAAGTACACACTTTAAAGCAAATTTTTGATATAAGACACATGAAAAAGTTTTTCTAGTACTTTTAGAATGAGTAAAGTCATTAGAGCTTGTCAAGAAATTTTAATTGCTTTACATTTCGTTAATAGTAAGGGTGTAGAAAATCAGATTCACACAATGTGTAGTTAAAGTAAAGGGTAGAAATCAGATCAGATATGACATCAAATCTAGCCAACTTGTACACAGGCTGAGGGATGATTGTACTTGTCTTATGTGGACAGATGGCGGCAGTGAGGGGGCGGGCTCCCTCCAGGAAGACACCATGCCGGCGGAGATGTACGTGCCCAACCAGGAGCAGTGGCTGGAGCTGCGGGCCTCGGGCCAGCGGGGACTGTGCACCTACTGCCTGTGCTGTCCGTCCAGCTGACCGTCCACAGCAGACATGAGGCCGCCACGAGCCGGCTAGTGGGTCCCTTTAGAGGCGAGCAGGACCCTGGTGCTCGTGAGAGGAACTAACTAGACACAACCAGACCACCATGTTGTAATATGGGGAAGCCAGCGGGGACTGTGCACCTACTGCCTGTGCAGCCTTGAAGCCGCCACGAGCCGGCTAGTGCGTCCCTTAAGAGGCGAGCAGGACCCTGGTGCTCGTGAGAGGAACTAACTGAACACAACCAGACCACCATGTTGTAATGAGGGGAAGCCAGCGGGGACTGTGCACCTACTGCCTGTGCAGCCTTAAAGCCGCCACGAGCCGGCTAGTGGGTCCCTTAAGAGGCGAGCAGGACTTTGGTGCTCGTGAGAGGAACTAACTGAACACAACCAGACCACCATGTTGTAATGAGGGGAAGCCAGCGGGGACTGTGCACCTTCTGCCTGTGCTGTCCATCCAGCTGACCGTCCACAGCATCCTTGAAGCTGCCACGAGCCGGCTAGTGGGTCCCTTTAGAGGCGAGCAGGACCCTGGTGCTCGTGAGAGGAACTAACTGGACACAACCAGACCACCATGTTGTAATGAGGGGAAGCCAGCGGGGACTGTGCACCTTCTGCCTGTGCTGTCCATCCAGCTGACCGTCCACAGCATCCTTGAAGCTGCCACGAGCCGGCTAGTGGGTCCCTTTAGAGGCGAGCAGGACCCTGGTGCTCGTGAGAGGAACTATATGGACACAACCAGACCACCATGTTGTAATGAGGGGAAGCCAGCGGGGACTGTGCACCTACTGCCTGTGCAGCCTTAAAGCCGCCACGAGCCGGCTAGTGGGTCCCTTAAGAGGCGAGCAGGACTTTGGTGCTCGTGAGAGGAACTAACTGAACACAACCAGACCACCATGTTGTAATGAGGGGAAGCCAGCGGGGACTGTGACCTACTGCCTGTGCTGTCCATCCAGCTAACCGTCTACAGCCACCATGAAGTTGCCACAAGCCGGCTAGTGGGTCCCTTTAGAGGCGAGCAGGACCCTGGTGCTCGTGAGAGGAACTAACTGGACACAACCAGACCACCATGTTGTAATGAGGGGAAGCCAGCGGGGACTGTGCACCTTCTGCCTGTGCTGTCCATCCAGCTGACCGTCCACAGCATCCTTGAAGCTGCCACGAGCCGGCTAGTGGGTCCCTTTAGAGGCGAGCAGGACCCTGGTGCTCGTGAGAGGAACTATATGGACACAACCAGACCACCTTTTTAAATGAGAAGCCAGATGAGAATGCCTGTTCTTCTCATTTACCACAACTGTGATGCAATGGAAGCCGGTTAGTGAGTCCCATTTGGATGCTAGCAGGGGCCTGGTGTTCTATGAGGGATAGTGGCAGCTAAACATCTCATCCAGTGGGGCTTATTTTAAAATAACCAGACATACTCTTTGCGTAGATTGAAGAGGGTAACTAATTGAATTCAAAAGAAGATGCTCGGTCATGCGGTAAGGAGATACTCGCATTATCACTTCTGGAGGCAGCAAAGACTTTTGCCTGTCTGGGTTGTGACAAGCGGAACTTATTTTTAGTCGCAAGTGCACAGCAGCCATCTTGTTTTTAGGATATTAGGTACATTTCGTAAAACAACAGACTACCGGTTTGCACAGAGAGTTAATGCCAGTGATGTTTCTCAGCAGATTTTGCATATAGGTGGCAGGGACATGTGAAACTTTCTTTAAAGTGAGAATATAGTTACTGCATTAATGGAAGAAAGGTTCCAAAAAAAACTATTTTGTGAGAAAACAAATAGAAGGTGCGTTCTATGCATTGAATGTTAGTCAGGCCCTTTCGGAGGCAAATGGACACTTGATGCTTAATGATACAAAGAAGCGGTTGGTAAGGGTAAGGTTATTTGGAAGAATGTGAAACTCATAGGTCAGAAAACATCATTTGAAAACATTTAAGAATTATTTTAAAGCTTACAAACTGTTATCTTAGAAAGCAGAAGCTATAAGTCTGTGTATAATGGTGATACTGTAGAAAATTTTATATCTGTATTTTTTTTTAAGACAAACGAACATTTTTTTATTTTAATAAATGACCACAATTCGTTGGAGGCGGTTTTCCTGAGAAGACCTCTTGGTGTGTTGTTAAGCAATGCTCAGCATTACACGGAGTTTGATCATTTGTGTTCTCAACTGCCACAGCTGAGGGCAGTAAAAAAAATGTTTGTTCAAGTTTAATTTAATACATTTGAAAGGCCAAATAATTCCTTCTTATTGATCATTTGTCTCCTTTGCTACATGTCGCGACATATGACTAATCTTGTTGGTTTCTTCCTGCAATCATCATTCTTTAAATTATAATTTTAAAAAATTTGGTAGAAATTTAATTATTTTCCCAGTCTGCTAATAGACTGACTTGGTGTGTAAAAGAAAATATCAGTGTCGAGATAAGAGATGAAGTTTCTAACGGAATTTGTCAAAGGTGCTCAAAAAATGTGATCCATTAAAGGGTTTTATTTTATAATGTAAAATTTTTTAGATATAATATATTGAAGGAAACAACGCTTGTAATGCCAATATGTTTTATACTACAGACATTTGTATAACAAATGTTATATAATTGTCAAATGGTGAAAACAAAATAGTATATAATTTTAATATAAATGCACCCAAATCTCAATGCTTACGTCAAAATGCTGTTTTAAGACTAATACAAGTAGTGAAATTCGTCAGGAAGACTTTTCTTACGTGCACATTTAAGTAAATTTTTATATTCATAGTTATTTAATCATTCCTCATTATCTTTACAAAATACACATTCATTAATATTTCTCCCTTGAAAACTATTATATAAATGCATTTAAAAACAAGTTAAATTGTGGAATTATTAATATAGTGAATTTTTTTTCATTTTCACCCTTTTTTTTTGCAGTATTTTATGAAAGCTAATTTCACATATTTATTAAGTACAAGCCTAACTGCAAAAATGTTCACTTTTGCTACATTTTAAATTAGAACAATAAATGTTAAAATATTGTTATTTCTGAAGTAATTTATTTGTAAATGTATGCATGATTTATAATACTTGTCATTAAACTCATTGCACTGATTTTCCCTAGGAATGTTGCTCTATAGAATTTACCAAATGACTTATTCAAGTATTTAACAAAACAATATTATAATTTCAAGATATAAGCCAATATTTGTAAGAAGCACTTCTTGAAAAGGCCTGTTTAGCGATGTGAAGTGGGCAGATATTATATTTGTCTGATTAGTTTTCTTCAGGAAACCCACGTTATTTTCCAATCAGATTTTTCTTTCGCCAGCATGCCACTTTAAAATTACTCACTAAAATTAAATTTAATAACTCAAGATAATTTCAAAACCATATGTTATGTTTTCGTAGCTGAATATGCAAATATTCTAATTAATTACAAATAATTAGTTATTTTGCTTTAAATTTCAAGGAAAAAAAAAACTAATTTCGCAGTCATCGCCGCAGCAAGTGACCAGGGCATAGCCCTCGCAGTCTAGTGAGGTGAGTCTGCAGTGGATTAGCATTGCCTTCCGCGGTGTGGTGGTTAAGGGAGAGCACCACATCCAATCACGGGAGGGGGGGGGGAGAGAGAGAGAAGTTTCCACAAGATAAAACTACAGGACCCGACAGAAGATGGAACTCAGAACACTCAAATCGCCGGTGAGAAGTCTAACCATTGAGCAAACAGGCCGGGTTAACATCAACGAAGTTTTGCGAGGTAATGTAGTGCGTTGTTTTGTACTTAACGCAAATATTTTGAAAGCAATGAATGGTTTATTAAAGCTGACTTCATTAAGAGCACCCGACTGACAGTGCGAGAACGCTACCTATGTTAAATGTGTAAAATGTACAACTAGGTATTTTATTTAATTGTTAAGTTAATAATAAACATTTCCAAGAATAATTATTTTTTTAGTTTCTTGATTTGTAAATATAAAAAGTTGATCATGCTGTATATATGTAAAAAAAATATATTTATCACGTTGTTAAGGTTTCAGAATGAAATAAATTTAAATATTTGATATTTTGTGCTTATACTAATTTTTTTTTATTAATTTCAGTTTAAAAGGCTCACATTTAAATTCGATAACCAAACTCGACCACGAATCAATACCAAAATGAGAACATCGTTTGAAGATTTTTTCTTTTGAACGAGTAGTGGTATTTTCCATATAAAATAATTGTAATTTTTTTATTTCCTAATAACATTTGTGTAAGTAATTATGCCTGAACCATATAAAGTCAGTGAAAATATGTATTAAACCAAAATAAATCTGAAAATTGACTTTAAAAACAATAACGGTACGTTCTTTAACGATAATAGAATATCAGTGGCTATCAATGCACCCCAAAAGATTTATATTGCTCTCTATAAACGAGCTTAAAAAGGAAAAGTAAGATAGATTTAAAGTCTCTATTCGTGTTGTAAAGGAAGGATAATACTAATTATCGATCCTCCTGCAAGAGTCAGGTGAGTTTCAGTGTCCTGGACAAGCTAACATAGATTGAGATTTCAGGAAGTGTGTGTCAATCTGCGGTAATAATAAATGCAATGTTTAATAAACCTTCGAAAATATTTGGAATATTTAAAATATAATTGTAGTATAAGAATGTATGTATGGGAACTGGATGATCCTCAGGATCCGACCGTCATATTTGATTATCACGTCAAGGCGGCCATCTTTGATGACCTTGTCCTTGACCTACAAATTTTTCCAAAAATTACTCTAAATTTACCCAAGTTTCGCGAAAACCTGCCAAAATTTGCAGTTTTTGGGAAAAATTTCTGCCAAAAACTTTTTTTAAAAAGTCAGAAAATTTTATAAAAATTCCATATATCGAGAGAAAATTCCCGTTTTGAGGTAAAATTTTCCGTTTTAGTCCTCAAAACTGCTAACGGCTTAAAAATTCTACTCAGTGGCTTAAACTCCCCGAAGACAAGCCACGCTAAGCCGCCGAGGTCATGACCTTGACCATTAGGATGTCACGGCCCTCATCTTGAATTATGACGCTACCGTTGCAATTATCATTACGTCTGCCATCATGAAAATCTGTAATTTTTATGCTAGAAAATCTGGAAAAATTTAAAAAAAAATTATAAAAAGCAAATTTAAAAAAAACGTTTGTTTGAGCTTTATTTTATTTAGAATGATAATGCGACAGTTACTAAAAACTAAAACGCTACAAAACTAAAAAAATATATTTTTGCAAAACTCCGTTCCCCCGGAGAAACCCCCGGAATGACCACCGGGAGCCCAAGAAAAGAAACGGGCTCCCCATTTGGAAGCCACCTGGAAGGTTTTTTTCTGTTCCACCCACCGTTTCTTTGGTAGCCTGACTTGTTACAAGGGATTGTATTCCTACCAGAGAAAATGCCACCATTTTGTCTGGGCAATCCGCCTTGGAGGAGCCGGGGCGCGAACCCGGGTCCTACAAGTCTCAAGGCAGGCGCTCTACCCCAGAACCAGAGTGGTAGAGCGGATACTTGCAGTCTTCTTAACACTGACATGATGTTATTCCACGAGGTTACTGTAGTTTCGTGTGTCATTAACACGTGCAGTAACATCTAACCTCGGTAACGAACAAATTTATGTGTTCTCAGGTTGTTCGTTCAGCATGAATAATGTAATTTCATAACAGTGAAATATCATTTGTATAACTACTCTGGCAATTTTTCAGTTGATTTCCTGCAAAAAAAAAATTACAGTCCCACTGTACAATAATTATACAGAAATATAGACTAGAAAAATTGGTTGTCTGTAAAGTCGGTTTACGGACGATAGTTTAACGTGACGCCATAACAAAACATTGATGAAATGATTGCATACTTTTATGAATAAAATTGAATCATTTATATTTTATTAATAATAGAATAAATACTTTAAATTATACTAGTAATCACATTTTTAAAATACAAGAATAATTAAACTTTATTGCCGCAATTTTTGTTGTTTTCACTTCACTTTAACAGTCAACGAAACAGTTCACGTGTAGATGACTTGTAATTAATTTAAAAAACTGGCGTTTAGCTATAAAGTTTAAATGAACAAGTTTTCATATAAATAAACTGAAATCAAAAATCTATCATCAATTATATGAATCACCATAATTTTTTTGTCTATTGTAACATAACCTATTATTACTGCACTCGCCGACAGATGCTACTTTTTTAATAATAAAAGAATAAATACTTGAAATTATACTAGTAATCAGATTTTAAAATGCAAGAAGTATTAACCTTCATTGCCGAAATTTTTGTTGTAATAAGCAATGAAAACCACATTAACTTTTCACTTCACTTTATAAACAGTCGACGAAACAGTTCACGTGTAGATGTAAGTTGTGTGCTGCCGCTGTCTTTCATCTCCTCGGACGCATAGGCCAATCGAGTGGGGGAGAGATAGATGCGGCGCAAGCGTACAATGCGCGTAACGGGACACAGCGTAACGGAACAATGTGCGTAACGGGACACTTTTTCGTGCGTGCAGCCGGCGTTCATCTATTTATTAGACGTTGTCAAAATTTACGTCAAAAATTAATTCAAATTTGAATAAAAACATTCCGCCATCTTGGATTATGATGTCACTGCCATAAAATTAAAAATCTTTAATTATCATATTGTTAGGGTCTTTAGGGTTTAATATATATATTATATAACGTATATATAATATATATAACGTCAAACTAGGTGACGATATATATACTTTGACATAAGTGGTGGGAGTCAGTCTTCCTGCAGCCACCACGGGGGAAGGATCGGTCGCCATTTTTATTTTTTAGCCCTCGCCGGGTTCGAACCGAGGACTTCGAGTTCCGTGTCGTAAATTTTTTTTTTAAATATTTTTTATTAAAATTTTATTAATTGAATTTTTTATAATTTTTAATTTTTTTCTTATAATCGGACAATAAATAAAGATTTTAAAGATGGCGGGCGTAACGATAATTGCAACGGTGACGTCATAATCCAAGATGGCAGCCATGGCATCCTAATTTTCAAGGTCATGACCTCGGCGGCTTAAAGCTGCTAGCTCTTAGGACTTTTAAGCCGCTTTTAGGAATTTTCGTGGTTTCTAAGATAAAACGGCTTTTGAGGATTTTCGAAATCCTAATTGAGGAATTGAGGAATTTTTGACGGGAATTTTTTCCACAAAAATGGAAATTTTGGCGGATTTTGAGGAATTTTGGGTAAATTTTGCCCATTTCTTGGACAATTTTTGAGGATCAAATTCAAGGTCAAGGTCAAAGGTCAAGGTCACAACCATCCAAGATGGCCGCCGTGACGTCACAATCCAAGATGGCGGTCAGCTCCTCTGGCTCCTGCGAGCGCCTGCGCTCGGTCTGTCATTTACATACTACTTATTATATACATATATATAAGTCGCTGGGATTTGGATATAAACAGGCTAATAAAACATTGAACCTCAGAGGCGACACTAAAGGCCAAACAAAGAAAGGGTAATGCCTCCCTGAAAACACTGTGAAGACTGTGGATCTGTAATTTTGAATTAATAAATAAGAATGAAGTTACATCTATTGGTGTGCTTCGATTTATTTTCTTCGTAGATCTTTTCTTTTGAGATTTAAAACTTTGACTATTTTAACTAAGGTAAAAGAAAACATGATACAACATTGCGAATAATAATTATAAGTTAACTTTATAATAGAGCGGACTTGAAATTGATTAAACAAATGCATTAAACCGTAGTTAAAAATAAAATATAATACAATATGTTAAACATATAGTCAATTTACACAGTGTCGCTTTTCTTTGTTTGTTACATAAGTAATTATTGTTATTGACAATGCCAGAATAATATTTATTAACATGTGGTGGAATTTAAGTCCGTTTGGAAACTGTAAAGTTTGTCTTTATCCAATAAATAATACAAATTTATATTTTACATATTTATTCTACTTGCTGTCATCCTTAAATCTTGTGGGTGTCGCAGAAGAGAAAGGGGTTTTTAAGCGCATGGGCGTCTCTGGCACATAAAGTGTTGAGGGGAGAGGCATTAAATTTTTTTTTAATGCTAGTACCTCCGTCGAGTTTCAGTTTGCACCACATTTTTTTTGATGCGACAGTTCGTAGTAAATTAGCGATTTTAAAAGTAAAAATTTTTAAAACTGCTGATCTTAGCTGCATACTCACCGTCAGCTTCGGTGCGGACCAATCATCGTTTGATTTACACCGGCCTTTCCCACAGACCACGTTTATAGCCAGAAGGAGCCTATAAGTCTACTTTTCAGCCAGATTACATATGTATAGTAAATAAAATAATAATTCACCTTGGAAGTGGCTGAGATTTAAAACAAGAAATAGTCTAATAAAACACGGGACCTCAGAGGTGACACTAAAGGCCAAACAAAGAAAAAAGATAATACCTCCCTGATGTCACCGTGGAGCCTGCGAATCGGTAACTTATATCAATAAGTAAAAATTGCAGTTTCGTCTTTAGGCGTGCTTCTATTTATTGTACTTCATAAGTAGTATAGGATAGTTCCTCCGAGATCAGGCGCCAGGCGGTGGAGCCGAGAGCCGAGCCACATCTCTGACGTCACGTCCATCTCTGACGTCACGGCGGCCATCTTGGAGGAGTGTAACGGTACACCGCGTAACGGGACACCGCGGAAACGGGACACATTGTAACGGGACAAGTATATCACGGCGGCCATTTTGGATGACGTCATTTTGTGTTCTCGAACATTCCGACGTTGTGTGTTCCGCCATATTGGATGATGACGTCACCGTTGCAATTTCCGTTACGGTCGCCATCTTTAAAATCTTTATTTATTATCCGATTTTAACGAATTTTTTTTATAAATAATGAAAAATTCACTTAATAAAATTTTAATTAAAAATAATAAAAAAAAACATTTACGACACAGAGCTCGGAGTCCGCGGTTCGAACCCGGTGAGGGCAAAAAAATAAAAATGACGACCGATCCTTCCCCCGCGGTGGCTGCTGGCATACTGACTCCCACCACTTTTTTCAAAGCATATATATCGTCACCTAGTATGATGTCATGTCCGCCATCTTGTCTTCGATGCTGGAAGCCATCATCATTGTATCGTCGGCGAGAGTGCGCTGATGACATGTTAGTTTAGTTCTTATCCGCTAGAGTGCAGTAATCAATTATTGCTGTGACACCCGCCATCTTGAAATTTGGACGCCATCTTGAAAATCCGTAATTATTTAGCTAGAAATTCGAGAAAAGTTCCAAAATTCATTAAATAAATCACTCATTAATTTACATATTGATTCGATCTGCTCCTGTCCTCGGTTCGATACCCGATCGATGCAATAATGTTTAATTTTATGTAAAAAATAATAATTTCAATAAACCATGTTCAACATTCGTAAAGAGACTCTAAATCCTCTACGACCATCATCCTATCAGACATCAAGACCACCATATTGGAAATGCGTAATTTTAATGCTAGAGATTCGGGAAAAAGTCCAAAATTCATTAAATAAATTTGCAATTTATATTCTGATTGATTAGATCGACTTAGGTCCTTGGTTCGATCCCTGGCCGATACAAAACAACTTTAATATTTTAAAAAAGTACCACGAAAGTGCCAGGTTTGAGAAAATAAAAACACCGCAAGTTCTTTTAAAAAATACTTTTATTACATGAATTCTACACAACTACAGGTACAAAAAAACACACAGACAAATTACCAAAGTTTCGTGGATCTCTCGATTCAAACAGTCTTCTTACTATACGGACTAAGTCCTTTACATGACTCAAAATGTCTCTTCAGTTAATCAGGTCGACATATTGGTACACCGCAATTTTCACACAAAGACGAATTATCGACTTCATTAAAAGGACAGTGATACATTTCGTGTCGTTGTGCACTTTTAATATTTGCTAATGTTTTGTTACAAAATATACAGCTTGATTCCGATGAATGTACAGCCAGTCTATCACAATTCCTGAGGTGCCGTTTTAATCTTCCATAGAGTATAAACTTGCTTAAACACCTGTTGCACTGATATTTAATGTGTTCAGAGTTATTACTACAATTTTGTATTACATAATCCCGTAATTTCAAGTTTTTGATCTTCTCACAGTACATACAGTCGGGTGATGGAACACCGCTGGATGCTCCTTCCTTCATTAATGCCACTGGAACTGTTGACAACCATTGTAACACTGCTTACATGTTAACTTCTGAAGCCTTTGAGGTCTGCTCTGCGGAAGATGTTGCACGCGTCTAAATCTCCTGCTGTGCTGAGAGAGCAGGTGTAGCTGTAGACGTCGTTGTCATCGTGCTCTGCACTGATGATGGTAGACCTTCGATCCAGGTTGGTGTAGATAGTGGTAATGATGCCATCGAGTTCTCAAGAATAGCTAGATACAGGTCTATTATGTTATACAAGTCTAACTATCCGATCCGTTTTTCACCGCAGCCAGAGACGGACTGAAGTCCATATCACCAGGGTCTCACTTATATGGACTCATCAGCCAGTACAACACAAGAGTCAAAACAATAACCATGTTCATTATACTCGCACTTAACTTTCTCGGAGCATTTTTTATAATGAAGATGTAAGCTATCAAGATTGAAATTAGTTTTTTGCACTTATTGCACTGAAATTATATTCTTTTAACATTATTAGAACAACTGCTTCTTTCATGTCTGCGAGCATTTGAGGTGATAGTAAATGATGCATTACAGTATTTGCACTGACGCAATGTACGCTCTTCATTAGTTGAAGAATCCATTGCTGATGATGAAACTTCGAATGATGGTGGTATCACACCTGTTGAAATCTCCTCCAATGTTGACGTCGTCGTTGTCAACGGGATCTGCACCTTCTCCATCGTAGCTGTCGTCAAGGTTCCCGTAGTCGACGGTACAACCTCCATCGAGTTCGACGTTAAAGACAGTAAAGATGCCATCGAGGTCTCAAGAACAGCTAATTGACACGACTTATGCACCAGAAGAAACAAACTAGGCGATCCTTACACCGCCGACGTCAGTAACAATCTGAGCGACCTGCTGTCTAGGACTCGCTTATATACATGCACCGTATGGAATAATACGCTAGTCAAATCAAGAACCATTTACAATAATACAAGAGTCAAATCTACAAATTAAAAAAGAGGATCATTTGAACGAAAAAAAAAATTCGATCTCTCCAATATACGCCAGGCTCCAAGAGCTACAATTCGCGTCATCAGATCCATCTACATTTTGCTCCTATGCTTCAATTGACCATTAGCTTCAAGTGCTCCAACAGCTCCATCAGCTCCAACACGTAATGTACGCAATGTACGCGCAATACATGCAATTTACGTGCAATAAATGTAATGATCACACAGTACACACAGGAAACGGAACGTACACACAGTACACACAGGAAACGGAACGTATACACACAGTACACACAGGAAACGGAACGTACACACAGTACACACAGGAAACGGAACGTACACATAGTACACAAAGGAAACGGAACGTATACACACAGTACACACAGGAAACGGAACGTGAACACAGTACACACAGGAAACGAAACGTACACACACTACACACAGGAAACGAAACGTATACACACAGTACACACAGGAAACGGAACTACACACAGGAAACAGAACGTACACACAGTACACACAGGAAACGAAACGTACACACAGTACACACAGAAAACGAAACGTATACACACAGTACACACAGGAAACGGAATGATCGCACAAACAGTAGCAGAAACACACAGGCTTAGTTGGAAATCAGAATACAAGAAATAAAAACATTAAATTTTTACTTTCAATATTTAATTACTTTTCAAAATTACACAAATACAAGTAAAAGAAGCCATTATTGTATGTAGCCAGCTTTCCTCAGTTCTTTGAGTATGAAGGATATTTCTTTGATGCACGAATAGTTTCCTGCACAAAGCAAGCCATGTAGAAGTCTTAGCCGGTCTACCAATAAGTTTGGATCTTTCCATGATGTGTAATCAATCTATTCTACCACCATCTTACTTGCTTGTGTATTCAAAATACTGTTAGTATCACAATCGTCCCAGTGATCATAATAAGCATTATCAGATTCATTTATTATAACTCGAAGTTTCCATCGTTTCGGTCTCAGGACATCGCCACATTCTTCGATCTTGTCAGCTCTAGGTGCTTCATCACAGTCTATGCCTTTGTCAACAGCCTCAGAGTCACTGTAACAATCACTGTAGAAGACATCCTCTTCACCCAGATTACAGTATCAATTCGCTATCGATGATGTCGAAGTGTCTTCATCGTCTTCATGCTTCCTTTTTAGGAGTCCATCATTTTTACAAAGAATGGAGGATCAACTGAATATAGGCATGAATGTATTCTCACTTTTCACGGTGTTGATACTTCCATTAGTTTCAGTCTTCCCGAAGCCATTAGCATCCTTCAATTTATGTTCTTCCTCACGATCGGGTGAGCTAATACCATCACGCTCAGGACAAGGGAAATTATTGTCGTAATGCAGATCACTCTTCTTTAGTCTAGTGGATCCATCGGTGTTCTCTATGCCGTAAGTAGTCTTGACTTTACATGTTCTACCATGTCTTTTTAAGCTGTAAATTCGTGTTAACAACCTGCTACAACGATTACAGCTTAACATGTTGCGTAGTGGGTTTCTAGCACAATCATTCTTCTCATGACGTCTAGCATTCCTTCTCATGGCAAAATCCTTGCCACAGTATCTACAGCGGCTTCCTTTCGATTCAGCTGCAGATAACAAACCACGATCCATGGTATCTTCTGTGACTAATGTTAGATACAAACTGTCAGTTTTCTCCAATTGGAACCATTTCTTAAATAGAGTTTTTTAAATATTTGATCAGCGAGAGTTAAGTTATGTAATGCAAAGCAAATTGATGCAAGTAGTTCTGGCTGTAGTCAACAGATGTCGCTACGTGTTGCTTGCAGGTAAATAATATCTATTTCATTAATGTGGGATGCGGAACGCTCACTATCGATCGCAAAGGAAGGTTGGCTTCGATAGTCTCCAAGGAGAAAAAAGTTCGTCCTTCCTGCTAGTGCTTCTCAGATATCTCACGGTCCGCCATCTTGGATTGCGATGTCACGGCGGCCATCTTGGATGGGTGTGACCTTGACCTTTGACCGAAACCGCAGGAATGATTGCAAGCACACGGATTAACCATCAAAATATTGATAAGAATAATCAGGAGCACACTGAGAAAACCATCATAATATTGGCAAGAATAATCAGGTGCACACGGAGAAAACCGCCATAAGTTTTCTTTGATATCATAAAAATACAAAAAAAAAATCAAACATTCTGCTAGCTTGTGAACTTCTCTTTGATGTGTAAAGTTAGAGTTCTAGTACAATAATGGCTTCTTTTACTTGTATTTGTGTAATGTTGAGAAGTAATTAAATATTGAAAGTAAAAATTTAATGTTTTTATTTCTTGTATTCTGATTTCCAACTAAGCCTGTGTGTTTCCGCTACTGTATGTGTGATCATTCCGTTTCCTGTGTGTACTGTGTGTATACATTTCGTTTTCTGTGTGTACTGTGTGTACGTTTCGTTTCCTGTGTGTACTGTGTGTACGTTCTGTTTCCTGTGTGTACTGTGTGTACGTTCCGTTTCCTGTGTGTACTGTGTGTATACGTTTCGTTTCCTGTGTGTACTGTGTGTACGTTGCGTTTCCTGTGTGTACTGTGTGTACGTTCCGTTTCCTGTGTGTACTGTGTGATCATTACATTTATTGCACGTGAATTGCATGTATTGCGCGTACATTGCGTACATTACGTGTTGGAGCTGATGGAGCTGTTGGAGCATTTGAAGATAATCGTCAATTGAAGCATAGGAGCAAAATGTAGATGGATCTGATGACGCGAATTGTAGCTCTTGGAGCCTGGCGTATATTGGAGAGATCGAATTTTTTTTCGTTCAAATGATCCTCTTTTTTAATTTGTAGATTTTACTCTAGTATTATTGTAAATGGTTCTTTATTTGACTAGCGTATTATTCCATACGGTGCATGTATATAAGCGAATCCTAGACAGCAGGTCGCTCAGTTTGTTACTGACGTCGGCGGTGTAAGGATCGCCTAGTTTGTTTCTTCTGGTGCATAAGTCGTGTCAATTAGCTGTTCTTGAGACCTCGATAGTATCTTTACCGTCTTTAACGTCGAACTCGATGGAGGTTGTACCGTCGACTACGGGAACCTTGACGACAGCTACGATGGAGAAGGTGCAGCTCCCGTTGACAACGACGACGTCAACATTGGAGGAGATTTCAACAGGTGTGATACCACCATCATTCGAAGTTTCATCATCAGCAATGGATTCTTCAACTAATGAAGAGCGTACATTGCGTCAGTGCAAATACTGTAATGCATCATTTACTATCACCTCAAATGCTCGCAGACATGAAAGAAGCAGTTGTTCTAATAATGTTAAAAGAATATAATTTCAGTGCAATAAGTGCAAAAAACTAATTTCAATCTTGATAGCTTACATCTTCATTATAAAAAATGCTCCGAGAAAGTTAAGTGCGAGTATAATGAACATGGTTATTGTTTTGACTCTTGTGTTGTACCGGCTGATAAGTCCATATAAGTGAGACCCTGGTGATATGGACTTCATACCGTCTCTGGCTGCGATGATAAACGGATCGGATAGTTAGACTTGTATAACATAATAGACCTGTATCTAGCTATTCTTGAGAACTCGATGGCATCATTACCACTATCTACACCAACCTGGATCGAAGGTCTACCATCATCAGTGCAGAGCACGATGACAACGACGTCTACAGCTACACCTGCTCTCTCAGCACAGCAGGAGATTTCGACGCGTGCAACATCTTCCGCAGAGCAGACCTCAAAGGTTTCAGAAGTTAACATGTCAGCAGTGTTACAATGGTTGTCAACAGTTCCAGTGGCATTAATGAAGGAAGGAGCATCCAGCGGTGTTCCATCACCCGACTCTATGTACTGTGAGAAGATCAAAAACTTGAAATTACGGGATTATGTAATACACAATTGTAGTAATAACTCTGAACACATTAAATATCGGTGCAACAGGTGTTTAAGCAAGTTTATACTCTATGGAAGATTAAAACGGCACCTCAGGAATTGTGATAGACTGGCTGTACATTCATCGGAATCAAGCTGTATATTTTGTAACAAAACATTAGCAAAGATTAAAAGTGCACAACGTCACGAAATGTATCACTGTCCTTTTAATGAAGTTGATGATTCGTCTTTGTGTGAAAATTGCGGTGTACCAATATGTCGACCTGGTAAACTGAATAGACATTTAAAGTCATGTAAAGGACTTAGTCCGTATAGTAAGAAGACTGTTTGAGTCGAGAGATCCACGAAACTTTGGTAATTTGTCTGTGTGTTTTTTGTACCTGTAGTTGTGTAGAATTCATGTAATAAAAGTATTTTTTAAAAGAACTTGCGGTGTTTTTATTTTCTCAAACCTGGCACTTTAGTGGTACTTTTTTAAAATATTAAAGTTGTTTTGTGTCGGCCAGGGAATGAACCAAGGACCTAAGTCGATCTAATCAATCAGAATATAAATTGCAAATTTATTTAATGAATTTTGGACTTTTTCCCGAATCTCTAGCATTAAAATTACGCATTTCCAATATGGTGGTCTTGATGTCTGATAGGATGATGGTCGTAGAGGATTTAGAGTCTCTTTACGAATGTTGAACATGGTTTATTGAAATTATTATTTTTTACATAAAATTAAACATTAATGCATCGATCGGGTATCGAACCGAGGACAGGAGCGGATCGAATCAATATGTAAATTAATGAGTGATTTATTTAATGAATTTTGGAACTTTTCTCGAATTTCGAGCTAAATAATTACGGATTTTCAAGATGGCGTCCAAATTTCAAGATGGCGGGTGTCACAGCAATAATTTATTACTGCACTCTAGTGGATAAGAACTAAACTAACATGTCATCAGCGCACTCTCGCCGACGATACAATGATGATGGCTTCCAGCATCGAAGACAAGATGGCGGACATGACGTCATACTAGGTGACGATATATATGCTTTGAAAAAAAGTGGTGGAGTCAGTATGCCAGCAGCCACCGCGGGGGAAGGATCGGTCGTCATTTTTATTTTTTTGCCCTCACCGGGTTCGAACAGCGGACTCCGAGCTCCGTGTCGTAAATGTTTTTTTTTTATTATTTTTCATTAAATTTTATTAAGTGATTTTTTTTATAATTTTTAAAAAATTTTTTGTTAAAATCGGATAATAAATAAATATTTTAAAGATGGCAACCGTAACAGAAATTGCAACCGTGACGTCATCATCCAATATGGCGGAACACACAACGTCGGAATGTTCGAGAACTTAAAATGACGTCATCCAAAATGGCGGATCCAAAATGGCCGCCATGATATACTTGTCCCGTTACAATGTGTCCCGTTACGCGGTGTCCCGTTACACTCCACCAAGATGGCCGCCGTGACGTCAGAGATGGACGTGACGTCAGAGATGTGGCTCGGCTCCACCGCCTGGCGCCTGATCTCGGAGGAACTATCCTATACTACTTTCATATGTCTGAATTGTTACAAAATAAAACAAACATCATTTTGTTACTAATAAGGAAACTTTATAATGGCATTAATAATTTAAATTTAAAATTGGGTAACTTTATAAAAATAATCACAATGAGTTAAGTTTATGACAAGATTAAATTTATAATAGGGCCGGCCCGAAAATGATTACACAAATGCATTAAGACATAATTAAATATACAAACATAATACAATATTTTAACGACTAGAATTTACACACTGCCGCTTTTGTTTGTTACATAAGAAATTATGAAAAGGTGGCGGTATTTAAATTTCACATATTTGCTCGACTTGCTGACCTAATTCTTGCAGAAATGGCCCGCTGTGGGTGTACGGAACAAAATGGGTTCTGAGTCGTGGAGAGTTTGGAAGTTGAAATTCCGTATTCGGTGGTTCTGTAGTGATTATTTCTTATAATGAAAGGAAGACCACTTAGCCGCAATCTCGGCTCCAGTTCTTAAACTCTGTCTGTGAACAAGCCAAATCCAAACGAATTAGACCTGGTCCGCAGAAAGCCTATAATTGGGCACAAATGCCCGGAAAATAAAAGGGAATTATCAGGAAAGAGAGTGGGTATCGACAACTCACCAAAACAGGGTGTTGCCCCTTGAAATAAGGAAGTGTCTCGCTGATGTGCCCACGAAACTCGGAATGAAACTAGCGCGATAGACGAGGAAGCACTCATAATTTAAAAAAAATAATAAAATATGCCATTCTCTACAGTAGAAACACTGACTGACTGATTACAAAAAATAAACTTAAAACAATATTTGGGAAAAGATCCCTTGACGAGGCGACTACATCTTAATTTAAGTAGGGGAGGTGGATCTCGCTGAGCGCTGGCCACTCAAGAAGGAAACGGCCGAGAACGATGCAGTCAGTCGGAATTCGCGCCAAGAAGTCCTTGGTATGGCACCTGTGGCACTTAATTAAATCCGGCGCTTCGCCTTGAAAGAAGGAGGGGATACTTTGGCTTCAGAAGCTCCAACAGGCATTGGTTCCAACAGTCATTAGCAGTGGCACCAACAGTCTTTGGTTCCAACCGTCTTTTGGCTCCACCACTCTTTGGATCCAACTGTTCTTTGCTCCAGCAGTCTTTGATTCCAAAAAGTGTTGTGCTCCAAAATTATTTGGCTCCAGCTGTAACTCATACCAACACAAAAATAAAAGAGGAACTGTCAAAATATCTTATTTTGTGTTTAAAATAAATAACTTTTTCGACTATCTGAAGAGCATATCAACTGCACATAAAAATCCCTATAGGAAACTTTTATCATAAGAATTTTCCAACTCTTCTTTGAGTTGGGTAGCTAGGGAAGCTAACAAACGAGAAAAAAAATCCTCCTCCAACATTCAAAAATTTGTAGGTAACCATCTCAAGTATTCTTTCTTTGTGGGACGATATTCCTATGGAAGGCATTCAGTACCTTCTAATATTGAGATTACAGCAAGATCAGATTGAAAATTTATTTTCTGTCATTCGACAAAGATGTGGTCATGGGAAATATCCATTAGCACAACATGCCACCTGCATCAGCCAACTGTGAACCAGATGGCAGCTAAAATTTAGTTCGTACACTGAATCCACAGCAAGAACAAGGGTTGCGTTCTGAAAAACTGGACGTTAGGCAACGCAGACACTATCAAGTTTAGCTCACCGATCTTTTGTTGCAAATTCTATTTCAAGTTCAGAAACTGTGGTAACATTGCATCAAAATCATTTGGACAGAATATTTGGTGAGTTATTTTAGTAGCATAGAAAGTTGTTCGCAATGCAATTAAAATATTATTTAATATTATAAGTACAGAATATTTGCTATAGTTATCATATCCATGACACTACTAACTTCGTGCAAATGTTATTTTCCAGACACAGAGACATGCGGCCTGACAACAACGCTACCCACTCGAAGATGCTTCTGTGTACTACTTGTATGGCTATGGCGCGAAGAAATATTTGGATAAGCTTTAATGCAACAGATGCCGAGAAACACTCATCACGAAATCATTTATTTTTTATAAAGAGATTGTTCAGATGTTACATGTAGCACTGAAAAATTTTCTGAAGGGCTACTGTATGCAGCATCTACGTAACTATGGAAATATCTCATCTACAGTTAGAGGAGTTTTCTGATTTATCCGCAAGCATTTTACAAGAAACTAATTTAACCGTTTTAATTGAAAATCGTTTAATAGAATTCACAAATAAATCACACCCTCTCTTGTTTCAAGAGCGCAGAGAACATATATTATATTTGTTAAGAACAGTTATCAAGGCTGAGATACACAATGGGTTTAAATGTAAATCGTGGGAGGTTAGAGGCAGCAAGCGGAAAAGTGTGGTATAAAATATGTCTGTTAAGAAAAGTACTAAATTCAAAACTTAGCATCGCCAATGATAAGAACAATGTTATAGTTATCTACGTAAGCAAGTTCGATACTGTAATGTTTAATTTGTACTTTTAGAGCTAAGCTGTCCAAGGTGGAACCCGACTCGTGGTGCTTGCTGCGAGAGTGTGAGAAGTCACAAGCAGGCTCATCGCGCGTTCCCCACCGTCACTTGTCACCCGTGACTGGAGACCAGGCATTTCTGGTGGTTTCAAGCTTAAATACATCCGGATACTGCACACCCATAGCAGTAGCTGCATTCCCTCAATATTTAACTGATTACTTATATTATATACATTTTTTAATTTGTAGAATTTAACTCATTTGGTAACTTCCAACTTACCTATTTGTTCCTTTTCCCAACTAAGACTGGTTCGATCAGATATTTGAAAAAGTATTTTCACACAACGGCGAATAAGCGGTTTTAAATTGGGAAATTACTTGCGACTCCCTTCAGCAGATGTACAAATGACACAGATTTCTAACATCTATGAATCGTCTTTCATTTGATTATTTGAGATAATGTTTTCTATTGTATTCCCCCCTCTAATATTTAACATCCACATCATGCCACTAAATTATTTCATGGATGTTCTCTTTGCCTGTTCTTTTTTTAAAACTGTACATTTTTATCAGACCATACAAGTAAAAATAAATGCAGCTTCTGAGCTTATTGTCAAACAATTCTCAATTTGTCTACATTGGATTCAGCAATATTTTAATTAAATATATAAGATAATATTAAAATTAGTTTGTTTTTAATAAAGCTTTTACACTTTCACAACAATTCTTATTTTGCATTCATCACAAGTGTCAAACAAGAGATGTGATATGCCGTATTTTCATAAATTACATATGTTACTATAATTAACAAAATTTGTAAAATATGTAAACAACATGTAACAAAGACCATGACAATACAAACATCCAACCATTGACAAGAAAGACTCCCCAAAAAAGAAGACTTAAATCACAAAATTAAAAAATGCAAGGACTTTACAAAACCGGCACCCAAAATCACTTAAGTATTTATTGGATTGCGAATAGTAAATTTAAGCATTTATAAAGAAACACTCATTAAATATAACACTGGGAAAAGAGAAAAGACTCTTAATAACAAAGAGATGACTGTAAATACAACTTACTCATGAAATATAAATGTATGTGTTTGTGGGTGAGTGTTGTAACCATTACTTGCGCAAGTAAATTAGTAGCGATGCTAACCTACATTGAGTTGGTCTATTGTGAAGCATTGCAGAGCGATGTTGAGTGATGTTGCTGAAGAGAAGGGCCCATCTGAGACAGCACCAAGAGGTTGGACACCACCCCAGTGACCATGTGGCCGAGCAGCGAGCGGTCGACCGGGAGGAGTCCCCCGGCGCTGAAGTGGTAGTCCCTGCTGGACACCTGGTCCAGCAACAGGCCCAGCTGCTCGGCCATGCCTCCAGGAGCAGCTCCTGCACTGCGGTCCTGGTGCGTGCCACCTCCAGCACCACGGCCCTGCTGCAGGAGATGAGACACGCCGACTGCAGCAGCTGCAGCAGGCACCAGGCCGCGGACAGGAGGATCACGCTGGTCGGGTGGTCCATGCCCGCCGCGTGGCCGTCCATCACGGTCAGGACTCTGGACAGGCAGAACGAGGAGTGCATCAAGACCGCCAGCAGCACTTGCACTCCGTACGCCTCGTTCATCAGGGAGATGCCGCTAGAGACCTTCTCGAAGATCTCCCTCAGTGAGAAGATGTACTTTGCCTCGCTGATCTCAGGCGCACAGCACAGAAGAGCTGGACCACCACTGGGTGTGCCTGTTGCCTGGTATGCTCCGGTGGTGGGTCCAAACAGTGGGTTTGTTCTTGGACGATCGCTGATCGTGGTCCTCGTCTCTGATCTCCCGCCAGTAACTTGTTCAAGTTTCACGTTCAATCTTCTCACGCGTCTCAGAATTTGCAACGCCCAGTTCTTGTAGTTCAACGTGAGGGTTATGTTGACGAAATGCGTCAAGTAAGAGTACAAACAGGCCATGCGATCGTAACCGAATATCTCACCACCTACCCAAAGGTCTATGCTTAAAAAGCCGACCATGTAGATGGTTGTGAATGCGATCGCCAACAGCATTTCTTTTCCCTGAGACTCGTTGTAATCGTGTGGATTTTCAAACACTTTGCCATCCACTTCCAAAAATATTTGGATTATTTCTTTTCTTGGTTTCTTGTTCCAGCACATGCTCATTAAACCCGCTATGCTCGAAGCATGCATCACGAGTGTGCCCAAAAGCATACCAAATAATTTTATGCTTGATTCATGGTATTTTCCTTTAGTTTTAGTAAGCTCAGTTGTCATAGTTATAAAAATGCAAACGATAATGATTCCTGTGTAGACTGTGGCTTTCACTGACCTTCTGAAATTAACCTTTATTCTGCTTGCATCCCTGGTAAATGTTATATCAAATGTTTCTAATCCAAAAATCTTTCTTACTTTGTAAATAATATCTTGAGATGAAGATATGTAGTCAAGGTAAGGGACAGACATGGTGCCTGAAAAAATAATTTACGATTTTAAAAAGCAGTTTGTAAAAATTAATGATTAGATGAAGTTACAGCCTGAAATAAAGGATGTTTTGTACATTTTAGTACTATCATTTTTATCTATATATACATATATATTTGTGTAACCACTAGTCAAAATATCTATACGATATTTTCTTTTATAACAAACCAATGAATAACAAACCTATAACTTGATTTAATTTTGAAGAATAGCCAAATTTAAAAAAACTAGCAATATTGGCAAACATTTGTCACTATGACTTCCCTTATTTCAAGCACATTGTAATGGACAGATAACATTGTATAGGTGATTAAGGATACATGAAAAAAGGGCCTACTTGTGGCACCACACATCATGACAATAGACATAATTGGGCATGCCTCTCCTTTATTTATATAGAAGACATGTTAACCTAGCATTGGGAAAATTATGTCAATATCTGCTCAGTTGGCTGAAAAGCTTCTTCGTAAAATATTTTTTAAAGATGTTTAACAATAACATAAGGGAATAATGAAAAAAAAACTTTGTTATAGTTCTGCATAATGTTTTATTAAACTACGACGATTAAATACACAACCGAACAATCTGGACAAAAAAAAATTATCCAGCTAAATAAAAAAAAAATATTTTTAATATTTTTAACTGTAACAGAACTATTTAAATAAACGTTACTGTTACAATACATTCGGGCAGGAATGTTTATGAATATGATCGACCAATATTGTGACACAGTTTCACCCATTGCGATGAACTCTGTCGAATCTTATTTTACAACAGTGCCGCATCTTAAAATGTTTAAAACGTTTGAGCAAACAAGCTTTTCAGAAGGGAATTGTAGGTATGTAGCAGAAGTATGTAAAAGTTACTTTTGGCCTGTGGTGCCTGATGCCTGTCCACCATCTTGGATTATGTCACGTGCAATCGTAAATGAAACTGACCTTGATCTTTGACCTTGTCATTGACATTTAAAATTTGCCAAAAATAATTCAAAACGCCAACATTTCCAGTTTTTTTTTTTTTGGAAAATAATTCCGCCTAAATCTAAAAAAATTTATATACATATAAATGTTTCTGTATCGAGGGAAAAATTCCCACTCTGAAGAAAAATTTCTCGTTTTAGTCCTCAAATAAACCAAAGGATTGAAAAATTCATAAAAGGGGCCTGAGAGTCCTAAAAGCAAGCCGCTCTAAGCCACCGAGGTCATGACCTCGACCATTAGTATGTCTCAGCCACCTCATGAACTATGATACAACTGTTGCCACTATCATTACAAACGCTAATAATATTTTGGATTTCAAAAGTTATTGTTTCGTTTCTCGAAATCTGATTTCTAACTAATGCCAGGTTATCGTATTACAATAACTTCTAAATCAAAAATGTAAAAATAATCCCCATTGAATAACAAAATGGAGAGTAATAACAAAGTCATACCAGCAATCACGCCAAGTTAGATCAAAAAATGCAATTGAAATCAATTGAAGCCAAATGTAGGTGAATCAGTTGGAGCACTTAGAGCCATTGGAGCACTTGGAAAAACTGGAGTTTTGGAGCTCTTAGAGCAATTGGAACAATGAAGCACTTGGAGATTTTGAGCACATGGATAAATTGGATCCATTGGTGCATTGGAGCAATCTGGAGCTTTTAGTACTTGGAGTAGTTGGAGCTGTTACAGCACGACTGTTGAAGCCAAAGATAGTTGGAACACTTGGAGCATTTGGAGCTTTTGGAGCCAAAGCCGGAATTAAAGACTGTTGGTGGCAAAGACTTTTGTAGCCAATGACATTTGAAGCCCAAGGCTGTTGGAGGCAATGACTTTTGGAGCCAAAATACAGTTAAGGTAAAAACTGTTGGGGCCCAAGACAGTTGTAGCTAAAAACTGTTGTAGCCAGAAACAGTTAGAGGAAAAGACATTTGTACTTTTCTTGACGATATCAAGCAGAACATTATGACTCATCTTACTGATAAAGTATCACCGTACAGGTCTTTAAAATATAACTTTTGGCTGGACTGTGTATATGGCAAACCATATCCGTTCTAGGACAAAGTGAAGAAGTGAGAATTTAAGACAATGAATACTCCCATTTTCAATTCCGACGATGTGAAGCTGTCTGTTAAACGTAGTAACGAGAAACTCTGTCGGAAAGAAAAAGACTATGTAAGAAAATGATCCGGCTGGTGTTTTTTTTTTTTTTTCGATAAATCTTTTGGAGCTGAGAATTATTCATTTCAAGCCAACGCAGAAATAAATGTTAGTTATACTGCTAACTTAAGCAACAGTTCCTGTAGCAGTGTAGTATTTATGTAATTTTTTTTTGTTTGTAATTTGGTTGTTATATATCTTTAACATGTTATTTTTTGACAACTTCAATTAAATAAACTTTTAAGCATCTATCAAGTATTGAAGCAAGGACAGTAAAGAATCGATTCAATCAGTAAATGACAGAGTAATTGTTTTTATTATTTTTGAAATTTTCTCTAATTCCTATGTTAATTATTTCGAATTTTCATGATGGTGGTCAATATGTAATCATCGGCTTACTATAGGCTGGTGGTAGAGGAATTTAAACATATTTTAGGACGTTTTACTATATTCACTGAAATTATAATTTTTCCATTTAATTTATATATTTGTCAAGAATCGAACAAGGACAGGAACCTATTGAATCAGTCTTTTTTTTTTTTTTTTTTTAGTATTTTTTGATGAATTTTGGAATATTTCCTGACTTAATAGTTAAATAATTACGGTTTTCCAAGATGGCATCCAAATTACAATATGTTTGATTTTTTTTGATGAATTTTAAAAATTTTCTTGATTTTATATCTAAATAATTATGGATATCCAAGATGGCGCCCAAATTTCAAGATGTCGGTTACAGCAGTTATAAATGATTACTGCACTTTAGCATGTAAAACTTAAAATAATGTGGTGGCAGTTCACTCTATCAGATGAAAAAAGTTGGTCGCCTCCAGACAAAAACCAGATAAGTAGTGGATGTGAAGACATACTAGCTGCATATACATAAATTGGCATTAGTGGTGGGAGTTCAGTCTGACGGTGGCTTCTGTGGAGGTATGATCTGTTGCCATTTTTAATAAAATGACCTCGCCGGGTTCGAACCAAGGACTTTATGACATAAGTGCTTTTTTTTATAAAAAATCTATTAAAATTCTATTGATTACATTTTATAAATTTTAAATCTCTACCCATTAAAATATGACAACTATTACGAATTTTCAATACGGTGACCATGACGTCAATATCGAAGATGGCGGAATGTTTTTATTTAAATTTTATTAATTAAAATTGTTATTATTTTTTTTAACTTGTCTCCATTTTCTAACACAAAAATTACAGATTTTTATGAATCCAAAGTGTTAATCATAATTCAAGATGGCGGCCGTGGCAATCGAGATATGACCTCGATGGTTTTAGAGGGGCTAGCTTTGAGGTTGTTATGCCACTTTTAGATATTTTTTAAGCTGTTGGCCTTTTTGAGGACAAACACGGGAAATTTTCCTTCACAATTGTAATTTTACCTCGAAATAGAAAAAAATTGTTTTTTTTTTTTTCATTTTTGGAGATTTGGCAAAATTTATTTTCAAAAAAACTGGAGATTTTGGCAGATTTTGGTGAATTTTAGGCTCATTTTGGTCAAATTTAGGCAAATTTTTAATATGAAGGATAAGGTCAGGGTCGTCCAAGATGTCCGCCGTGACGTCACAATCCAAAATGGCTGACCATCACCAGGCACCACAACCTGAAGACTGTCGCAGTAGGAACTGAGCTCAGCAACTTACCGATGCGCAGAACGACCAGGTCGCGAGTTCACAGCCCGCGGTGGACTCGAGTGCCGACTTCATCGGCTTCTTCGATCCGAGTTGGCGTTCCGCAAACACTCGCCCGCACCGTCGAGCAAGGCAAACAGCCCGCGCCACTGTCGAGACTGTCTGACTGTCTGACTGTCCTCCCAGACCGGCGGGAGTGGACTTGGCCTTTCTGGCTGTGGGCTGGAGAGCATGCACCCGGGCCTAAAAACGGGCTGTAAACTGCACGGCGAGGTTTCCCCTTTAGCCTTGTAGTCGGTGGAGGTACTGAGGCAACCCCCAGGTGCCTCCTGCCTGGGCACTGTAGTTGCCATTTTCCAGCTGGGGTTGACGGCGGTCGTCGCCTGACGAGTGTGGTCACATCCGGGCCTTAATCGGCTGTAAACCCGCCGGGCCGAGGTACGGCGGGTCGGAGGGTTTTCCGAGGCGACGAGGACACCTCGTGGCTGCACTCTGAAGCGCGGTGGTCTGGTCAAACTACCGGCGAACAGTCTGCCGACGAGACCAAAAGTTGGTCGTAGTACGGGAAGAATCCATCATGTTTGAATGGTTCCCCGCTGAGGTTTTCTTATGGCCCAGGATTCTTGTTGAGAAGGACTCGTACTTGGGAGTGGTGCCCCGAGTGCTTTAGGGGCAGGTATCAGGGTTCCCTAGCCCATTGAAGTACCGACGTTGTGAGCGACGAGGACAGCTCCGGATACCAGCCTGGTCAGCTGGCAGAGGTTGGGTAGGCCTCCACCGGACCGCGGGTTCGCTGGGTGATTGAGGAGTCCCAGTGTGAGGCGGGAGACCGGGGTAGGCGCCAGAAGTGATACTCCAGAGGGCAAGGGAGCATCCAACTTGCTGGTTAGCTGAGTGGAGTAGGGGACCGGAGGTGGTGCATAAACTGAGATGGGTAGCCTCAGTCCCTTTGCATAGCCAAAAGCTCTAACGCTCTTCCTGGTTGCGTATGCGGCGTATCCGCATCCACGCCCGTGGGGGCCCCAGGGCGGTAAGGCGTATGCTAAGAGCGCTGGGTTAACAAAACAAAAGGGGGGAAACCCTTAGACAGTCTATGTCCTCCCAGACCAAACACGAGTTACTCGCGAGGAATCCAGAACAAAGAGGTTCTCCGTCAGCGCTGCCGCGCGAGCGTCCAAAGATAACATACTGCTGACTGAAGAAGACAGTCAACTGTGGACATAAGCAGCGCAAATCGATAAGTCTTTGGCGAAAGGAAACTTTGTACATACGGCGAAAGTTAAGCTAAAAAAAAGACTAGCAATGATTATTATTATTTTTTTTTTACTGTTCCTAAAATCATTTCTCGGCACAGTGAATTTAAGGTCAGCTTCAAAGTACTTATTTCAATCCAAATTTGTCAAGTCGTGATTGCCAATTTTCAAAATTATCATTTTTTCATTAACAACAAAATATTGGACCCAAAATGCGAAAAATGCTAGTGAACATAAGATGAAAAATGATCAATATTTAATAACATATTTTGTAGGCAGGAACGTATAGTTTCAAATCACACTGTAAGAGAAGAAAAAGCTTAATCTTACTTTGCAATACCAAGTCTTTTTTTAATACACGCTATGTCTTTACTCGTTATCAACACCTAAGATATTAAGTGTTAATACATGAATTTGCTCGATTATGTAGCTAAGTGACTGTGCTTTGTAGCAATGAATCATTCAATCTTTTATGTAAAGTGTTTGGAATATTACAGTAGAACCTCATTTACCCGGATATCTTTAACCTGGACGTCGGGATAACCCGAACCAGCTTTGGGAAAAAAATATTATGTTGTTAGTAAATGAATACTTGTTTTACATACGATAAATCGTCATTCTCAGTAGGTTCATTACCGGAGCGGGCGAGTTCATGGCCCTCACGCCACCTGCTGTTGCCTCGCAGCCAACTGGTGACTATACCTTCTCCTCCCCTCTTCGCCCCTCGCCGTCACTTGGCACTGGCCTAGAGACCACACTCCCCAGTCGCGCTGCAGTCTCGGTAGAGTCCGCTTGTTGTCCTGGTGTCCTGTCGAGGCGCAGGGTCGTCGTGCTGTTTCCTTAGCTCGTGTCCACGATGGCGACGAAACGTACACACATTGTTGTGACTAAGGAGAAAAGGTTGGAAGCACTGACAAGAGTTGATATGGGAGAACCGTTAAAGAACATTGTTGCTGAGTTGTAAGAACATCGACCGTATTGGAAAAAGCACAGAATACGCATTGAAGGTTTATGTTTCAAAATTATTTCTAATGACAATTTACCTATGATCTCTTAGCACTGTACATCATGTTAAAAACAGCCATAACCTTGTAAACGTTTCCTATTGATCCATATCCTTGTATGTCTGGATTGTTTTAAAATGTGATTTAGTCCATAAAATTAGCGACTGGGTAGACACCTAGACATTTTCACCTCTAGTTTATCTAGATACCTTGTATACAGAGCAACCAATAAAGCTAAGAAAAAAGTAAATTTGTATTCAGAAATGCCGACTTCATAATCCTACTAATATTATAAACGCGAAAGTTTGTATAAGTATGGATGGATGGATGTTTGTTACTCTTTCACGTAAAAACTACTGAATGGATTTGAATGAAATTTGGCCTACAGCTAGCTTATAACCTGTATTAACACATAGACCCCATATTAATATGAAATTCCATCCCTTAGGGAGTGAAAAAGTGATAATTTCAATTTATAACAGAAAAAATAATAGTGAGTGAGTGTCATTTCACTATGTTTGACACACGATCATACACATAGTAAGGTCTGGCAAATTAATATTTTTCTCCTTGGTGAGACCAGTCCGCTTAGTGGAGCTCACAGCGGCTAGCAAAATAAAGGCACTAATAACAGTTTTGTTCTTAACTTCGTCAATAGATAGAGTTGTCTTGAATTTTAAACGCACCATCGTTTGATGCGTTTGTCATGTCTTTAATTTACGTTTGTTTGTGCCGTATGCGTTCCTATACCATTCATCCGATTGCGATGAAATTTTGGTGAGTTATGCGCATGCCCATGAAGGTTACTGAGACGGTATAACTATTTTTCAATATTTGGAGCACGAATCGTGTCAAAAAATGTGTTTTTTTTCATTTTATATAGCGGCACTACGTCTGTTTTTGTTGTATAAGTGCGCACGCATGACACAATATATTTAAATATAAAAGAGAGACAGAGATAGAGTGATATATATGTGTGTGTATATATATATAGTGAGATAGAGACGGAGAGATAAGTTGAGATAGAGCGAGGTATAGAGAATGAAATGGGTTAGATAAAGAGATATACCTATAGATGTATAGAGCTATATAGAGACTTCTATATAGAATATACAGAGATAGTGGGAACTATATATGTAGATATAAAGAGATAAATAGAGATAGAGAGATACATAGATGCATATAGATGTATATAGATATATATTATATATAGAGAGAGATGGATAGATGATTTGTATATGTGGAACTACTTCAAACATATTACAAAACAAAACTGAATGAGGCATTGCAATGCAGGCCGAGCATTAGCTAGATAATGGAATCTTTTCAATATTAGTAATCTCTTATTTTTCAGCTTTTTTCTATATTGCTTTATAAAGTCTAAATTACATACAGACCAGGTAAATAACTATAAACTGGCATAACAACGTCTGTCGGGATCTGAAAGTGATATAAATTAATTTTCACACTTGACATTCAAATTAAGAAGACAATTACTAACTACGCCCAGTGTTCAGCCCGGGCAACGCCGGGTATTGCAGCTAGTAACTGCATATTTCTTTTATAAGATAAATAATTTTAAAAATTATATTTTAATGAAATGCCCTGATTTATCTTTTAGTATATAAAAAAGGAATCGCACAAGCCAAATTAATTTCAATAGTTCATACCATCTCAATATTAATTTTTTGGTTAATTTTATGAGGTGCTTTTGTATCTGTACATTATATTTTTATTGTGTTATTTATTATAACATCACGAATGACATCATACTTTAGGCTACATGATAGTGGTTCTCTAGAATGGGGTATGTATTAATGTCATAATTAACTAAATTCCTTTAAACTATTAATAAAGATTCTTTCCTAAGTGTACCTCTTTTTAATTGTTTTTCTTTCCCCTTTCACATTATAATTCATAGTTGATATAGTTTGTGTGTAATAACTTACCTGACTATTGGTATGTACCGTAGTAGTTTTGTATAAAATCATTTAGCATTTTTCAAATGTGATTTGTTTAATTTACTAGCAAATAATTTTCATCTAGTGAAAAGAGGTAAAAAGCCTGGTTATACAATATTTACAAAGGTGTTGCAGGAAGTTTATAAACTTTCGTACAGTAGTGATAAATTATTTCTGAAAAGATGTTTAGGAAATAATTGTTTTGACTTATTTACTATTTGCACGGAAGATTCCAGCAGTAACTCCCGCCATTCCCTCTTCCATTACCATTGTCTAGGCCAAGTGAAGTTACTATGGGCACATGAAGATGTACCTTGGACCAGGTGTTACATGAAATAAATTGTCAAAATGATAGTAGGCTATTTGAAATTGACAGCAGCTAACTCCAGTGACAACAAATACGTTTTGTTCATACTGTACTGGCACTGTTGTATTACAGCCCGTGCCACTGTACTTCAATTTTTTCTGACTTCAAACAGGTAGATACAAAATAGGTGGTTTTGATTCAAAGACCAGTGCACATCTAACAAGGTGACAAGTAAGCTGAGCCTAAAAGGAGTCGAGTTTATTACCCTGCCTGCAGTAGTCTTTGAAAGAAGCCCTTGTGGTATTACACTGCACAATAGCGTTAGTGGTTATTAATTTCATTGGTAAATAGTTAAGGTGGGAACGTGTACAAGTGATTACAGATTGATGTTTGCCGATACAAACTTGCACAGTTTGGGTAATACATGCTTTGCATGCAGAAGTGCAGTAGGTAAAGATCTTTTTCCAGCTAAGACAATTTTTATGAGGGTGGCGAGAAAACCTAGCTTTCTAAACTAAACATTCTAACCACAAATAACATTGTCCAGATTACCAACCTGCCATTAGGGATAATATGCAATTAGACGTCCAGCTGTTCCTATGTGGGTTTTTGTGTTCAATGATTAATTACGGTGCATAAACATTAAATCACCAAACACACTAGTTTCATATTGGGGGAAAAAATTGTGATTCGCATATTACCTTGATACAAGACAAAATATATAAGTAATTTCGTAATAATATTCTATATTCTTAATGAGGGATATGGTAGGACCTAATAGTATTTTACACAATATTAATGATGCAAATAAATGCAATGCTACATGTAAGTGTTTTTATTGATTTAGCAGACATTTGTCGATGTTCCCGTGGCATTAAAACAATACAGTTTCCCAATTAAATCATTTGCAAATTCACTGTTAATTAAATGCTGGCGGCTCATTCAATACATTCCTTTAAGGACCACATTGATTGATGCGACCTCTACTTTCCACTGTGTGCCTGAAGTCCCACGCCAATTTATTGCAGTCCCCTTTCTACATTCATTAAGTTCGTTCCTTCACACATACTATTACTGTTGTAAAGCAGCCTTCTATTTCAGTCTGACTATGAACATTAAAGACAACCTACAACGATACGAGAATAAGAATATGGTAATATAACTTTGTATTTTGTAATTTTATCTCAAGCTGCCTAGTTCATTTATATTTACTTTTGATTGCATGTGAAGTCCATTTTCGCAACTGGACTAAGATGTGAGCCTGTAAGTTCTAGAAGGGCCTACACGAGCTGAAATGAAAAGTTGAACAGGATAAGCGTATATCACATTCACCACAGACTTTGGCTGTACAAGTATGGAAAATGTTATTAGGGTAGGGTGGGGCTATTTGAGTACCCTAACATTAAAATCAAAAATTTTACATCTTAAATCGATTTTAAAAAATTATTTTTGTTAAACATTGTAATTTCACTTATTGAATTATATGTATCTCAGTTATAGAAGTCGTATCTATCAAAATGCATACTACAGAAATAAAAGTCAATCCCATTGTAAAATATGTCAATAATAGAATATGTGGGGCTATTTGGGTTTGGCAAGGGGCTATTTGAGTCGTTAAAATTATATTTAATTCTGGAGTAAATGAGCTGTTAAATAACATAGATTGTGCTTCGAAGTTATCTGCAAGTCCCTTTAGGCAATCTTTCGCGTAGGCTAAAAATGTTTCCTACTAAATAAAATGTCCACTAACACCATTTTTAAAAAGTAAACAGAAACATGAGTTTCCATAGGCATTAAATGCATTTCCCACAAAAAAAAAAACATTTTCTGACCAACAGCTCCAACACAAACTTCATGATAACAGCGAGCACATTGCTGACAAGCTATCCAGTCACCTTTCTTCAGCGATTCCAAGGAGTTATAACGTAGGCTACAAAAATTACACGGTGTGTTATCAGTTCCTTCGCAGTGCATTGATACTTCATTTGGATCATCCTCAGAAGATGAATTTGTAGATATTTCACGTAAATCTTCAGCTGGACAGTGAACACTTCTTGCGCTGGAATTTTTCTTTAGTTTCTTGCATGGTTGTCCTTTCAATAGTTTTATTTGCCTCTTTGCTCTACAGTCAGAAATATTATCTTTTGATGTCAAAAGTCGAGATTTTTGTTTTCTGCTTCCTTGTTTTTTGTTTCTATTTGTTTTAACTGGCGTTGAGAGAACCTGTGAAAAATCTGGAGACTTTGAAGACAACTGCTTCGTGGTTAAAGTTACAGTAGATATCTCGGAGGAATCACAATCTTTTTGTGTAGAAGCAGATTCTCCAGAAAGTGGAGTCGATGGAATATAGCTCTCTAGCCCAGGTGGTTCTTGCTGTGTGTAGAATAGTGTCGATGGTAAAAATTTATCTTCAGGGACTATTTCAGGATTGTATGGATGTATTCCTGTACATTGAAAACCTTTTTCTGCAAGAGCTGGCATTGCAGTTTTGAGCCAGGCCTTTTTGAACAGTTCCAAAGTTGAACTTGCTGATTTTTCCACCTGGTTGGCTATGGATATACTGCGTGGCTTCAGCATGATAGTATGTTCTGTCCATGGGTTGAAGCACATGAGTTGCGTGTGGGGGCAGACAAAGAAGTTTAATGTCATTTTGTTCACAAAACTCCAAGCATTCGAGGGAGCAGTGAGAAGAATGTCCATCCAGCAGGAGAAGACATTTTCCGGGAACCCTAAAAACATTAAAATGTTTTAACCAAAAGAGAAATATTTCCTCATTTATGTACCCAGACTCCGACATTTTAACTACCATTCCTGATGGCATGTGCTCGTTATACTCTTGTCGGAAATGAACACCCTTAAATATCACCATTGGTGGAATATACTGATCACTTGCACTGCATGCTGCAACTATTGTAACATTTTCCCCACGTTCTAAACTGGTGACAGATGTTACTTCTCTTTTCTCTTTTGGAGCTACAACTTTGACTGGTCTATTGTTCATAGGTAGGCCACTTTCATCAACATTATAAATGTTCTGAGGTTTGCAGTTGACTCCAATTTTAAGAGTTGTAGTTTGAAGCAAAGAATAAAAGTCATTAACCGCACATTTATTCACCCCTGCAGCACGAGCCTTTGAAAGTCCTTCGGGTTTTCTCAACGATAATTCAGGATGTATTTTCATAAATGAAAGGAACCAATATTTCCCTGCGATTCCAGATTCTCCCCATGGATGTTTTATACTATTTGACACAACATACTTGTAAACAGCACGACGCACTCCTTTAGAATCACATCCTAATCCTCGGTTGGATAAGTTTATCAGTCACAAAACAAGTTCCTTCTCTTGTTCGTCACTTAACACTGTTGGGTGGCCAATTTTTTTCTTTCTTGAAAGATATTCATGGAGGTGATGCTCACTGTACGATTGTCGAAGTCTTTCTGTACAGACACTTCTCCTCAAAGTTTCATATGGTATGCTGAAATGAACTGCTGCCGCTCTCACGCTTAAACGGCACTCCAAGACAGCTTTGGATGCTAAATTAAGCTGCTCACTTGTCCACTTTAAATATGCACCAGTCCTTTTGTAAGTGCGAACCATCTGAAAAAAGTGAGATAAAATTACATAATATGGTGTGCAACAAAACTTTTTCATATAAATGTAATGTAATAAATATTAGCAAAAACCATCTTTACATTTAATAAATATATCCTTGGTATCACAACAATCACTTTTGTGTTGACCCAAATAGCCCCATTGTTGACCCAAATAGCCCCAGAAAAACTACTCAAATAGCCCCAATTACTTTAAATCACAAAATTAGCAAAATATTCAATTCATTAAAAATAATTATTGCTATGAATATACTAAGAGACTCACAAATGCTTCTTCTTTCGTTTGACATATAACACTTACTATAAAGTTTCATGTTACACTTGGATATCACTATTTCCCCGGGTACTAAAGTTAGAGTTTAATATTTCAAGACAGTGAGATGATTACCTTGCGCCATTCACCGCCCGTCCGTACACAAAATATCACATTAAATCCGCACACAACATGTTCGTCTGCTCAGCACATCCTTCTTCTCGCTTCTGATGTCCAGTCCGTGCCGATGATGCGTGGAGTTATTGCGCAGTAGCCGAAAATCTTATTTCGACTCAAATAGCCCCACGACCCAAATAGCCCCACCCTACCCTACAACTTTTATTATTCACTAGGGCCACATTATTTGGCCGTGAACTTCACTTTCTGTTGAGTCAAAAAGTCTCTCAGACTTTACGAGTGGACCTATTTGTGCTCTGTCCAAGGAGCACTGTCACTTTTTGGTTGCTCGTCTCGATTTAGCTGATTAGTCACACACATGTGTGTGTTAACAATGATATTGTATATCTTCTTCATCAAACGCTATTCACAATAAGATGGAAGGCTTTATTTCACTGTTTCCATTATATATACATATATAGGTATAATGCAAGCAGTGAAATAATGCATTCCGTCTTATTGCGAATAGAATTTGTTAAAGATACACAATATCATTGTTAACTCAAGCAATGTCCGAAAGGTTTTATTACTGGCCCTCCAAAACTTTCAGGTTAGATACTCGCCATAGAACTCGGAACGTTTTTAATTATTGCTAATGGAAGATTTATTTTAATTATAATCGTGCCTGCTGAAAGGTTGTAATTGTAAACACTGTGATTGTTTATAATTATAAGGTAAACGCAATATTCTTACTACGATTGCGAACAATTACCGAATAATATGCAAAGGACGATATATCGAGGATATAGAATGAACAACGATATATCGAATTTACTAAGTATCGATATGTTCGATCGTTACATAGATAAAAATCGATTTTGTATTTTAGTTTCCGCCACAACCACAAAAGCGCTTCTATCACTGATCCCGATTCCATACATTGAGTTGTCCTATACCCTTTACTTTTCTATCGGAGGCCCCCACGAGGCTTGGCTGTGCCGGGAATGTAAGTTTATTTTCTCAGAATCGTGTGGTAGTTTCGTGAACTTTACAGCTATGTAAGCTCTGTAACTCTTTATTTAAGTGCGTGGCGAGTGGGACGGGGGCTTTTTGTCTGCCAACCCACTACAACTGCGTGTTGGTAGAAGACGATGTCCGTGCGCCTGTAGCGAGAGTCGTTTCGGTGAGTGAGAGAATATGGCGGCTAAGTTAGGCTAAATTATTACGACTATGGTTTTCTATGCAGCTTAAAAGTTTTATTACAAACAAACATGTAAGTATTCATACCTATTTAAATGAGGAGTAGTTACATGTCTGATTTTCTGAAAGTAAGAGATTCATAAAAATCGATCTTAGCTATAACAAGAAGTTTATTTATTTATTTAACTATTTTATTTTTAGTTTAGTCAGTATTTATTTATGTACGTATTTATTTATTGTAAAAGAAAGTCACTGTTACCTGCTACTGTTGTCTATTCTCAATAAACTATGTTAAGTGTGTTGATAATAATTTAAGGTGTTTTTATTTCAGGTGTTTAGAGTTAAAGCTTCTTTAAAAGGAGGCTGACTTCTTACTTTCCAGGTCCCGAGTTACCAGCTCTACCTAAAAACACTATCCTAACTTTTCTGATTGGAATTTTTTTGTACCTTTATTTTTTGTTTATTTAAATTTCATCTCTGATGCTACGCACCCCCGTTAAATTAGTAACTGTTTAATGAATTTTTAAAATATCTGCGGCATTTTAATAAAGTTCCTAGTCGAAAATCGAGTCCAAAACCGGAGTTTAGAATTTTTGAAGTATTTTTCACTTTAATCGGAGCCCTATTATTATATAGTTTAAAGTTTTGGTCTGCTCATCGAGAGTTTAGATAGTCCACGCAGCTGCTCCGGCAGCGAATCGTAGCGGCGGGTGCGGGAACTACGTGTGATTCGCGTCCGGAAATGTAGTTGACAGCACAATTTGCATGTATTTATCACGATTGGCATTATTTTAAAGAATTCTATGTTAAATTTCGTGTCTGAGTTTCGTATTATTATATGTGTAGTTGTAAAATGCAAGAAAATAAAATTTGCTCGTCTCAGAGGTTGGATGTTACACTTCCCTGGCGAGTACTGAAAGACTCGGTCTTTATCTATTCTTTTATTCAATTTTTTTTTACATTCTGCAGGCCTACATCTGTTTATGGGTAGTCTTGTATTCGTTCCATTGTAGCAGTTGTCGTTATTTTATTCAAAGCTACTGTCAGTCACTTAGCATTAGGTAAATTTAAAGATAATAATACTAATTCTCTTTATTAACTATCCACAGCTGGAGGTAATGTAAATTTATATATTTGCATCTACTTGTGTAGTCTCACACTGACCTTCACAAATAGCTACTTTTCATATAATATTTTTAGAGTTTTACTGAACTATTAAGTAGCGGATTTTTTGGAATGGATCAGAGATTTGATACCACATTACCTTTTGCCCTATGATTGTGTGTCAAATCAAAATATTTTCCCCCTCTACTTTGTAATGGGAAACACGTATACACAAATAAATTGTATTAACTTATCATTGTAAGCTCTTTATTTAAAAAAATATATTTTCTTTACAAATTTACAGAATTATATACAATCAATACAAACAATGTATTAATGCAAAATAAATGATATATCACATTAGAAAGAATTATATAAAATGTTTTTAAAAATTATGGTAAATAAATATAATAGTTTTATGGCGGATACTTCATTCTGTACTAGGTTGTCTGTTTCTATGGTACTGGATACAAATATATAATCTAATCTAATTTGAAATGTCCGATAAACAACTTATGCATGTAATCATATTTGAGACAAGTTTCTTGCTTTGCATTAAATTTACATACAAACTCAAGAAAAATAAAATTATTTATTAATTTTCTTAATGACAAGCAATCATAGTGAAAAAAACACATATACTTTTTGGCCATGCAATGAAATTCAAAACTAAAAGTTAATTCTTCCACATTTTTATAGAATGAAAAACTGTTGGTGACATAGTGTCAATAAACTATCTTATCTATAAGTAACGAGGGATAGTTAAACGATAAATTAAGCACAATAACTTATTTTATATAGAGTAACATTTTAAGTGTATTATCTAACGATAGGTCTGAATTAACATTTCCTTATTATAATCGATTATTTTCCGTAGGTTGATCACTAACTTACTGTTTTACATTAAATTTATAGAAATAAAGAAGAGCTATTTGTTATTTTATATATTTAAATAAGAAATTTAGGTGCTCAGTACAAAATCACCATCTAGTTAGTGTTTAAGAGTTAGTGCTGTTATTTTATTTTCAATAAAATATAGCTGATGTAATAAAAACGCGATCATTAAAATTACCAAAATATAAATAATTATAACTGATGTCTAAGCTAAGATAAGAAAAAATATAATTCAAAATTGGTTTTGAAAACACTACTTGTTCACCTTGAAAAACCCACTTTAAAATTTGGGTTAGTTATATTTTAATATATTCAAATATATAATTTACATTAAACGTTTTTTAAATACTATGATATAATTCTAACTTTTTGTGCACAACTATTTTCCAGTTGTGCAAAATATAAAAAAAAAAATTATACTTGTTTTGTTTACAATTTTTTTAAAATAAAATGTTTTGTGATAATTTTATTTCATCAAAACATAAATTTTATTTTTAAATAGGGTTCGTTAAATTTACTAACAAATGTGTTGAAATATAAGTTTTGATTTCACAGCCCATGTCTATCTAGCGACTGTTGTTTTCTTGTCTCTTTATGAGAAAGCTATGCGACAAGGCGTGCTTTGACTCGACAACACACGCACTTTCTTCAGGATGGATCGAGGTGGCGAAGACACCGGACTCATATTACAGAGGATCTGGGTTCGATCCCCGGTCTGGCCACCTAGATTTCAGTTTCTCATGTTACATCATTCCAGGAAAATGTTGGGATGGTATCATAGGCCATGTATAATGTATTTTCCAGTTCTCTTTAACTGTGCTGTTGAGTCGATTAATGTCAAAAGACCTTCTACGAAACGTACAGTCAATCTAAAAAAAAAAGGGCAGTAAATGTTAGGTTTTTTAGAAGCTTCCTCCACCCTGATGTATAAGCAGTGCATCGAAATAAGTTCTGAAAACCAACTCGGCAGACTTCGGCATATGCCGAACACGCCCGATACATAGATCTTTGTCAACCTGCGGGAAAATGGTACGAGGCAACGCTGCCCTCGACGCTGACTTGAGCGAAGAAACATGATCTCTTTCTAGATACTTATCTTGTGCGCATGAGTCCTCTGCCTGGGCGGTGAGAAAGTTCAGTTGATAGCTTTTTGACAGCACCAAAATTTGTTTTTGATTGCTAGGGAAAGTGTGTGTGAACCTGAAACAACAAGTTGCACTCCAGAAATTTTTTTTTAATCTTCGTCTTAAAACCGTTACGAAAAGAAGATACCTAACGATGTAAAATCCGTTCGCTTCGGTACATAATCTTCTTACTATTTGCATTCTATATTTGTGATAGCTTTGTTTTATTTACTTAAATGCATCTAACAATTGAATAATTCACTGACGAAAATATTTTCAAACACGTAAAAATGCAGGTTTTTGCTGTGACAATGTATACTAATAGTGCCATGGTCATGAAGTTATGAAAGCAACCAGAAATTTGTTCCGGACTCAAAAATGTAATCATTTTTTAAATATCAACTACTAATTTTTGTTATTCCGACGCAACTATGACCTGTGCCCCCCAAAACGAAGCTGATTCAAATCCATGAAATACCATAACCGTTAAGGTACGTTATACCAATATGCTCCAAAATAAAATATTAAAAATTATAAATAATAATCCGTGATGTACATAACAAAATGTATTGAGAGTTGCCGCTCAGACTTTACTTTGTTGAGAAGTTTTCCTGATGAGGTTCGTTCGCAAATACAAACTCCTGGACCGAGCAGTACGAGGACTCAGTGTCTCGGCCGGGCCGATGCGTGTGGAGTCAGCCCGGGGCTGTAGAGCAGCCCCTCGAAGGAGTCCGCGGGCCTCGAGGAGCACGCCCAGCAGCTGGGGCTCGGTCCCTCGGAGCACGGGTCTCCCGGGAGACCACCGCAGGCCCGGTGCTTCGCCGTCCCCAGGCCTGCCTCCACGCTCTTGTCGGCCACGACTCGGACAACAGGAACCTCTTGTTCTGGATACGACGGCAAGAGCGAGTTGCTGATCTTGTAGTCAGAAGGGACCAATTCAACAATCTGACCATCCGGAGTTCCATCTTCCTTTACTGTGATAAGTTTATCGATACTATTTTTGGCATAGTTTTCATGAAAAACTCTGTCAATGTTACTTTGCTCATCGACCCGTGCGTTTTTCCATGAAACTTTCTTGGGAGTCCGTTGCAGGGCGGAACCGTGGTTGGCATCGTGGTATTTAAACACTCTACCGCCGTTTCTAATATAATTATGCTGTGCTTGAAATTTTTCTTTTTCTGCCAAAGTTGAAAATGCAGAGTAACTATGCCAACTATTTGGATTTCTACTGTTTTGTGGTGTGGCTGGGAAATATTGCTTAAAATCTGTACCAGTTGTTTTAACATATGGTCTGACAGAATCTCCATAAGTAAAGTAACTGCTTTGCTGAGGATTCCCTCGAAATCTTGGTCCATACTGGACTGATGCTTGCACCACTACAGGTTGGCTTGTGGCGTGAGAACTGGCCAAATTATGTTGCTGATATGTGGTTGGTTTTTGAGCTGGATAATAATATTTCACCAGACGTCTGTCATCATATTCGTTTCTGTACAAGCCATTATCTTTTCTAGAAAAAATATTCGCATGACTTCTTGCAAGGTTTACATCACTCATTTTTTGATAACCATTTTGGTACGCAATTATTCTTGGTACTGACTGTTGACGATACATATTTGTAAATGGTAATTTAATTTGCGAGCTGTCAGCTTCTGGAAGAGTGTCTTGCTCCGTGTGTATTTCAAAGATAGATTTCAAAGGATTCTCTTGGAGGAACTGGTTTGAATTCATTTCAGTCTTACTTCCTTGGTCAGACCCAAATGGCCTGTTTTTCTGTAATTCTTTGGTAGCATAAACCATAGGTGATGACACAGTTTTATCATAAATTTGTGAAAACTGAGTCTTATCATACTTTTCATTTTCTTTGTATGCATCAAATGAACTGTGACTAGAAACTATTTCTGTTTGGTGCTCGCTCTCTTGGGGCTTTGTTGGAAAGATTTTGAACATTTTTTCTTCACCTGTATTAATGTGTTTACTTTCTCCGATGATGTGATACGTCTCCTTTGAATGAGCTAGCTTTATTTCTTCCACACTTTGTTGAGACTCTTTGTAATCAACTAGTCCGTGTGCTCCTTCGATTTTTTTGTGTGGTGAGCTAGGCAAGATAATTGCTTTTCCATGCTGTGATTCTTCTGTACTTCCAGACACTACAGTAATATCTGTATCATTTGCCTTTTCTGCATCATGAAGTAAGTGTTTTTCATGTGCAGCGAACAATGAAACTTCGTGTTGCTTTTTATCTTCATAAGACTTATTTTCTGATAGCAATTTTATTTTCTGATCTTCACTTTTTACAAATGAGGTTTGAGCAAGTTCTTTTATTTTTAAATTGCTAATTACAGGTGACTTTTCCAAAAGTTCGGTGAGGTTATAGTTATTTGAATGGTTGTTTACATGTTTCTGAAATGGCTGGTGCAATCCCATTACTGCGTCTTCATTATTAACTGTTTTTGAAAGGCTTTGGTGTTTATTTTCTTCCGATTGTTCGAGGTTTTTGAGGATAGTTATCTCCTGGTTGCCTTCATGTAAAATATCAACATATTTATTTTTATTATAATTTTCTGATTCAATTTTTAAGGGTTTATTATTTGCATTTTTATTAATGCCATCATTAGATTGAAAAATATTCACATAATCTTTGGTACTTCCTTTTCCACTGTGTTCATTTGTTACATATGTCAATTCATCTACAGTATTGTTGCTACCTGAGGAAACATCCTTGATTTCCAATTCTTGTGTTTCTTTAAGTACAGCAGTGATATCTTCTTTATTGTTGGCATTTTCATTTGACTCTAAGGCTACTAAGACTTCTTTTCTGTCATCGTCATCTTCTTCTTTAAGATGAACGAATTGGAGAGATTTTTCTGTAACTGCTAAAGCTGAGTTTATGTCACTGAACTTGTGTGACTCTTTCGACTGGTCATGGTATAATTCCTCGCTAACAGTATATTTTCCGGGTGGGTGTTGTACTGACTGACCTGATACAAATGAATTTTCATTTTTTTCTAATTGTTTAAAATATAGCGTTTTGTTACCATTATTGTAATGTAAATTAGCACCTTCAGCTAGTTCGTAAGTATTTTTTTCTTGGTCGTAAGCAGAGTTATAGACATTTGATTCAAATAAATCTTTTTCATGTGCCTCATGTCCAATATTTATTAATTTGCTGTTATTTTCATGGTCAGTAGTCATTATCCCCTCTTTGTGAGCATTAATAAAATGTTTAATAATCTCTTCTTCTTGTGGAGGAAAAGTGACTACTTGGGGTTTACTGGTAACAGTATCAATAGCATACACATTAAATGCGCCTCGGTTTTCTTCAGTAACTTGGCCAGAGCTTCGAAACTGCGCGTATTCAGTAGAATGGCGATTGTGTGGCCTGTCATTTTCGAAATATTTCGTTCCTCCTTCATGATGATAGCTTTCAGATGACTTTTGGCCTGATTGTGCAATCCAGGCTTCCTTCAAGCTCTGTATTTTTGGAGTATAAAATATATTTTTCTGACTAGATAAATTTTTATCACTAGAATCATTCTGATTTTTTTCATTTGAGTCTGAAATTAAAACATATTGATTCGAATTATTCTCCTCAACATCAACAAAATCATTATCATCTGAAGAAGTTTTTGATGTTAAATGAGTTATCTCATCCGGATACTCAAAATCATTTAACATTTTAACGTAATATTCAGGTTCTTCTTTTTCTTTATTGATTCTGACATTTTCCCAAGAATCATCGTGTCTTTTATTCATAGTGTTATAAAGCCGAGGAATTAGTTTAGTTTTTTCATGGAGTTTTCTGTATATCTCTGATGACTTTTCGTTTATATTAGAATCTATGTACTTTTCTTTCCATGTCTCGTCTGAATTCTCACTCGTGGCATCACTAGAGAGCAGCCCACTTTTAAATTCCTTCAGAATTTTTTGAAATTTTGAGCGACTCTCATCGCTGTATCTCTCCCTGCTGGTAGAATAATCTCTGTCAGAATGCAGCAACTGTTCATTTTTGGAGGGCCTTCGTTGGCTGTACCCGACATTCCTGTCTTTCAACTCTTGATTCAAACGTATATTGCTTTCACTGTTTTTAAAAACTTTTTGCTCATGCAAGTAATCGAAATCTTTTACTGCACTATTTGAACTAAACTTTGATTTACTATCTTTGTAAATGTTTCCATTCACGTTAGGACGACGAAATCTGCGACAATCCCTGCATTTCATAGGACACACAAGAGCACAGAAACATCTATCCGGATGTAAACGTTTGTTTTGACAATTTATAAAACCATCGTTGGGTGTGTAAGTGTTTTTTTCTTTGGATGACCTTGTCTCTCGGAGCAAAGGAATTCGAAGAATGGGTGTAGGGTGCACCTCATCATTCAGCGAGGAAACCAGTCGCTTGTGTTGTCTTGGCGCAGTCGTGGACAGAGCAGGAGTGTTCAGATTGTATTTGCTGGGAGGCTGAGAACTGTGTGAAAGGGTGTCATTAGGACCATCAGTAACAGATGAAGTTAAATTTGCATTTGAAGAAACTACTTCGTGTTCATTTTGCGTAATAATAGCTTTGTTGTTGATCTGTCGTTTTACCCGATGATTAATACCTTGGAAAGGAAAAGCCCCTTGTTTTCTGTTACTGGCATATTCATATGTAATAACTGCAGACTTTGGACTTGAAGTTCTAAAGTCTTTGTTGACGCAATTTGATTTTAATTCCTTGTGCCTGACCTTAGTTTCGTCAGCGTTTAAAAAATTGGTATGATTTCCCTCCTTGGAAATTGTTTTGTTTAGCATAAGATCACTACCATTATCCGATTGAGTGAGTTGATAAAGACTTGTGTTGCTACTTACTGAAGAATCTCTACCAAAACTCACGTAGAACTGTTTAGATTTCCCTGAGGTTTCAAGTGCTGAAATAATACGTGGTTTCTGTGTGGGTTTCAGTAGGAAGGGATTTAAAGATAAATTTATGTGTTGGTTGTTTACTGTGTCACAGTTCGAGCTGAAAGGTTTGTTCTTTGGTGCTTCGATCAACTTATTAAAAATCAAAGGTTTCACTAGTTCCAAAGATGTACTTATATCATCGTTGTAATTATCGCTTAAACTCTGATCAGCGATGCTGTTGAGTTCCATAGACGATGCTAGAAGTTTCAGCTCTCCTGCACTGCGGGATTCAGCTGAGTTGCAGTCTGCGGAACCTCTTGACTGAAGATTTTGATGACTAACTTCCACTGCAAGGCCATCTGCGTTCGTCACCTGCAGGAACAATAATCGGTTAGAAAAATATAGTGGGACTCTTAAGAATTCGCTTCCATGCATTTCACGACTGGATAAAAGCATTTGCGTCTGTATTCAGCTGCAAAAACAGAATTGTTTGTCACAGTAAATAATTTATATTTGAGTCAAAAACCCTTGTGTGTGGGCAATAATACAGTTTGAATAATCGGAAACTAAATTATATTTACTGTGCAAAGTGCCATTGAAATCTTTTACTTAAAGTTGATTAAAGTTATAAGAAAGCCTGTTCGACTTTTATTTACTAACAGAACATAGATATGTACCCAAACAACAGTACACAAATGCTTTGAAACTTTGTTTGAATTATTGTATTAAAATATATCACCGTACATAAAATACCATAAAAATGTTTATTTTTATTATTAAGTTTCACACTGGTCAACTTATGGCTATGTTGAATTATACATGCCAGCTTACTGCTAGAGCTATAAAATACACATTTTTGGTAATAACCTTCCCTCATCCCACCAAACAAATATATTTTCATGTTCTTCTGTGCCTGCTGGCATTAGTAGCTGAGGGGAACCACTGGCAGATCAATACGTGTTAAAAGCTAGAGAAAAAATGTTTTGCTGTTGAAATCAAAATAGTGCGATGGGCGAAATGTGATAGGTGCAATGTGAATATAATACTTTTCTAACAAATCACCTTCCATTTGTGACGACATTGCTGCGATTAGCAGACGCAACACTATATTAAATCAAAAAGTACAAATGTTGGTTTCTGCTGATGAAATATTTAGTAGGAAAGTACGAAGATGAGCATCAAAATATTATTTTCCAATTATGGGTGATATTGTGGCATTGTGGTACCACGGCCTTTATTCAAGTTTGTTTTCAGGTAGAATTATTCCTCCAAAATTGTTCATTTGTAATATTTGAAATATGTTTCACACTCTTAAATTTTCTGAATATATGTTACAATATGGAATATGCCTATTTCTTTTAAACAATAATAAATTTTCCCAAATTTTTGTAAATATTACCACTATCCCATAGATGGTATATTATAAAGTGATCAGAAAATATAACATTTTTACTATTTGTTTCAAAGTAAGTCGAGACTATGACATCAGATTGTATCGAAAAGTGAAGGGAATGGGTCAATTTTTAATGAAGCAGTGCTAATGTGCTGCATGAATTTCTATGCTGGAAATTATGAAGTGTTTTCTCTTTAAAATAAAATTAAATTTAATTAATATTTTTATATCTTGTATAGATTTTTCCAATAGAAATGGTATGATTATTAAATATGTTATTGTGTGCTTGATTTTAACAAAAAGTAGTTTCATAAAATTAAAATGTACATTTTTAAAAATAATATTTAAGTGCTGAGACAACGTCGTTTTTACATAGAAAATCTTTAAAAAAAAAGAAGTTTGTTTAACTCATTTGCGACACAGTCATCTTGCTGACCTTCAAATGGAAAGACATGGTTGTAACCCAAGTAATTGATGTCAGCAGTATTAAAGATTGTGTCTATCGAAGCAGGTAAATGAAACCTTGAAATGTTTTTCGCATCCTACCTGATGACACTTTTCTATAAAAAAAAAATAGGACACATTATACATAGCTTTCACCTCAATTTAATGGAAATAAACTCTATGCTGTTGTAGATGGAGGATACCTCCTACATAAAGGTATTTGGTCTCGCAATGCTTCATTTGCTTACATATTTAAAAGTTATTCTTTATTTCTGAGAGCCATAATGTATCCTTGGTTCTGGTTATATTTTATTAATATATTGAACTTACTGTCACCAAAATATCTGAGCGATTGCGGTGTGTGGAGATACACTATTCTCCTGAAGTAATTTTGTAGGTGAATATGATAAAGCAAGACTCTCAATAACACAATTATTGCAAATAATCAAAACAGGAGTTGTGTATTCGAACTTCAAAAAGCCGCTTTTTAAAAGCGTGACATTGAAGTCAACTAGGATGAGGAACATGCTGACTAACTAATTGTTGGCTCTGCCGTTCCGGAGACCAAAGAACTTGTGAACATTGCTGGAGATGAAATCGATCTGCTAGAGATGATGGCAGGATTTGGGCAGTCATTCAGAACTTGGTTCTTTCTTAGGCCATGAAGAGATACTGCTGGCTTTGATTTATTCCAAAAAATAAGTTATTTAAGTTCAACCGAAGCAGTATCCTGGTCATCCATGAACTTAGTAGATTTAGTATCGCACGTCATATTTTGTCAAAGCAAGATAAAATTGTGCAACCTTGACAATAAAGCTCCTGATTTATGTATCAATTTGTTGAGTTTCTCAGCAGTCATTATTACACATATGAAGCTGGAGAACAAAATCTGTTTTTAATTATGTTGTAGTTGTAGAACTGAAATCGCAGGGCGAGAATTTTGTGTGCAGTCTTGTTTGGGGGGGGGGGGGGGGGTGATTGAAGGGAGTGTGGTAAGGAGAGGGTAGGGAGTAGGGGAACATGACAAGTTGGGAAAATTTTTGAGAATAAAGTTTCTAGTCAAGCCTTAAATATTAATGTGCGTTATCATCTAAGAAGAAAGAGAATATGATTCTTTTCACGAAGTGGAGTAAAAGTGTCAACTTAAAAAAAAAACTGTAGCACGCTTACTGTTGGTGACACAGAAAAGTTTATGAAGAACAACTGCGGGAAATTAATCTTCCTTAAAATATCAGATTCTGTGGGTTTTTTTTTATTTTTTAAATATTCCGATAGAACCAAATAGTCGTAAAATTTCGTGTTTTTCAGCCGCCAAAAGAAGACTCGGAGTCGGACATATTAGATAAGTTTTTTTCCCATGTTAGTAAAAATATATGAAAATACAAAAATAAAATATTCTACATAAAATGTTGCTAGGCATAATGTATCTACTGACTTGACTATAGGAAATCCACGTGGATAAATAATGGTGAATGAATAATAATTTTTAATAGTGTTACCATGCATCAATTTTAATAATAAGTTTTTTACTCACTAAAAATTATTCTTTGGTCTTTCATTTGTATTAGGTTTAAGAAGAAGTGTTTAAATGAAATACAAAGTCTAAGGGAAACTCTGATAAAATTTCTTTTCGTCACATTTCATTCATTTTGTAAAAGATGCTGCTGGAAACCAATCCTGGTTGTAATGATATTTTAAAAGGAAGTATCTAACAGATATGAAAGAAAAAACACAATTTTTTTTATTCAGTCTGCAATCAACAACTAGGTACGTTTCTGGACAGCAAATATTTTATTTAACTGGCCTATTGCTAAAAATGTATGTGAATTTTTGTGTGGTCATAACATTTGTTGTGATTTAGTTATTTATTTTTAGTTATAGCCAGCAAAAATTTTACAAAAAAAGACAGGCTGTCAATTTAAAAGTATAATAACCAAAACAAAAACAAACATAGTATTATAAAATGGGACTCCGAGGCCATGTTTTAGGCTGTGGAGCCAGTCCGCTATCTTTGATTGTGACGTCAAGGCGGCCATCTTGGATGACCTTGATATTGAGTCTGACCTTCAAAATTTGCCCAATTTTGCCATAATTGACACAAAATGTGCCAAAATTGACCCAAAATTAGCCAAAACGATTCAAATTTTCCAGGTTTTAAGAAAACATTCTACCATTAAAAAAAATGAGTATATTCCGTTTTCTATTTCGAGGTTAATTACCCATTTCGAGGGAACATATCCCATTTAGAGGGAAATTTTCCCTGTTTATTCTCTAAAACAAATCCTCAGGCTTAATTTTCTTCACTGAAGCTTAATTCTCCTCGCCGAGGCTTAAACTCCTTGAAATGACCAAAACTCAAGCCTCTCAATCATGATCTTAACCTCGTCCATTATCTTGGATTCCATCGTTTTCAATTATGGCATCATTTCCATCATCTTGGATTTCGCCATCTTGTTTGCTAGAACTTTCCACCATATTTTATTCCACCATTTTGAGTTGTACCCAGGGAGTGTGTCAGTGTCATTTGCTGTGACATTGGAAACTGCCGCAAGTAATCATGCTAATATGAAAACAGCCCAGACCTGCCTCCTCAACATAATGAATCACTTATTGAATCACAGGTTAGAGGTGTTAAATCTAGCACCATTTCCTGGAAATCACAGAAGATTGATTTTACCAACAGTAAGTTGGAAGAGGCTGTATCCTTAGCAGTTAATTGGACGTGCTTGGAAATCAAGATGAAGGGGTCGGTAGAGATATTCGATAAAGGGGTGGTTTATCGGTTGGATTAATAAGCGACACAGGAAGTGGCGCTAAGTGTGCCAAACCGAGGAACTAAGGTACTCAACATTTAGTTGCTAAACGCAACAACAGATAGATCTTGGCATAGGAATGAAGGAGGTAGTTCATATTGTTACGAACGTGAACAAGGCTGCGACACGTGCAGGTGCACAGCTGACTGACATCATGTGGCCGCCGCAACATTAGACGCGCGGTAGATTACAAGGAGTGACGCTTTCCCCCCTCCCTCCAGCCCACCACTCCCCGCGCGGCGCTGATAGACACCTTACACCTCACAGCTGCGGAGTCCCGCGCGCCACCTGGCAGATGCCGACACGTGTTTCGAGAGATTTCTGCCGTCGGGTCGGCGCGGAATGACGCGACTGGCCCCAGCCGCGCTCGTGCATTCTAGAAATAGCATCTGTGATATATAAGACGAGGACGCCGACCTCAGAGTCAGTCAGAGTTCAGGCGGGAGCTTTCCCGTGGCGGAGTTTCCGCGGCGATAGTGCCGCGGGTGCGGCAGAGTGGCGAAGTCCTTGGACGAAGGTTCCAGGGCAGGAGTTCAGTGTAGTTGGGAGTTTTCCCGCGGCGGAGTTTCGGGCGATAGAGCGGTGAAGTCCCTGGACGAAGGTTCCAGGCCGAAGAGTTCAGTTCCGGGCGATAGTGTCGCGGGCGCGGCGGAGTCCCGAGCGAAGTCCCGAGCGAGGCGTCGAGAGGGATCTCGGCGAAGGCAAGTGCGTCGGCGGCGGCGGAGTACGGTGACGCAGTCCTGCGACGGAGGTCCACGAGGGATGCTGCGGCGAGAGTTGCACCAGAGCCTCGGCTCAGCGAGGCGTGTGGATTGAGAGAAGCAAGTGACTGGAGGAGGCAACAATGTTTTAATGTGAAATTGATTAATTGGCATTTTTAGATTATTAGCTAGTGATGTAATTAGTGGCAATAAATAAAACTGCGTGTGATAAAAAAATGTAATTGGGCTATACTTTTCGAACCCCCGTAAATCGTAACAATATATTGGCCACCAGATGAGGCACAGAGGCACACTCTGGACATTCCAAGGGGCGAGGAGAAGTTCTCGACTCCGTGGTGCTCGCTTGAGCTTGAGAGGGGAGTCTGTCCTGGCACAGCAACAGGTCCTCAGAAATGAGCAGGGAAGAGGGGTAAGTGTGGTAACTGCAGGGACCATGCATGCATAAAACAGAGCGGAGGAAGGCGGACACGGCGATGAGTCCAGGAGTTGGCGAAGGAGCAGAGGGGCAGAGGTGTGGATGATGGCGAAGTGCTGTTAGCACAGTATGGGAAAGGGGCCTGGAGAGACGCCGAGGTAGGCAAGCGCAATGAATAAAGTTGTGGCCTAGGCACTGACAATGAACATTTGATATCTGTGTATAATAAAACAAACAATTTTTAATGGAACCTTAAACTGTATACTGCGTGGTTTCTTATTATGATAATTAAAAAAATATATTTGATCCGAAAAACCAAATAATTAGCACCACAAGATTCACCACAAACTAATTGCTGAGAAGCTCATATAAGAGACAAGTCAGGACTCCAGGAGAGGTTTTAGACAACTGACTGTAACATGTCACAAAAATATTAATGTGTTTTACAAAATAATGTATTCATTTAATTCTGATTTCGTTTGTATATTAATTGTTTGTACTTGTTTTAATTTTTTATTGTCATTATGAAACTAAATACCATAGTTAGCCTATTGATGCTTTTATTGTTATCACGAAAAAAATGCTTATGAAAACCCCTTCCTTTCTATGTTCATGTATGTTTATGTTTGTGTGTGTGTATATTTGATGTGTAGGTGTGTATATGGTTGTGTCCTCGAATTAACTTTTCTCATTTTCAGTAATTAAAATATCGCTTTGAGCAGTGTCACTGCTCAAAGTCATTCGCCCCTGCGGTCTCCTCATGACCACCCGCCGTGCAGCTCTTCCCCTCCTGTCTGCGATGTGCCAGCTTCCCCTTCCACTCCCACTCCCCTCCTGCCCTTGTGGTCTGTTGACGCCAGCGCGCCTGGTGGTTGCCTCGGGCAAGCATTCGGTCGGCAGCGAGTCGCTGTCACAACGCAAGGTAGACAAACAGTAGCAACTCAATGTTTTAACTAACGCTCTTATTTTATTTGGAAATAAGCGAGTTGTGCGGTATTTATAAGCAACCTAACAACCTAAGAGTAGTTAAATTTCTGAAGGTAAATGTTGGCAACCTTCATTTTTTTTTTGTAGTCGTTCTTTGCTGAGAATATTCACCCACATGTTCAGTTGCCGAACACCCCCCCCCCCCCCCCCTTCCCTCCTCCGCCTGTTCACTGTCGCTCTGGCGTACAGGATTGCTGGAGGAGGCTGTTGGTGGTACAAATAACTTGATTTAAGATGAATTTATTCTAAATCTTCAATGTTTAAAAACCTAAAAACTAAATATATAAGATTTAGAGTCGTCTATCGAAGTAGGTAATTAAAATAGCATTTATAGTTGTTTAACCATTAGTAGCAATTCGATAAAAAATTTCATTTCAAAACTTATGGTTTATATATTTAATCAAATTAGTTACTTACAAATTTTAAATACTGACGAAAGAGATATTTAACTAAAAGTATCTTTATATACTAATACTTGATATAATATATTTTGAGTCAACCTGCTGTCTCGCAACACCAGGATGACACTGAGGCATTGACCACAATCACCGCACCTAACAAGTACTCCGTTCAACTGTAAAACACTTGCGTGAGACATACAGGCTGGATTTTCTCAAGGATTTACAAAGTAGTTTGCAACTTCTGGAGATTCTAAATCACGTACAAGGTAGAAACTTATCTAATATCGCCCCAGATAAAGTATTCATGCTATTTATTAATTTTATTAAATTATATTTTTAAAAGCTGAAAATATTATTTCATACCAGCCTCACGTGCAACTAAATAAAACTACTCATCATAGCTAGAGCTTTGCTTAGTAAATTACCTATACTATAAACATTTTCCTGGAAAGCAAGCTTAAGATACAGTTATTATAATTATTTAGCCATTTATGAAATATTCCTCATATATTGTAATATATTCAGATTCAGACTTAGAAAACGTTATTCTAAATAATTTTTTATTTGATTAAAAATTTTAGTTTAGGCTATAAACGTTTCCTGAAGTTGTAGGGCCATTTTTTAAACTTTTTTTTTATTTGCAGAGTCATAACTAGCTTGCCAGTTTTCCGAAGTTAGACTTTATTTATTTTTTTCGTGACAAAAATTTTTTAAAGACCGTTAGAGAGAATAATGCAATTAAATTTAGTAAATGTAAAGTAATAAATCCAATACCTTGGTTTCATATTTCAGCCTCCGACATGTATGGTAAACTATGTATGGTTTTTAAAAGGTTCTTTATGTCTCTGCAGCAGCTGAGTTGGATATGACCACTTTTATGTTACTGTTTGTACTCTTTTAAAAATGTTTGTGACGCATGCGTGTTAGCCGCACTGCAGGAAACTAGCTCGCGGCCCTCCGACACGCGCCGGACGGAGGCCGACATGGTGCACGAGGCCCGCCTGTAAGGGCCACCTGCACTCTTAGAACACACGCGCCTTCGCCTTAGTGGCTGCCGAGCGCGGCCCCCGCCACCCGGCCACACACGCGGTGCGCAGAGCTTCAGGGAAAACAACGTGATTTCAAAACTACTCTAGATATCCGAGTTGGGTCGACATACTAAAAGCATTTAAGAGTTCGCTGAGGGCCGAAAAGTACTTTTGATTTCGGATTAAGTTTTTAAACTGTATTTGTATAAGTGTTAAAATGGCTAAAACGCATGTTTTCAGAGTAATTTTTAGGCATAAAACAACCCGTACAGATTATTGAAAGCACTTAAGGTTACCGCTCAAATTTCACAGTATTCCTGTGACGACGAGAAGACTGCGCGCCAGTCCAGAGGAGACAGCGCGCTAGAAGCACCAGCGAGCGTCGCGCATATCATCCCGCCTCACTGACACACGTACACGCGCAGGGTGTGTCTGTGTTAGTGAGCGCGGTGTCGCCTCGTAAACTGTCACGCAGTCTTCTCGCCGTGCGTACGGCCACTATGACGTCTGAGAGGTAACCATAACATTTTATGGCAGAGAAACTAAGATGAATGTGTAATGCAAGTTACTTGAGTGCTTTCAAGAGTCTTAACCGGGCGTTTTATGTCTAAATCCTGTCCTTTTTTTAGCCGTTTTCACTCTCCTAAAAATACAGTTCAGAAACGAAATACGGAAAAAGAACTGGGCATCTTCCATCAGCGTATTCCTAAAATGATCTTTGTTTCTGTGAACAGACATCGCTCGGATATCCTGAGCAGTTTTTAAACCGTAATGACACGCCGCACACCGTATTTGCACACCGTATGAGATCTAACGTGGGCATAGTGTTTGTAACAGAGCTCAGATGGCTCGTATAGTTTCGAAGTTCATGCCAATTTTTAAAATATTCCAATTGTTTTGTTTTGTTTTGATATTGTTTAAAAATCAGTTAAGAAGAAGTAATGACTACAGCTCCACAGGCCGGGTTCGTTTTCCCTCTTGAGTGAAACCAGAAACAGGATAGCTAAATGACCTTACATTTTTGTTTGGAAAGCTTGGTAGTCCTGCAGTGAAGCACAGATTAGGGAACTACACAGATGGAGCATAAGGTCCGATTCTTGACGTGGGGGCTGAAGTCAAAGGGGGAGGGGGATTTCAATTTACTACACGTACCAATATGGCGGCCTTTTTTTTTTTTACAAATGTATCAGCTGTACCTATATTGGAGATTAAATTTTAGAAAAATTTCAACTCGTATTTGTATTATCAATGGATTTTAATATATTTCAACATATTAATTAGTATAATTTTGATCTAATTTTCTTCCGAACAGCTTATCTACAGTCGTTAATAAGAGCAGACCAGAACGGCTGATACAAATATAAACAAACGTCCAACATATTGGTATGTGAAAATCATTAAAAACAAATTGGAAAACAAGGCTTCACGTGTGACGGCTAAAGCTGGATTCACAATTGAAAAAATAACAGTAACAGTAACAGTAGGTCGTGTGCATAGGATATGAACGCCATGTTTCCTAACCTAACGATTCACAATAGCAGAAAGTTGGTCGTGTGCATGGGAACGAGGTCGTGCGCATAGGAGTGAAATGAATATATTTTATTTCGGTCGCGTACGCATGGCACAACAGCCAATGAGAGAAGAGCAGGGTGCTTTTTTGGCGGGACTAGAAATATGTTTATATTTATTAACCATATTGTGGTAAGAAAATGTCGAGATAATAATAGTATTATCGTTATTTTGAAAGTTAATATGTTTATTTACTTACACTGTTAACAGATGTCGCATAGTTCGCTAAATTTCATTGGCTGAAATTAAAATTAAGAATTCAATTGTGAACCGATTTCGCAGTTCGCACAGGTCGTGTGCATGGCTTGATATGCACTCGCTTAATTTTTTTAATTGTGAACCCAGCCTAACGCTCCGTCTGTATCCTCTCCTAGTCTGCGGCCTCGACCTGTCAGACCTGTCAGACCTGGTGTTCGTGACAAACAAGGTGCAGCCACGGGAGCGGGTATTGGATCTGCTGTTGACAGACAAGTGGAGGGCTGACACGCGGCCTCGCTCGTCTCTGGTTCAAGGCAGCGCTCGGCGCGAGTTTGCAAACACAGCAGCGACCTCCGCTGTCTCCGCTACCTCCACCCCTCCCTCTCACGCTGAAACACGCACTCCTACCAGCATTGCGCGCTGAAAAACAAAACTGATTTGTGGCCCTTTGTGGGTCTACGCCCGCGGTAATGCCCCATACAACAATAACAAATACGTACTTAAATTGGATTGATAAAGAAATTATACTTCTAACATTGTTTTTTTTTGGCACGTCTTGATAGTGCATTTGAGACTGGATCTGTTAAATTAAATTGACACAGACCATTATATTTTTGTATTCTGAAGTACCTGTATTATTACAGTGATTTCTTTAACATTTACGATAATAACCGTTATGTTATTTTACAAAGTATTGGAGTTTTTATGGAAATGCTGGTAAGATTTACAAAGAATCCGTGCTTTTTTGTGGTGGTATTTTTACGGCTATTTCTGTGATTATACGAAGAAACCGAATTTCAGTATTATGAAGTACTAGTATTAGTAAAAACTTTGTCTGATTTACGAAGAATCCGTATTTTTGTTTCATTAAGTAATTGTATATTTACAGCTATTGCAGTATAATTACGAAGAAGACGTTTTATTTCCTTTATGAAGTACCCGTAAGTTAACTGGATTTTTAACCAGTAAATTCCGTAAATTGTGGTAAAAAGTTTTAACAGTGTACATGGTGGATAAAAAATAAAGATAATTTTGGTCCTTTCAAAACCATATATTAAAACATATTTGAAACCACTTATTTGACACAGCAAAAATATATAGTAGCCAGAAATGAGCACACCACCACTAAGCTGAAATATGAAGCTTTCTGTGTATTTTGCAGGTATGTGAACAGCAGTTAAAACACTAATTTCCCGAATAAAGAATAGAAACAAATATATGACAGGATTATTTAAACTGTAAAAAAAAAAAGTGCTCTTGCGATACTTTTAAATTTGCTTGGATTTTTAAGGTGGAAAGTGTGTGTGGCGCGGCAAATATGATTTGGGGTGGGGGGGGGGGGGGCGGACAAGGACTTTTAAATATTAGAAAAAGATAAAGGAACAACTTTAATTTTTATCTCACTAGTTATAATAATTCGCGGGTGCGCGGGAATAAGGGGATAAGTCAAATATTGGCAAAAATGGGTTTTTTTATGGCATGAAATAAAGAAGAAAAAGCTCTACAAAATGGTCCAAATGGGTTAAGTCTAGCACCCTTGTGTACTATTTTATGGCACTGAACTTTTGGAGTTACATCAAAAACTGACAGTTTTCGTGCGTGAAAAAGGGGATAAGTCATTCACAATGACTTAACCCCTTTTAAACACCAGATCTTCGGTGATATGTAAAGTGTGTGAAAAAGGGTATATGTCATTTACCATAATAAGTCCTTATTTAATCGCAAAATATTTTTGGTGAATAAAATGATATATCACAAAAATCTGATACAGCACATGACCACTATTAGGTGCTTATTATTCTGACTGTTTCATGCTTCTTTTTTGTCAGGTAGTTTTCACCAATAAAATTTTTCTCACTTTGATCTGTTTTTATTGTTGGAAATTCTGGGAATTTAGCAAGAATAATATTAATGGGATTTTCAGTTCTAGACAGGGAAATCTTATAGTTCGGTGACATGTTGGCACACCTTAAACAGGCTGTTATTGTTGTTAGGTTATTTAGATTAAACACCATGATATTGAGACAGTGAAACATGTAATAAAATGAGAGTAAAGTATTAATATTCTTGAAGGCGTGGCAAAATGAACTCCAGAGGGAAGAAGCTCGTGTCGTTAGTATTAGAAAGTGTAAATAAAGGTAAGAATCATGCGTAATATCAGCCCTTAATTTTAATCTGTAGTCTTGTGCATGTTGTATTTGATTTAAACCTGACACAAATGTCACAGAAGTACATTTATGAATAAAGTGATCAATGGATACCTATCAATGCAATAATTTTGCTGTTTTAATGATAATATGTGCTGTATAGTTTATTATCTACAGACACAAACACGTTTTTAGGTTATGTATAAATATATATACAAACAATCGGTACTGTATAGTTCGTTCTGCTGGAGATACAATAATGTTTGTACATCAAAGCTAAAATTTTAACCTTACTTTTAAAATTAAAATGCAGGGAATAATGTTAAAAAATAAACAATTTGATAATGGTAGTAACAAAGTCGTTCTATATAGCACATGCCATTCTATATAAATATAAGTTGATGGAGCATTTGAACATATCTAATTTGTACTTATTTTTCAATAATAATGTATGTGATTCTTATAATGTAAACATGTGTATTGCCTATGCAAATACAGAATGTAATGAGTGTATTACATTCATATTTACAGGACCCTGCAAAGATGTTGCTCTGTCTTCTAAGCCAAATGAATCTACTGTCCCTCCAGCATGTCGTGAACTTATTGAAGCATATGTTAATGATTCTGATGATAGTGATCACGACCCAGATTTTCAGCCTGGGTCATCTTCAGATTCCTCAATCGAGTGTTCATCTAAGGTTTATACTCTATGTTCAAAGCATAAAGATCAATATAAGAAGAGATGTAACAGTGAGCATAGGACTGACAGCAGTGAAAAAACAAAACCAAACTCTATAAAGCCAACGGGATGTACAAAAGTGTATCAGCATATGACTGAACTGCCACAAGAGAAAGGAAACCTAACCTTAATTTCTGAACAATGGGAAGACTGTGCTGACACATTAGACAGTACAACAGAAGAATCGCCAAGTTGTTCAAATAAACGTTTACGCCAACATAGAGGGAAAAAACGTAAATTTAAATCTACTAGACAAGAAAAGGAAGAACGGAAAACAAAAAGAAATAAGGGAGAAGAATATGTAACCGCTAAAGGAAAAATAATATATCCAAGAAGAATGATGCCACTAAACCAGTGCAGAATGAAATGCAATGAACGTATGACGGAAGATCAGCGAAAGTCAATTTTTGGATGTTACTGGGGCTTAGGTAATTATGAAAAAAGTTACCTATGTTGCAAGTTTACTACAAATATGTCCAAAGAAGACATCAAGACCAAGATCTAAAGATGCAGACAAATCTCATTATCGACAAATTACAATTCAGTACCATTTAATAGTGGATGGCACTAATGTTACAGTGTGCAAAGGATGTTTCCTTAAAACATTGGGAGAAACAAACAAGTTTGTGGAAATTGTGGTAAATAAGAAAGGTGCGGACCAACCCGGATTACCTGCAGAGGATTGTCGTGGAAAGCAAAGTCCCAAAAATAAAATAACTGAAGAAGTGAAACAAGTGGTTACCAATCATCTGCTATCCATACCAAATTATGAGAGCCATTACACACGACGGGATTCTAGGAAAAAATATCTGCCGCAACACTGGACCTTGGTTGCACTTTATGAAGACTACAAGAAAAAAAATCCAGACAAACAAGTCAACAGAAAGTACTACGAATCACAGTTTCACAATTTAAATCTGTCGATAAAGAGGCCAAATAAAGATACTTGTCAGAAGTGTGATCGACTGAACACATTAATACAATGTTCAGAAGACAAAACTATCCTCAAGCAAGAACTTGAAGAACATCACATTGAAGCTGATGCAGCTTACAATGCCAAAGACAGAGATAAGCAAATATCAAAAGGTAATCCTACACTGAAAACAATAACGTTTGATATGCAGCAATGTCTTCCGACACCCTTAGTGAGCACTTCCATTGCATTCTATAAGCGTCAGTTGTGGACCTTTAATTTCACTTTCCATGATTGCGATGAACACCAAGCTCACTGTTTTGTATGGGATGAATCGATTGCGGGAAGAGGTGCCAATGAAGTAAGTTCTTGTCTCTACAAATATCTTCTCAGTTTGGATCCATGCATCACTCACATAACCATGTACTCTGATACATGTGGGGGTCAGAACAAGAACAGTCATATGTCTGCAATGTGTTTGGTGGCCTTGCAGAACTCCACAACATTAAAGACCATTGACCACAAATTTCTCACTCCAGGACATACCCACATGGAAAGTGACACTGACCACAGTATCATCGAGAAAAAAAAGGCCAAATTTGCCATTCCCATTCAGCATCCACATGATTGGGCTCAACTCATTCGTCAGTGTGGAAATAAAAAGCCAATGATTGTTTCAGAGCTCACTTCGGAAGAGTTTCTCGACTATGCTGGACTGTTGAAAACTACACTCCAGCTGCGAAAAGAAGATACCGAAGGAAATAAAATGAATTGGCGTCAAGTTAAGTGGCTTCATTATGAGAAGAACATAACAAGACTTTTTTTCAATACTACTTTGGATGAGGATGCCACATTTCGAGAAGTTTCTTTAGTACGAAGAGGGAAAGCAAGACCTAACCTGACACCACACAAGCAATATGATGGGCCACAGAGTATTTCAGCTGCAAAGAAGAAAGACCTTCTTGACCTGTTGCCGTTTATCAATCCAGCTTTTCATCATTTCTATCAATCGTTAAAAACGAACAACAACCCCGATATCTTTCCGGATTCAATTGAGGAGGATCATGATGTGTGAGATTGTGCAAATATGAAGGAGAGAATTACTTCACCGACACTTGTATTAACATTTTGACAGCTAATGTCCATTCATTATAAATTTTTATTGTGTGCTTTTTTTATACAACAGGTAGATGTGGAAACTGTCATGCGATGATAGAATATTGTATGTCGTATTCTAAATAATGATTATATGGTTAAATTTCTTAGATAAATAATTATTATTATACAGTGAATACTCAATGTACTTTAACTCAAAAAGGGGTAAGTCAAATTATCAACTGCCCCAAAAGGGATATGTCGAGTGTGTTCACACATTAGCTACATTAATGATGCATTAGAAATGTTAGAATTAATATTGTACAGTTCATGTATGTTGTACGTTTCCTTACAATTCTAATCAAATACTAAATTCAATCAAAAACCCCAAATGATTATTTAATGATCTTGCATACTTGGAAGAACTTTAAATGTTTAATATCTTAATTTAAGTAATTTTGACTTATCCCCTTTTTCCCGCGCACCCGCGAATTGTAATCAATATTCTGGCGCTCCCACTACTAATATTCTGCGCACGCTTTTGTATGTAGTCACCCCAAAACATTGGTGAGTTGTTCATACTGACAAGCACTCTTTCAGATGGCCACAATATTCCTTATTTGCTGCATGCTCAATTGCGTTAATGTCTGAGAGACTGTGCATGCCAGTCCATTCGAGTGATGTGTCTCTATGTTGGGTGTCAGGTCTCTCATCTCCTTCTGCTAGGATGGAAATGATCGCTGAATTCAGTTCAGAAATGCCACCCAAATGGTTATGTTTGTATGTGATTTGTAAGATCATTTTGATGGTAGTTTGAGGTCGTGTAATTAGAATAAGAGACCAAGTTTTGAGGCAATAGGTCCAAACCTAACCTCAATATTGAGCTCGAGCATTACAAGGGCACTAATTATCATTTGTATTTTAATAGCGGTGGTTGATTAGACTTCGACATCAAAATGTTGCATTTTTAAAACTTTTTTAAATTCAGTTTAAAATATTTTTCTTCTCATATATGGGAGCCCGTATTGTTTGTAAAAATATTACTTGTCTTGAAACGCTGAAAATTGTTAATTTTTTTTATTCTGACCTAGCTGAGTGTCAAGTGTTCCTCATGTGACGTACTTGATGGCTTGGCTCCGGCCAGGCGAGGCGAACAGAGCAGTTGGCATGAATGAAGTCAGCCCAGTGACCGAGTGCTCCTAGGTTGGCAAGGCTGTTGACAACGAGGTACTCAGCTTGAGTGTCCGTGGGAGGAAGACATTGTCGTATTGGTTAGTAGGCTACATACAGTGCGTCCCATTTAGATCGGCGGCACTAAGTTCCGAAAAGTTCATGGATATTCAAAGTAGAATCGGGCTGGTTTGGAGCTTTGTGAAAACCAAGGTAATATTCGATCTCCCTCGACGTGCTTTATTTCTAATTTAATCTATTTATGAAATATTTTGAAAACAATACTACACAGGATGAGGCTCGCGAGCTGAGTGACCGCCAACTTCGTGACAGTTGGGGAAATTGTTGAATCGTAGGGGCAGTACATCCCGCTAAACTATCTGAGCGCTCGTTGGACTGCATTGCAGCACGCCCGCGCCAGCTGTGATTGGCGGCCGACGGCAAGAGAAGCCATTGCCACCTTTGACCGGGCCAATCACAGCGAGTTTGCTTCCGCACAAAGTCGCAGTGATTCGTGTGCCATTGTACCTGGGAGAAACTCAACCAATCATTAAACACACGTGACGATACAATGTTTTAATACACAGCTAGTCTCTAAATATTTTATATTGCAAAAAAAAAATACATTGTTGTGCGAAATACATCCTTTTTTTCGAAACTGTTTATACCAATGGCACAAAGCCAATAACAGCTGCATGCAGTTTAACAAGTTGCCAGATCCAACAGCCCAATTTTCCCCTGTCTTCTTTATTTGATAGCTTTTATCAAATGAAGTGTCCGGCTAAGAAAATACGCAATACTACATGACAGAGTAAAAAAATGTGTAAAATTTAAATTATAAAATACATTAATGACGATTTACAGTGAACAGATGATTTGTAATAATCTTATGGGGACATAATAATGTGTAACTTGCCATACCTTTCGCTGGTTTCAAAATGTCCCTGGAGAAAACAAACCACGGTTTTCCGGGCGATAATGTGAGGTCGAGTTAACTGGCTTGAGATTCGATGTTTTCCATTTTTGCGATTTGTTTTATGCTTACAACGGGAACACACTAGTTACTAACGTCGTTTGTGTCTCGCTATTTTTAATGTCCTGGATTTATATTCCAACATTTATTTCATAGAACTAAACTATGTGGGCAGTGAACATTTTGAGGTTTGAAGACCTTTACATATTTCATCATAAAATAAAACAACCAAAGTTTTTTACATATAAATCCAACGAATTATTGAATTAAAATTGTTCATTGCATTAAGTTATCTTTTCACATTTAAATATTCCGATTCTACCAATAATATCTTAAGTTTAACGTCTACGAATTTAGTGGATCCAGTTACCTGTAACTCCAAGGAATAAACGTTGATATAACAAACACAAACCGGTATCAAACAACATTCAAAAGTAATTTGTATTACAATAATAAGTTTATGTGATTATTTCTAGCGATGGAAAGGATTGTCTGACCAGAAATTATTTTGCTTTAAAGCTTCTTAATTAAGACATTTTGTAGGCGTTGGACTATATTGCGAAGCGAAAAAGAGTATGTATTTTATATAACTTACCTATGGTTGCATTCACATTAAAATAATACAGTAAATGGTAAAACGTGTTTAAAATCACGATTCAAAATGACCTAACGTTATGAACCAGGTTGTGATGGCCAAAGGAATTTTCATTTCTTTCACTACATAAAATAATACTCTAAAGTGAAATTTTTAGGGCGTTTTCCAAAACAGTTGTTTTACTAGTTTATAAAGTATGGAATTATATTTGGTAGGCTTGAGGTTTACTTTTTACGACAATAACTAGAGATGTGCTTTTATAAAATGTTTTAACTTAGGTTGTGAATTTCAAAATGTTTTATAGATTTATATTTAAAACATAGCAACATATATAATTTAAAAAGATGCAGCGTATCAACTATCTCCTTAGACTCGAGTTATGAATGCACAGAAAGACTTATCATTGAAATTTGACAGGTTTTTTAAAACACTTCATAATTTTCACTATTTTCTCAAAAAATAAATTCAAATCTTGCTAAATACAATTTAGACGGACAGAAATGTTTGATGATAAGCTCTGAAGCTGCAAAAAAAATTTTTTGCTTGTATGTAGGTTTGACAATAATGCACATTTAAAAAAAGGAACAGATAAAGAGAATAGGAATAAAATAATTTAGTGAAATATTATTTATTAAAATATTTGAAGGAAAAAAATAAATAATTAAATAGAAGAAGTTTCACGGATTCCTAACATTTGTGTGATTTGTATTACGAGAATGTAGCTATTGATATGGAGCAACACACAAGAGAATATCATGAAACAGATTGTTTATTATTTGTAATTTAAATACCTCCAGCATTAATAACCTCACTTAATGTTAATTAATCCCAGTTTATATTTGACATATTTTATTATCAATTTTTTAAAGCAAGAACGACCTTTATTACCATATTTTCAAACATGTAAATCATGATAAAAAAAACAATAACACCCAAACTGCCTCGGCCTCATAAGTAATCTTCTAAATGTTGATAGAAATACGTTGTTTTGTACCTGTTGAAACTGAGAGTTTGTGAAGTTAAAAATGATATTATATAGCCCCTTTCATGTTTCTGCCATTCCATTTTTTTTTATTTTTTTTTTTAAATTTTGTATATGAACACTTATTCTTCGATTGAGACATTTATCTTCTTTAAAAAAAAAAAAAAAAACAAGCGCACGCACGCACGCACGCTTGCGCGCTAGAAGTTAAACTTTACAAACAGAAGACTAACCCTTCAGTGGAATCTTCGAAAGAATAAATGGGTTTATAATAGCTAAAATATGGTACATAAATATAGATTCTGAGTGAATTTAAATGAACTCTTAAAGAAAAAATTTGCCGTTCCCAGTGTAATGAGAATGCAGCACTGTAGCGTCACTTTAACAACAATTGCCCGAGATAAAGGAGTGGGGGGCTCAATATTATCTCTCCCCCTCTTCTCTTCGAGCGACCCAAACTCAAGATCCCTTCCCTTCTCCGACATGTCATTCCCCACTTCTGAACGCTGCAATTTTAGTTACACTCTGATACGTCATCGCGTCGACCTACCGAGCCGGCTGTATGTCTCAACCGTCTCGCCCACCAAATAGCAAGAGGGTTGAAAACCTGAATAACGGTCTTTCTTTGCCATACAAATGCAGTGTACGTGTTTTATTTTGGCTCGCTCGCTGCTAGACAGAGAAACAGACAGAGGGAGCGATGTATTATAATTGGGAAGCCTACGATTCACGCCGAGTATTCCACACGCCCGAACATTACCGAATACTTGCAATCGGGTGTCTTCGGAATTCTTTTGTTTCGGTGAAAAAACGTCTGTTTTAAATGCCGGACATAAACAAATAAAGGTAGGAAGTTTCATAACAATAATACAAACTAAGCCAAAAAACCAAGACTAATATTTGAGTCAATATACGAACATTCTTATCTTTTACATTCGTCTTGCAATGTCATCAAATTAAAATGCGATGTAATTAACTTAAGATTTATTTGTTGTTTGGATATTGTTGCGCAAGTAATAAGTAAAAAAAAATTACTTGAGTTCATACTGTTTATCCTTTGTCCCGGTTTGTTAGGTCAGGTCAGTTACATTATAAATACTTTAAAACCAAACAACCATTAAAAATAATTCATATTATTTTTAATGTCCGCTTCGTTTGAAAGTAAGTATTTATAATGTAACTGACCTGACCTAATCGACCATTTTAATTAATTAGGCATTCACGAACACGGCAAAATAAAAAATGCGTTTTTTCACCTAAACAAAAGAATTCCGAAGTCACCTAAAGGCAGGTATTCGGTAATGTTCGGGCATGTCGAATACTCGGCGTGAATCGTAGGCTTCCCTAATATTTTCAAGTGCCATACCTGTACAACGATATATTTCTTTCTTGTTTAATTCGTTCCTGAAATCCAGTCACACCGATAAAATTCTGTCTTTTACTATTTTAAATAAGGAGGTTGTAGAGTAACTTTTTACGAAATATAGCTTTTATTTTTCCATTGAATAAATTTGTACAGAAAACATCAGATTAGGTTTAAAACCTGTCAAATATCCTTAAACATGGGTTGATAAAATTTTATTATATTTATAAACTATTATTTTGAAATATTGCATCATAAAGCAGAACAGTGATATTAATATATGAAGTTTATAAAACTGTTTATTGTTGGTGTATAGGTGGCAGTGATTGCAACAGTTTCGCTCATGTGGCAGGGCTTAAGGGCTGAGTCCCAACACCTCGGCATGTCTGGAACCCCTGAGCACTGAGATGGTGCCCTAGAGGTCCAGAGCTCATACAACGTGTGACATAAATATCTAGATTTTACTGCAATTCAAGACCAAGGTTGTCAAGAATATTTTTAAGTCCTACCTGGGCACCTGAGGTTCGAAAAGTAGTTTTGATTCCGGATTAGTATTTTAAACTGTATTTTTAGCACAGTTAAAATGGCTAAAAGGCGTGTTTTCAGATTAATTTTTAGGCGTGAAACAACCGTTTTAGATTCTTGAAAGGACTTACAGTAAGGGACTTGCATTAAAACTTTATCTTCATTTACTCTCCAAATAATTTAATGGTCACCGCTCAAATTTCATAGTTGTCCTACGCACGACGAAAAGACTGCACGCCAGTTCAGAGCCTTGCGCTTAGAGGCCACACCACGCTAGAAATACCAGCGAGCGTCGCTCTTATCATTCCGCCTCACTAACACACATCCACCCCTGACTAGACGGGCTCCTTAACATTTGAAACCAGCTGTTCTCGATGGGTTAATGTCTTCATCTTTGTTGTCCATTTGTTGAGGTTTTTTCCATAAAATCCAGTGTAGAACAGCAATGCCAAATGGGCATCAAATGTTTTCTTTAAATTATTCTTTCCCATTGCAAGGAAAAAGTTAAAGAAAGTTTATTGTAAGTAGCTACTTAATTTGTTATACTATCAAATAAAATAAATGTATTATCTGACAAACTATATGTTTATAAGTTACTTAACTTGCATTTGTTTGCATGCGTTTCAAATAGAAGTGGCTTAAAAAAATGGGTCTTGATAAAAGTGGTTTGATTCCGTACAGTTCCATCCGGACGCAAAATGTATCTTGAGTCGCCTGTGGTTTTCAGTGCAACGGGAGAGATGTACGTGTCTATAGAAACATTATTCCATTAGTACTATTTAGGACCTCTTTTCGCTACAAGTTCTCTGTTTTCTTTTGACTGGTAATAACGTATACAATCATGTTAGCTGTGTCAAAACATGCACCGATATAATTTTTTTAATGATTCTTTATTATCTTTTATTTCTATTGTCAAATATTCACTTGTTAATTTTTGACGTGACATCTAATAAATCGATGAACGCTGGCTACACGCACGAAAAAGTGTCCCGTTACGCACATTGTTCCGTTACGCTGTGTCCCGTTACGCTCATTGTTCCGTTACACTCATTGCTCCGTTACGCTGTGTTCCAGTACGCTGTCGGCGAGTGCAGTAATAATAGGTTATTTTACAATTGACTAAATAATTATGGTGATTCATATAATCGATGATAGATATTTGATTACAGTTTATTTATATTAAATATTGTACATGATTATATTTAAACTTTATAGCTAAACGCCAGTTTTTAAAATTAATTACAAGTCATCTACACGTGAACTGTTTCGTCGATTGTTTATAAAGTGAAGTGAAAAGTTAATGTGGTTTTCATTGCTTATTACAACAACAATTTCGGCAATAAAGGTTAATTATTCTTGCATTTTAAAAATATGATTACTAGTATAATTTCAAGTACTTATTCTTTTATTATTAAAATAAAAAGGATTCAATTTTATTCATAAAAGTATGCAATCATTTCATCAATGTTTTGTTATGACGTTGTCACGTTAAACTATCGTCCGTAAACCGACTTTACAGACAACCAATTTTTTATCTTGGTCAAAACGACATATCTTGAAAATAAATTATTCATTAAAATGTATGCGAGGCCTACCCGCGCGTAATAAGTGAAAATATTCACTAGTAGTAGGATAATAACTGTATACAAGCCTACCATTATAAAAGAAAGTGCACAGGTGTCTAGTGTATAATAATGTGTGCAACAATTCGTTAGCAGGGATTTTTGAATGAACGCTAGTGAGAAATAATGCGAGTGTGCAAGAGGTCAGTTATGCAAGTTCGCAAGGACACAAATGAGCAAGTATGCGAGTGCGGTAGTATACAAGTGCACCAGTGTACAAGTGTGTCATCGAATCGAGTATTGCTGCTGCCCATAGGCGTACCCTAGGGGAGGGGGGGTGTTTTGAGGTTTCAACCCCCCCCCCCCCCCCAAGTCTTGGCGACCCTTCCCGACTCAACGGCAACTCCGGAGAGGACATGTTCTTCCTTAAGAAGATTAAAATCCTATCTGCGGAACACCATATCTCAGGGCAGACTGAATGGATTGGCCTTGCTGAATGTCCACTACAACATCCACATCGACCCGGAGAATGTGGTTACTGAATTTGCCAAAAAAAAATAATAGAAGAATTCTTCTGCAAAAAGTTTGTAAGCTTAAAAAAGTTTATTATAAACAATTATTTTTTGGTGTTTATGGAGTTTTTCTTAAATATCAGAAGCCTGCTTCCCCCCCCCCCCCCCACCGAAAAATTCTGGACTCCCCCCCCCCCCCCATCACGATAACAAATCCTGGGTACGCCTATGCTGCTGCCATCTGTGTAACTTGATGGCTGGAATGTGATACATCAATTCACACGACTGAGTGTCGGTTCACACTGGAGCTTCACAGCTGAAGCTCGCTTGGCGACGGAAAACCTTCACAGAGTCTTTTCATTTTCCGACTCGGTTATTCCACCTTCCCTTTTTTACCGTCGAGCTCCCCATAACTCAACGTTGCTTTATTCGTTACTCCCTGATGAGTCATTGCCCGGCTTACCCCGTTAAAACATACACTTATTTTTTTAATAGTAAAATGTAAGATAGGTGCAATGCTATTAATAAATTAAATTACGTTTATTTGCTATCGTACACTTATTAAGCCATAGGCTGATATTTGCCTCTGTTGATGGCTAATTCTCTACGATTACGTTTTACGAAGCGATGCATGCGTTTGTATGATTTTGGCGTTCAGACACACGCATTTGTTAAGATTATGAAACATAAAGAAGCATGTGATATTTAAATCCACCGATACCATTTGGAACTAAAAACAAGAATAAAATAATATTTTATATTATTTTCATCGGCAAACTATTTTAGAATATAGTCGGTTCCAGCAGACACTCTTATTTTATATGACTTCACGACGGCCATTTTAGATTTTCTGTAACTTCGTAACTGACTACAGAGTTCTGTAAACAAGGTGAAATAAAAAAAGAAGGTTTTAGATGTAGACTCAACACGTTTTTGAATGTACAATGTGATCATTATTGTTGATTCACGTACACAAGGACTTAAACTCAGTGACGAAGACGACCGTACATTCACGAAGATACGCGGATGTTTGTCTCACCTGGAGCGCTGTCAGCAGCAGCAGGCTCGCCGCGGTGTCCATGACGCGTGGCTGGCGGCTGTCCTGTGCCGCGGCCCTCGCCCTGTTATAAGAGCCGGCCACCCCGCCACCCCGCCAAGGAGGTTGCAAACTAAACACGCTTCCTCCTTGGCCCTGAACCGCCCGCTCCGCCGCTTCCGGAAACAACCGAGGGCGCTCACCGCCTTCTTCGACCGTATCCGACGTCCTTCGTTATTTACTAACACAAGTGTTCAAAATAATAAAGTTCGCTTCGAGCCTTGGCCGAGGACGGACGCGTCAAGCGGAGCTGCGAGATTCCAGGAACAGCCTGTTTGCTCGCACACAGGCCAGGTGGTATTCCCAGGTTTTTCTAAGAAGTGTAAACGTGCAAAACAACCCGGGTTGTAGCTAACCCTACAGCCTAGCCACAACCCGGCTTAATACCGGGTGCGTGGTCAGTGGGTGTTAGTGCGTTGTAGGGTGTAACTAGCGACATGACTGACCAGTTAAGTGACGAGCAGGTGATGCAGGAGTGCATCGATGTGCCCCTGCCGAGTGACGACGAAACCGAAATGTCTAGCGACGACGGCTTTACAACAGTCGTCTCAAAAAAACAAAAAACGGGAGGAAAGGACGAAAGACTGCGCCCCCCACTGACGAACCCCGCGATCGCCAGGCAGCAGGCCGAGCGACTTCGCAAGCAGCCCGTCAGAAGGGCAAACAACTCGGCCAATCAAACGGCCGCCAACACGCCCGCAGGTTCGAGCCCTGCCCCGCCAAACCCTGCCCCTCAGGCAAAGAAAATGCAGGTGAAACCCCTGTATGTATTTGTTGATTCTGGCCACAGCTACCCGGCCATTAAAACAGTGCTGGATGCAGCACTGCAGGAGCGCTGGTCGTGCGTCAGTCGCGGCCATGACCAGCTCATGATTCACACTGCCACTGTGGAGGAGTACCACAGGGCAGTGCGTGCACTGGAGCAGGCCGGAGTGCAACACTCTGTGCTGCTGCAACGGGACGAGATCCCGAACAAGTTTGTGTTTTGTCGAGTGCATAGCAGCACCGACAAACAATTCATTCAGGCCGAGTTCGCCGCAATGGGTCTTCCAGTGCAGAACTTCTGGTTTCTGTACAACAGGCAGACAAGGCAGCCTATAAATAAGTTAGTCGTAGAGCTCCCGAAGGCCGTAAATCCAGAAAGGATTTACGACCTGAAGTCATTCGGAGGCCTCAGCATTCGTGTTGAGGACTATCGACACCCCAAAGGCCCCCTCCAATGTGGCAACTGTCAGAGGTTTGGCCACCCCGCAAAAGGCTGCAGAGCCTCCCCTGTGTGCCGATGGTGCAGCCAAGGGCACAAAACCGAGGTTTGCCCCCAGGGAGGTGACAGGACGAAGGCAAAGTGCGCGCGATGTGAAGGCCCGCATTGCGCCAATTACAGAGGCTGCATGGCCTACAAGAGGGAGAACTGGCGTCACCTCCCGCAACAGGAGCGGAAAGACAGAGAGCTGCAGTCCAAACGCGCATTGCGCGAAAACAAGCGAGCAGTAATCGCAGCTCAAGTCCGCCCGCCCCCACAACAAGCCAACCCCTCAGGCTACTGCCCCCAGCCCCCAAGGCAGCCGTGGCGAGCCCCGAGCTACCCCGCCCCCCCGCAATGGCAGAGCCCTAACCAATATTCAGTGTTGAGCGATAGGCATGAACTGGAGTATCCTGTCTTGGCAAACCCACCCAGACCTAGAGGCCAGCCCGTGCCCCAGAGGCCCCCGAAGAAACACCATTCGGGGCACAAAAACGGTAAAGGCCGGACGCAAGGTCAAGTGACGGATCAGCCAGGTACTAAGGCGCCACCCAACTCCACCACTCCCCCCAGTGATTCCAAGAAAGTCGCGCCTGGGCAACAACAAGCCAGCCCGTTGCAGACTGACTCACCAACAGTAATGCCAACTGCTTCACCGCAGCTAAATCCCGCGGAGAAGCCAGCGATGGACGCGAGCGACTTTCTGAAGCTCGTAGGCCAATCGGATGCCATTACACAGGACCCTAACCTGGCACACGTCCTGGAACCAATGTGCATTTTAATGGCTATTTGGTGTAATCCGTCCAAGTCAATAGAGGACAAAATAAAAGCCACCACGGGCTTCGTGACAGCATTAGTGGCCAGCTTTAATGCCGCACACCCTTAATTTAGGTTCTGCCATTAATACTACCCCCGTAGACAGTAGATTAAGTACCATCCTTTACTGGAATGCACGAGGAATTAGAAATAAAATAATCGAATTTACCGATCATTTAATTAAACATAATATTAGAATCGCGGCAATAAACGAAACACACTTAATTCCAACAGATCGTCTAACTATCTTAAATTACACTATTTATAGGCGCGACCGCGATACCAGAAGTGGAGGGGTTGCCCTACTAATCCACAAAAGTATACAACATAGTGAATTTCATTTACCTGAATTTAATAAATTAGAAGCTGTGGCAATTACTTTTAAAGTCAATAAACAACAAATTGTGCTTATTTCGATGTATGCACCACCGGGCAGGTCACTAACTGAAAACGAGCTGGACATCTTATATGGCTCAGCTCCCACATTCCTAGCAGTCGGCGATATTAATGCCAAACATAAAGACTGGAACTGTCGGAGCAATACTGCCAATGGCCTACTGCTGCAAAGACACGAGTCTAACAAAAATTATCAAGTACATGCTCCCTCAGAGCCCACTCACGATAGCGGAGTACTAAGGCACAACCCCGATATTTTAGATATTGCATTAAATAAGAGAGTTCAAACGGGATTCGAACTCAGAGTCTTTCACGAAATGTCGTCTGACCACTTTCCAGTACATCTACTATTCGATGACGTGGACACTGACATCAGTCCTCCGAGAAAAATTAAAGACTACAAGAAAGCCGACTGGAGAGGCTTTCAGACGTATTTAGTCGATAATTTGCCTGCAGCCGATGCTGCCAACTTCGAAACAAAAGATAACATCGAATCAGCAGTCACTGAACTTACAGTTAAAATTCAAACTGCAATTAACTCGTGCATCCCAGAAAAGGTGGTTAGATTTAAGCAAGATGAACTGCCGGTGTATATTAGGGATTTAATTTCTCAGAAAAATAGATTAAGGCGCGAATATACTCGACGTAGGCAGCGCGACATTAAAGCGAGAATTAATGAATTACAGAAAATAATTTCCGATGAAATAACTCTATGGAGGAGCAGCCAATGGGAGACGAAAGTCTCTCAGCTACAGGTGCAAGATGGTAGCACCTGGAGTATGACAAAGCGATTCCTTCATAAGATAGATAAAATACCTCCGCTACAAACACGCACTGGGTTCGCTTTTACACCGACAGACAAGGCACAAGCCTTCGCTAATACCCTTGAATTAGCCTTTCAACCTAATATCGAACCCTGTGACCCGCAATTTAATGCCAGAATATACAGAGACCTTACAATTAAACTTAATCAGCCTTTAACCTCAAAACCTTACTTAACTCAATCTCAGGAAGTTAAACAGGCTATCAGGCGTATGAAACCACGTAAGGCACCGGGAAACGATGGCATTCAGGCAGTAGTCCTTAAGAAACTGCCCGATGAAATTTTGGAATACCTAGCTCAATTAATAAATGGAATACTTAAACTACAGTATTTTCCATCGCAGTGGAAAGAAGCGAATGTGATAGTTTTTCATAAATCCGGAAAAGATAAGACACTGCCCGAAAATTATAGGCCCATTAGTCTGCTGAGTACATTGTCAAAAGTAGCTGAATGCATAATTATACAGCGACTAAATACTCACATAAAAGAAAATGACGTACTGCCGGACGAACAATTTGGTTTTCGCAGCGCGCATTCAACAACGCATCAACTGGTCCGTATGACAGAACAAATAATAACTGCGTTCAATCAGAATAGCTATAATCTCGCAGCGTTTTTGGACATAGAAAAAGCCTTTGATAGAGTACTTCATGAAGGCTTAATTTATAAATTATATAAAACTGGCTTCCCCGATTGTTATATTAAATTACTGGCCTCGTATTTAGAAAATAGATCGTTTAGAGTCACGACAGAAGGAGCACAGTCCGATTTAAAAATAATTAAAGCAGGAGTCCCACAAGGCAGCATTTTGGGGCCGGTTTTATTCAATATTTATATCCATGATATGCCTAAGCCCGCACACCAATCAGTTCAGTTCGGCTGCTACGCGGACGATACGGTATTGTTTAGCAGATCTAGTATTCTAGAACTCGCAGCAGACAGATTGCAAACCGCGTTAAATTCAATAGAACAGTGGTGCACAAAATGGCGAATTAAGGTAAACCCTACTAAATCAGAAGCTATAGTTTTTACGCGTAAACATCTCCCGCCACTTGAAGATAGACCACGACTAACACTTTTCAATGAGCAAATTCCTCACAAAAATGTGGTTAAATATTTAGGCGTACACATGGATAGGAAACTACTATGGCGCGATCACATAGAGGCGAAAAGAAAAACAGCTTTCACTAGGCTCATGACCCTCTACCCCGTCATGAGCAGACGTTTAGGTAGCTCTGTTAAAAACGGAATAATAATTTATAACGCACTAATAAAACCAATAATCACGTATGCAGCGCCGGTGTGGGCAACAGCAGCGGAATCTCACTTAATCAAGCTACAGAGAATTCAGAATAAGAGTATTCGTATTGCGACAGATGCGCCTGTGTATTGCCCCGTAAGGGCTATGCACAGAGAGCTCAAACTCGAACTTTTAAAATATTATTATTTCCGAACTGCGCAAAAATTCTATGATAAATGTGCCATAAGCAGAAACCCATATATTTCATCACTGGGCGAACAAGATCCAGAGTTGCATGGAAAATATAAAATGCCAAATTCAATCTTGGCTCACAGACCTCCGTAGTGTGCTGTGGCTGGCTGAGCGATCGGCCAAATCAGTCTCCCGCGAGTTGAAACTTAAATTATAGACATTAACGAATAATTTGCTTATTCAAAATGGTCCGAAGCACGCAGGTGTAGGTTCGGCTCCCGGGAGTTCACTGCCTGTTGTGTTAGGGCTGACTCCCTATGTCCGATGGGCATGGCCCGCCTGGCAGGCTTCACCTCCAGTGCCGGTTGTGTTTCTGAAAGACATGGGATTTTGAATTACAAGCTTGCAACAATGCCAGAATGCGAATAGGTCTTGACTTAATTCACCTGTAACTTTATACACCGACAGTTCCTCTATATTGAACTAGTAGTATAGTAGTAGATATTAGAGATTTGTAAATTAGTAATAAGTCCTAGATACTAAGTAATAGTCATCAAAAATATATATTTCTAAAATAATAATAAAAAATTAAAAAAAAAAAATAAATAAATATTTTTAGTTCTTATTTTAGTTTTATCTTAAGCACTGCACGTCCATCCCTGAGTTGGGTGTTTGCATATTTCGTAACGAAATGCCTAGTTTGTAAGTCATTTATCTTTTTTCTGTTTTAGTTTCTTAGTTTTTTAGGTGCTGACTGGCGGCGGAGTGAGTGGTCAGTGCAACCACTCACCACCAGGGGCGCTTGCGTCCCTGGTCACTAAATCCAGTCCTGGATAAAAAGCAAGCGGACCACGAGTCCAAGTGCCCAACCCCCGCATGGTAGACTCTTTTCTACTCTGTCCAACACTTCATCCAGACCATCCTCTGTCTCCTGTAAACTCCTACACGTAATGCATGCCAATTTGCATCCCGCATGAATGTGCCCAGGGTTTTCCCTGTGTCTATGCAGGTTTTACCTGGGCCCAACCTATCTCTAGTTATAGTCTAGATTTAAGAGTGAGGGGAGTTAGTCATGGCGCCAATCGCTGCCATGGCTGGCCAATCCCCTCCTAGCACACGATGCATGCGACCCTCTCCCTGCATGGCTAATCCCAGCATGACTAGGCGTATAGGCTTCGGCCTGAGACGCACCTAGGTCCCTCCCTAACCCGGACCCCTCCAAAATACACTTAGTTTTAGTTAGGTTAGGAAAAAAAAAAAAAAAAAAAAAAAAATATTGTTCAAAATAATACTCTCGCAAACAATGCTGTGTACACACGCACGCGCTCGGTACACATCGGCGCTTTTGGATTCAAATTCGTCGTAAATGAACAACTAAATACACTTTTTAAATTCATATAGTACGAATAAGTACAAAAACCATAAATATTACGTTTATTTACTAACTTACACTTATTAATCCATAGGCTGATATTTGCCTCTGTTGATGGCTCAGTCATTACTATTTCATAATATAACTGTACCTACAGCTCAGACAATAGCTTTTGTCAAAATTATGAAACATAAAGTAGCAGTTGATATTTATATTTATTACTTTCACTCTTTTCAAACAATTTTGCATTATATTTAATAAGGTCGTCAATATTCCAAAATAAATTTGATTAAAATTTCCAAGTGTAAGCATACGCCTCAGTTTGGAACTCCAGGGTGACTCCTCTCAAACTATTTAATAATTTTTAATTACTGAGTTAATGTTTTTTAAGTCTTATCTAACTTTTATATCGTGTAGTACTGCAATTGTTCCTCACTTACAACCTCTCTGAGCTTCTAAGGATAGTTACTTAGTGATATTATAATGTCCATATTTTGTATCAGTAGGGGTAATGCCAGAATAACAAAGAGGGCCCAAGAGGTGGGCGTGGCCCCACGTGTCTGCGAGGGGCGTGTCACGTGGTGTGGAGCGGTCTGCTGGTGACGTCACTGTATGTATCGTTGAGACAGCGCGCCGCGCCAACACGCCAGCCACTACACCAGGCTGACTGCTGTGAGAGGAAGTATTAAATAAGGAGCATATATACTTTACTTGGCAGTTCGAAATACAAACACCAGATTCACGCTAAATTTAAATAGATACATTTAATTTCTCTAATAGAGTCGTCTGATGTAGGCAGATATCTTGTGTTCTGGTGACAAATTTAAAAAACAAAAATAAAAAATGAATTAAATCTGTTGTAAGGGACCGCCATAATTTTTTTAATTATTAGCGCCAAGTTTATTCCCACAGACCATAATCTTTTTATAGTACCTACTAGTAACTGGTGGCATATTCAAATTTTTAAAAAATATCGTCTGCTGTAGGCCGCCATCTTTTTATAGACCCATAAATTAAAAAAAGTCTTAAATAATAAAGATATAATCTTGGTTCGACATAGTCTTTATATAATCAACCACTATAGCAAAGCTTTAGTAATTTTTTATTAATTATAAGTATGTTTATATTTATAGTGCTAGCCTAGAACCATATTTGTTTACTGTGTAGTATTCTGTTGTTTTTTCAGTATTCCTTTATACTTATACTTTGTGTAAAAGTATTAAAAAAGAGAAGTTATTATTTCATTTTAAGAATTTCTTCATTCTATTGAGTATTTAATAAAAATCATGCACTCATAGTATTAAAAAATATAATCATATCTCCTCATTTCCTTTTAAGATTGCTCTTACTAAAAAATTATTTTAAAAATAAGCGAAGGCATAATGTGTTTGCGTATTATTAAAATAAAGCTCGTTATATCGGTAAGTATATAATCTCTAGAAACATAAACAATTGCTGCAGTCATATCTTTTTGTTCCATTGTTATAGGTTAAAGTAACGTTCTGAAGCAGTGAGCTGAGCTGCGCGGGCGCAGAGACGTGTTCTCGCCGGGCCTCTGGAGCCTGCGAGGGAGGCTAGCAGACGTGGTCTCGCCGGGCCTCTGGAGCCTGCGAGGGAGGCTAGCAGACGTGGTCTCGCCGGGCCTCTGGAGCCTGCGAGGGAGGCTAGCAGACGTGGTCTCGCCGGGCCTCTGGAGCCTGCGAGGGAGGCTAGCAGACGTGGTCTCGCCGGGCCTCTGGAGCCTGCGAGGGAGGCTAGCAGACGTGGTCTCGCCGGGCCTCTGGAGCCTGCGAGGGAGGCTAGCAGACGTGGTCTCGCCGGGCCTCTGGAGCCTGCGAGGGAGGCTAGCAGACGTGTTCTCGCCGGGCCTCTGGAGCCTGCGAGGGAGGCTAGCAGACGTGGTCTCGCCGGGCCTCTGGAGCCTGCGAGGGAGGCTAGCAGACGTGGTCTCGCCGGGCCTCTGGAGCCTGCGAGGGAGGCTAGCAGACGTGGTCTCGCCGGGCCTCTGGAGCCTGCGAGGGAGGCTAGCAGACGTGGTCTCGCCGGGCCTCTGGAGCCTGCGAGGGAGGCTAGCAGACGTGGTCTCGCCGGGCCTCTGGAGCCTGCGAGGGAGGCTAGCAGACGTGGTCTCGCCGGGCCTCTGGAGTCTGCGAGGGAGGCTAGCAGACGTGGTCTCGCCGGGCCTCTGGAGCCTGCGAGGGAGGCTAGCAGACGTGTTCTCGCCGGGCCTCTGGAGCCTGCGAGGGAGGCTAGCAGACGTGTTCTCGCCGGGCCTCTGGAGCCTGCGAGGGAGGCTAGCAGACGTGGTCTCGCCGGGCCTCTGGAGCCTGCGAGGGAGGCTAGCAGACGTGGTCTCGCCGGGCCTCTGGAGCCTGCGAGGGAGGCTAGCAGACGTGGTCTCGCCGGGCCTCTGGAGCCTGCGAGGGAGGCTAGCAGACGTGGTCTCGCCGGGCCTCTGGAGCCTGCGAGGGAGGCTAGCAGACGTGGTCTCGCCGGGCCTCTGGAGCCTGCGAGGGAGGCTAGCAGACATGTCACGAGGGCTGCCACGACCTGCCCGCAGCTATAAGACTGCCCTGCCCGAGGCATGGAGCAGCGACGGACACGTTCGGGAGGGACGACACAATTGCATCCCCGTGGGAAGGGTACATTTCAGGATTTTCTGTACAATGACAGCAGAAAATAAACCGGAAAGGCATCCTTTCTGACATCTTAAAATGTATATTAGTTTCTGCTTTAAAATCGTGAAAGTCATCCCCTCTAACCTAACCTTACCTAACCTAACCTTATTTGTTTTAGTTCAGTTGTATAATAATAATAATATTTTTTGTTACAAATTGAAAAAAAACATAAACGTTTATTTTTAAAATATGTTCTTTTAATATTTCTGCTAATTTAAATGTTTTAATTTTTATAAATATTTTTTTTTAATTTGGTAATTTTGAATTAAATCATGAGGTTCTTTAAAAAATGCAAATTTTTTTTAAAGTTTGCCACTGAATTTAGAAATGTGTAATTTGCGAACTGCTAGCCGCATGTCTCCGGATAAGGGTAGGGGGTTGTTGGTCGCGTGGCTGGAGACGACGACAGACGGCAACACGCTCCTCGTGCGCGGTGCACTCAGCCCGTCACGTGCAGTGCCAGAGCTGGGCGGAGCCTGAGCACGTCGGTCAGGACTCGGTGCGCGCAGCAGTTCAAGCACGAAGCTGCGTAAAGCAGGCCCGCGGTTGGCGGGACGTAGCTATAGATAGGGACCGGGAAAATTCGCGGTTTCGGTGGCCTTCAGGATAGACTGCACATTCCCCTGTACACTTGGGCTAATAACGCAAATTCAATGGCTGCTGACTTCTAGGTCGTCTCAGCTGGTTCGTCTGTGATTCGATCCTTCTTTGGTTGAGGGTTTTTAATTGGTTGAGATTCGTTCAGATGAACAGTAAGGCCGGGTGTATAGAAACCACAAGAATGCAGAAACGCAAGAACGCAGGACGCGACAACCGCAAGAAATTCACAGTCGTTTATAAAAAAACGCAAGGACGCCGGCCATCGCCAACGTCAAAAAATAAAATTTCAGGAATAAGTCATGATTATTTTTAAAATCTTTGTTGTACTTATCTTACAGGCAGGGAAAATCTTGGATAAGCTGAACAAGAAATTCATCAGCTTCCTCCATTGCGCTGTATTCACTAGAAGAATGCCAGATGCCAGCCCAAAACATAAATAAAGAAACACAAGCGTAACGATTACAATCGCAGAGCCTTCTATATGCATTACATGACAGTTTCAGTTTCCACATACTTACTAAAGCAACCAGTATAGAAGGTCGAAACGCAAGGAGAAAACGCAAGAAGTAGAAAGTTGAACAACTTCTGCGTTGCGTTCTTGCGTTATTGCGTGTCTTGCGTTTTTTATAAACGTGCTGGTAGAAGAGTTAAGGTTGGACTTTTACCGTAGTTGCGTTTCTTGCATTTCTGCGTTCTTGCGTTTTCTATAAACCCGGCCTAAGCCAATATCAAAATCATATTAAAGTTATATGTATTTGAATTCTAGCTCATCGCCGAATGGATTCGCGAATTTATCCGGTCTCTAGCTATAGATCGTCTAACATGAAGTATACATGTTTTCGGAGGCCCGAAGGCCAACGCACCCGCCTTCCGCCCCTCCCAAATGTGCGCCCTTTAAGGGTAGATTGGGAGTCTGCTTACAGATCTGTATAGTCCAGGGCCCCTTCCTACTGAAGCTACCAGATCCAGAAAACATGTCCCCTCCACCACTATGGTACCCATAGTGGCTTCTTAGGAACCTGTAGACTGAAATCCCCACATGGGGCTGTATGCAGGTAAGGGTTCGAGTCAGGTGCTTTCACAGTCCAGCAAAACCAACTCCATAATATATATATATATATATATATATATATATATATATATATATATATATACACATCCATTACATGTCCTTTATATGCCATTATATATTGATTATATTCCTTTATATTGATTATATATCCATTATATACCCATATACAAATTACCGGACATGCTTCAGCACCTGCTACCCATCAGTCATCCAGGTATTGCCATAAATTGAGGACCATCCACTGGGGCCAGGTCCCCCATTAGGGCCCTGACTAACCAGCAGGTAGTCAATGATCCTGTGCATGCCGTATCCAGGAGTACATATTCCAAGTATCTCAGTAGTAGTTGAATACTACTCCGCTGACAGTTGCAAGGGAGAATGCTCACGGAGCCAGTGGCTCGGTTTCGTCTGCCACTTGAAGTCTCGCTATGACTCTCCGAGCAAATTCACGGAAGAGAACCCAACTCTCTCTCCGCGCCACCACATTTGCAAGGTCGTAGTCACACCCAATCAGACCCAGGTGGAACTTCAGCTGTTCACGAAGATCCTCAACTTTTTCACAATTATGCAGCACATGTCTGACATCATCCACCGTGTGGCAGTGCCCACACAGCGGATTCTCTGCTAGACCAAATTGGTGAAGTTTGGCCTTGAAGTTACCATGCCCAGTTAGAAGTTGAACCGTGGCTCGCGTCAGTTCTATATGCTTGCACTGAAGACGATCTTGTACATTCGGGAAGATCTCATAGGTATGCCTACCTTTTTCACTAGCTTCCCACTTTCGCTGCCACTGCCTCATGGTCACTTCCCTGGGCCTTATGTGGTCCTCTGGCCTGAGGGTGCCCGCAGCTTTCAGGGCAGCAAGCTGCCCTTTTTCAGCCACGAGCAGATCCAGTGGGATCACCCCAGCGAGAACCTGCAGAGCGTCATTGGATACAGTACGGTAGGCCTCGGTAACCGCAAGAAGGGCAGCACGCTGCGCCGACTGCAGTTTCCTCCTCATGTGTACTAATCCTGAACGATGCCACCATGCTACTGCACCATAAGTCATGATTGAGATGAACACCCCCCTGTACAGGCATGCCAGCGTAGGCGACGATAGGCCCCGGTTGGTCGGGGACAATCCTCGGAGGCGATGAAACATCACCACAGCCTTTTGGGAAACGTACTCTAAATGCTTAGCAAATAAGAGCCGATCATCCAGTAAGACTCCCAGATACTTATGAGTGGTGGTAAATTTCAGGCGCTCACCCCCCAGGCTCACATGTGGGTAGTGAGCCCAGGCTCCGCTAAACTTGCCCTTTAGCATCATGCATCTGGACTTTCCCGATGAGAACCGAAGTTTCACCGAGTCAGCCCAGGATGAAATCTGCCCCAAGATCTCATTACACCGCCACTCAAGAGCAGCCCTGGAACAACCTGAGACGAGAATAAGTCCATCATCGGCATACCCAAAGATCTCGCAACCCTCAGGCAGCCGGATCCGGAGGAATCCATCGAACAGTATGTTCCACAACAAGGGTCCAAGCACGGAGCCCTGGGGGCAGCCCTTTGACAAAGTCTTTTCTACTTCCGCATTCCGCAATTCCACCACAGCTATGCGGTTGCGAAAGTAGTCACATAACAAGGAGTAGAGGTTCTGAGGACACTCCAGCTCTCTCAGCCGGCTGAGGATCCCCGGCCACCACGCTGTGTCAAAGGCACTGGCGATGTCCAGGAATATCCCCATCAGGTATTTTTCCGTACATCGCTCCACACTGCTGAGGAGGTCATGCAGAGCGGTTTCCGTTCCAACACCAGATCGAAAGCCGTACTGACGGATGTGCAGTCCTCCCACTTGCTCAAGGTGGTGGGTGAGCCGCCTGTTAACTAACTTTTCGAGGACTTTCCCCAGGACTGGCAGTAGTGTGAGAGGCCGGTATGACTTTGTATTAGCCGGGTCCTTCCCATCACCTTTGTATAGGGCTCGGAGGATGCCCTTTTTCCAGGTCTTCGGAAACTTTCCCTCAGCGAGGGATTTGTTATATAACTGCAATAGATGTTCTGAAATCCTGGGGTAGACCCTCTTAAGTATTTCTGACGTTATTTTATCGTGACCAGGGGCTTTTCTGTTTTTAATATTATTGACTGCATCCGTAAGCTCTTCCCTGTTAAAGGGAGGAGTGTCCTCCGCATGATATGGTTCTATGATGTTCATTCTGGTGTGCATATGCGAGTTGCTCTCTCCGACAAGGGAGTCGTCAGGGAGAAGCATTCCCATCATCTCAGCCGAACTCTCCACTATATCCGTGCTGAACTGATTATCTATGTTCAATCCATGCATCGCACTGGCCACTCGCCGTCTCTGAGCAGCTATTCTGTATACTATTCCCCACGGGTCCCTGTTACCTTCAGTTTCCACAAAACTTCGCCATGACTCCAGTCTGACTTCCCTTACTCGGTGGTTATATTCATGGCGGAGCTGTCGATACCACCGCGAACCCTCCTCACGATCTATTCCTTGCAGAGAGGACAGCCGACACCTAGCTGCCCTCAACCGTTTACGTGCACCATCAAGTTCGCTTGTCCACCAGGGATTTCCAACGCGGTTGTTTTTGCGTTTCCTTAGCACAGCTTCAGAAGTCTCCTGTATTATCTTCGTAATAGCTTGTGCTCTCACATCAACGGAGTCAGATTCCAGCCTTTCCTGATACTCCAGCACCTTCTGCAGGAGTACTTCATCAAATTGTTTCCAATTTGTACCCTTGTGGATGTAACAGGTCCTAGGGACAGTATCAGCAGCAACATTAGCAGGAAAAAGGTCTACATAGAATTGAATCATTCTATGGTCACTTGAGGTATGGTCTGTTACGTCCCAACTTGTAATCACTCCCCAGGCACGGTCCGTGCATGCTGTTACATCAATAAATTTTTCGCTTCCTTGGGCCGAAACATATGTGGCCATCCTCCCAGGCTGGTTTACGATATGCAAACCATTTGCCAAGAGAAACCTATCTACCTCCTCTCCATTCCGGTCTACTACGGGTGAGTGCCACGACTCTGATTTAGCATTGACGTCTGCACAGAGTATTACCCGCTTATTACCGATACTTCTCAGTATCCTATCCCAGTGGTCCAGGTGAACTTGGACATCGTCCAAAAACTTGAAGTAGGAGGAGACCAGGTATATCTCTTCTCGTGCAGGCCCAGTTAACTGCACCACTATATGATATTTACCCGAGAGGTGACCACATACCAGCATATCTATGGATTCATTCCAGACTATTATCGCCGCCTGGGGGTGTTCTCCTATAAATACCTTTCTTCCTGTCAGGCCCGGCAGATTTCCGCCTACAGAGTACGGCTCCTGCACCAGCGCAATGTCAATCTTATTTTCACGGCATACAGCTTCAAGCTCTGCCGAGACAACCGAAGAACCCCGCATATTAAGTTGTGCACACCTAACCATAATCTATGCGAGAAGCCTCTAAGACGGTCATCTTGACCAGAGTAGGGCATGTGCGGGCAGTTACCTCATGATCAAGATCAGTGAGGTTCTCTCGCTTACAATTGGCACAGCAAACCCTCGTGGCCTCACACTGCTTATTGGAGTGCCCTTCCTTTCCACATCGACCACATGTTTGCGCCTGCTTGCAACTGCCGGAAAGATGTCCATATCTCTGACATTTATAGCACCTCAGTGGGCTCAGAAAATCTGCAACCCTACAAGAGGTGTAACCCAGATAGATCCATCCCATAGAGATCATAGTGCGTCTAGTTCCTGGATTGCATTGCACAACCAGGTGGACCTCCTCTTTTTTCCTGTCTCCAATCATCCTCCTGATTTTAAAGTCCCGCTTAAATTCCTCACAGGTGCCATCAGCTGCGCTACAGTTCTTACCATAGATTGTTTCAGCCACAGCTTCGTTTGCCAGATTTCTTGGCACATCATAAATAATGACCGAAGGAAGAAGCTTCCTTGGTTCATGTACTCTCACTTCGGAGGAATCCTTGAGCACAGTTCTTATGTGCTTCAGTGTGGCATCATCTCCGGCTTCTACCAACACTCCACCTTTGGCGACTGGCCTAATCGCCTTTATCTTTACATCTTTTTTCGTTTTATCGAGGCCACCAACCAAGGCTGCTTTGGTTGTTTTGCTAGGTGCCAGTGTGTCCACCGGATAGACTACCAGCACTTTCTTTACAGGTTGGATGGGTACAGGTCCAGCAGAGGTCTTAACTACTCGGGACGATCCTGGTTGTGATACGTTCATCCCCCGGGCTGCAGCTGCATATGAGTGCTGCTGTCCAACTGGAGCCTCAACACATGCCTCACTCCTGCCTTCAAGACGGCCTGCCAAGAAGAGGTTTGTATGGACCATGCGATGTATTATCATCTGGAGTATTTCAACCCTGCTATTTATCTCCAGAGCAACCTCAGGTTGAATAAGATCTTTATTATTCAATATCTTTGATAGCTCCCCAACTATCGTGTTTGTAGTCAGACCCAGCTGACTCAAACTGAAAGGACCTTCCACTATGGTCGCACCCTCCTAAGGTTGATCGCATGGCTTTTCAGTATTCACCACGGCGGGCGGACACTTAAGATCATTGGAAGATAGTCCTCCATCATCGGACTTGCCCTTTAGAGGCTTGTCCCTAGGATGAGACTTCCCCTTACCAGTCTTTCCAGTACAAACTTTCTTGGAGGCCGTCCTGCTCCTTGTTCCCACTTCGTGTTCTGATTCTGAGCTCTCTGTGGGGCCCTCCCGCCGAGTGCCACCTTCAGGCGATTTGGGATCCTGAGAATTACGTCTGTATGCTCGACCCCTTTTCACCATCCAGTGCCCCGTATGGGCTGGAGCCTCCACAGTTCCATTTTCTCGGTCAGGATTTTGGGATGGCATGGCTCTGGGCTCCCTTCCCTCACCAGAGGCCAGTCCCATTTCCTGGGCCAACTGTTCCAGGTTGACCTTAGACCGCGTGGCGCTCATCCATGCGGCCTCTCTGATCGCCTCAGCCACACGCTTAGCCGTGACAGGGAATCCTTTCGGAATTATTGCAGTGATAGGCACTGACTGATGACCCGCTTTCGTTTCCACCCTATACCACGAGGAGGTAGTGCTCGATCTGTGTGCGCTTTTGCAACAACTTCCGATAACACTTTGTCCAATCCGTCAAACACGAAGTTCTAGGAATGACAAAGCTGCTGCGTTTGGATTTAATCAGGTATCTCCGAAAGCGCGTAGAGCAAATAGGAGATACCCCGAGAAAACCGACATGAAGTATACACGATGAACACAATAAAGTGAAGTGTTCACACGTGTCGTCCACGGACGCCCCAGTGCGGGCTGCGAGGGTGAGGCGCGCGAGAGAGAACAGTCGGGAAACTGCGAACACTACATCGAGGCCAAGCGGTGCCGGCCACGGGGCCAATGAGACAGAATCAGCTGCAGCTGCCAGGACGTGAGAGCAGGCCTCCAGGCTGCAGCTGTAGAAAACCGTATTATTCGGTACCGAGTAACGGGTGCACCATCTAGTACCGAGTAACGAAACGTTACAAACGAATGCATTTTGTTACTCGCAATTTTTCGTAGTATGGGACAGTTCACTTGTAGTTCTACACTTTACCTATGAAATAAAATTAAAATTTGAATGACTTTAACACAAGTCTGGTTCAAGATACGGAAAAGTGAAAAAATTGCACCTTACGCAGTTCGGTACCCTACCAAAAATTTACAACAGAAACCAATAAAATACAACAGGAATTTCAGTGTATCCTGTTGTATCACAGATGAGATTTCAGTGTATTTTATTGGATCCTGTTAGGTTTTGTTGTAAACACACTGACTTCATTGGGTTTCAGTGTATTTTGTTGGAGAAAATTTACACACACACAAAAATACATCATTGTATTCTAGTGGGTTCTGTTGTCAAAGCCCACTGAATTCATTGGTTTTTATTGGATTCTGTTGTGAAAGATATTGGAACAGAAAGTGTTGGGTTTTGTTGTTTTCTGTTGTAAAGCAGTCTGTTGAATTCTATTGTATTTTAGTGTTTATTATTGTATTCTGTTGGGTTTTGTTGTTTTCTTTTGCAAAGAGTTCTGTTTGTTTCTGTTGTATTCCAGTGTTTTTCATTGTATTCTGTTCGGTTTTGTTGTTTTCTGTTGCAAACAGTTATGTTGGTTTCTTTTGAATACCAGTGTTTATCATTGTATTCTGTCGGGTTTTGTTGTTTTCTGTTGCAAAGAGTTCTATTGTATCCTAGTGTTTTTCATTGTATTCTGTTGTTTTCTGTAGCAAAGAGTTATGTTGGATTCTGTTGTATTTTAGTGTTTCTCATTGGATTATGTTGTTTTCTGTTGCAAAGAGTTCTGTTTGATTCTGGTCTATTTGAGTGTTTCTCCTTGTATTCTGTTGGGTTCTGTTGTATTCTGGTGCAATAATTTATGTTGGTTTCTGTTGTATTCTAGTGTTTTTCATTGTATTCTTTTGTTTTCTGTTGCAAAGAGTTTTGTTGGAGTCTGTTGTTTTCTAGTGTTTCTCATTGTAATCTGTTGGGTTTTGTTGTTTTCTGTTACAAAGAGTTCTGTTGGTTTCTGTTGTATTCCAGTGTTGTTCATTGTATTCTGTTGGGTTTTATTGTTTTCTGTTGCGAACAGTTATGTTGTATTATAGTGTTTTTCATTGCATTCTGTTGGGTTTTGTTGTTTTTTTTGTTTTTCTTGCTGTTCTTTAGTGATTTTTGTATAATTGTTTTTTTTTTCCTTGTACATAACCTGTTTCATGGCGGATGCCTTCGGGGGTAATGCCGATTACAGTGATCACATTTCCCACCACTGATCGGCATTACCCACATAATTTTTGGCATTTAAGAAAAACGTCTGTTTATCGTTTACATATTTTATTTACCGAGTTTGATTAGTGTAAAATTACCATTGGATAATAACATTTCTCTAAATAAATTTTTCATTAACTATTTAACACATTTTTATGGCTCACTCTCTTTGTGCAGGCTGGGACACACTGCAAGGTTATGAATGTGACATTTGATTGCTACGAAAGTGAATGAAGAAATTGAAAAAATAATAATTTAATTTAATATATATTTAGGGGTTATAGATAAGATTTATTAAACATTAAGGCTTGCGTCAAGGATTGACGCTTGGGCTTGGATGCACAGTAGGGAATAATGTAAATTTTTGTTTGTTGTTATTTATGTTACATTGCTTTAATATATCCAAATAAAAAATATGATTTGTTGTTTTACTTGATGCAACGTAAATAATAACAAAAAAATACGTGAGTCCCTACTGTGTACCCAAGCCCAAGCGTTAAGCCCTGCAGGAATTTTTTTTAGCAGTATGGAGGCGCGAATTGCCAACGTGTTACGTCCGATAGCACGTAATGTGACGTATAAAAGAAATTATAATCTTTATTCAGGTTACGGGGGAACAAAATGTACAGGGCCAAGTGATAATCTTGGATACGCGATACAGAACTTTTACCTATTGATATTATATCAGTATTAATGTACGGGATACATGGTGATGGTAATTAGACTTTACATATGTGCTTTAAAATTATCAGTAAAACAACAGAATACAATGAAAAACACTCGAATACAACAGAAACCAACAGAACCTATTGCAAACAGAAAACAACAAAACCCAACAGAATACAATGAAAAACACTGGAATGCAATAGAAACCAACAGAACTCTTTGTAACAGAAAACAACAATACCCAACAAAATACAATGACAAACACTGGAATACAACAGAAACCAACAAAACCCAACAGAATACAATGAAAAACACTGGAATACAACAGAAACCAACACAACTCTTTATAACAGAAAACAACAATACCCAACAGAATACAATGAAAACACTGGAATACAACAGAAACCAACACAACCCAACAGAATACAATGAAAAACACTAGAATATAACAGAAACCAACAGAATTCTTTGCAACAGAAAACAACAATACCCAACAGAATACAATGAAAAACACTGGTAATACAACAGAAATCAACATAACTTTTTGCAAAATAAAACAAAAAAACCCAACAGATTACAATGAAAAACACTGAAATACAACTTAAACCAACAGAACACTCTGCAACATAAAACAACAAAAACCCAACAGAATACAATGAACAACACTGGAATACAACAGAAACCAACAGAACTCTTTGCAACAGAAAACAATAAACCCCAACAGAATACAATTAAAAACACTGGAATACAATAGAAACCAACAGAACTCTTCGCAACAGATTGACGTTGTACCTACTCTTTATTTAAACAAAAACCCGGGTCACAGTCCTGTCCGCGGCACAATTTTCTGGCCATGGCCATTGTAGTGCCATCACTCGTCACCAGATGGCAGTTGTAACATATGAACAGACAATGTATTGTTACGATTTTCCGCGGGCGTTCGTAAAGGATAGCCCAATTAAAGATTTTTATCACACACACAGCTTTATTTATTACCACTACTTGTCACTTACAAATAATCTTCTAAAATGGCAAATAATTAACTACACTTAAAGAAATGTCAATTCCCCAGTCACTCGTTCCACACACCTCGCTGGGCCGCACTTCCGGCGCAACTCTCGCCACAGCACCCCTCGTGGGTCTCCGCCGCGGGACTCCGTCGCCGCACTCCGCCGCTGCCGTCACACCCTTCGCCGAGATCCCACACGACGACTCGCACGCAACTTCACTCGGGACTCCGCCGCGCCCGCGACTCTATCGCCCGGAAACTCCCGACTCCGCTGAACTCACTCACTCCCTGCCCTGGAACCTTCGTACAAGGACTTCGCCACTCTGCCGCACCCGCGGCACTATCGCCCGGAAACTCCGCCGCGGGAGAACTCCCGACTCCACTCACTCACTCAGACTCTCTGCCCTGGAATATTCGTCCAAGGACTTCGCCACTCTGCCGCACCCGCGGCACTATCGCCCGGAAACTCCGCTGCGGGAGAACTCCCCACTGAACTCCTCTCAAAGGTCGGCCCAACCTCCTTATATAGCCCTTGGGTTCCCGTCCAGAACAATCGGGCATGTCTCCGAGATATCGCGCGACCTTCGCCGTCGAAATGCCCAGAAACGCGTCGTGAGTCCTCGAAGGACGCGGCGGCTGCTCAAAGAACGCCGATAAACGCAACAAGCATCGGGTTCCCACAAAACGCGCCGATAAACATGTCTAAGTTCTTTTATTCCGCAGTGCGGCTTCTTTTAAGTAACTCGATCTGAGGCAGGTGCGCGCTGCGACGGTCAGGATGTTGCGAGACAGTATGACACGAGAAACCAGGGAGAGGATGCGGGTAGAAGGGGGGCGCAGACAGGCCGAACGAGCGCGGCGATGCCAAGCACTGCAGCCAAGCGCGATCGTAACATTGCCCCCTCCTTAAACCTGTTCGTCCCGAACAGGTAATGCATCTCCTCCTGGAGGTCCCCATGCTACTCGAAGTTTAGGCCTACTGCCTTTCCTCCATCGCGGGCTGTACAGTCTCACCAGATAACCCTCTCTCTCATTAGATGTAGCTTCTCTTGTCACCCGGCGACACTTCTGCGTCGCAGATGCCCCATGTCGTTCAGCCAGCTGCCCGAGACGGGCTGACCGATGCCTTGGACGGACCTGATACTCTTGAGTGCATTGCTTATTGCCTTCCAACAGTTTCCTTGTTTCTTCCCTTTTTCTTTCCATTTCTTCTCTCGCAGCTACTTGTTCGCACAGCATTTCTTCCCGGCTCTTCTTCGTCTCTTCTTGGTTACTCATGCCCTCTTGGTTCTTCTGTGTCTCACCTGGACTGCACTTAGTTTCTCCTTGTACCCTCTTCATGACTCCTTGTGTTCTCATTTTCTCTTCTCGGTCTTTCTTCCCCTGTTCTTGGTCTTTCTTCACCTCTTCTTGGTCTTTCTTCACCTCTTCTTGGTCTTCCTGAGTCTCTTCTTGGTCTTTCTTCGTTTCTTCTTTGCACTTCTCTATCTCTTCTTGGATCTCTTCTCGGCTTTTCTTCAGCTTTTCTTGGCATTTTCCCCTCTCTCTTTCGTCTTTCTTCGTTTCTTCTGTGCACTTCTCTATCTCTTCTTGACTCTTCTCGGTTTTTCATCAGCTTTTCTTGGCATTTTCCTCTCTCTCTTTCTTTTATCTTCATTTCTTCTTTTTCAATGTTCTTTACTTTGTAACTCATCTTCACTACTTCTGTTCTTTTTTTCAGCTCTTCTTTCATCTTCATGTCCTGGCTAATTTCCTCTTCGCTGTTCTCTTCGCTGTTCCCCTCTACGCTGGTCTCCTCTTCGCTGGTCTCTCTTCGCTGGTCTTCTCTTCACTGGTCTTCTCTTCAATGGTCTTCTCGTCGCTGGTCTTCTCGTCGCTGGTCTTCTCTTCGCTGGTCTTCTCTTGGCTGGTCTTCTCTTGGCTGGTCTTCTCTTCGCTGGTCTTCTCTTGGTTGGTCTTCTCTTCGCTGGTCTTCTCTTCGCTGGTCTTCTCTTGGCTGGTCTCCTCTTGGCTGGTCTCCTCTTGGCTGGTCTCCTCTTGGCTGGTCTTCTCTTCGCTGGTCTTCTCTTGGCTGTTCTTCTCTTGGCTGGTCTTCTCTTCGCTGGTCTTCTCTTGGCTGGTCTCATCTTGGCTGTTCTTCTCTTGGCTGTTCTCTTCCAGGTTTATCTTCATTTCGGTCTTCTTTTCATTCTTCATTTCTTCCTGGCCATTCTTCATTTCATTCTGATCCTTCTTCATTTCCTCTAGGCTATTGTTTGACCCACTCTTCGTTTCTTCATGATGGTCCTTACCCACATTATTTTCACTCTTCACTTCTTTCGCAGAGTTCTTCATACTGGTTCTCCATGCCCTCATGTCATTCACCATTTCTTCTAGGAGAACTCTTATCTTCCTGATATCTTCTACATTTAACTCTTCAGCAGCCATCTCTCTCTAAAGAATTTATTAATTAAACAACCTAAATAATTTTTTTTCTAATACTGTTCTTAATTTTAAATGACCTAGCCGAACCTTCTTATTAAACTAACAATATCTCTATTACATTCAAAACTAACACTGACTACAGTATACTCAAACTAACTCTAGAAAATTTCAAATTCACTAAAGTTCTAAACACTAACTATATTCTCGTAAACTAAATTATATCCTTAACTTTTAATCTAATACTGTAACTGAATCCTAAATCTATTAATTAGGGCTATCCCACTTCTGACACCAAAATGTTACGATTTTCCGCGGGGGTTCGTAAAGGATAGCCCAATTAAAGATTTTTATCACACACACAGCTTTATTTATTACCACTACTTGTCACTTACAAATAATCTAAAATGGCAAATAATTAACTACACTTAAAGAAATGTCAATTCCCCAGTCACTCGTTTTACACACCTCGCTGGGCCACACTTCCGGCGCAACTCTCGCCACAGCACCCCTCGTGGGTCTCCGCCGCGGGACTCCGTCGCCGCACTCCGCCGCTGCCGTCACACCCTTCGCCGAGATCCCACACGACGACTCGCTCGCAACTTCACTCGGGACTCCGCCGCGCCCGCGACTCTATCGCCCGGAAACTCCGCCGCAGGAGAACTCCCGACTCCACTCACTCACTCAGACTCTCTGCCCTGGAACCTTCGTCCAAGGACTTCGCCACTCTGCCGCACCCGCGGCACTATCGCCCGGAAACTCCGCCGCGGGAGAACTCCCCACTGAACTCTTCTCGAAGGTCGGCCCAACCTCCTTATATAGCCCTTGGGTTCCCGTCCAGAACAATCGGGCATGTCTCCGAGATATCGCGTGACCTTCGCCGTCGAAATGCCCAGAAACGCGTCGTGAGTCTTCGAAGGACGCGGCGGCTGCTCAAAGAACGCCGATAAACGCAACAAGCATCGGGTTCCCACAAAACGCGCCGATAAACATGTCTAAGTCCTTTTATTCCGCAGTGCGGCCTCTTTTAATTAACTCGATCTGAGGCAGGTGCGCGCTGCGACGGTCAGGATGTTGTGAGACAGTATGACACGAGATGCCAGGGAGAGGATGCGGGTAGAAGGGGGGCGCAGACAGGCCGAACGAGCGCGGCGATGCCAAGCACTGCAGCCAAGCGCGATCGTAACAGTATTATAGTTATGTTAAGACATGTTATGATTGTAAATATTTATGAAGATTATTAAGTGTGTAGTGTAAGTATGTTTCGTAGCTTTGTAAATAATATTGTAAATGCAAAACTTCCAAAGGGTTAGCAATATGTAAAGTTGTAACATGAACGATTGTAGATGGGAAATGTATATATCATGCAAGCTAAACAAGCCTAGACAGCTCTCTCTTTGCAACATTAAACCACAAAACCCAACAGAATACAATGAAATACACAGGTATGCCATAGAAACCAACAGAATTCTTTGCAATTGAAAACAACAAAAACCAACAGAATACATTGAATATTACTGGAATACAACAGAAACCATCATAACTCTTTGCAACAGAAAACAACACAACCCAACAGAATACAATAAAAAACACTGGAATACAACAGAAATCAACAAAACTATTTGCAACAGAAAACAACAATACCCAACAGAATACAATGAATAACACTGAAATGCAACAGAAACCAACAGAACTCTTTGCAACAGAAAACAACAAGACCCAACATAATACAATAAAACCCACAGAAATCAACAGAATCCATTAGAATGTTTTGCAACAAAAACCAATAGAAACCACTGAAATACACTAAGATTTACAACAGAAACCAACAGAAAGCGGCCAATTCCCGCATTAAATACAACAGAAAATCCTGTTGTATCCTATTGTATTTCAGTTGGTTTCTGTTGTAAAGTTCTGTTGTATTTTCTGTTGTTTTCTGTTGTAAATTTTTGGTAGAGTATGTAATGTATAAGTATGTTTTCTTCAAGTTACGAATTTTGCGACGCCGCGACGTCATACATACTGTACGCGTGCGCAATACGACTCGATTCGTTGCTCGAACATAACATAGCATGTTATGAGGTATCAGAAGTAACGAGATTGCTCTAGTAACGAATACATACAGGTATGTTTTTTTCCGTTACTTTTACACCTGTACTCCGGGCCGGACAGACGTGGACTCGTGCGCGTCTGGCAGACTTGTGTCTCGGGAGAACAACAGTAATGCGTATTCCGTGCGAGGTCGTGTAAACTCGGCGACTGTCGGGATCAGCTTTCTCCCTCTCTCTGTTTTATTTATTATTCACTATTGGTTACAAGACATAATAACACGTTCCAGTTCGGATCTATTAAAGGTCCGCCATTACTTGAATACTGCTTGCCTTCATGTCTGCCAACTTCCAATCACAACACCATCTCCTAACGAATAACTCACTGTCACAGCATTTGACGAACTAGTCTCTCAATCTTGCGGGCAATCTGATTTCCCGGCCACTCTTTGTGCGCACCAGACACCCCACATTTGCCCCCTTGTTCTCACGCTCACTCACAGCAGCCTCACCCTGCTGGCTGCCTTTTTCTTGTCCTCCGCTCGACGGCTCCACAGCAGCATCTCCCTGCTGGCTGACTTTTCCTTGTCCTCCGGTCGACTGCTCTTCTCCCTGGCCCCTTGCTACTCCTTCTGGTGTAAACCCTCTGAAGTTGAAGTCTAGGCTGGACCATCTACCATGCTTCTCCACAGGCAAAGCCGACGGTCTTATGTACAGTGTTTCTTCTGATCTGCCGACCCTCTTGATCCCTGACCACATACGATCTTGGTGTCCCCGCTTCTCACACTACTTCTGCAGGTTCCCATTGTCTGTCTCTATATAGCAACACTCGGTCCTGCTGGTTGAACCCTCTTTTCATTTTCGCCCTTTGGTTGTGCCACTGCTTGCTTTTATCTTGCCTGTCTTGTAACGCCTAAGTTACATTGGTGTGTACTTGAGGTGTTAACAGTTTCTTGCTGACTGGCAACTTGGTCCGCACACACCGGCTCATGAGTAGCTGTGCTGGTGACACTCCCACTCCCGACAGGGGAGTATTTCTATACTCAAGAAGCATGACTGACATGTCAGTTTTCAGAAGCAGGCAACTTCTGAGCATGTTCTTTGCAACTTGCAATGCCCGCTCTGCCTGCCCATTAGACCTCGGGTAACCTGGGCTTGTTGTCACAACTTCAAAATCCCAACATGCTGCAAATTTTTGTACTTGTATGAATTAAATGGCATGTTGTCAGACACAATCACTTTCGGGACACTGTGTGTTGCATACACGGCCAACAGTGCTGTCGTTAAACCCCCAACTTGTTTGTTTTCAAATAGTACCACTTCCATCCACTTGGAAAAGTAGTCCACCAAAACCAAGTAACTCTTCCCTCCAAAGTCACACAAATCAACACCAACTTTTTCAAATTGTAGCATTGGGACCTCATGACTAATTAGTGGCTCTGCTGTGTTCTTGTTTCTGAACTTCTGACACACAAAGCACCTACTAACCGTTGCTTCGATGTCCACTGACATGTTCGGCCAGTACAACAGCTGTCTGGCACGAGCTTTGGCTCTCTCGATGCATAGGTGTCCTTCGTGCAGACGGAGTAGCATTTGCGGACGCAGCATTCCGGGTACCACTACACGGTCATTTAGAAATAGGAGACCGTTGTCGGCATGCAAGTTATGTCTCTGAACAAAATATGCTTGTGCCTGTTGGCTGACTCAATTTTTATGTTCTGTCCACTCTGTTTGACAGTATTGTATCACCTCACTTAGTACTTCATCACCTGACGTTGCCTGTCTGAACTCAGCCTTTCGCTCTTCTGACATCTGAACACTGTCACACACACCGACGATGTGAACCATCTCGTTGGTTAGCTCAGCCTCTCCATCGTCACACTCTCGTATATAAGACTGTGACAACAGATCTGCTACATGCATCAGTTTGCCCGGAATGTACTCCACTGACAGTGTGTAACGCAGCAACTTAAGTTTCATATGCTGTAGTCGTACTGAGTAGACCTCTCCCACATTTTTCTTGAATACAGGCACAAGAGGTTTGTGATCTGTGTACACAGTGACGTTACTCCCATACATGAATTGATGAAATTTCCGTGCCGCAAACACTATACTTAGCATTTCCTTCTCTAACTGTGTGTAGTTTTTCTCTGCTGGAGACAAACTCCGGGACACATAGGCGATGGGTTGATCCCCGCACATCATACAACACGCCAGGCCATCCTTGGACGCATCACACTGCATCGACAGAGGCTTGTTGGTGTCGAACAGACCCAACACTGGAGTCGTCCTGACCAACTCTTTGACCTGCCTTCATGCTTCTTCGTGTACCGGCAGCCATTGCCACTCAACATTAGTTTTCAGTAATTCATGCAGGGGTGCAATGATGGTGGCTAGGCTAGGCAAAAATTTTCGTAGATAGCTTATGAAACCCAGTACGCGTTGGAGTTCTACCTTGTTGGTGGGTGCCTGTAGCGCGATCACTGCCTGCACCTGTTCTGGATCTGGTTTCATACCGTTCTTGGAAAAGACATGTCCAAAATACTTCACTTCAGGTTGTTTGAACTGAATCTTGGCTTTGTTGAATTTTATATTAAGGTCCTTAGCTCTCTGTGCTACCTGCAATAAGATCTTGTCATGTTCCTGCTCATCAGCTGCTGCAATCAAGAAATCATCAAAATATACATGTTGAAATATTTCTGGTGCACTGGATAAACCAAATGGGAGTCTTCTAAACCTGTAGCACCCAAATGGCATACTAAACGTGCAGTAACGACTTGACTGTTCATCTAGCTCAATTTGATAGAAACCATCTTTCAGATCCAACACCATGAAGACTGCCTTATTGCTAAGTTGACAACTTAAGTCTTCCAGTATTGGTATCATATGATATTCCCTTCTGATTGCTGTGTTTAATTCCACTGGGTCTAAACACAGCCGAAGTGACTTATCTGTTTTCTCCACGATCGTTAATTGACTGACCCACCTAGATGGCTGATCGACCTTTGCAATGATCCCTATGTTTACCAGGACCTCCAACTTCTGCTTCAGCCTGTCTCGAAGTGCCAGAGGCACTCTTTTAGGGGGTTTCGCGACTGGCTGTATTGACTTGTCCAATGTCAAGCTGCACTTGTTAGGCATGCACCCTGTTCCTTCGAACAGACACGCGAACTCTGTTGTAAACTGGGCGTATGAGATACCCGATGCGATACCAGCTGGCTTACTGCTCACACTGTGAACCACATTGCGGGAGACGAGTCCCAACAGGACGCACCCTGGGAGTCCCAGGATTGGCCTCCTACAATCATTGTCTTTGACCACAACAAATTCCAACAACACTCGCGCACTGTGTTTCCTCTGTCCACGTGTGCAACAAAGAAACGCAACCACCCCCACTGGCTTTATTTTGTGACCACCGAATCCTTCCAGGGTTATGTTAGGTTGCTTTAGCTCAGTTGTGCCATCAATCTGCTTCATGAGAGACTGTGACAGTATATTTACTTCCGACCCCGTGTCCAACTTAAATTGTACACTCTGGTCCTGCACACACACATCCTGGACCCACTCCTTACGATACTGTTTGACACTCTCTATGATGGCACAGCATTCGCCTGATCCTACAACTTGCAGCGTACTTACAAAGAAGTCCTCTGGTCACATGTCGACTCAGTTACCCTAACCTCTTGCACCTGACTAGTGCATGCAACTGCAAAGTGATTGAATTTTTTACACTTGTAGCACTCTTTTCCAAATGCTGGGCACTCATTTTTCTTGTGCTCTCTTCTACACCATCGACACCGAAAGCCTCCTTTGACCGCCTGCTGTAGATGGGGTTGTCTCTGTTGTTTTGATGTTCTCCAAACTGCGTCGACCCCCTGTTCACTCTGGGACTCCTCCTTCATTGTTTCAACATGGTGTTGCACTGGAGTAACCACCTTGCTCTGTACAACACCTGCATGCTGTTTGCCTAATTCTGCCACTCGGCATTGTTCAACTGCCTTGCCTAGGCTAAGATCAGGCTCTCTTAACAATCTCTCTTGTAGGCCTTTATCTCGAATGCCAAGCACTATGCGATCTCTAACCACACCATCCGCCTGATCTTTGAAGTCACAGCTTTTCACAAGTTTCTTTATATCCCTCAAAAATGAGTCAAACAACTCACCCTCGTCTTGCGAACGACAGTTGAACTTAAAGCGTTCCACGACGATGTTCTTTTTCGGGTTACAGTAGGCCTCAAACGCTGCTGTTACCTTTGTAAAATCCATCGTGTCTTCGTCCGAGAGGTCAAATGTGTTGTATAGCTCAACAGCTTCGTCTCCGATTATATTGAGCCACGTGGCAACCTTGACTGCCGACGACTTCGATTCATAGCCCGTCGCCAGCATGAAAATGTCAAAACTCTGCCTGAACTTGCGATAATTTTCACACAAATTGCCATCGAGAGCTAGACACAGTGGCAGTTTGAACGACTCCATTGTCTAACCCGCCCGACACACACACACACAGAGACTGCTCAAACTAGTATGTTCCACTAGCTCCACGTGGCCCAACGCTGGCTACCGGTATTTTGAACATATGTAGGCTATCCTACCGACTGTGCTATGTTTTATTTTTTTATTATTCACTATTGGTTACAAGACATAATAACACGTTCCAGTTATGATCTATTAAACGTTCGCCATTACTTGAATACTGCTTGCCTTCATGCCTGCCAACTTCCAATCACAATACACTCTTCGCTGGAATTCGCTTCGAGCCTTGGCCGAGGACGGACGCGTCAAGCGGAGCTGCGAGATTCCAGGAACAGACTGTTTACTCGCACACAGGCCAGGTGGTATTCCCAGGGTTTTCTAGGAAGTGTAAGCGTACAAAACAACCCGGGTTGTAGCTAACCTTACAGCCAAGCCACAAACCCGGCTTCCTGGGTGCATGGTCAGTGGGTGTTAGTGCGTTGTAGGGTGTACACTAGCGACATGACTGATCAGTTAAGTGACGAGCAGGTGATGCAGGAGTGCATCGATGTGCCCCTGCCAAGCGACGACGAAACTGAAATGTCTAGTGACGACGGCTTCACTACAGTCGCCCAAAAAAACAAAAAACGGGAGGAAAGGGCGAAAGGCTGCGCCCCCCACTGACGAACCCCGCGATCGCCAGGCAGCAGGCCGAGCGACTTCGCAAGCAGCCCGTCAGAAGGGCAAACAACTCGGCCAGTCAAACGGCTGCCAACACAGCCGCAGGTTTGAGCCCTGCCCCGCCAAACCCTGCCTCTCAGGCAAAGAAAATGCAGGTGAAACCCCTGTACATATTCGTGGATTCTGGCCACAGCTACCCGGCCATTAAAACAGTGCTGGATGCAGCACTGCAGGAGCGCTGGTCGTACGTCAGTCGCGGCCATGACCAGCTCATGGTTCACACTGCCACTGTGGAGGAGTACCACAGGGCAGTGCGTGCACTGGAGCAGGCCGGAGTGCAACACTCTGTGCTGCTGCAACGAGACGAGATCCCGAACAAGTTTGTGTTTTGTCGAGTGCATAGCAGCACCAACAAACAATTCATTCAGGCTGAGTTCGCCGCAATGGGGCCTCCAGTGCAGAACTTCTGGTTTCTGTACAACAGGCAGACGAGGCAGCCTATAAATAAGTTAGTTGTAGAGCTCCCGAAGGCCATAAATCCAGAAAGGATTTACGACCTGAAGTCATTCTGAGGCCTCAGCATTCGTGTCGAGGACTATTGACACCCCAAAGGCTCTTTCCAGTGTGGCAACTGTCAGAGGTTTGGCCACCCCGCAAAGGCTGCAGAGCCTCTCCTGTGTGCTGATGGTGCAGCCAAGGGCACAAAGCCGAGGTTTGCCCCCAGGGAAGAGACAGGACGAAGGTAAAGTGCGCGCGATGTGAATGCCCGCATTGCGCCAACTAAAGAGGCTGCATGGCCTACAAGAAGGAGAACTGGCGTCACCTCCCGCAACAGGAGCGGAAAGACAGAGAGCTGCAGTTCTTGTAAAATGCGCAGTGCGCGAAAACAAGCGAGCAGCGGCCGTGGCTCAAGTCCGCCCGCCCCCACAACAAGCCGGCCCCCAGCCCCCAAGGCAGTCGTGGCGAGCTCCGAGCTCCCCCCCCCCCCCCCCCCCACCCGCAATGGCATAGCCCTAACCAATATTCAGAGTTGTGCGATAGGCATGAACTGGAATACCCTGTATTGGCAAACCCACCCAGGTCTAGAGGCCAGCCCCTGCCCCAGAGGCCCCCGAAGAAACACCATTCGGGGCACAAAAACGGTAAAGGCCGGGCGCAAGGTCAAGTGAAGGATCAGCCGATCATTTAATAAAACATAATATTAGAATCGCGGCGATAAGCGAAACACATTTAATTCCAACAGATCGTCTAACTATCTTAAATTACACTATTTATAGGCGTGACCACGATGAGTGGAGGGGTTACCCTACTCATCCACAAAAAATATACAACATAGTGAATTTCATTTACCTGAATTTAATAAATTAGAAGCTGTTGCAATTACTTTTAAAGTCAATAAACAACCAATAGTGCTTATTTCGATGTAGGCACCACCGAGCAGGTCACTAACATAAAACGAGCTGGACATATTATATGGCTCAGCTCCCACATTTCTAGCAGTCGGCGATATTAATGCCAAGCATAAAGACTGGAACTGTCGGAGCAATACAGCCAATGGCTTACTGCTGCAAAGACAAGAGTCTAAAACAATTATCAAGTACATGCTCCCTCAGAGCCCACGCACAATAATGGAGTACCAAGGCACAACCCCGATATTATAGATATTGCATTAAATAAGAGAGTTCAAACGGGATTCGAACTCAGAGTCTTTCACGAAATGTCGTCTGACCACTTTCCAGTACATCTACTATTCGATAACGTTGACACTGACATCAGTCCTCCGAGAAAAATTAAAGACTACAAGAAAGCCGACTGGAGAGGCTTTCAGACGTATTTAATCGGTAATTTGCCTGCAGCCGATGCTGCCAACTTCGAAACGAAAGATAATATCGAATCAGCTGTCACTGAATTAACAGTTAAAATTCAAACTGCAATTAACTCGTGCATCCCAGAAAAGGTGGTTAGATTTAAGCAAGATGAACTGCCGGTTTATATTAGGGATTTAATTTCTCAGAAAAATAGATTAAGGCGCGAATATACTCGACGTAGGCAGCGCGACATTAATGCAAGAATTAATGAATTACAGAAAATAATTTCCGATGAAATAACTCTATGGAGGAGCAGCCAATGGAAGACAAAAGTCTCTCAGCTACAGGTGCAAGATGGTAGCACCTTGAGTATGACAAAACGGTTCCTCCATAAGAGAGATAAAATACCTCCGCTACAAACTCGCACTGCGTTCGCTTTTACACCGACAGACAAGGCACAAGACTTCGCGAATACCGTACCCTTGAATTAGCCTTTCAACCTAATATCGAACCCTGTGATCCGCAATTTAATGCCGGAATATACAGAGACCTTAGAATTAAACTTAAGAGGCCACTCCAGTGTTTCAGGGGCACTACGAAACCCGCGTTAACCTTATAAGATTCAATGCTATTTTCATTTTACTTATAACTAATTAACTAATATAGATTTCGAAATGATGCTTGCTTGATATGTAAGACAACTATGCTCTTATCAAAGCCCCTTTCTTCAAGAAGGTGCATAAATTATGGTTTTATACTAATCTTTACTAATATGCAAAAGTCTAGGTTTGAACCATAATTTATGCACGTTTTTGAAGAAAGGGATTTTGATAAGAGCATCGTTGTCTTACATATCAAGCAAGCATCATTTTGAAATCTATATTAGTTAATTAGTTATAAGCAAAATGAAAATAGCATTGAATCTTATGATGTTAACGCGGGTTGCGTAGTGCCCCTGAAACACTGGAGTGGCCTCTTAATCAGCCTTTTACTTCAAAACCTTACTTAACTCAATCTCAGGAAGTTAAACATGCTATCAGGCGTATGAAACCACGTAAGGCACCGGGAAACGATGGCATTCAGTCAGTAGTCCTTAAGAAACTTCCCGACGAAATTTGGGAATACCTAGCTCAATTAATAAATGGAATACTTAAAGTACAGTATTTTTTATCGCAGTGGAAAGAAGCAAATGTGATAGATTTTCATAAATCCGGAAAAGATAAGACACTGCCCCAAAATTATAGGCCCATTAGTCTGCAGAGTACATTGTCAAAAGTAGCCGAATGCATAATTCTGCAGTGACTAAATGCTCACAATAAAGAAAATAATGTACTGCCGGACGAACAATTTGGTTTTCGCAGGGCGCATTCAACAACGCATCAACTGGTCCGTATGACAGAAAAAATAATAACTGTGTTCAATCAGAATAGCTATAATCTCGCAGTGTTTTTGGACATAGAAAAAGCCTTTTATAGAGTACTTTGACGCCTTCTGCCTTCTGCCGAGGTGATGTTAAGGGTGTGGCTGTGCTTTTGGGCGCCAACTAGCAATATTAACTACGTGCTAGTGCATAGCCGAGACTCTTGACTCAGGGAGTGACGTCGCCACGTGGCCGGCAGGCAGTAAGGGTCGTTCCGACAGAGTTACCTCCGGCTGTTTTAGCCACCAGTGACGCTATGCTACGGACGTTGTAACAGATACGCGGAGGCTCAATTTAAAGTGTTTTATTGCGCTGCATCGTGCATGGCCCGCTTACTGGCAGCCGCGCTCTACAGGCCACGTTTCTGAGGGGTTGAAAACTCACGTAATTCCGGTAGAGATGGCAAGGGCGGAGGTCGAGAGGCTCCGCGGGCGACTCGCGACTAGTCTCCTTGGAGGGCGGTGATTAACTGCGATGGCTGTGACGTCCGCACGACTCCCCAGCCTCGCTCCCGCGAAAACCTGTCGTGTGCAAAAGTAATCCCGGGCCATGCATGCCGCCATATCGCGCTAAAGTCCAGAATTACAAATAATATTTAAACATAGCCATTACTCATTTAATATTGTTTTTAAAAGTGCTGAAAGTTAATTTCAAAGTCCAGATAACCAGGTCACCTAACAGTAGCCCCGTGGTCGACTTTCGCGCGGGTGACAGTCGATTAGGCAGGGCAGCTTATGTTCGAGGCGTTGCACCACCCTGCACCCAGGTGCGTTCAAATCGCACACGCTCGGGGCGAGGCGGCGATGCGCCATAACGGTCTGTGCGGATTCGAGGAGCACTAATGTTTGGCGTCAAATGCCCCCCTTTTCCTGAGGCCCCTATGGTCATCGACGCCCCGATCACATGCATTGCCTCGTTATAATGAGGCCGACAATGCCTTGGGGGATTGGTCCCGGGGCTGCTGGGTTTTGGGCGAACGGGGGAAGCAGAGACATGACACTGAGGCAGGGTACGTCGGGGTGTGGTTTCCGGTCTACTGGTGGTCGTAGTGGGCACCAAATGAACTCCCTGAGGTGCCCCGGATTTTGGCGAACTCGGGTGGACTGTCGTGGTCCCTCGGCACTAATGTTCCCCCCTCCCACTCCGGGGGCTGTCTGGTCACCACCCTCCCCCCTGCCGGGAGGAGCAATGGGTAACTCTTGGCTGCTGCCCTCGCAGCATTCTCTCATCGGCACCCTGCGCGCTCGGTGGGACTGCCTGACCTCAGGCTGGTCGAGGGGGTAAAATACCTTGGGGCATGGCTGAGTGGTCATGGTAGTTGGCCCGCTGGGTCATTCGCCCCCTGGGTCCAACCTGTCAATTAGATGCCCAAGTCTCCTTAGCTCGCTCCTCGCACTTCGGCTAAGATGGCGGGAAGTCGTGACAGGTGACATGGTCGGTGACGTGGGGCATGTGACTGGTGATGCGAATGGTGACATCGGTGATGGTGCGTCAGCTATAATGGTGGGCCGGCACACGTCCTGCGTGTCGGCGGGTGAGGAAATGGAATGCAGGGGGTATGGAGTTAGGAAACCTTCCCCCTACACCAACTTATCCAGCAATGAGAGATGCAGATGGCCCAACACCAACCCTGGGCCAGCTATCCCAAGCTCATGACCAGCTGCTCTGCAGTCCGGTGGAGGTTAATGACAGACCTGCTGCAGTTCTGGTGGACAGTGGTGCCAGCCAGGGGCGCAACACCAGGGGGGGGCAAGGGTATTTTGCACCCCCTCTGAAACCTTGAATTGGGGGCAAACGGGGGCAAACAAAGTGCTGTGAAATCAATTTTGAGATAATAAACTGCTTAAATAGCATCATTTTCCACCTTGAAATACAATTTTTCCCGGGGCCCGCATCAATAGGGGGGATCGATGATTCTTTATAAAACAGTATATTGCCCCCCCCCCCCTTTTGGAAATTTACTTGTTGTGCCCCTGGTGCCAGCCACATGTTTGTGAACGTGGACATCATGCCACCTGGTGCGCTGCAACTGCACCGGGCTGAGCTGCGCCGGACTATCAGCACCCAGGCGTGATGCTGGACTCTGTGGATATGGAGGTAAGCCTGCAGGACTTGACAATTACAGTAATGCCCTTGTAGTAGAGAATTTGCACAAGGACATTGTGGTAGGTCAGCTGTGATTAGCAGAACATGGCGTGGTGGTGAAAATGCTACCAGCTCACATCCATGGAAACACATGAGCTCTGCACTGTCTATGCCATGGTTCTCACACCCGAACTACCTGGCGAGATATTGATGTTGGAGCAATTCTGTCAATATGTTCCTCCCTAGTATCAGACAGTGGTCAAACATGTACTGCGCAAGCAGCAAAATGTCTGCCATGGCCAACCTGTTGCAATGCACCACAGTGGCAGAACACAAGATTCTGACTACCAACAACAGACCCATTCATGAGCGCTCTCCGGGCCAGGGCTTTAGGGACTAATGTGCCATATGGGAGCAGATCTCGGAAATGCTGTGAAATGGCATCATTGAGCCTTCTAACAGCCCGTACAACTTGTGTGATGTGCTAGAATCATAGAAGGATGGCTGATTGCATTTCTGTGTTGACTTCTGGCTGTTGAATGCCATTACAGTTAGCTCTCCACTCCCACAGATCAGTGTAGAGGCCACCATAGCATTTTTAGGTCGGGTGAGAGTTTAGTACACTCAATATTAAGGCAGTCTATTTGCAGGTGTCCATACGCTATAAGGACCGAGAGAAGACAGTGTTAACCATGTATACAGGTGCTGCTTTCCTATACGAGCAATGCCTTTTCACTTGAAATGCACCCCAACCACCTTTCAGGAGATGATGAATCGAGTACTGGAGGGCTATGTAGGACAGTTTTCCATAGCCTAACTGGATGCCATCATTATCTTCTCCAAGACATGGGAGGCGGTATCGGTTGCAGTGGCATCGGGAGTATCGTCGTCTCACGCCGTGACATTGTAAGCAACGTGTCGGCGTCCACCCAGTGTGACCATTCGACTCTCGTGGTTGTTTGGCCCCCAGGAGTTGTGGATGTGTGAACCTCCGGGGGCGGCATCGTGACACTTGCGGCAATACCCACACACAGCTTCGCTCGGCACTGGTCACACGTAAAGCAGGAAATCCCTGCCTCTTCTCACGCGACCAGATGTGAACACTCCTCGTGCCATAAATTCCCTCATGTCCCACAGATCCACCCATCAGGTGTCCCGCCGGGGCATGAATCCGCACCGCACATCGTCATGCCATACGCCCAGTATTCGAAGCAAAATCCACACTCATAATTCGAGAAGTGCTCGCAACTCTCGCCTGGCTCTGGAAAGTCCGCCTTCGCCCAGGGCTCGTACGCTTCCTGGAAGTCGTCCATGCTTATCGGGAGTAAACTTAACTGATCGGTAATACAGTCTGCGTCTTCCCGCGGCGTTATCTTGCGCTGAAGATCCTGGCTGCATCGCTGTCTCAGGTTCTTGGTGCTCCCACGTCGCATTATCTCGCGCCGAACGTCTCCGGTTCGCGCCATTCCCGCGCCGTGATATATCACGCCGACGTCTTGGGTTCCCGTCGCTCCCACGTCGCGTTATCTCGCGCCGAACATCTCCGGTTCGCACCGTTCCCGCGCCGCATTATCTCGCGCCGACGTCTCGAGTTCGCGTCGCTCTCACGCCACGCGGCCGCACCTGCTTCCGTCCTGTCTACGTGCGTTTATGTACGTTTACGTGCGTTTACGTGCGTTAACTTCTGGCCACACTAGTTGGGCGCCATATGACGTCCCTCGGCCTGAGGTCCCTAAGTCCCTGTTGTGAATTATCCTGAGACTCGCTCTGATTTGCCTGTGTAGCTCCAGTCGGAGAGAGAGTGGAGTTCAGGCCAACGTGGCCGGGACCGTGAAACATGAGACCAGGAGGGAAATTTGCATAGGTAGACGGAAAGGTAGACGGTAGTAAGGAGAAGATGTTGAAGCCCGTTCTCACAAGCTCCTTTATTCCGTTGAACAAACCCTGTCGCAGCCTGGCCGACACGTTGCAGGACGAGCGTTCTCCCTCGCCACGACCCGGACACCCGGAAATACACTCTTGACAACAAAACAAGACTCGATGTGACTCCGGATGCAAGCCAGTGACAAAACGTACCGGTTAAGAAAGTTCAGACGTGCACGGCGTTCGTCTCGAACGGAGCGAATCGCGAAGTGAAGGAGACGCGATCTTGTTAATTAAATTAAATTATTGTAAATTATTTCCGCTCCACTAATTTCAACCCAGTTCTCAGTCACGGGACCACCGGGTGATGGCAACACCAGGCATTTGTATAGTCACAATTTATAAGAACATTATCTTGTCCGGAGGAATATAAATGTTTCGAAATATTAAAAAGTTTGTAAGTGAATTTTTAACTTTACTCAGCCTGACAATTCCTGGATGATCATTATTGTGACGTGAGTTGGTAAAGCCGATTTAAATGTATGTTTAATGATGTGAAGCCTATGATGTACATTATGTATTGTACAGACCCGAACAAGCCCGAATATCTACCTTCGGCCAATTCCTAAACAAACATTAAAATGATTTGACAGTATTTTTAATGTAGCTATACTAACCTAACATAACCAACCATCCACAATTTTGTAAAGTAATAAAGTATCTCGTAGTTGGTCGAAGGTAGATATTCAGGCTTGTTCGGATCTGTGCAATACAGAATGTACATCATAGGCTTTTCGTTTATTGATATCGATTAATTCCCCGCCTCCTTATCAAACATTGTTATGGTGGACTAGAGGTGTAAAAGTAACGAAAAAAAGTGTACCCGTATGTATTCGTTACAACGACCTAGGCCGTTGATTCGTTACTATAACAATTAGTACTCGTTACTATCGTGTCGTTACGTTACTCGTTACTTCTGATATCGCATAACATGCTATGTTATGTTGCAGCAATGAATCGAGTCGTATTGCGTACGCGTACAGTATGACGTCGCGTAAGTAATAATAAATAGAACATAAACAATTAACAATATTTGATAATTAATAGTTTTTGTTAACCAAGAAACAATTAAATCTCATTAGAGCGGCTTTTTAATATTTTCTCTTTTAAGATAACAACAAAAAAAGTGAAAATACGCGATAATAAAAAACAAAAACATACATATTTTTAATTTTAAAAAAAAAATTCTTACATTGTTTCTGTTCCATTCTCAAACTTTGTCTATACACACTGACGCCAACCGCCGGTGCTCCCTCTGGTCCGCAAAGGTCGTTATGCCACAACAACACTTGCCCCTAAGTGCATCGAACACGCCCGAGCGTGGTGATCGCGGAGTGTGTGAAAGTGCGCCGCAACGAACACCAAAGCGACGTCAGCGCCCGGCCGGGTGTGGCAATGCGCCTAATTAATTGTATAATTATTTTGTCAAATTGAATTAATAACAATTTAAAAGAAGATTCATGTAAGGGAAATTATGTCTAATTGTCTTATAAGCATATATTGTGTAACTTGTCTTTAAGTCCAGAACTGGCCGGGTCGGTTTTCCCGCGTTCCACGCGTTTAGGCGCGAGGCCGCAGGCCGGTCTCGAACTCAGTTACCGTCAGGAGCTCGAAGGGGTCGGGCGCTCCGCGAACGTCGGGCCATCAACTTTCGCGCTTCATCTCCATATCAGCAATAGTGTAAGTCTTTTAAAATCCTTTAACTTGCTCGGCGCCGGCCCCACCTCAGTCGCACGATATTTCGTGCGACTCGTAACTTATATAATTTTACCCCGACAGGGAATTTTCTCATGTTCTACGTAATATCATGTCCAGTTTAAGGACAGCGTATAGTGCTACGCAGTTTTCGGCTTCATAGCCAGTTAATCGTTATTACCGTAGGCTTTTTGTAACGAGTGTTGAATGCTACTGACTAACTGTCGCCTTTTAATCTTCACCATCTTAAATGTGTAATTTGTAACGTGTGTTTTAACTAAATAACTTTCATTTCCAAGAGACTTTCGCGTGTACGTCTCCAGCTGGCGTATCCACGTAATTTTAGAGAGATTAATATTTCGTCGCAGGCTAGACTGCAAACAATCCTGAACATAGGAACTTCTCTACGTATTTACATGCCCGCCTAAGTTGTGGCAACACCAGTTCCGTGACCATTCATTTACAACCTTTCATAGGGACGAGAATCCACCGTTTCAGCTTGTCGATATTACTTTGCAATCTATCTTGGTCGCGCACGCCGTTACGTTCAGAGATACGCGTGTCACAGCGGTCCGACAACGGATGCGGCCAGTATCGGGACGAATAAGTGTATCAATACTGAATAAAGTGCAGTGTTCTGTAACTCGTTTACCATTCATTTACAAGGCGTCCTGGGTGGCCTGAACAGCCCAGGTAATTTCCGAACCGAGACGCGCTCCTGCCTGCAGCCACGATGCCGAACCCCCGTTAAAACCCCTGAGATTCTTTCCAACGCTAATATTTAATTAAAAAACTTAAACAGGCAGCGGGAGTGTGTCATTTGGCGCGCAACTAGTGTGGCTTTCGAAAAACGAACTTTTGAACATTTTTCATAATTTAAAGTACATTAAAATTAATTTAGCATGAGTGAATTCTAAGGCTGGCAAGTGACATTTAGTTTTTGTGACTTTTTTTTATCATTTCGGGAATATTCAATAAGGAACATTTGTATTTTAAAAATTTTAATTTTATTTTTATAACCCCTACGCGACAGTCTCACGCCAAGGCGGCAGCGGAAGCCGGCGCGCCATGGTCACGGGATACGGCGCCGCGAGATAGCGACAGGAGACGGCGCGGCGAGATAGCAACGGGAGACAAGAGGATCGGTTTCGCCGCGACGCGATAACGTCGGCATCGTGAGATACGGCCGGGATCGGTTACACTGCGTCTCACCGCGATCGGTTACGACTCGGTACCGCGGGAACGGCGCGCCGCAAACGCGGGACAGCTGCTAGGCGCAGAGTGACGTCACAGAAGACACAGACAGAGCCGCGCACAGCCGCGCATGCATCACCGGGCTTCCGCGGGACAGGAGGCGTGCGAGCACGGGACACTGTCTCGGGGGTGAGGGGAGGCGGTCCTCCCTACCTGCTCGCGCCCTGTCATCGACGTCCTGATCCATCACTCGTATCAGTCTGCCGCGAACGTGTGACAGGTCACACGTAAACATGAACAGGGACGACCCATGGGAGACGTGCTTGCGGGCGGTAAAGCACACCGCGGAGACAGACGCCGCGGGACATCCCGGGGACGAGAGTGACCAGCCCGCGAAACAGGAGCCGCAGAAACCGAACGTACGAGGGGGCGAGTGCGGGGCCGCGCAGTGCCGCGGACAGTCAGATGAGTTGGCCACTAGCTACCAGTGCGGCACGCTGCGCCACCGAACATGTACAGTCGCGCGAGAATTCCTAGTTTTTCGGGATGGACTATTCATGTGCCAGGCGTGTGAACATAAGGCGACCGCGCCGACGCAAGTAGCGGTCATGGCCGGCTCAGCCCGCGCAGGCACCGGAATTAGGCTTCCCGAGTTCGCCGGGCAGGAACAAGAAGACCCGGGAGCATTCGGCCGGACCTGCCGAGACCGTTTGGTCCGTTGCAGTGTTCCACTCGATGAGTGGACAGAGCGAGTGACCAGCTTAGAGGAGCCACCCGGGACTGGTGGACCATGGTCGGGGAAGGTGAAATGGCATGGGACGACTTCATTTCTCGGCTGGAAAGCCGGTTCGACGATGCGCGGGCACGAGCACAGTGCCGGCCCTCCCTGTTCTGCACCCCGCAAGGTGACGACGAGGACGTGGAGGCGTTCATACGGGCCAAGGTGCGGCTCCATCGCCGCCTAGCCACGGGAGGTTATCTAAGCGAGGCTCTAGGAATAGTGGTCGAGATGATGAGGCGGGAGCTACGCCCCCACATGAGGGGGGCCACCGGACGTGACCTGGAGGATTTCGTGCAGCTGGCCAGGGAGATCGAGCGGGACGTGCAGGCACTCACGACAAGAACCAGTCAACAGATGATGGCGCTGTCACAGCCCGTAACGCCGGAAGATCGACTGGCGGTAGTGCCCTACAGAGCCCCTGTGCCATCAAACGTTACACAGGCGGGAGAGAGGCGGGGCCGCACTCCTCCGACGGCCGCACGCCAGCCCGAACAAGCAGCACCACAGACCCGACACGCAGACGAGCAGTAAACACGACCACCTAGGTGCAGATATTGCCAAGGAGTGGTGTATCACTAGCACGGAGTCTGCCCTACCCGCGCTGCGCTGGAGCAAGCTCAACGTTCAGGAACTTCTCCGGCGGTAAACACCGATTAGGTGGCAGCGTACCAGCGGGCTACTGCCCCCAGCTCACGTACTTGTCACCGGAAACCAGGCCCGCCCGCACCGTCTCGTCAACCGCCTCGTCAGGCGGAGGTGCCACGCACCCCGTGTCGACGCCCCGCCCCGGGTCGCCGCCGAGCCACGCTGACTCGTCAGCGCACTCGGCGACTCCGGCACCACCTGTGGGGCGCGACCACGCACCACCGCCACCTGTCACGTCAGGCGGTGGTGCCATGCACCACATGTCGACGCCCCGCCCCGGGTCGCCGCCGCGCCACGCTGACTCGTCAGCGCACTCGGCGACTCCGGCACCACCTGCAGGGCGCGACCACGCACCACCGCCACCTGTCACGTCAGGCGGTGGTACCGCGCACCACGTGTCGCCGTCCCGCCCCGGGTCACCGCCGCGCCACGCTGACTCGTCAGCGCACTCGGCGACTCCGGCACCACCTGCAGGGCGCGACCACGCACCACCGACATTTGTCACGTCAGGCAGTGGTACCGCGCACCACGTGTCGCCGTCCCGCCCCGGGTCACCGCCGCGCCACGCTGACTCTACAGCGCACTCGGCGACCCCGGCAGCGAGGACGGCAACACCAAACCGGCTGGGACGAGCGGGTGACAACGCAGGGGGCCTGATCCGTGTGCCGGTCCTGGTCAATGGGCGACCTGTCCACGCCCTGGTGGACACCGCGGCGAGCCACTCCTACATCGCCGCCCACCTGGTACCTGAGGCAGAGCTGAAGCCGGGGGAGGAGGACGTCCTCCTGGCCACTCGTGGGACCCACACGCTCACGTCTGGGCGCGCTCAGTTAACAATCACCATAAGAGATATGAGCAGTCAGACCACCGCCCTGGTGCTGCGGGAGTTGAGGGACGACCTCATCCTGGAGCTCCCGTGGCTTGTCCAGGAGGACGTGTCCATCGACGTAAGAGACGGTAAGGTAAACGTGGGATGTGCGAGTCGCAGGACGGTGTACAACATCGGCGGGGACAGGCCACTCGTGACCGTGCCAGCCATCACCGTAGAGGAATTGCGCAATGAGGTACCTGCAGAACACGTGGACCGGTTCAACGAGGTTCTAGCACAGCACCCCCAGGTGTTCGCAGCCGCGGACATGTTACGCCGCAGCATGGTGACGCAACACACGACTCCTACCCGTCCTAATGAACCTAAATTTGTAAAACCTTTCAGTTTCGGACCCAAAGAACATGAGGCCATTCAGGTACAAATAGCAGAAATGTTACGTGATGGGGTAATTGAGCCGAGCGAGTCGCCCTACAACTGTCTAGTGGTGATGGCGAAGAAAAAGGATGGCTCGCTCAGGTTTTGCGTCAACTTCAAACCCATCAATTCCGTCACCATACCAGCACCCCCACCTCTCATTAATATAACGGATGCTCTGGCAGGACTGGGGGATGCCCGCGTCTTCACCTCATTAGACCTTAAGTCAGGATATTGGCAAGTCCCAGTATGCCCGGAGGACAGACCCAAGACAGCATTCACCGCTCCCGATGGCCGCAGGTTTCAGTTCTGTGCCATGCCGTTCGGGCTGATGGACGCCCCCGCGACCTTCCAGACCATGATGGTTCGCCTCCTGGATGGGTTCGTGGGCAAGTTTGCCGCGGCCTACCTGGACGACGTGATTGTCTAGTCGCGGACGTGGGAGGAGCATGCGCAGCACCTTGCCATGGTCCTCGAACGGCTGGCCAGACATGGGCTGACCTGCGCGCCCCACAAATGTCACATCGGCGCTACGGAACTAGAGTACCTGGGTCACATTGTGAGCGCGGACGGATGCCGACCCCTACCAGCGCAACTTGACCTGATTGAGTCTAAGACCGCACCACGTACCTGCAAACAATTACAGCAACTCATAGGCCTACTCAATTGGCTGAGGGGCTTCATCCCCCACTTCGCCACGGTCACGGTGCCGATGACAGCCCTTCTCTCCCCCAAGAACAGGTTCAGGTGGACAGACAAGGCGGACCGCGCGCTGGCTGACGTGAAGCGCTTGTTCCGGGAGTGCCACACCCTCACCCGCCTCCGCCCCGAGGAGCACGTGTTCCTGCAGATGGATGCCAGTCAGGAGGGGATGGGGGCGGTGCTGTACCAAGTAGGTCCGGAGGGGGAACGGCGTGTAATGGAATACGCGAGCGCCAAGTTCAGCCCAGGGGCGCGCCGCTATCACATCAATGAGCGGGAGTGCCTCGCGGTTGTGTGGGCGGTAGGGCACTACCGACACCACCTAGAGGGTAGGCCATTTACCCTGCGTACTGATAGCCAGTGTCTCAAGTGGCTCGACTCGGTACAGGGCCGGAAGTCGAAATTCACGCGGTGGGCCCTGACACTCCAAAGCTTTGACTTCCACGTCGAACATGTTCCAGGGTGCGAAAATCAACTGGCTGACGAAATATCACGACACCCCGATCCTAACACCGAGTATCACGACGAGGGCAGCTGGGAGGAGCTGCTACCACCCGTAGGACACCCCGCGCACACTCCGGGGACAGGCGAACCCGCAGTTCTGTACGCCACCGTATCCAACACAGATCTAGACACGTCCCTCCCGGACACGCTCACGGCCCTACATCGTGTCGTGCTGGAGGCGCAGCACGACGACGAGTCAGTAAGGGGGTGGGTGGCCAGGTGCGGGGAACAGGTGCAGCCATACCACAGATGTGTGGACGGGAAGCTGCTTACACGAGTACCAGGGAACATGGAGGCCTGTAGAACGTACGTACCCGCGGCTGCCTGTTCAGCTGTCCTAAACTTCTACCACGATCACGACCTAGCCGGCCACCTGGGCGCGGAACAAACGCGAGGGGCGCTAAGTCGGGAATTCCACTGGTCTGGTGTTGCCAGGGACGTCCGCGACTACGTGCGAAGGTGCCAGCTGTGTCAGCAGCGCAAGTCGCGGCGAGCCGACGGGGTAGAGCAGCAGCAGCCCTGCAGACCAAATGAACCCTTTCACACACTAGCCTTAGACATCATGGGACCGTACCCCCGCACGTCACGCGGAAAAAGATTTTTAGTTGTCATTACCGATCTTTTCACCCGCTGGGTCGAAGCCTTCCCAGTCTCCAACGTCAGGTCAGGCACCATCTTGTCCCTCCTAGAAACGGAGGTTTACCCACGATTCGGCTTCCCGAAGGTACTTCTAACAGACAATGGATGCCAGTTCACCAGGGGGCGCTGGCGAGCCGGATGCCGCCGGTGGGGAATTTTCCACCATACCACCCCTACATACCACCCTCAGGCGAATCCCACGGAGCGGAGGAAACAGGAGATAAAGGTTCAGCTCCGCCTCCGTCTCGGGGAGGACCATTTAAAGTGGGACATACACCTGCCCAAATTATTGTATTGTCTGCGCCGACGCACCAATGTAGTCACGGGGCACTCTCCAGCCGAACTACTCCTGGGGCAGAACATGGCCCTCCCAGGAGAGTGTCGGGTGGCCGCGGCGGCTACCGAGGACCTATGGGGGGAGGAAATTGCAACCATGAGGGAGCAGGCACGCGTAAAACAGACACAGTTCCTGGCTCAAAAGACACCGCAGTCCACCCGCCCTCCGACTCAGCTTGAACCCGGTCAGTGGGTGTATGTGCGGCAACACCATTTGTCTTCTGGAAAGAATAACTTCTGCGCGGGACTGGCCCCCAAGTGGTCTGAGCCCCGCCAAATTCTGTGGCGAACCGGGCCATCTACATACACTGTGCGCACCCCCCGCGGGCTACCAGCCAAAGTGCACCGAGACGACCTGCGTCTCGCAGTAAACGACCCGGCCCCAACAGGGGTAGGACCCCCGAATGATAGGCCACCAGACACACCTCCGAGCCCGACTCCGTGCTCGCCCGAACCGGACGTGGCTAGCCCGCACGGACACCACGGCGGCCACGCAACCTCCACTGCACCTACACAAGTGTCAGATGCGGGGAGTTCCGTGCCAGGGACTCCAGCCGAGTCCACAAACATCATGGACTCTCCAGTCCCCAACTGCCCCCCACCCAACATCCTTCCTCTTGCGGCGGACAATATCTTGCCATTGACCAACCTAGACCCGACCTCTCTGGATTTTGAGGAGACGACTCACGTTGTCTGGCAACCGGACGATGGGAACGTGAAAAATGTGGTGGACGAAGTCGACGAGCCCTGGTGGCCGCTGGACGTCAGCTTGAGCGAGTCCACGTTTGCCATGTCCATTGAGGAGCCTATGTCAGAGGGGGAGGGGGAGACAGTGCAGAGGCGGTATCCGCAGATGCGGCGGCGGTTCATGACCCGCACGTGCTGCTCACAACCACAACCGACAGTTGGAGGCTCGACAAGCTCTGGGATAGGGCGCACAGCTGTCAACAGGATCAGTGGTGAGGGGGAGAGCCAGACGATTTTAGATATTAATGTTAGTGAAAACACCGTCCCTTCCAGGCGGGCACGACGCCCTCCGGTCCATCTGCAGGATTACGTCACCAGAAACATCCAGAATCAGGGAAATGCAAGCGTCCAGGGGGTGACTAGCGCACACCAGGGAGGGCGACAGGAACAGGCAATGTGGCCAACCCCCCTTATACCGGGGTAGTTGAACACGCCCGCACCCGCCACGCCAGTCCCGTATACGCGTCTCTATTGACATATTGAAAATGAAAGTGTCGTAAAATTAACTTAAATAGACGCGCATGGACTGGCTTAAAATTTGACCAGTGCGCAAAAGCAATCATTAACGTACTAAATTGACTGACAGCCCTGCTAAACTTATTGTGATAGTTAACATATATATAATGAATTACCAGAAATAGAATGACCAGCATTAAGTACGGTAAAAAAGGAAAGCAACCTATAAATCCAATTCGTGATACCATTTCAATTGCTATAATTAAATTTCATGTACATCGGTCACATTCACGTACAAACACTCTTACACTATACTTAAAATAAACCAAAGTCCCATAAAGTCTACTACCGAGGAGGGGAGGGTGAAAAAACGAAATAGTGACGTCTAGATAGTTCTACCAGTAATTTCCATCGCTGCACTCTGTTTTAAACACGTTGCCCGCAAGTCAAACCAGCGGAGTCAAAAGTTACAAATCCAGTTCTTGCACTTACTTGTTCTAGAGGCATACCTCTGTAGTCGGTGTGCGCCGGGGTCGGATGTAAACCCCGCTCACCTTGTAGCACCTGTAGCATCGCGCTACATTGATGACCAGTGCACTAGGCCCACGATATCGCAATTTCATACACCGCGCCTGGTGTTACTTCGCCGAGGGTGTATGGCATTACCGTCATCACGTAATCACGTAACGTCGCACTCGTAGCTCATCGCTGAAAAGCCAATTCTCGTCTCTGCCGGATAGTTCCGCGGCGCGCGCGCAACACATACAGTCTGTCCGAACGTCAAAAACAGCTGGCCGGCGCCTCCCCTCTCTCGTCAGGTGACGTCACCCCCCCTCCTGTCCTGCCACCCCTGACTCCGCTCGATCGTTCTGGTTAAATCTAGCGGTTGCCACTACCGAATAAGGATAATAAACGTACAACAAAACAACAAATAAATAATTTACATACACCATTAACTAATATAATACTATAAATAATATTATAAAACAATTTACTGATCTTAAAACAACGTTTACGCACCATAAAAGTTATAATAAAAAACAAGACGACTGAGGCCGCCACAAATGGCCTCAGCAACACCAATATTACTTCCTATCAGAGTATCACACCGTGTTCCACAGGTACCAACACACTTAGGGGACTACTTCCTGGGTCAGATCATGGCGGTGGAATCCCGAGGGATGACAGGGCCGTCTCCAACTCCGGCAAGGGAGGACCGACACCTATTTTTCGACCCGTTAATAGGCTCGCAATCACATACAAATAAAAGCACCCAGGGCTCACGATTCACACCCCCCAGATGGGTCATGCCAGAACCACCATTGATTCAATTATAAACAGATTCCCTAGGTATGCCACGCCCAGGTTCCCACCTTGCCTGACCTCCTGAGTGCGTCGAACCGGTGCACCACTTCCATGCGTGTGAGGAGCAGTGTTGTTGAGCATAACGGCCAACTGCCGGTGCTCCCTCTGGTCCGCAAAGGTCGTTATGCCACAACAACACTTGCTCCTAAGTGCATCGAACACGCCCGAGCGTGGTGATCGCGGAGTGTGTGAAAGAGCGCCGCAACGAACACCAAAGCGACGTCAGCGCCCGGCCGGGTGTGGCAATGCGCCTAATTAATTGTATAATTATTTTGTCAAATTGAATTAATAACAATTTAAAAGAAGATTCATGTAAGGGAAATTATGTCTAATTGTCTTATAAGCATATATTGTGTAACTTGTCTTTAAGTCCAGAACTGGCCGGGTCGGTTTTCCCGCGTTCCACGCGTTTAGGCGCGAGGCCGCAGGCCGGTCTCGAACTCAGTTACCGTCAGGAGCTCGAAGGGGTCGGGCGCTCCGCGAACGTCGGGCCATCAACTTTCGCGCTTCATCTCCATATCAGCAATAGTGTAAGTCTTTTAAAATCCTTTAACTTGCTCGGCGCCGGCCCCACCTCAGTCGCACGATATTTCGTGCGACTCGTAACTTATATAATTTTACCCCGACAGGGAATTTTCTCATGTTCTACGTAATATCATGTCCAGTTTAAGGACAGCGTATAGTGCTACGCAGTTTTCGGCTTCATAGCCAGTTAATCGTTATTACCGTAGGCTTTTTGTAACGAGTGTTGAATGCTACTGACTAACTGTCGCCTTTTAATCTTCACCATCTTAAATGTGTAATTTGTAACGTGTGTTTTAACTAAATAACTTTCATTTCCAAGAGACTTTCGCGTGTACGTCTCCAGCTGGCGTATCCACGTAATTTTAGAGAGATTAATATTTCGTCGCAGGCTAGACTGCAAACAATCCTGAACATAGGAACTTCTCTACGTATTTACATGCCCGCCTAAGTTGTGGCAACACCAGTTCCGTGACCATTCATTTACAACCTTTCATAGGGACGAGAATCCACCGTTTCAGCTTGTCGATATTACTTTGCAATCTATCTTGGTCGCGCACGCCGTTACGTTCAGAGATACGCGTGTCACAGCGGTCCGACAACGGACGCGGCCAGTATCGGGACGAATAAGTGTATCAATACTGAATAAAGTGCAGTGTTCTGTAACTCGTTTACCATTCATTTACAAGGCATCCTGGGTGGCCTGAACAGCCCAGGTAATTTCTGAACCGCAGTGGCGAGGCGTGAGGTTTACATGAGGGGAAGCAACAACTCCGTTCACATCAAAACATGATGGGGGAAGGGGGGGTCCGGGAGCCCTCCCCCGGGAAAATATGGATTTCAAGGTACAAAATGGTTCTATTTAAGTAGTTTTCTTAACTGAACATTGACTATTCCACAGGTAGAAAAATTGACATTTTTTTAAATAAATTATTTTTAAAAAATAATGTTTGACTTACATTATTCTGATAGTAAAATACCTACTCTACATTACTTATATAAATTGGGAGTGTAGTATCATCGATATCTGGTACAAAATATATAAACAGACAATACATGGCAAAGTAAGTACTTAAAATAAAGAGAAGAACTTCATAAAAATGTACTAGAATAGTAAAAATTAAATCTTGGTATTTTTCGTACCAACACAAAAGAAATTATCTTCATACGTGATCAGAAACTCTGTTAACTGGTACGTGTACCAAGAAACTGGCAATCAATCATTCCTGAAACGCCACGATTTTTTTTTCCTAGCCTAAATTATTGTAAGTGTGTAAGGGGAGGGTCCAGGTTAGGGGAGGACCTAAGTGTGTCTCAGGCCGAAGCCTATACACTCTACCATGCGGGTTTTTAACCATGCGGGACAAGGGCGCTTGCATCGTGTGCTATTGGTGTTTACTGGCCAGCCATGGCTGCGATTGGCGCCATGACTGACGCCCCATTGGTCACCTAGCTTAAAAGCTAGCTAATGTGACCCAGGTAAAACCTGCATAGACACAGGGCTACCACTGGCTCCAACAGGGCCCCAACTTAAAGGCGTCGCTATCTCTTCCTTCAGAGTTACGATGCTGTTCATTTCCGTTGCGCGCGCGGCAGTTCACAGCTCCGCAATTTCCAGCCCGCAGTTCGTCTACACTTCGCATCTAGGGCACATCGAGCTCCCCTGCGGTGCCTTCGCCGACGGAACTGCTTTCTGCCACGCGCCGAGCTGCATTCAGACTACATTTCACCCCGATAGCCGTAATAACGACTCCACAGGCCGGCCATTGGTCCGCGGACTGCTATTGGTTATTCACAGTCACCCCAGCGAGATTGCAACTCTCGAGCTGGGATCCCGTATCCGCCACCCGCGGGACGCATACGCCCACAAATCCCCCACGCACTGCCAGCCAACAGCCCACGGGAGAGATGCGCGCGCCCCGAGAGACGACCGCCGACTGAAACGCGACCTCGCCACCTGCCCTGCCGAACTGTGGCGGACATAGCCGAAGCATTCGGCGGAAGAATTCCACCGTCTGCTTCGGCCATGTTCGCTTCAGTTCGGCAAGAAAGCGCTACCTTCGTAGCTTCTACCACGTGTTTTTACAGCCAATCCCCTCCCTGAACCTTTGTAGCATGCCACCCCCACCCCCCTTCCGAAAGGAAACTACTGCGGCAGCCTTCCTGCTGAAAGCGGTCCTACCAGCGCTTCTAAACCTAGCAACGCTTCTAAAACAGCATGTTTTGTGTGTCAACGAGTTCTTTTCTTATAGCGCACAGCGCACAGTACTGGGTCCCAAAAAGATAGTGTAAAAAATACATACACCTAACGGCACAAGCCAAAGTAAAATACTATTCTGAATAAAATATTTATTTAAAAAATACAATGTCTGGAAACTGCCTGGGCAAGCACTGCTTGCCTTGCTTGCCCTGACGAGACGCCACTGCCGAACCGAGACGCGCTCCTGCCTGCAGCCACGAGGCCGAACCCCCGTTAAAACCCCTGAGATTCTTTCCAACGCTAATATTTAATTAAAAAACTAAAACAGGCAGCGGGAGTGGCGTCAACACAATTCCTTTAATAAACAGTAAAAAAACTTGGACGACAAATTTCCAAATTATACTTTACTTAATAAACAAACATCGTTCTTTGTAACGCAAATTCATCGAATTTGCGCTCGCATGCGTAAAACATATTAAAATTGCGAGTAACGAGATGCAGCCGGGTGTAACGTTTCGTTACTCGTTACTAGATGGCGAACCCGTTACTCAGTAACGATAACGAATACATACGGTTTGCTACAGCAACTGCCACAGAATAAACAATTGGTAACAGAAGCGACAAAATGTGGTTTTATCCTTGGTTAGTGCGTACCAGCAATCTGATGCTCTCGGGGCATACACGAATGTAAATAAACAATGTTTTCCCATTCAAAGTAATGGGCGTATGATTTAATGAACAGTTTGTGTGGTAGTAAATACAATAATTCGTCGTAATTTCACAAATATGTTTGAATTCATAGTATTTAGAGTATTCATGCTTGATTCCAATAAACATTATTCTTTTGTATTGGAATAAATAAGCTATAGCCCGGCAAGATATGTACTTGTGAACCTGCGCAGACCCCAATTCGTGGCGTGATGCACACTACCATCACGTGATAGCCGCCAGGGGAAGTGGAGGGGATCAGTTCCGCGCTTGACTCGGCTGCGTGAGGATTGTGTCAGCGCGTCATGCCGGGACCTGGGTTACACGGTACAACAAGCGAGCCTATCCCATCAACCTCGGGAATTAAGTCGAACCTTATTCCAGGACGACCCTTGCGAGGACAGGCGCGTGAAATTGTATACAACGTTACGATGCATCTGAAAGAAAAGAAGTTGCTGTACGGTTTAAAATACAATGGCTGTATCCGAATACATAGGGATGCGTCCTTAGCACACACATCCCTACATCCCTTAGCAAATGCAGCCACAATGTAGAGGACACATTTCTAATGGATGGATAGTATCCGAATACTTTTACTGCTAGCACCACCTGTTGACTGTCAGTCGTACTAATGTTTACGCAGCCATTTTGTGTAGGGATATCTACGAATATTCAGCAAAACGTAAATAATAAATACCTACCAATTAAAAAATAATGTAACGTGTATGTTATACATGTTAGCGATCCAATTAAAATACATTTTATAAATTGTAAACTTTAAAAATACTTATGAGTTTTGAAGTTTCCTTTAAGTTTAAATTCGTATTTTTATTATATTTATTAACGTCTTCATTTGTCTCTGTTTAAGTTATCACTTTCGCTTATAATGTTTTAAATAAATCTTATGCTGAAAATCTGAAGTAATATTATACACAAACAAAATAAAACCCGATTCCGAAGCTAATGGATGTAGGGACGCGTTAGTGGATGCGAGTGTCGCATCCCTAGAAATCTCGAATTAGTGGATGCGTGAAGGGATGCATCGGCATCCCTTGTGAGAATTCGGATTCAACACAAAGATGGCCGCGTCCACTACGATGCACTTTTAGTGGATCCCTTAGCTAAGGGATCCATTAGGCCAGTATTCGGTGTTGGAAGGTAATTTTCATTTTGTTTATTATGTTGGCAATGGTAGAGGCAATAAGAGTGTGTAATAATAAAAATATAATATGAATAAAAGAACAAGAAAATGTTATATAAAATGGCGTATGTATCTTGTGGTTGATTGTAATATTGGAACAAGATGTATTGTGATGTGATATAAAATAAAGTGATTAATAGTATAAAGAGCAGTGTAATGATTAATAGTTAAAAATCCACACTTCACTAATAAATAAGATGAAAGGTAAATCAACAGGTTATGGGCCCAGGGAGTGTAAGTGTGGGTAGGATTGCGATCGTAAAACTTAGTGTGGCATGTGTAATATGTACCTAACAAAAGAGTGAAAAACATCAACGTAATTATGAAGGAGGAGGAAAGCGTTGAAAAACTTAAAAACATTGAGAACTTTAATGTGTGGAAGTTCCAGTTGAAAATAATACTAAAATCTCAGGAACTGTGGTCGATAGTAGATGGCAGTGAACCATATAATCCTGAATCGAAAGAAAAAACTTTGTGGATGAAACGTGATGCTGTAGCTCAGAAGCTAATAATTACCACCATCGAAAAAGGACCGCTTATACATATAATAAACTGTGAAGATTCGAAATCAATGTTTGACAAATTGTGTAAAATTTATGAACGGGACAGTGAACAACAAAAATATAACCTATTACAGGAGTTTTTCAATTTTTCGTATGAAAAGAACCTGGACATTGCCACCAACATCAGTAATCTTGAAAATCTTTCTCACAAACTGAAAATTCTGAAAAATGAAATCACGGAGGAGATGATCATTTCGAAGATTTTGTGTATAATACCTGAACAGTTCAAGTATTTTATAAGCGCCTGGGAGTCCATGCCAGATGACAAGAAGACTCTATCTACCCTAACCTCAAGACTTATAGCCGAGGAGATCAGAAATGAGACTATGAACAATACCGGTACCGACAATGTAGCGTTCAAAACTGAAATAAAATGCTTCAAATGTAAAATGACTGGTCACATAGCTCGAAAATGTACAGTCAAGTGGCCTAACTTTGGTCCACTTAACAGGATTTTGATTGTCCCAAGATTGTGAAATAAAAAAGTGGGCTAAATCTGTGTAATCATTTAGTCCATATATTGGAAAGGAACCAATTTTTGGAAACGTATCATGTGTTAGATGAATATAAATATTTAAAATGTTGATTTTTCTGGTGGAGCAAAGTTAACCAAGTCAGTGGTGTAACTTTGCACCATATTTTTATTTTGCTTTTATTTAACATGAAAAAGGTGGCTATTGCTGGAGAGTATAACTTTGCTCCACAAAGTAGATATTAATCTACACATATAGCTTACCATTTGTGCCAAATATCAAGTATTTTGTCAAGTTTTACCATAATTTTCGTTCAACAGTGATGATACAAAAAGTGAAAATGTATTTTCTAGATCTGTTTATTAATAGAAATAAATTTTGTAGGGTTAAATGAAGATGTTAAAATAAAACCATCACACATAATGTGTTACAATATCTCTATTTGTCAAAGTCTGCTATTTTATAACATCTGACATGACTTAATTGGTTATTGCATACTGTACAGTACATGCAACATGTTGGAACAGCTTTTCATATTTTTAAAACCACTTTTGACAATAGGAGAGGTTCATTAATTTTAAAATGTCCTCGGCCACTGACAGGTTCAATGTTACAAGGAGGTATCTTACAAATAACATCACAAGCTCTGTAAAAAATTTCATCTGGATGATCTGGCCAGCGCCAGTATCCACCAGATGTAGCCATGCATTTGACTTTGTACAAAAGTTCATTTTCTTCTTCAGCTATACATGTTACTGTACCAGGAAAAGTATGGCCATCATACACTACAATTACATAGTCATTAACCTTATAACCATCTGTGCGATTAATGACTACAGTACTGGTTGTGATTATAGTGTCACTGGTACAATCTTCAATCAATACAGTAGGGCTAGCATATTCACAGGTACTATCTTCCATCAACACAGTAGGGCTAGCATGTTCACAGGTACTATCTTCCATCAACACAGTAGGGCTAGCATGTTCACTGGTACAATCTTCAAGTAACATAGTAGGGCCAGCATGTATTGTTGATGACACACAAACGTCAACTACGTCCCGACTTTCTGAAGTACTAGTACATGGAATGTGCTCGCCTTCCCTAGGCCTATTTGGTTTGATAACCTTACATCGTCCTGGAAACTTCCGAACACCACCTCTAGTTTTTGGTCCTGAGCGCGCACACAGAATTTTTTTGTCATAGAAAGTTTCTACTTCTTCTACTGATACACTCCTGCCAGGTTCAATAGGTAGTTTAAACTTTCTTGATCGTTGAACCTTATCCAGATCAGAAGAACGCACTTCTGATATGAATGATTTGAAACATTCACCTACATTGTCAGTTATCTGCAATGCTTCTTTAGCATATTGCGGCAATTTTTGGATAACCTTATCTTTATCTATGGGATGGATACCAGTTGTTAAAAACCCTTTCACTAGGTTACTTGATGCAGTTGGTTCACCCATATCTAGTGTAAACTTTAGAAGCTGACAAAAAAGTGATTTTGGAAGGGCAACACAACGTTTTCCTTCTCTGGTTTGTCTCCAATCATACAGGATTTTCCTCCAATTAGACTTTAGCGACGAAAAATATGCCACATCTAGAGGTTGGAGTAAATGAGTGGAATTGGGAATAAGCATGACGAAAGATATATTGTTTTCAGTACATAACTTTAAGGTTTTCAAAGTCAAGTGTGCTGACATGTTGTCTCCGATTAACACTTTCTTGCCTGGATGTTTCAAAGCAAAAGGAAGGAAGTGGTTCTCAAACCAATCGTCGAAGACATCCTGATCAATCCACCCATGAAGTGTTACATTTAACCTAGTGCCTGGTGGAGCACCCTTCAGCCAGTCACTCCATTTCTGTTTCCCTTTCAGGATAACATAAGGAGGAAGAAATTCTCCTAAGGCATTTCCACAAAACATTGTGGTAAAACAAGACTTTGTGCTATTCAAAATCAGTTCAGGGTGGCGCGACCCTCGTCGAAAAAGAAGTTTTTTCTTACTAGGCACATCATGGAAACCTGTCTCGTCATAGTTATAAATGTTACAAGGTAGTACACCCTCAATTTCTTTTTCTAAATGCACAAAGAAATGTTTTACCATGTCTTCACTGACTTGAGCCCGGGATCTTGAGATATTACTTGCGAACCTTTGACCTAACTCAGCTTTGTGACGCTTTAGAAACAGTCTACCCCAATCCACGCCTGGTAAATTGTTTTTAAACTGAGGCACTTTAGTGTTTGTTGAATCTAAGTAACCTTTTACGATAAAGCGCACATCACACATTGATAAAGGCATTCCAAATTCACTGCATGTTATAACATGGTTTACAAAACTCTGCTCTTCTATCTCGGTAAACGCCTGAGGCCTGCCTATTGCTTTTTCGTGGCATCGCTTTAACTTGTTGCGAATTGTGTTCCTTGGTATACCATACTCTCTTTCTGCTTGGCGATGACCAATTTTACCTGCTTTGATATCCTCTAATACCTGCTGTAGAACAGCATCAGTATATGATTTATATGGCCTGGTACCAGGTAACTTCTTTTTCCTCAGCTCAGACATTGTACAGTCTTCTGTAAACAAATAATACAGTACAATAAGTAATATTTTGAAATCACCGCATTTACAGTTTCAATCACTTAGGCCTAAATTAGCATTCTTTGTACCGTAAATACAGTATCTTTTTTACAATATTTAAACATTAAAATAGGCTGTGAAAAGATTTTGGTTTGTATCAAAATATTAGGTTTACAATATAATATTTGGTAAATTACACAGTCACATAGGCCTACAAAACATCTCAGAAACACAAATTGTGTGTAACTTTGAGCCGGGGCAAAGTTGCCCTGAAATGTTCTGAATTGAAGGTAAGCATGCATTTGTATTATTAGTAATTTTTTCATTATTTGTTATTCCACTTTATTTACTTACCATTAAAGTGTTAACTGTGAAACAGATGGTGCTTTTTAAGAGGTGTCTCCTTGACCATCACCCTAAAAACACTGACAACTTTAAAACAACAGTCAAAATCAACTAAAAATCACAGTTGAATTCAAACATATCTTAATATAGATGAGAGGACTTGTCTGCACTACTGCCAACTTGACAGGAAAAGTGAAATTTCAGAAATGTTTACAAAAAAAATTTCTCTCCACAGAATAAAGAGATATTGTTAACTGTCTTTTAAAACAAAAGAAGCTAGTGGAGCAAAGTTACACCCACTGGCACAAAGTTGCCCTACATGACTGTAGTAACAACAGTTTTCGACCAGGGGTAAGTAGGCCTAGTAATAGTAATAATGAAAGTGTAAAGAGATGTTTCAACTGTAATGACATTGGGCATTTTGCTTCACAATGCAGAAAGAAAAAATCGTGCTCAATCTGTAAGAAGAACAATCACTTGGAAAAAGACTGTTTTTTTAGAAAGAAAGATAAAAATACAAATCAGGTATCCTTCCTTACCTCAAACAAACTTTCTTCTAATATAAATGTAGATGCTAAGATTGAGTTTGTGATTGATTCTGGAGCAACCTCACATATGGTTAATAATAAAGAAATAATGAAAAATGTAGAAAAACAAAATGTTGAAATAGGTGTAGCAAAAGTAACTCAGACTATGAATTCAAATTTGAAAGGTAATGTTATTACTGAGGAGTGTAACTTGAGTGATGTATTATATGTTCCCGATCTAAGTAAAAACCTAATTTCTGTGAGTGCTATAACCTCAAAAGGTGGTTCAGTTAATTTTATTGATGACAAAGTTCAAATTAAGAAAGGTGATTGTATCATAGAAGGTCAGAAATTAGATAATAATTTATATTCAGTAAATTTAACTATGAACTATCAACAGGTTAGTCATGAAAGTAATGTAGCTGTAAAGGAAAGAGATGCTCTAACATGGCATAGAAAGTTAGGGCACATTGGTTTTAAAAATATGAGTAAGCTTTTGAGTATGAGTCATGGAATGGATGTTTGTAAGAAAAATATATTGGATACGTCCAAGAAACTGTGTGAAACCTGCGTGACGGCTCGCCAAACAAGGCAGCCGTTCAGTAGTATAAGAGAAAGGGCTACAAGACCTCTTCAGATCATTCATACCGATCTTTGTGGGCCGATAGACCCAGATACTTGGGACAAGAATAGGTACTTCCTTGTACTTCTTGATGACTTTACTCACTTTGTTATGGTATATCTGCTAGAAAAGAAAAGTGAAGTGTTTGATCTTATCAAACAATACTCAGCTGAAGTAGAAACAAAATGGAACTCAAAAATAGGTCGGTTTAGGTGTGATAATGGAGGTGAATACACATGTAACAATTTGAAAGAGTGGTGTAAGGGAAAAGGGATTGTCCTTGAGTATACTGTTCCATATTCACCTGAATTAAATGGGAAATCTGAAAGAATGAATAGGACTTTAGTTGAGAAAGTAAGGGCTCTTTTATTTGACTCAGGGTTAAACAAAGAAATGTGGGGAGAAGCTGTTAGGGTTGCTGCCTATCTGATGAATAGAAGTCCCACTGAAACTCTTGAATGTACTCCATTTGAAAAATGGAATTCAAGAAAACCAGATCTTTCCAGACTCCAGATTTTTGGGAGTAATGCTTACAGTCATGTACCAGGACATTTAAAAAAATTGGACAGTAGAACTAGAAAATATATATTCATTGGGTATACTGTGAATGGATATAGGCTGTGGGATTCTAAAGCTAGAAAAATTGTTATTTCTAGAAATGTAGTTTTCTCAGAACAAGTTCAATGTCAAATACAATCCGATGTTAGTAATAAGAGTAAAGTACAAGTAAAACTGATAGATGAAATTCCTGAGTGTGACAATGATGATTCTTTAGTTGAAATAGTTGGAGAGATAGGAGGAAATTGTGAAAATAGGAATCAAGACCAAGTAGTAAATGAATCTATACAAGGAAATGTGAATCAATACAATGAAGTAAGACCTCAAAGAAATAGGAGAATTCCTGTTAGACTTAATGACTATGTGTTGCTTACTTATGAGGAAGCTATAACAGGAAATGATAGGGACATTTGGAAACAAGCAATTGAAGAAGAAAAAAGATCTTTATTGAAGAATAATACTTGGGAGTATGTTAAAGAAAAAGATCTAGACAATTCTAAAATAATTAGTAGCAAGTGGATTTTTACTATCAAAGATAATGGAAAGTATAAAGCTAGACTGGTTGCTAGAGGGTTTGAACAGGAAAAGGGCATTGATTACCATGAAACATTTAGTCCAGTAGTCAGTAATGCAGCCTTAAGACTCATTTTTGCTGTTGCTGCAAATAAATGTTATAAGATGATTCAATTCGACATCAAGACTGCATTTTTATATGGTAACCTTGATGAAGACATATTTTTGAAATTACCTGAGGGGTTTGAAGAAAAAATAGTAAAACTCAAAAAAGCTTTATATGGGTTGAAACAAGCTCCACTGAAGTGGAATCAGTGTTTTTCAAAGAGTTTAACTGAGAATGGATTAAATGCTGTTAGTGTTGAACGATGTATTTTTAAGACTGGAGATTCTAAGATAATCTTAGCACTTTTTGTTGATGATGGTATTGTGATAGGAGATAATGAAGTAGAAATGAAAAGATTGTTGATTAAATTGAGTAAACAGTTTGAAATAAAAATAGATTATAAACCTAAATATTTTTTAGGGATGACAATTGATGAGAAATCTGATAAAATTATATTGAAACAGTCAAAGTATGCTAATCAAGTAGTTGACACGTATAACATGACTGATGCCAAAGTATCTAGTATTCCTATTTGTCAGGCACATAAAAATTCTATTACTGATAGTAGAGTCAGTAATTTCCCAATGAGAGAAGCAGTAGGCAGTTTGCTTTATCTAGCAAGTAAAACTAGACCTGACATTGCATTGGCAATGAACTTTGAAAGTAGACATCTGGAAAATTTTTCAAGTAATGATGTTATGAATGTGAAACAAACCTTGAAATATCTGAAAGGATCCATTGATAAAGGTATTTCTTATATGAAAGATGATAATAATAGTAATATCCTTGAAGCATTTTGTGATTCCGACTATGCTAATGACATTGAAACTCGTAAAAGTATATCTGGGTATGTAATTTTCTATTCTGGAGGGCCAATTGCATGGTGCTCAAGGAAGCAACCAATTGTTGCTATGTCCAGTACTGAGGCTGAATATATTGCTGCCGCTGATTGTGTAAAAGAGTTGTTGTATCTAAAATGCTTACTTGAAGACTTACTTAACAGGGAAGTAAAAGTAGTTATGAATTTGGACAATCAAAGTGCTATAAAATTGATTAATAATGGAGTTTTCAATAGAAGGAGTAAACATATTGATGTACGTTATCATTTTCTTATGGAACAATTGAGGGAAAACAAAATTGAAATAAAATACATTGAAAGTTCAAAAAATATTGCTGATGGTCTAACAAAACCACTTAATACAATAAAGTTTGAAAAATTTAAATGTGCTGTTATTGTGTAGATACTTTATCTTTATAATTGTATATTACAGATGTTGACTTAATCTGTATTATTTGTTTTATAAAAGGGTGCTCTGAAATGATGTAACTTGTAAATGTGATAGTAAGATGTGATAAATTACTGATAAGTGATTTTTTTTTGTAAATCTATTTTGTAAAAGCAAAATTGAAAATTAAGGGAGGATGTTGGAAGGTAATTTTCATTTTGTTTATTATGTTGGCAATGGTAGAGGCAATAAGAGTGTGTAATAATAAAAATATAATATGAATAAAAGAACAAGAAAATGTTATATAAAATGGCGTATGTATCTTGTGGTTGATTGTAATATTGGAACAAGATGTATTGTGATGTGATATAAAATAAAGTGATTAATAGTATAAAGAGCAGTGTAATGATTAATAGTTAAAAATCCACACTTCACTAATAAATAAGATGAAAGGTAAATCAACATTCGGATACAGCCAATGTTACTGAAGCGACAAGTGCTGCGACGGGTGTGTCTGAATCAACGGTAAAAAGGATTTTGGCTGAGGGGAAAGTAAAAAGTAAAATTGGTCTGAACTTTTCAACACCTACTGGCAAAAAAAAAGAACGCAAAAAACGGATAGAAGTCGACGATTTTACGTGTGGTGCTGTGAGGAGAAAAGTGCATGAATTTTACACTGTCAGGAAAACTGTTATAAATAAGTAGAATCTCATAACACAAATTAATTTAACATTTAAGTTTACTTAACCATTTTCTTATTGACACTAACTGAAGAAACTTTCTTGTCTGTAAATTTTAGCTCTTAATGGGAGGACAACATATCATTGTCATTTTGTTTAGTTTATTTTGTCCATCTTGTCAGTTCTTCTGTGTGTACACGTTTGTACAAAGATATTAGACGTCAATACAAAAAAAAACCTTGCATAATGTTAATCAATGTACGCAAATGTGAAGCCTACATAATTAAATCATTTACAATGCCAGAATTCACTCGCAATCACTAACTAATACAGTACTTAATTAAAATCCGACTAAACTGCTATCCCAGCATTGGCTAAACGTGCCCCGAAAAGATGGCGACCGAAAAGTAAACAAACGATGAGCGAGTACGCGGGTAAACCAGAGATTAGAGAAAGTTTGGTATGATTACATATGATTACATTGTATTTAAACTTGACTTTTTTGTATTAGTGTTGAGCTTTTATATTTTTTTAATTTACAGACTCAGAAGAAGAGGAAACTACCTCGGTCCGTAGCAGGTGCCAGTACAATTTTTCCTGATGGTGGGGAGGAAGAAATCCCAGCCAAACAGGTGCACCATGATTCACCCGAAAAAAGAAGTAAGAGTGACCAGAGTACATCAATTCAGGGATGTTAGACAGTGGCTCAACGAACCTGGTACAGAGGTCATTAAAAGCTGGTATCTGAAAAAAAAAACTGGTACGCTCCAAGATCTTACACTGACAAAGATCCTGTAGATTTTGTTTCATAGATTTCTTATCAGGCTCAAATTTTGTGCAGCAGTTTTTATTTGACTTGACACATTGTGACGCCAACATCGATCCTTCAATATTTTTGATAGTAAGTCTATTTCTGGTTTTAGTTTTTACCAGATTGTATTTGCTGAAAGCTCTTTCACAATCTGCATTTGAATTTCTAGAGAACTAGCTTCTGATATTATAAGATGGCCATAAAAACGTTTACACCTAGTATGAATACTTTCAATTAAATTAGCACTTAAAAATTTCTCTTAAAAGGCTGTTTTATTAATACTATACAGATGGAATTATTAAAACGCAACTATTCGTATTATTCGTCCACGCCTAATGTTAATTGTTAATGCATGGCGCATCGCGCATGGTCGATGTTCAAAGTTGGTATTTTTGCATACGAGCACAATTTCTACTTGGTACATGGTACAAGACCCTGAAAAATGGTATATGTACCAACAAGTTGGTACGTCTAACATCCCTGCATCAATTTCTCCTGGTAAATTTTCAAGTCCAAGCAAGCAGTGTCTCCGGTCAAAATTACATGAAATTGGAATGCGTTATAAGAGGAAGCTTAAAACTTTGCGACAAAGTAATAGGCGATTGTGAAAGAAGGTAGCACACTTAGACAGTGTCATTGAATGTTTAAAAAACAAAAGCCTTGTGAATGGCAAAAACCGCTGTTCCCAAAACGTACAGCAAGGAGTTGCGAACATTTGCTATAACTCTGCATTATTATTCTCCACCTGCATATTGTTATGTCAGGTCACATTTCAATTCATGCTTGCCTCACCCTGACTATCGGCAAGTGGTACTGTTGTGTGAATGGGGAACCAGGTTTCACAGCTGAGGCATTTCGTGCTGTGAAAATCAGAGCAAGTCAGGAGAGTCATGAGATAGTTTGTTCCCTCACTTTCGACGAGATGGCTGTGAGGAAACTTGTTGAATTTGATGGACGTGGTTACCATGGATTCGTAGATACAGGGTCTGGTGTTGATAGTGATGAACGGCAGATAGCCAAGGAAGCGTTAGTTTTTATGCTAGTTGCTGTGAATGCATCATGGAAAGTACCTGTTGGATACTTTTTAGTGGACGGTGTAAATGCTGAGCAAAAAGCTAACCTTGTTTTGCAGTGTATAAAACTTGCCGAAGAATGTGGTATACGTATTGTTTCTGTCACTTTTGATGGAACATCCACAAATTTTAGTATGGCAAAGGAATTGGGTTGTTCCTTGGATCCAGCGAAACCTCTGAAAACTTGGTTCATACCACCAGGCGGTAACTATAGAATATCAATTTTTCCTGATCCTAGCCATATGATAAAACTTGTACGGAATGCATTGGGAGAAAAACGTGTGCTGGTTGACAACACTGGTGGGGTTATTTTGTGGGAATTTTTTGAGAAGTTGCATCATATCCAGGAGCAGGAAGGTCTACATTTAGGAAATAAACTGAAGTCATCACATATTTTATACCAAAATCAAAAAATGAAAGTTAGTTTGGCTACTCAACTCTTAAGTCGTTCAGTAGCAGACGCTATGGAATTTTTGTCTCGCTCCATTGCAGATGCAGAATTTCAAGGGTCATTGCCCACTGCAAGATTTGTTAACATTATGAATGACCTGTTTGATGTTTTAAATTCAAAAAACATAAGGCAACTTGATATCAAGAAACCCATTTGTGAAGAAAATCATGTCAGTGTGTTGCAATTTTTTGATGAAGCTGAGCAGTACTTACGTAGTTTGAAACTGAATACAATTCCAGTAATCTATTCATGTAGGAAGACAGGCTTCTTAGGTTTTATTATATGCATTGAAAGCTCAAGAATTTTATACAATGATTTATGTAGTGGAAGTGGTTCACCTTTGAAGTACATACCGACATATAAATTCTCACAAGATCATCTGGAGTTCTTTTTCGGTAACATAAGAATGCATGGTGGTTTCAATAACAACCCTTCAGCACGACAATTCAAATCAGCGTACAAGAAATGTCTGGTCCACATGGAATTGAAGCCATCCAGCACTGGAAATGCAATACCTCTAGAAGAAATTACAATGTTGAATTGTTCCTCAGTAAAAATAATAAATGCAACATCACGTATGATTAACTTGTGTAGTGAAGAAGGAGAAGACGTTTTGAGTCTAGAACCTGACACAGATCATGTGTATTTATTTCACCCACAAGAACTTACAGAATTTGCACGTCATATCATCATCTACATAGCCGGATTTGTCATTCGTCGTCTGAGCAAAGATATAAAATGTGAAGATTGCCTTAACTCTTTGTCTGGGAACTCAGAAAATTTGGTGGATTCATTAATTCATAAGAAGGATCGTGGTGGTTTATTATATCCATCCAATAATGTAATTCAAGTTTGCATAATCTGTGAGAAAGTTATACGAACTGCACTGGCAGAAAGTGGTGGAAAATTTCTTCTGCAAAAATTTACAGTTTCGAGACTTGTGTATTTTGCATTGAAAAATTTTGTCAACTCAAAAACCCACCTGTTTGCTCACCTGGACGATCATTCAAATGACCAGGAGCCCTTGAGCAACCACCGCATTCATTTTATTCGAGCAATAAGTGAAGTCTATTTTGAAGTTCGTGTACATTATGTTTGTAAAAAGGCAGTTGATAGGTGCGAAAGTAAAAGGAAAGTGTGGAACAAGCTTGTGCTCTTCAAAGGCTATTAGTACCTACTTACTGCAGTAAATTATTGTCTGGAAAGTTTTTTCTGTTTTAGTCACAGTTTGTCATTAAACTGCTCAAAGTGGTAGAAATTTAAGTATGTAATTTTAATTTGATATGGTATTTAAATGCTAGAAAATATTTTTATTTGCAATGAAAAACACAGCTAGCCAATTGTTTGCATAATGTATGTATTAAGATAATTTTTACATTGTGGTTATGGCTATTTAAGTGAGAAATTTTTGTACATCAAAATGTGTATCATATGAAACTCCAAAGGAATTGTTTATCTCGTACAAATTGGTTTTCTTTCCCCTTGGTTTGAGGTGAGCAAGTTGTGTTCTGGTTTACATAAATTACTTTTTTTCAAACCTTTCAACATGTTTAAATTGTCAGTGTTGTGTTTAATTACTTATGTTGGAGTTGTTTTTGTTGTGTGTTGTAGTTTGAAATACATAAATTCATCATCTTTTATGTATAGTTGATGCAAATATTCATGGGTTCTTAAAACATAATAGCACTTGATTCTTTGCTTGTGGGTCCAATACCAAAGTTTGATATTTGATGTGTATTTATATATAGTGTTAGTATATGGTTTACTAAATGCAGAAGATGCAAGTAACTTACCCTGAGATATAGTGTATTTATTATGCAAAAGGTTGTGCTTAAATGAGGACTGCTTAGTTAACTTAGTTTTGTGTTCATCTGATTTGTATTATCTTTTATTCTATTGTGTATGCATCCTCTCATGTCAAATAAATGCAAAAGTTCTTACCTTAACTAGATAGTTAGCATATTTAAAACTGTTTGAATTTGGACTATTTGTAACACATTTTTTACAACTAAGAGTGTTGTAGTTTGTGTCTATGTATTTTGTTATGTAGTGTATGTTTTCTTATATTTGTTAGTATGTTTAAGTGTTTTCAGGTTTTTATGTATTGTATTGTTTTGTTTCGTATGTTTTACGTTACCATCATTTTGTTTTCAGTTATTTAAATTTATTTTTTTTGGTCACTAAGCACTGTGCTTATAATTGTAATGTTATGTTAATTACAATATGATGATGGTACAGACTGTTCACAATAAGCATAATTGTTTGAAAGTCTGTAATGTTGCAGAACCCTGCCCTCCTAATTAAATAATTTTTCTTTTAAACTATTTTCATGAATGTAAATATTTCTTAAAAAGTCTTTCTAAGGATATTTTACAGCTTTTATGTATGTTAGAGTTGATATTTTTCACTTGCTGAATGTTTTAAGAAGGTATTATGTATTTTATTAGACATTTTTAACCATTACTATTTTTTATGTAATTATTCACAAATGAGCCGCTGTTCTAGATTTTTATCTATTTAGGCCTACTTTTTCAGGTTATTTCTATATGATTTTTATTTTTGTAAAGTAATTCGTATTATAATTATTGTTCTTAAATTTTATTAACGTGTTGTAATATAATTATAAATCACGGGACTGTGTCTGGGCTTGTGTGATGGTTAGAAAGAGAGGCATGAGAGGCCTGTAAGTGGGAGTGAGAAAGGAACAGTGTTTCCCCGCCAACCGAGATAAAGACGGTAATTCCCCCCCTGCATGGGAACTGAGTGATAACTGCTCTCTCACGGTGTGGGAGAGAGAACGAGAATGGAAGTCCCCGATTTCGATGTGAAATTGAAAAGAGACTGATCAGGGGAAGCCCAGAGTTCTGTGTGTACAAGGTTTTTCTATGTATTGTAACTTGTTCTGTGATTGGCTTGTATCTGTAAGAGTGAATGAAGCGTGCGTGTGATTGGTCGGTGAGGTCATGTGACGTCTACTCCCTGCGTGGAGGAGACGAGTTCATGAGATCACCAGTTGTCTGCCGACTGCTGCACCAGTAGGTCGTGTTCGGTGGCTTCTCGCCAATTTATGGAGTAATTTGCTCATGGATAATTTCACGTTGGTGGTCGGAGCCAGGCCGAATCTTAAATCAACCTAATTTGTTTTATTTTCTTTCGGACAATAAGTTATTAGAAATTGCGGCCACCTTCGTCGGCATTAGGCTCGGGGCGAAATTCGGTTTCGCTGGGTGCGGCCATGTTTGAGGCCGCACTGACTTCAGGTGTTTGCAGCAAAACATTACTGAAGGACTTAATCTACGCTATTATTTTTTGTTAATTTTCCTCGAGCTAGCTACCAGCAGTTTTTCGACGGGCAGAAGTATTAATGAAACAAGTGAATGAACCATTGGAAGTGTTTGGATTCGTTTGTGCATCATAATTTGAAAGAATAAAACAACTAAAATCGACGCTTTAAATCTTTTTATTGTTGTAAGTAACGAACCGTTACAAGTCCTGATTAAATTATATTTTCAGTCAGTTTGTATCTTTCCGCTGCTTGTAAACATAAACATTCCCACCTCCTTTTATTTAGGCGTACAGCCGGCATGTCGAACAGTAGGAAAAAATGTTGGAAAAAGTGGCATTTTTGTTAGTTACTAAGGGGTACGAGTTTGTTGTATTTATTTTGTTCATTTTTTTTACAATCCAATTACTACAAGTCTTGGGGGTATAGAACTTGTCTATTTTCATACTTTCATTTTTTTTTTTTACAGTATTCTACAGAGATGCATGACAAGAATCTTATAATTATTTAAGCCTTGTCGCCAACCACTTTTTAAATAGGGCTGTAACGTATAACTTGTTGGCTTGGCATTTGTTGAGGTATGTTCTGCAAAAAAAAAACCTGGTAAAAATCCAACGATAGCGTAAATCAGAAAATATAATCATAACTACTGAGTCAGTTCTACATACATCATTTTTTAAGTGCCTCTCGGAAGTGAGAAGCTGAGAGGAAAATATTGTGCACCATTGCCATTAAAGATGGCTTACCCAAAACTTAGTAGTAGTTTGATAATATTACCAGATACACTTTCCTAAGTGATGTTAACAGCAGCTATTTTTTTTTTCTCCTCTTTGCTGGTACTAGTAATAACAGAATTAGCACATAGGCTACATTCAATTTGTTGTAGAACTCATTTGAGTACCAACCATTATGTGCATGTGCAATTTGCACAGAGTGCAACTTGTAGTTTGCATTGTTGCTTTGAAGAATAATTATACTTCACATTTGGATGCTCGTGGAAAATATTATCTGCTACCTAGTTAGTGTTGAAAATTGGATAACAAGCTAATATAAAGGTAAGTATTCAGCCTATATACTAAGAAATTAGCCTACATTTAGGGCAGGGCTTAAGTTTGCCTATGTTAGTAGACCTCACATTTTAATTGCACACGCAGTAACATATGTAAGAATAGTACTGCAACAGCCACTTCACTTTATTTTTGAAACAATCCAGGCCTTTTTTTGTCGGTAGTCCCTCTTGCACTGCATGTAAATTATATTGTATACACACAGTAAAGTCCATAATTTTATTTATTTTTTTGAGATGTAGATCCCATATGGAGGTAGGGACTCAGGGTTATAGAACAAGTCAATACAAATATATACATATATACAAACATACTGTACAACTACAAAAACTAAATATTGCAGCGTACCTATTTTTACATTTCAATAGTAAGAAAGAAGAAAAAAAACATGGGTACATAAAGGTAATTTTATGACATTTAGGCTATGTTACAAAATGGGTAAGTGCATGTGATTTTTAAATAGGCATTACTAGCAATGGTATTTTTCATAGGATGGGAGCAGTAAAATATTAATGAAACTAGAAACCATTTTCGGGGGGGGGGGGGGGGGAGATGCTATATCGTTGAGTTGCAGATATTTTTAAAACGTTTATGTTGATTTGGTGCACAGCTGAATTTTCATGCCGATGGAACCGGTGGACGAATTCAATTCAGCCTGAATAATTGGTTAAAAATAAACACTACGATTTAACAGTAGGCTACATTATCCTACGGACGTGATAGCTTCAAGTACTTACTACAGCAAATTACAACAGATCTGTCCGACAATACCTTATCAAAGTCTAATAATTTTATCATTTACTGTCAGAAGTCATTAATGAGACCGGTAATTGCAGAAATCTACATAATTCATATTTATTTCAGCAATTCGCCATCCTAAACATAATCAGCTGATTGAAATTCAAAACAACCACCCGCCATATTGGAACCTGAATGGCGAAACCTGCTCGGCCTCACCATAGCTAGTTTATGCTCCATCTGTAACTTTCTCTTATCTCTGGGGTAAACCCACTTTGTCGCTTCTGTTACTGTTTGTTCTGTGGTACTGCTCTATGGTGGACGGTGGGGTGGTCTGTGATGTGTTTTAAAAAGATAATATTTATCATAAACGTAACGAGAATTAACATTATTGTTTTTGAACTAGGTTTCGGTAAGACAAATTAGATCCAGATCAGTAGCGCTAAATTACTATAAAAAACTATTCATTTCTCACATTTTGATAAAATATTCGCTCTTACGCAAATCTCGCATGTGCAGCAAAGGGTATTTAGGCGATCCTCCAGACACCGGGTTGTTATGTAGGTCTTAGGGATTTTGAGCATTATTAATGGTTATTTATTGGTTCTTAGTATTTGTATCCGTGGACTTGAATATTTGCTCTGGGTGCAGTTTCTATGAATGAACTCTGCCAGAAGAAACTGTTGTGGATCCTGTCAGTCTTATAACACCGAGACGTGGAAGGACGCTTATGTGTTATATTTCGACCGCAGTTTCACAACATTAGTTGTGAAAGATTAATTAAGTTCACTGGTTATGTAATCGACTTCTTTTTCGTGTATTGTAGGATCAAACTCTGTAACAAAACTTTGTTTTTTGTATGATGTTTTAAAAATGTTTTTTAGTGTGGAGGTATTCCTAATGCCAACTTGCATTTATGTTTTCTTTTGGTGGTCCTTAATTCGAGGCTTGTTTTCCCATTAGATTTGTTCTTGCGTGAATATTGCACAGTGGTGAAGCCTTGTTCGTCAACTGTCAGCTTGTTTTGAGAAGTGTTCACGTAGTTGCTAACGTCACGAGAAATGTGCTGAGTCGAAAGTGGGTCGGCCGCACGTTCAACAGGCGAAGTAACACATTCCTTTACGTCTGCTCACCTTTCTTGTGTCCTGTAGATTTACTGGTAGCTTGAGTGTATGTTTTCTTTGGTACATTTTTTATTTTACCCCATTTTTTATTTGGCTCATTTCCACATTTAAGTTAGAAATTTCTTCTCTGGAATATTCTCACAGAGTCTTCGATACTTGGTTTTCATTTTTAAAATCAACAATTTTGGTATCCAGTATTTTTACAAGTTAAATTATTCTATAAAGCTTGCTCAATTCCATAGACACTGAGGAAGGTTCTTTTTTGTGATCATGTCTGCATCAGGCACAAGTTTAAATGTTAGTAAATCATGATTTGATGCTTTCAACTATGATGTTTCAATATTAGGCACTTTACACACTGGTTGATTCTGGGTTACCGTAGTTTTTGAGGCAGTTTTTTTTTTCATTGGCAACCTGAACATGTACCAGTGTATGTCGTAGTCTAATTCAGAGATAGTTACATCACTACGGGGTAAGATAAACCTCAAAAAGTTGGATTTATCGAGCAGTGAGGAATTAATTATGATTAATTCACTAATCAAACGAAGATAGCTATTTAAACATAGAGACCACGAGGCACGCGCAATTACACATCCGTCCACTTTGAACACACAGCTGCGAGTGTTGAAAAGCTACGAACGAGCGAGTTTTGGACGGAGGCGACAAGTTATTGTAATTCCAACTTAATGCTGTACTTACAATGATCCTTCGAATAAGTCCATATCCCATCCGTCAATCATGTGACCTGAAGCAAATTAGAAGGCCCGAAGAATTCCGTCTATCCATCAAAAACTTCCCAAGCTTTGTAACTCTCGATGATGAAAGTATAACCTCTAAAATGTTAACAAATTAATATTACAACTCAGATCAGCCAGGCTAAAAGAAGACCTGACTTGCAACGTTTACAAAACCCTTCAAAAATAATAAATTTGGATAATGTTCTCCAATATGTTTATATGTTTTAAATTTTATGTTAAGTACAAAATTGTTTCGGCAGTTTTTACTGAAGAAAATTATTTAATAGAACTTTTACACAGATTTAGTTTTTAGACCTTGCACAAAAACAAAACTCAGTCCGCTATTAGGTACATGATTTCCACAACCAGTACAAATGGATTCCACAGTAAAACACAAAATTTCCCTGCTCGAAAACGTGAATGTTTATTCATTTTGATGATGTACAAAACATTCTGAATACTTGCACACACATTCCGTTTCGTAAATAAGTCCCGAAGTGAAAGCCAAGAACAAAGAACAAAGTTGTCCTTGGGAGTATGAGTTTTTGTTACGTAATTAATAATATGGGTACGTGGCACAGGCTGTTAGTGTGCCTGTTACAGGGCGAGCTAACACACGCGTGCTCACACATGCACACATTGGCGGGAGGTTTCAAATGCGCTGAGGCCCTAGAGGGGAGGGGAGGGTTCTGTTGCCTGTGGCACATCGGGCTGAGGGAGGGTGTAGCCCTTGGACATTTCATATTGAGCTAGTGGAAAGAGCAATTCCACTTATATACTTTGATATAAACATGTAACTGTGTTTGACGTTCGTTAAAATCATTCATTTAAGCGGTATTTTCATGATTGAGACTCAATGTAAATGCTACCCAATTAGGTTCAGTGGCAATACTTTATCTTAAATTAATCATAAATTAATTGCAGTACAGATTGAGTGTAACAACATTTGATATGGGGAAAAGTTTCGGTTATGTCAATGTAGATGTCATTAGTTACGCAAGCTTGGGCGCCACACCGTGGACCGACTAGCAATCTTCCTCCGGGCCGTGACGCTACCTGTTACAATACGAGGCTCGGTTCCCCCCAATACCTGGTCACCAGCTCTTGTGGTGGACAGCTCTAACCAGTATTATAGCAGTTATTCGCTGATGGGCTGTTAGGCGAACTAGACATCACAGTTCTACAATGTGCACACACGTGATCAGTTTAAAGATAACAGATTTGGTATGAGTGGATTTACTAACATCATTACTCCACATGTAAACTCTCCAAGAACATGAAATATAATTAAGCTACTAAAACCGCCAATGGCAGAGAATCAGTTAATGTGCGGGCCGGGGCACCTCGTGGCCTGACCTAGAAATGGTTCCTCGTTACTTTTAAATATCCACGATGGAATTAAACTTCTTAGGTGAAACAGTCCACCACTTGGAGCAGGCCTCGAAGGAACATAATACTTACACCAGTGGCGGATGCTAACAGATCAGATATGCAAACAAACAAGTCGACGAGGTGTGGAGGCTGCTCCCTGCTCGGAGCGACAATGATGATGGACTGATCAGGGGTCAAGGTGTCATGGTTGCACGGGAAAGAGATTTCTCATCCTGTGGACTGTTAGGTCATATTTAAAACTCTACCATTAGCGAGACACAGTTAACACTTAAAAACATTGTAAACTTTAAAAAATTGATGCTAAGTCAATAATAATTATTAAATTGATACTAAAATAAAAGAAATCCTCCTTAAATTCAATTCTCACGGGCGAATTGCTGCCAATCCTTCTTGTTATGATCCTGAGAAAACAAGTACACTTGGACGTAAAAATGAACGTTTATTGCACTATTTAACTCTCTTATGAAAAATATAATGTGTTTTGGGGGGGGGGGGGGGGGTTTGTCACTGATTTTACATCTGCTGCTCGGACACAACACACACACAAGTGTTGTGAGATGGTTCTGGGAGGGGGGAGTGTATGGAGCAAGGCCTGTCAGGCTCCAGGGAGGTTGTGGCCTGCGTTGACGTCATGTGTTGGTTCTGAACATAAGTGAGAAAGTGAGAAGATGAATTGAGAAAACTTGGTAAATGATGTGAGGAAAGTGGTCGCCTTGGTTTTATAACCACCTGATCCTGGGAAATTCTCTTGGTGTGAAAGAAATTATAAATCAGAGAAAAATTTTGTTGTGGGTCATTCCATGCCAGATCATTCAGTCAAGATACACATTGTCCACCACACCGTCTCAGATGTGGATGAAATTTGGTACATGGTATCTTGGGACAAAAATAAGAACCCGTATTTTTCATTTTTAGAATATTGGCTCTAGTTTGGAATTCAAAGTTTCCCTCTGCTTGGTGGAATTTTTTTAATCTGCAGCCAAAGTTGAGTGACTCGTCTTGCTTCAACTTACATTTGTAATTCCCCATACTTATTCAGAATGTTGTGTGGATTCCAAATATCACTTGTAAAATGTAATTAAATGCTGAGAAGTACGTGCAATTTATATTAGAAGTGGAAAAGATGTGTTTCCAAAAATCGTAAAAATCAGTTCAGTAATCCTTTTTTTTTTTATTAATTTTTTAATTTCAGGCTTGGTACCATTAGAAAGAGCACAAAATTTGCTATGATGGTGAAATAAAATTTGTGGTTATTTACCTTCCTTCTTTAGAAAAGATAATTCTTTGTGAAAGTAGTGGTTAAGATGATTATAAATCAGTTTCAAATTTACAAAATAATTTGTACATGTAAAAGCAAATATGTAATAAAATTTTTATAGCAAAATTTTTAAAATAATGACTGAGCCTTGTTGAAAATGCACAGTTAATATACTGTAGGTCTATATATGAAAAATATAAATGAAAATGAGAAGAAAATGTTTGACGTAAAGTTATGGTTCAATTAATGTTTGGTCACTCAATTAGTTTGCATAATATTGCATCTTCTTGCTTAGATGAAGATGATGTAATGTATTGCATCATCTAAATGTTTACTGTAGATCTCATGTAAGATATTAGTCACAGGTTGTTCTGTGAGTGGGATTTTTGGAGCTACTATTTGATTGCTCAAAAACAAATAAGTATTAAGAAAAATAATATAAAACACTAATTTTAAATTCTTATATTCATTTTAATTAATGTTACATTAAAATTATATAGCTTTGAATATTTTTCAACCACATATCTATGTATTGATTTTTTCAGAACCCAGTAGAAATTTAAAAAAAAAAATTATCTTTTGGGAGATTATGAAGCAACGTTATTGGTATAAAAATATGTAATTTTCAGAATTTATTTTTGATAGGCAGTTTTTTTAAACTAACCTTAACTACTTATTTAAAAAAAATTGGTTGTCTGTAAAGTCAGTTTACGGACGATAGTTTAACGTGACGTCATAACAAAACATTAATGAAATGATTGCATACTTTTATGAATAAAATTGAATCATTTTTATTGAATTATCACTATTTTGTATGGATACAAAGAAGGAGTGAAATTAATTCTACAATTTAATAAATTGATAAATTTACTTTTATTTGCACTCATTAATTCAAATATGTTTATTACTTTAACGAAGAGATTATTTTAACTATAACTTTTATACATGTTTGCTATTTAACTTCTTCCAATCTGTGTTATTCAAATTAAGGATAGGACGATGATAGGAAAAGTAGGAAACGAATGGGAGTGTTTCAAGTTTAATGTGCCTCGAAAAAGTAAAATCGATGGTTGTTCCAATCGAGTGGAAGAGAGATAGATGCGGCGCAAGCGTACAATGAGCCAAACGGGACACAGCGTAATGGGGCAATGTGCGTAACGGGACACTTTCATGCGTGCAGCCCGCATTCATTGATTTATTAGACGTCACGTCAAAAAGGGATATAAAACTGCAGGTAGGTAGGTGTCTTTCACATACTCAGCCGTTCTTCGAGAAGCATGACCTTGTAAGTTTTGCATTAATTAATACTGAAAATAGTATCGTTCTTAATTTTCCACATTAATTTTTTTTGCCCCTTCAAATTCTCTTCAGTTCTTAACTTGTATGTGTTCAGGTTTTGAGATTATATAAATTTTAATTACTTTTATAATTGTATAGGTTTTCTTTTTCATTTTTAGTTCTTTTTACTTCAAAACTTTCCCATTTTTAGAGCCCCAAAGGAATTTAAAAAAATTTTAGTTGATCTCATTAATATTATTAGTAAAAGGAAAAAAATTGGTGGTATCATTGACCTCATTTACAAGTGTATAAGGGTAAATATATCCTTACATTTACCCTGACTTGGAGACCTGCTATTGCTATTGCTGGAATGATACTTGTTATGTTGATTATCTCAGTATCCTATAGTGTGTGTCCTGATCACAAAGTAGCACTAAGATGAAATAGGTATTTATAGTTGTTGCCGCACACATGATGAATCCACATGTTTTTCCTAGTCCTTAATTACTAGTAATCAAAAATATTTTTTTTTATTTTCCTAATACCTTGCTAAAATACACACTAGCAGAAGCTATTTTCACAACCTTAATATTCTATATTTATGTGCGTATTGAAATTAAAAAAATTTCAACGTGCACATGAAAATAGAATATTAATTCAGTATTAAATAAGAATCATTGCTAGTTGAGTAGTTTAATCTGTGCAGTTCTTGGCAGAAAACTGTATGCTTTGTTTAAAAATGGAAAGGAAGGCTCTACTAGGGATTGCGATGCACAGAGGCTGAAGGTTACTCAAACCACGGAGCCATGTCTACTGACTTGGTGCTTGTCAGTTTGCGTCATGCCAGTCGGGATCACAGTGCGGACTCTGGGCAGATAACAGTCGCAGCCACCGAGGACTGCAGTAACCAAGCTACTGGCCGTACATACACAAGTACCTTTCCTGCACCGCACCATGTGTGTATAAGTTTGAATCTACTTATGAACTGCATGAAGAACTGTAATAGTTAGTAAAAAAAAAATTTACAAAAACATTTTCGTGCAATAGGCTTACATTATAATTGTTGTTTTGCTTCTTTTTGTAAAGCAATTATGTTACTGAACTATTAAAATAAAATGGATACTATCAAGATGAACATAAAATCTTACTTCTTGTGTTATTTAATGTTTTTGGTAAGTGATACAACATTTTATTGAATTACATTTAAGTGCCAAACTGAGAATATTAAATATTTGGTACATGTAAGGCAGTTATGAAGTTATATGACTGTTTTCTTCAAAATTCATACACACATGGGTTGATAGTTCAACATAATGAACTGTGCAATTCATTTCTTCCTGAAAATGATATACCTATACAAATGATATTGAGCTCAAAGAATTAATGCTAATGCTGTGCTATGGTTCCACTCTACTTGCCAAGTGACTTGTGGTTATTGTTTCAGGAAACACGTGATTTTTTTATTTTGAGCAAAAGCCTTGTAAGTAAAAAGTTCTGCACAAATCGTAAAGGCAATGAAGAAACAGGTGAGTACAGATTAAGACAGCTTTATGTAAACATGTAGTAGAACTATGTTTTGTTTTAAACTAATCAGGTTCTCAATAATAGTTCTCTGAAGCACGTAACCTAAAAGAACTATATACGTATTAAAAACATATTTTTTGCATCAAAGGACAGTATGCAGTGATAACACTTTGTGCTTGCATTCAGAAGGACTTTAATCCTGCCATCCTCATTCTTGAAATCACCTGTGCAAAAACTGTATTAGTTCCTTGCCTTTGGGCCTGATCTGCGCGGTCGTCCTAGTGACGTCACCATCTGCGAGACTGTCAGCCGAACTTACAGCAAAGTGCATGACAGACTACTGTACATCTGGTCCAGTGGCTCCCACCAAGGTGATCCGGGTTCGATTCCCGGCTGTGAGCTCAAACCTGCATTTTACGCAATCGGGAAACATGGTAGACGTTGCCGTGGCTTGTTGGTTTCCTTGGGGTACTCTCATTTCCCCCACCATTTCAATCCATTGATGCTCCAAATTGGCTTAAGTAAGAGTGAACTATCATTTGTAAAATCAGTGAACTAAGATTTGTAATATCGGTGAACTATGATTTGTAATATCAGTGAACTATCAGTTGTAATATCACTGAACTATCTTTTGTAATATCAGTGAACTATGAGATGTAATATCAGTGAACTATCAGTTGTAATATCAGTGAACTATCAGTTGTAATATCAGTGAACTATCAGTTGTAATAATAGTGAAGTAAGGATTAAATATTAAAATAGAATTACCTTGAGTGGAAAATATATTTTTGTTGTTATATTGGTATATAAATTATATTAGTTTTATTTATATTTCAAAAAGTAAATGCTTTTGTAAAATTCTGGTGTACGCAATATTTGCAGAAATAAATAGGCACTAAAGTGACATCTTCAAACTAAAGGTAACCAACTAATGGTATAAGCAAATGTCTGTGGTTAATTAAGAACATGAATTGGGTACTGATTTAGTGTGTGCTCTTGAGTTAGATGGTTAGTGTACTTACTTGTAGTGAAAGCTGTAAGTTCCTGGCAGTCGCAGACTATTACACTTAAACCAGAAAGAAGTTTACCATTCAAAATGTATATATATTAGATATAACCTTAAATATAGTAGAAAAATGTCTCCCTGGCTAAATGTACATCAGAAAGTAAAGCCCTCTTTTCCTGACCTTGTAACTTGCAGGTGTCTTCAAAAGGGGCATAATGTATATTGTGTGTGTGTTTTTTTCAGGTAGCAGATAATGACTGCATTGTGAAGCAGGAGACAAGTGAGCTAGTAGTCCTTCCAGTCAAGGAAGAGTCGGTGAATGAACTAGTAAGTAGACTTGTCAAAACTGTGAACTACAGATGGTTTCATACGTGCCCATTCTCTTCAAGTGTTGGAGTATCATTGCCAAATACCTAGTAATGTGTCAGTCCTGATTCTCTGTACTGGGTTCTGCCAGTTCTACAAATTAACAGGCACCTACAACTGGCAATATAATCCCAGAACCATAGAAAATATCACACCTAAATCTTTCCAGTGATATTACACTAACTTCTGGTAAAAGATTGCGAGGGACATAACTTCCATCCAAATTGCAACTTTTCCCAGTTTTAATCGAGAAGTGATACTTCCAGTCACGAAAGAATACTTCAGCTTTAATAGATGTGGTTGACTGAGATATGTATCTGGCCGAAGCAAGTTCAGCACATGCACTCATATTACTAGCTTCTCGAGCCACTAGCTAAACATACTGGAGTTTCTTGTACGCTTATTTGTTCTATATTCTTCAATTAAAAAATCATGAAATTTAAATACATTCATTCTGAGATGTTTCCTGATGAACCAATCTTTGTGCTCGTGTGTAGGCCAGCGTGGATCTGCCTACCTGCTGTGGTTTCCCCTCAGGTAGTGCCCAACTACTGTTGGGTCCGACGGTTGTGGAGTGTCCACGTAGCACCACGGATCACTACTGTCCTTGTCGTATATTTGTCGTGCCCATCTCCCATACCCTCAGCTGTCGGTGGGCATGTAAACAATTTAAAATTAAAATAAATAACCTGCAACATGCAGGGTGTCTACTGACCCTGGAAAACCTGGAAAAATCGGGGAATTTTTGTTTGGTAGGTTGTAGTTGGCAATACGTTTTTTGTTTATTGATCTGCTTGCATTGACGTAGCATCAAGTGAATCGCGCCCCATTTTTTTTTATTTTTGAATGGAAAATGAGCAGTTCCCACGTCCATTTTCTTTTATTTACCATCGGATTGGGAAGTGGCGTTAAATCATGTGATACAAACTGGTTCAAGCTGGTCTGTTATCCTGCTGACGTGACGTGCTGCAGTATGTGCTTCCCACATTCGGATTATACCGACAGGTGCATCAATGGATGCCCTCAACGTAAACTGGGCATTTTTGTTAGCTTTGAAAATACATATCACAGACACTTTTGGTGAAGATTCGCCATCGTTGCTACAAAATTGGCAGCTGTGGGCTTCATACGGTCCATAGTGCTTTCAAAACTGGAATTTCTGCTATACAATTGGACGTTGTTAGTTTTTTGAGGCACAGTTACTATTTGTTTATGCATGTACCTACCTGCAAGGAGGGCAGATTACATTGGAATAACTGGATCAGAGCTTTTTTCCAAGAAATTTTGTGCAATCAGATGGAATACTGCAGTTGCTGAGCGTGCCATGAAAATGTTACCCCACCTAAAGAAATTGAAGTTTCTATTTCATCTGTGTCTTTCAGTGTAGTGAAGTGCTCTTGAAGAAAGTAAAATTGACATTCTTCTACTCTTTGGCATCAGAGCTGGAATTGTTTCTCGCAATGTTCTAAAGTGAAGCACCCATGGCACCTTTTCTCTATGATTCACTGGTAGACATTTTATTAGCTTTGGCAGGAAAGTTTTTGAAACCAGAGGTACTGAAGAGCTTTAGGGAGAAACACAATGTATCTCGATTGGATGTAGATAACCAGGAAAATCTATTGACTGCTAACAATATCAAGTTTGGTTATGCAGTACACCATGCCATCAAGAAAGAAAAATTACCAGTAAAGTCTGTCCTGTTACTGAAAAATGATGATAGGACTTGTCTAAAGGTTATGGTAAAAAAACTTCAAGACAAAAGTCCCCTGAAGTACAAACTTACCAAGGGAATTTCCTGCTTATGTCCATCTGTGGCTTTAAATTCGGGTGTGAGGAAACAGTGTGTGAATTACAGTTTAGAATGCTGTCTTCAAAACAGGTGGCTATCAGGACAAGAAGCTGATAACATTGAGTGATCATATCAGTTGGTATGTTCCTCGCAAGATTCTGAAGCACTGTTCTCGTCTTTTTCTCGAGAAGACTGGCGCCTTGATCACTTGTGGATACTCATTCTTAAGGCACATCAGTAGCTGCCAAAACAGGCCTTCTAAAGTTTGTTAGGATGATGTTGGTACTTTCCTATGGAAATGCATCATTGGAAAGATGATTTTCAGTAAATTCTAATTTGCTGAATGAAAACTTGCAGGAAGAAATACTGATCGCACAAAGACAGATGTACGAATTTGTTCAACGTTCTGGAGGTGTAGAGCATGTTGATATCACCAAGTCAATGTTACAGTATGTAAAAAATGCTAGTTGTAGGCGTAAGCAAGCCCTGCAAACAAAACAAAAAGAAAAGGAAGCTACAGACAAGAAGAAGGCAGAAAAAGAAGAGTAGAAGAGGAGATCAAGGCATTGCAGTTGAAGAAGGCTCGAGTGTTGGATTTGACTCGTTCTGAAGCAAGTGCAATAGACGCAAAAGTTGAGTCACTGCGAAATTGATGGGAGCTGCCTTTTACTTATGTTTTTGCAAAAGTAAGTGTGTGAAATATTTGTAGCAGCATGTTTTATTTGCCATCAATTGAGTCACTTTGGCCTCGTCTGGAAGAAGGTATTTTTTTTACTAATTAAGTGAGTTGAAATACTTTGAAACCCGTCAATGTACTGTTATACAGTTTTTTCAGTTTCGTGGAATGTCGTAATTGTGTTACAGAAAACCTGGAAAGTTCGGTTTTAGACCTGGAAAACCTGGAAAAATCAGGGAATTTCATTTACTAGATCTGGTAGACACCCTGAACATGTCTAAAAATCAGAATTGCATCAAAAATGTTAAAACAAAAATTGATAATTCCATTCCTTATTAAAAAATTACATGAAACATGTTTTAAGGATCAAATAATTTATCCTTTTTGTATAAATAATTTTATGTTGTTTTTAATCTTTTTGAGCATCTTAGTTTGGTTTTGTACTTAGTAAATGTTTGATAATGTATTACATAGTTTCATTGAGCATTTTACTTTATCAATGTTATCCCAAAACAGATACATTGTAAAAAAAAAATCTACCTAAAAGATTTATTAAAATTTTAATCTTGTTACACTGTAGAGATTTAGATCAAATGTGTACCGTTGGTAGAATCTCTTCATCGTTAGTATATATGGATAAGTCTGCAAATATTTAGAGTTGAGTCCAACGGAGCTCAGTACATAATTATATCTTCAAGTCAAGTCCAAACTTTATTTCTTTTTTTTTTAGTAGGGTCCTATAAAATGTAGTTGAACTTGAATAGTAGCAGAATCTTTTTTCTTGATGTGTATTAAAATGAACACTAGTGTTAGAATGGATTGCTCCCATGGGCGTCTCTGGTTTTTGGGGGGGGGGGGGGGGGATGACATGTCTCCCCCCCCCCAATATTTTCAAATAAATCCAGTAGGTTTATTTGTAATATTTTAATGTTTATTAAGTACTTGTATTTACAATGATGACAAATAGTAGTAGATTAGGTGTCAAATAAAATTTACATACAATGCATAATTTGAAGATACACATACATTTTATACTTAACTCGACAGAGGCACTAGCATTTAAATAAATCAATTTATTTTATGTTCCCCCTAAACTTTATGTGCCAGAGACGCTGATGATTGTGCCACAATACTAAGGGTCAAAATAAATAATGCAGTGAAAAATTACTAATACAAATTACATTTTGGATAATGTTGAGCCTAGCTCCTGATTTATACTAAGTGGTATACATTAATGAAATAAATTTTATCTATGTCTAGTTTGAAAGGTTTTTTTCCTTGTTTAGAAGTATAATAAATATCTTGCGTTCACAGACCAGAAAATATTTTAACATTTGCATGGTTGTTACTATTTAAATGAGGGTCTGGCCCAACCTCAAACAGAGTCTTCATTTGTCCAGAAAGGCTAGTAGCTTCTTCCGCTTTGGATAAAACAACATTTGCTGTAGATTTTAACAACATACGTTGTGGCTGATTTTTTTGGATGGGGTTGACGAATTGTAGGTCCATGTCCCATAACTCTTCTTCGATAAATGATTTCAGTGCTTTTCTCTTCATGATATCATTCTCCATTCCATTTTCTGCACATATTTTTTTGTATAAATTTTCTGCTTCTGCAATAGAAACCACCTTCCCATCTTGCAACGCTTCTGAAAGTGAATGGATATAGTTGACTTTACATGCACTGTCTATTACGCTAGCTGCAGTGTCCGTATTTTGATCTTGATGTTTTTTACGTAAAACGTTTATAACATTCTTTGTATAACACTCTTTATGATAGCAAATGTCATACGTATGTGCATTCTTTAGATCGATGCAACCTGATAATTTTACTTTCCAGTTAATTCATGTTGCCTGGATTCAGCTTTGTCACAAAAGAAACATGTATTTTTCTCAATTTGTCCACCGCATGATCTCGTGTAAGGTGTTGTTTTATTACCTGTTGTGGGTTCATTTACATCTTCGATAGAATCGTGACTTTTTAAATATTTTATTTCCAATCTTTCCAGCTGTCCATTGTGAGTGCATTCGTTTGTAACAGGATAGATGCCAACGACCGTTTCGTTCTCTCACTTAGTAACTCTGGTATATTCAAATTCTGTCTCTCCATATTGACTCCGTTTGACAAGGGCGTCAATAAGTTTTGTTGTAGATTTTGATTCAGTCACCAAGGTTTCATGTTGATTTTTTTGACACAGCACACAAAGAGTGTAGTCAACACTACATCATTTTCTCTTTGTTGGTGGCATCTGAACTCGTAGCACTCCTTCCATTTTTGCAGATCAGTTTTCCAGATATTAATTTTCCTGAAACACAGAAATGAAATTATTTAAATCATACATATCCAGTGACAGTTATTTAAATTAATATTTCTCTTGTACAGGATATATAAAACACATGTTTTTACACATTAGTAATATGTACAAATATTATCATGGAACAGAACATTTAAATCGCTCAAATTATAGGTATCACTAGACAGTTATTTGAATTCTTGAATCATTCTGCTCGCTCGGGATATTGGAAACACAGATTTTTTACAACACATGAAAGACATGCATGACATTTTGGTCATTTTCAATAGATTTATTCATTTAAACTAAAGAAGCGATCAAACTACAGTTATTTTTGTAATACATGCCAAGGGATTTATTATGGCCCTTGAAAATATCTTTCCAATGAGCTATTAGAAAGTAAAATCGCTTAAATAGCCACAAAGATATGCCCGTTTCTTTCACTTCAATGGCGGCCATCTTAAATGATGTCATAAATGTCGCATGCAACATATCCGAGAATGTCACCATTGAAATTACTTAACTACATACTTTTACCGACTCAATAAGACCTCCGGTATGTTCCCTTCATTAATCTTGCCACGGGATGCACGATGCTCCCGGACTAATACTGGAATACAGAGTTGATTAACATCTACTTAGTGCTCATCATACATGAGTATTGATACAGTTTTATAGATAATTTATAACTGTAATTAATATACTGATAAAAATATAATAATATAAGAGATAAATTAATTATTTAGATTAATTAACTTAGCTTAATCTATTAAATTCCATACTTCTACACTTCTGCTTCTTAAGGATTGTGGTGTTAGTTCTGGTGATTTTTGTTGTTTTATGTTCTGTTATGTCTTATCTTTTGTGTTATGTGTTTTATTTTAAACATTATAATTTGCTGTCTGTCTGTACCATATTTACCCACAGAAGAGTCACCCTTTCATAAGGATAGCACCCTTAAATTTTGAGCGAAACGTTTTCTCCATAAGGGTCTCCCTGAATATGGATCGCACTAAATATCTGTCTCCAGTAGAATAAAAGTGAAGTCTTTATGGTCCCTAGCACAGCTTATTGCTGTGTAAGAAATGGCACTGATGTCCTTCGTCTTTCCCTTAGCTTCATTCTTAAGGCCCTTCCTCCCTCTCCCCCTTCACCCTAGCACTATCTAACAAAAAATACAAAGGAAATAAATGCTATTTTATATACCCATTTTTACCTTTCCGTCTTCCCCGATAGAGAAAAGACCGCAGGCTGTTTCCTTGTCAATTTTTTTTTGTCAGTTTCTTCAATAAAAACAAGCACACTTTCTATAGCAGTTTTGTCAAAGAAATGTTGGGGTAGAAAGCGTAGGAAATCTCACACAAAAACAATGTTTGGACACAGTTGTGGAGATAGACGTGATAATTGTGTGGTGCCAGTTGGCAGTAACGAGTCAGGGAGGGAGAACCATGAACACTGCTCCGAGGCCGCATGCACGCATGCACTTCCTCCCACTCTCGCTCTGAGATCCCCCCTCTCGCCGAGCGCCACGGCACTTGTCGGCGCCGGCCGGGCCACACGACAGACGTACTCCCACTGCTCAGATGTTACAACTAAACATTTCGTGTTTACTCATGACATATTGATTAAAAACCAACACACGTATTGGTATTTAAGTACATAGACAACCTCAACAGTGCAGTGTTAATTTTCTTTTTACCCAAAATGGAATTTTGCATATGGATTGCAGTACATTTTACTAAACAAAAAAATCAGCAGAAAATCGGCAACCCATATGCAGGTTAATACAGTATGTCTTATCCTTTGATTTTTATTTTGTGTTATTCTTTATGTTTGTGTGTGTGTGTTCTATTTGTTGTGCCCACCGCTAAAGACTCTAGACTCTTGGTGGGCATGGTGCAAAATTTAAAGAAAATAATAAAAATAAACTTTATATTTTACTGTATTTTCAGTGTTCAGTATCAAGTGTTTTACTTGCAGTTAGTTTATATTTAATTCAGTCACTATCCGGCATATAATCTCAACTATGTATATCCAAGGTATAGAAGTGTCTAGCTGCAGGATAACACAGTCTACCAGTCAGTGTACTGACATGCCAGGTGGTGTGTGGTGGTGTTACAGGCAGCACGTGATGTTGACTGTTCAGAGCAGAAGCCTTGCGACATAGTATTCCCACCAATCAAGGAGGAGTTGACATATGAACTGGTGAGCACAGTGCTTTGTGTGGATATGTTTGAAAACTAATAATTTTTATAACTATAAAATATACATTTAATAGTTTTCTCAATGCCTTTGCAAGAAATATTAAAAATCTTCATTTTGAAGTTTCGTACATCTGTGGTAATTAACAGTACCTATATCATTATTTTTTTTATTTTTTTCCTAATCATCATAAAGTAAAAAAAATAAGGAAATTTGATTACTATTTTACTATAATCTATATTGAACAGAAAATTGTGTAATGTAGACTGTACTTAAGTTAGTGAATTTTGTTGCTTTTGTCTCATTACTATATTTTTTCAAATAATTAAACTAACATGTATTAAAAATTATCTCACTACATTTTATAAGTAATAAGAATATAAAAATTTTATGCTATGTTCAAGTATGTTTATTAACACAGCTAAACTTGCAGAACATGGCATTTAATCTTAATTTTTTTTTATTAACTACTGATAGAGAGTGACTTTATTAATATTAAACAACTTATAATTTCTACCAATATGAGTTGTAATTAATTATGAATCTACTGTGGTGGGTGAGGAATCAACTACTCAAAAACATGTCTCTTCCGGAGGCGTGATGCATCCTCCGCTCAGCAATATGCTGGTGGCTGAAACAGTTCCTTGCTGTCTGTTGTTCAGGACGGGTGTGACAGCATCTTGTCTTTGGATGGCATCCATGTTACAACAATCCCGAACTATGGCTAGCTCTACTTGGTCCAACTGTTACATGCGTTCGCTAAAATAATTTTCGAGATTCAAAAATCTGTACCTCAGAACCAAACTATTGTAAGTCCAAAATATGGTATTTTAAGGTTTTAGGTTTTTTCATCAGATCTAAGACTCCTCTTTAGAACTAAACAAACGTATGTCCACTGTGGTTAGTAAAAACGGTGATAAGAAGGGTTACATGATCTCAAGTCTCATTTTCCATTAGAGCTGTACTGTCGCAAGTCCCTATTATATAGTCTGGCTCTAAGGAATGTGATGTTTGTGTTTTGTAAGTCCAGATAAGATATTTTGGCTCTGAATGTTGGCATTGTTGTGAGTGGTTGTTTATTGTGTGTAAACCTACATTATGTTGACTTTAAATTGTTAGATTTATGTTTTAATGCAATTTCAGACATGAGTGTAAGAACGAGAAACATACTGCAACTAGCCCTTAGTAAAGGTAAGAAACCTTAGTATCTACATTTCACTGAGAGTGCTACTAAGTGCATAACTCTTCAGTGTGATTATAAATCAAGACAAATTTCTTGTAACAGGCGTAGGTTTATTTTCTACGACACGCAGGGTGTTAATTTCAGAATAAATTTTAAAATAATCATACATATTTTACAATATTGAATTTGATATCTTTATTGAAGTGTTTCCAATTGATTTTTATAATAGAGGTTATGTTAACACTTTCAGTGCTGTGATTGTAATCGACTGGTATACAGACATAAGTCGATTTACGCATATGCAGTCAGCTGAAATCGTTATAATACACAATGGTTTAATTGTTTTTTTTATAAATGCTATCTGCTGGGGACAGTGTTTAAATTTTTCCTGGTCCCTTGAGAAGTGTAAATAAGGGGTTTCACTGATGTATCTTAATACAAATAATAGATATGTGCATATTTTAAATGATTAATATAAGTTGAGTGAATGCTTTGATCGGTTTTTAGGGCCTCACCAACACGAAGAATGTGAAGGTAAAACTGCAGAATCATACAATGTGACATTTGGTAGGTAATGATAAAGCCATTCATGAGAACATTGAGTAGGTATTCAGCCAGTCAACAAGTGGTTACAAATGATTTTAATGTGGATGATAAGCATGATGATATTAAAATAATTATATATGAATGTCACCTCGAACCATGTGCTGCAGATAATGACAATGTTCCAATATATAGTGTAATTGAGGATGCCACAACAGAACTACCAATTGCAGGAGCCCTGGAAGTCAATCAAGTACTGCTAGAAACAGATATTGGTATTTCAGATTCCTCTTATCTAAAACATTTGAGTAAAGTTGGGCCCCTGATCTTGGCTACACCATCAACTAACAGTAACGTCTTACCAGATACCAGAGAAACATTAACCGAATGCAGTGACATCTGCATGTTTGCCTTAGATGCAACTACCAGTTTGAACTTCACTCAGTTTCCATCAGTATCACCCATCTGTAACGTTGGCTCATCGTTTGCCTCAGTACCCACTTCAAGCTGTGCAAGGGCACAGTCGATGTTAGAAACTTCCCGGAAGACCAGTATTAACGTTTTGGAAAAGCAGTCTATCGCAAATAATGTACATTCAGATTTCTCAAATTCATCAGAATTTGAAAGCAGAGGAAGTGATATAGATTATATCAGTAGTTCCAGCAATTCTGACACAAGTGAAATAGATCAAGCTCCCTCTACTGTAAATGGTACTTATTTAGCACATCGACACACAAAGCAGTCAAAGACAAATGAATGTGTCCATGTTGCTTTGGTGCCTTACATTGATTCTGATTCTGAGTCTGACACAGGTAAAGAACAGAAGAAAACAAAGAAAAGGAAGCGAAATGTGAAACACTGGAAGAAATCTGTACGGAAAAGGAAATGTGTATCTTGTAAAAAGTATACGTCTACACGCGGGACAATAGTGAAAAAAAAGGAAATGAAAACGCCTTGTAAATGTAGTTGTAGGCTGAAATGCCGAGAAAATCTTGCAGAAGATGAACGTAATGTATATTTACAGACATGGCATAGTGGTAGGTCGTGGGATTTAAAAAGACAATTCGTATTATCCACTGTAGCTGCAGTTGTAACCCCAGCCTTCAGCAATCTTAAAAACCTTGATCGCTACCGGAGTCTACAAAAAACCTTCCTGACACACCGCCACAGGGAAGCAAAAAAAAAGGCAAAATTACATATATGTACCCTTTCCCCGTCATGTGTGTGTGGGACTCAAAAAATAATTCAATAAGCAACAAATTGAAGGGGGTCTATGGGGCTCTACACGTAAAGCAAGGCGCACACAGAAGTAGGGTGTATGAATTTAATGCTATACTATCACCGCGAGTGATGACGCTGTACAATAATGACATACATTTAGCACTGACATGAAATATTAATAAGTCATACAGGGTATATAATAGCAACAGCACCATGCGCATGGATTTACTAAAAAAAAGAAACTATTATTATGAAAGTTCTAACAAAAAGTCTACATGGCCATTTTTACCGAACTGTATTTTCCATATTGTTTTTGCACTAATATATCGAGCTATATTGAGCACGTTTATTCAGAAGTAATTATAAGTTGTTGCTAGTATTAATCACGTTAGCACATGACGTTAGACGCAGTCACGATCGCTTCACGTAGCAATAAGTCAAATTGTGATTTTTTCTCCACTTTCCGTACAGGCGAACCATCACCAGTCTTACTTTCAAAGTCGCAGCAAGTCCGCCGCTGCCGCGGCACTTGACCACCCCGGGGCACCAGCGATGTCCATCGCCTCGCGTCTCTCCAACGCGGCCAGCCGTCGAAACCTCCACGCTCGTTCAGCGCAGGCACCCGCCCCTTGCGGTCCGTCCACACCGGCGTCACCTCAAGCAGTCTCACTTCCTCGCGGGCTTTGCTCGGAGCATTCCACTCGGACATCTTCGGCTCGGCCCGAACATTACCGAAAGCGTGCAGTATAGTGTACCACCTTAACACTTGCTAGCTCGACAGTGCAATTTCAGAATAATTCAAGGAATTAAATTTACCAATTCAGTACCAAAAAGAACATAAAATTAATTAAATATAAAAATAAATTAAATAAACATAAAACAATTAGATATTGTGACCAGCAAGTAATAACACACGGTTGAGGCAGTTACCAACATGGTAACACAGTTAGTGTTCAAAGAAATAGACCCCGAGACAATTCAAGGAAAGAAAAAAGAACAAAGTCAAATGTTTATTCATTCTTAGTAAATGGACAAAACATTAAAATTTGCAAAACAATGTATCTGAACACATTGACTGTTAGTGAACAATTTGTTAAAACGGCACAGATGAAAGGGGGTAGTTCAGGGCTGGTGATAGAGGACCAAAGAGGGAAACATACACCTGTTAATAAAAGTGATCCAAGCATAACCGAAGACATTAAGAAACACATTAGAAAGTATCCTGTATACTCTAGTCACTACAGCAAGTTGGCAAGGAGTGGCTTTTCAGAAAGGTTTTTAACGAAGAGTTCAATCTTTCCTTCAAACAGCTAAATGTTGACACTTGTGATGCATACGAAAACCAGTTGAAATATCTGACAGGAGATGAGAAAATTGTGACAGAAGAAGGGAAAAAACAGCAAGCACTTAAAAGAAGCTAAACTGCGTTATAAGCTTAAAGCGGAAGACAAAGAAACAAGTAATAACTGCCCGAATTCAAAAGTTGTTATGGTAGACCTTCAAAAATGCCTCCCCACTCCATTATTGTCTAATTCACAAAGTTTCTACCGGAGGCAACTTGGGACACTTAATTACACAGTTCATGACCCACACAGTAAAAGTAGTTACTGCATGATGTATGCCGAAAGTGTTGGTGGTCGTGGTGGAAATGAAATGGCTTCCTGCTTCTACATGTGGGCCACCAGAGAAGTAATAGGAAAGGAAGTCGAAAGTTTAACCATTTGGTCAGACAATTGCTCTGGCCAAAATAGAAATCATATCATGATTCTAATGTACTTTTGGTTGTTAAATGCCAGCCAAGACCTGAAGGTGATTAATCATAAGTTTTTACTCAGGGGTCACACACATATGGAGGCTGACATGGTTCACAGTCTTATTGAAAATAAACGAAAGAAAAGGAACACTCAGGAAATTTTTACATGCAATGATTGGGCAGGAATGGTAAGTGAAAGTGAAAATATTATTCATGTGACGTTGTCCGGGCCTGCGGCCCCTTTGAGCCCGATATGCCACCACCCAAACACCACCATCTCTGTTCAAACCTCCCGCTTGTGCATGCGTCTGTGCGTGTGTTGGTAGCCCGGCAAGAGGGCGCTTAGCTGCAGTGTGCTGCACCCCTAATTGGAATTAATATTATTGTAACCTTTTCTTTTCGCCCCAAAATAGTGTCATGACGATTATGTATGTGAGTGCCTTTTGTTTCATTATTATATTATGTTTTTGTAATAAAATACATGCAAGCACGGACAAGGACACTCCCTAGTGGGCAACGACGGAACTAACATGTAACTTGATTTAAACTATTTTTACCACATAAGTAATAATTACAGACGGTCTGGTCGTGGATGTGTATCTGGTATTTTTATAAAGAGTTTATGTTATTTTCTATAATAACCCGGGGCACGCAATAGCTAAGATGTTAACGGTAATTGTGTTCGGCGCGAAGGGCGCCATGCTGCCTGCCGCAAGCCCTTGTCTCAGCCCAGTCTTCTTCTACAGCCGGCCGAGAGCAGACGTCTCTGCAAACACCCCGAGGACATCACCGTTGTTTCACCGAGAAGTAGTTCTGCTCAGTTAATTAATTCAAATCATTTTCTTTCCATCCTCGGGGCCTCTCTCGGTCGGTGAGGCTGTTCAACTAATAATTCTTATACTCTCCGCAGTTTTTAGTCGCACCTGTTATAAGTAACGACTTGAGGCGACCACGTGCGTGGTTCGCCTCCTCACCTAAATCGATTCGTGCCTCGGGCGTTTTCTAACAGTATCAAGGAAGGATTGTATAAGGGCGTTTAAGGTGAGTAAATAAAACCAACTTAATTGAATCACGTGTCTTTGTGTTCGGGGGGGGGGGGGGCCACGTGGGTCCTTAACCAGTCAGCTGCGTGTGGGACGCCCTAAGAGCCCACTGCGGTTAATTAGAAGCGTGCCCGACACTGAGAGCGGGCTCGGTCAGGAACAGGTGCTGGATTAAACATCAGGAGGGCTAATATCTCGCCGCACACGGGCCACGTAACGCCCTGAGTTAGAGTATCAAGCCGGGTCCACGTGCCCACTCACGTGGTGGCGCCCATTATTTCCACCAGTAATATGAAACTTAACACCGGTACGCCCTCACATGTATTGAGAATGGACCTGGATAACTTCAAGAACTTCAGCTCCTTAACAGCAACCGGCAGTTCCCCATTCATCAACAGAAAAATAACTGTAATGGGCAAAGAAGTTGCTATTTCAAAAATGGTCCACATGCAAGTTAGAAAAGAAGAAATTGGACATTATTTCTTCAAGACGTCATTTGACGAAGATTTTCAAGAAGTTGACATGCAAAGGAATCGACGTGTTCGGGTGGTTTTGCCTGAACTTGTACCAGTTATTTCAGACAAAAAGAAGCCTATAAGTAAGGCAAAATAATGCGATCTTATGAAACTTCTGCAGTGGGTACCACCAGAATATAGGGCTTATTTTGAAAGCCTGACATTCACTGAAAATGCTGATGAATATTCAGCAGAGTGAGACAAACACTTTTATTGAGAGTGTGTTATTCAAAATGAATAAGTGTGATTGTATGACTGTATGTATTCATTTGACCGCAGTACTTACAATGTTATTGTTGAACTTCAAAACTGGTCTCTTCAGAGTTATTTTTTTTCCCCTGGATTGTCTTGTATCCATTTTAGTGTTTGTTATGTGGTAAAATAGAATTATTAATATAACTTAAAAGTTAAGTTAGAACAGAAGAAAACTCTTTTTTATTTTTATAAAGAAAAGACATAGTTCCTTCAGGTATTATGCATTTCGCATTGTTAAGCTCTAGGTAAAACGAAGCTCAAGTGGAAAAAGACAAATACTGTTTAGCGCCACATTATCCTAAGTCCATTCTATTTCATAAAAATTATTTTTATTAAATTAATAATTCAAAATAAACATGCCAACAGCTAATAATTTAATTTATAACTATATTATTGATATCTCAGATAAGTTTAATACTTTTAAAACATTAATTAAATATGCAAACATTGCAGCAAAAACATGACTGGACATTAAGATCGAGTTTTTATAAATAAAAAAAAAGGTGAATGTGACTTAAGATACTATGGTTCTGAGGTACAGAAATATTGTTCAAGTTTTTTTAATGTGTTGCTTTGAATCATTTATGATGAAAACAAAATCTCATGGACACCTTATTGATTTTAAGTGCATTTTGTTTCTCATTAACGAAAATCAACAGCTCACAATAGCCACCATCTTAAATCTACAACACTGTTAAAAATTATCCACAAAACAACATGAAAAAGGTTCACTACTTCAAGAAAACTATTTTTTAGAAATAGTACCGAACAAATATTATTTATTAAGTTACTGATATTGAAATCTCGTGGTTTCTTATGACTAGGGGCATGTAATTTTTGGTGAAAACATCTGATTGTTCGTTAGACTGCAAAAATGTATCTCCAAGATAGTGATTATTTCCTTGTGATTGGTAGCAGTTTGCAAGAGAAGCCATTGCCCTATTTGGCCGGGCCATTCAGGGCATATATGCTTCTGCAGTGGATGGCTGTGATTGGTGTGCTTGCTGACAGTAGACACGTCCCTGAAACAAACCAAGCCAACCACGTAACACAAACAATGTTTGTCTGGATATCTTTTCATGAAATATACATGCCCCTACTTACGACACGTTACAAACCGAAGGAAACTCCGTCCTTATCATTAATACTGTGTTCATTTGCCTCGTCTTTGACTTTCTTTACCATGTCACACACCGACTAACATGGCGGCCCTTCTTCTGCAAAAAGAACAAGGGTGCCAGTGTGACTTAATTTATAACCAAACAAAAAGAAGCATAAAAAAGATAGGCCAATATTGGCTCATAGAAACAGTCTCAGTCCCAATTCCGTTTTTCTGTTCCCCACCTTTTCGAAAAGTCACTAGACACTCAAATACATCTGTCTCTCTCTAATGCTTGTGTAAACTTTCAAAACAATTGTATCACCCTAAATGTTCCATAACCTTCTATAATAATAACTATATCCACACATTAACAAATAAAATAATTATAGCAGACAGTACCTACAAACTATGTGACAGCAAATTAATACTTAACCAAGCAAGAAGAAAATACCTACGAGTGTTAGGAAAAATTGTATACTGCTATGTTTTTGTGAGTGCTGCTCTGTGGTACACAGATGCCTGTAGCTTCGTCAGTCGTTGTCTGTACGAGGTACCGGTCGGTCATGTTTTGTGGAGCTGGCTCACAAAAAACATTTTAATGGTTTAGAAGAGAGAATTTCGCTGTTGTGGTCCAGGCTTTTAACTTTTTTTATATATATATATATATATATATATATTAAAAACCTCAACGATAATATTTTTACCACAGTCGTAGGTATTAGCCCAAAACAACGATTGAATAAATTTGCCATTGTCCAGAGGTCTGAGTCCCTCATCCTTGTACTTGTGTGTAGACCGGCATGGATCTGCCTACCTGCTGTGGTTTCCCCTCAGGTAGTGCCCAACTACTACTGGGTCCGACGGTTGTGGAGTGTCCACGTAGCACCACGGATCACTACTGTCCTTGTCGTATATTTGTCGTGCCCATCTCCCATACCCTCAGCTGTCGGGCATGTAAACAATTTTAAATTAAAATAAATAACCTGCAATATGTCCAAAAATCAGAATTGCATCAAAAATGTTAAAACAAAAATTGATAATTCAAATCCTGACTAAGAATTACATGAAACATGTTTTAAGGATCAAATAATTTATCCTATTTGTATAAATAGAGACACGGAAATTTCGCGAATCTAGATATCGCGAAATAACACCGCAATTTACCTTAATTCGCGACAAAACACCGAAATCGCACAGCATCGAGAAATAAAACTGATAATAATGAATTAGACCACCCATGCAAGACATCGCGAAAAACAAGTAAACACGACGTTGACGGCATATCGCCATTTTTCTAAGTTTCAACATGGCCGCTTTGTAGTAATGAAAGTAAATAATGATTTACAGTATTCCCGTCACGTAATCATTACAATTTGAAACGAAAGCAGTAATTGCAATCATAAACTAATTAAAAAGAGAAAAATGTACCTGAGCATCAACACAAAGTTAATAAAAAATACCGGCGATGTTTTCAACACAATATAGCTGCCATGATTTTCAACCCGCTGTATTTACACATTAATCTTGTAGAGAAATATAAAATTTTAATTCTTCCTTTCATGTTGAACAGTTAACAACCTCATGCTTTCAACTACGTTTGACTGGCTTGGCAACCTACTCGTTAGAGCTGTAGGTGTAGCAAACCGTATGTATTCGGTACTGACTGAGTAACGGGTGCGCCATCTAGTATCGAGTAACGAAACGTTACACACGGCTGGATTTCGTTACTCGCATTTTTCGTATGTTTTACGCATGCGCGCGCATATTCGATGAATTTACGTTACAAAGAACGATGTTTGTTTATTAAGTATAATATGGAAATTTGTCGTCCAAGTTTTTTACTGTTTATAAGAAAGTATTTTTTACAAATTAGAAATATGTATGTTTTTGTTATTTATTATCGCGTATTTTCACGTTTTTTTGTTGTTTTTATCTTAAAAGAGATAATATAATAAAACCGCTCTAATGAGATTTAATTGTTTCTTGGTTAACAAAAACTGTTCATTATCAAATATTGTTAATTGTTTATATTCTATTTATTATTATTTACGTGACGTCATACTGTACGCGTACGCAATACGACTCGATTCGTTGCTGCAACATAACATTGCATGTTATGCGGTATCAGAAGTAACGAGTAACGTAGCGACACGATAGTAACGAGTACTATTTGTTATAGTAACGAATACATACGGGTACACTTTTTTTCGTTACTTTTACACCTCTACTACTCGTAAACATGAACACATGGCACTACGCCGATTGATAAGCAAAATCAGTGACCTTTAACTGCCGTAACTACACTTCTCAGCAAATGCAATACGACCGCAGAGCAAGTGAATACGGCGTCAACGGGACAAAGAACAGCAGCAAGAAATATTAAAAGAATACTAAGTTGAGACATGCCGTGCCGAGGCAGCGCGCTAGGCGACACCGGGCCGTGCCGAGGCAGCGCGCTAGGCGACACCGGGCCGTGCCGAGGCAGCGCGCTAGGCGACACCGGGCCGTGCCGAGGCAGCGCGCTAGGCGGCACCGGGCCGTGCCGAGCTGTTTCAAGCCTACAATTTTTATTTGCCAATAGTGTTGACTTTAGAGTGCAGTATACGAGTATACGCCGTGCCACTATTATTTAGCCAAGCAAAACTTGTAGGTCATAAAACCATTCTCAAAAGTTAAAGTAAACATGAAAAACCAAAACAGCGAAATAAAACCGAAATTTGATTTTTTCAAAACAAAATTTAAGGAAAAATAAAACCATTTTTACGGGACTCTATGTATAAATAATTGTATGTTGTCATTAATCTTTTTGAGCATCTTAATTTGGTTTTGTACTTAGTAAATGTTTAATAATGTATAACATAGTTTCATTGAGCATTTTACTGGATCAATGTTATCCCAAAACAGATGCGTTGTAAAAATAAAAATCAACCTAAATGATTTATTAAAAATTTTAATCTTGTTACACTGTAGAGATTTAGATCAAATGTGTACCGTTAGTAGAATCTCTTCATCGTTAGTATATTCTCTTCATCGTTAGTATATATGGATGAGTCTGCAAATATTTAGAGTCGAGTCCAACGGAGCTCAGTACATAATTATATCTTCAAGTCAAGTCCAAACTTTATTTATTTTTTTTAGTAGGGTCCTATAAAATGTAGTTGAACTTGAATAGTAGCAGAATCTTTTTTCTTGATGTGTATTAAAATGAACACTAGTGTTAGAATGGATTGCTCCCATGAGCATCTCTGGTTGTGGGTTGGTTGGGCGGGGGGGGGGGGGGGGGGGGCACCATATCAATGTCTGGATAATCAATTAGTTCTTGCAGTTTAGAAGTAGGTAAAATTTGTTGCATTAACTCTATTGGTGAAAAACCTGTGCTTTCGTGCCAGACATTGTTTATAATTACTTCCACTTCACTCACAAGATTAACCCATTGGCTATGGTTTTCACTGCATTACAATCGAAATAACCTACCCAGTTCCCTCATCACTCTTTCAACTGGATTAGCAGCTGGATGGTACACTGCCGTATGGCCTAGTTCAATACCAAGAATACCAGTTAATGTTTTCCATACCTCTCCCCGAAACTGAGGTCCATCATCTGAAATAATCTTTTGTGGTACACCTATTTCCTTTACATACACATCCAGAATTTTCTCTGTTACCACTCGAGCTGTTGCTCGTTTGATCGGGTATAATTTAACATATTTTGTGAATACATCAAGAACAACAAAAATGTATTTTACTCCACTCCTTCCCTGTGGTAGTGGACCAAACAAATCGACACATACTACCTCTAATGGCTTGGTTGCTAACACATGCTGCATGACTCCTTTGCACTTACTGTTCATTACTTTTGTCTGTGCACATGGCAAACACTGTCTGACTATCTTAGCTACAGTTCGGTTCATGTCTCTAAATATACAAAATCCTTTTACATATTGTACAGTTTTTCTTACACCAAAATGTCCACACTCTGCATGCATAAGTTTACAAATTTCAGTACCTACTTAAATTATTTGGTATACATAAAGCCCATTGTGACAATTCATTGTTTACATTTTGAAACAAGTAGCCCTCCTTGACCACGAACTTATCCTTAATAATATCTCTACAATGAGTAGATTCCAATTCTTAAATTACAATTTGTAATCGAGGGTCTTTATTAACTTCATCCTTAAGTTGCCCTGAAAATTCCTTCAGTCCTTTATTTACTTCCTGCATTTGTTTACAAATTTTCCCAATCTGAAACTCCTGTGCCTGAGTGGCCTCCATGTCTGCAATTGCCCTTGAAAGTGCATCAGCTACTACCTGCGTTTTCCCTGGAACATGTTGTATGTCTAATGTGTATTCTTGTAATGCCAAAATCCACATGGTGATTCTACCGTGTAACAATTTACATGAATTTATATGGCACAAAGCCTTGTGATCTGTTAAAACCTACTATTTCCCTGCCATAAATGTAAGTACGAAATTTAGAACATGAAAACACAATACTAAGCAATTCTTTTTCTGTGGTGGTGTAGTTTATTTCTGCAGTGTTGAGTGCACTGCTTGCAAAACTGATGGGTACCTGCTCCCCCTCCTCATTCACTTGAAACAACACGGCCCCTACAGCCTCATTTGATGCATCGCAAGCAATGTAGAACTTCTCTTCTAACTTCGAATGGTGCAACAACACTTCCTTCTCTAACTCCTGTTTGAGTCTTTCTACTGCTTCTTCCTGTTCAGGTCCCCACTCCCAACTCTGCCTCTTCTGCATAAGCTTTCTCAACGGCCCACATTTCCCACTGAAATTTTGTATATATTTCCTAAAAAAATTGAAAAAGCCAATGAAACGTTCTAACTGTTTACGGGTTTTAGGGGAGGGATATTCCCTTACTGCTTTCAGTTTCTCAGGGTCAATATGGATGCCCTTTGCATTTACTACATTACCCAAAAACGTTATTTCTTCTTTTAAGAATTCAGATTTTTGCAAATTAGCAGTAACTTTCTCAAAACGCTTTCTACAATTTGGCAATGTTCCTCAAAATTTGCAGTAGCAATCATGATGTCATCTACATAAATTGTTACCAAATTTAGAATTTCGGGTCCTAGAACAGCCTCGAGCCCCCGAATTAAATGACTGACCGAAACATTTAATCCAAAAGGTAGCCTTTTAAAACAATAGGGTTTTCCTTGATAGGGAAATGCAGTACAAAGCCTAGATTCAAGTGCTAAAGGAATTTGCCAATAAGATGCAACCAAATTGATTTTTGAAATATATGCACAACCCTCAAATTTTTGTAACAATTCATCCATTGGTTCTGGTGCTGCTCTGTCTGGGATTATAATTTGATTAACTTTCCTAGCATCCAAACACAATCTCACCCCCCACCCCCCCATTTTTCTTTTTGACTACTACCATAGGATTCAAGTATTCTGAACTGCGTCTCTCAATAATGTCTGTATCTATCATATTTTGAATTTCTTGCTCCACAGCAGGTCTCAACTGATACGCTACCGGATATGGCTTTTGAACAAACGGTTAGTGCTCTCGTAAATTTAATTTACATTCATACTTAGTATTTAATCCTGGAAAATTTGCAAAAGCTTTGTTTTCTAAATGTAAAAATCCCCTTAATTTTTCCTGTTGCCCTACAGTACCACTATGCAAGGTTACGTGATCTACATCATTTTTTGTAATGTATTGTTTTTCCAACAAATTACACTTCAGCTCTGTTTCTTTTAAATTTTCCCCTCGTATTATCCTTTAACTAAATGACTTTGCCTTTATTTCTGTTCCAAAATCAATCAGGGTTCCTGCCACATGTATCCACTGCATGGAGTAGTCTATTATAACATTATTTTGTTGCAGCCAGTCTGCCCCCAAAACAATATCAATACTGAGCCCTTTAACAATTAGGAACACTACCCACATTGCTACCTCTCCAAATTTTATCTCTAATAGTACTTGTTTTTTGACATTTTTATTCCTAATCCCTGTGGCTCCAATTATGGTTACATTTGAAACTGGAAACACTGCTGCTGATTTAAAAATTTCATTACCTAGTGACAAAAAAATTTCTTCTGACATGGCAGTCACCTCACTACCTGAGTCAACTAACATATCTGCTTCATTACTGTGTGCCGTTGTGCACTTGTTGTGTGCAAGGGCGCCCATATGATAATTTGTAGGGGGGGGCCAGACTTAGGGATCGTCCATTAATCACGTGAGGCTCGAAAAGGGGGGGGGGGGGGGGGGTGTCGGGAAAAATCACGAAATATCACAATGTTGGAGGGGGGGGGGGTGTATAGAGATATCACGTGTATTTATTTTTTCGCCCGATTTCTACTAAACCGAAAAGCGATGCGTGACCTTGACTCGCCCTAGCCAGGCAACAATATCCCCGCCCGCCGCAACATGAACCACCCGGCTCGGCTTGCCAGTCGCCAGTAAGACTGTGAATGTGGCGCCGAATACATGGGTAAATCACATATAAGCCTTTCCTTTATTATTTTTATGCTAGTGAGAATAAACCTGCAACCTTAATGTGTGTCTGGACATTTTTATCACTGTGCTTAATTTTAACATACTAGGAAGAAGATAATATTCTGAATTTTTGAAAAATATTTTGTACCAAAAAAATACACGTGATTTATTTTGGGGGGGGGGGGGGGGGGGGTAGTCTAAAACCTCGCCACAAATCACTAAGGGTGAGGGGGGGTTAAAAATTTGCTTAAAAAAAAACATCACGTGATTAATGGACGACCCCTTAGGGGTATGAAGTATTTTTAATATTTTGGAGGACTTAACTGCGGCTTGTTACTAGCCATAAAATAGTTCCAGTTCTGACCCTATTAAAATTTTTTGTCCAGTTACTAAAATACTAGACCACAGTACTCATTTGCCATAAAAAAAATCTATATTAGCTACTTTATTAATTAATTATTAACTATTTTATTGAAACAAATGAATTTTTAGCAACAAAAATGCAGGAATACAGTCCTTATACTTTTACCGCGTCTTGGGTACACGGATATTAAGAATACAGTTCTTCAACTAATTGCTCTCTTTGCCCATAAATAAATATCGCGTACAAATTAAATTAAAATAATTATAAAGTTTAAAACGTGTTGGTCAAAAGATTCAACTTTGGGAGAGAAACGATTTAAATATGTTATCACAGTCAGAAAACAGTTGTTTTTAAATGTAACACCTGTACTACGCTTATAATTATAGTCAATAATTGTTTCACAATTAAATGAATATTACTATGTTTCGATATGAATCATAATTGCTTATCATTTAGAATTAGCACAGATGGATTCAGTTGTCGAGGACTATAAGTTTATTTAGTGATAGAAAAGCGCAGAAAAAATTAGTTTATTATTTAACTAGACAATTTAACCAAACAGTATTTAGAGGTTAAGGAATTAAGTGACAACAAAACCAATGAAAATAATCGAAAATTTCTAAATGCTGACATAACTCATGTCAGCTTTCCACAGAAGAGTTTAGTTCAGCGCAATTAATCCACACAAAACAACTGGACACTATGTCGACGCGTATTTTAAGGATATAAGAAGATCCACGTCACAGTATATTTTTTTTTTTCGTGTCGTGTGGTGCGGGCCCCCATTTGTGGTGCGGGCCCATAGGCTACAGCCTAGATAGCCTGATTTTACGGAGCCCGGACTCAACGAAGCCGCGATTTTACGAATACATTTTTCAGGAACCATCTAAAATTCGGAAAATTTGACACCAAAATTTATTTAATAAAAAATTAATAAACACTATGAAAACATATAAAAATATTAATTTTAATGCACAGCGTATTCATATTTTTAAGCTAATACAACATCCATTTACCGTTAGTGAATATTGTATACGTTATTGCGTCATCAAACTCAAAATCGAAAAGAAAAAATGGACTAGGTACACTATTTGTCGCATAGTTCGAAATTTCTTCGATTGAAAAATTATGTCAAGGCCGTAAAAATATTTATTTTACCGCAAATGAACTATACTCAACATTCCTTACCCATTCCAACATTTCCAGCTCGTGAGCATAGCAACTGAGCTTGAAACCTTGTGAAGCGTGAGAGAAAGAAACGATATTGAGTAGCTACTTCCTCTCCTTTCCGCTAATATCCAGCAACCCATGCCATTAGGCATTATCTTGACATGTGTCGCATTCATTACCTTCGCTGCATCGGTTTGCCAGTAAAAAACGCTCAAAAATGGTATAAGTGACGCAGCAAGTAGACGTGACGAGCGGTTTTTTAACTAAGCATTTTTTAACTTACTATACAAACAAATAATTCCCTATGGCTATCACAAATTCAAGGGATGCTCGCACTAAAATGTACTGTGTTTTTAATGAATGTCTGTCGTTACAGAGCAGCGTTTTTCTTCACCAAATAAGCCTATGATTAGAGACCGTAAAAATTCGCGGATTCCTTTCGAGATAGGCTGGAATCCAAACTCGTTTAGCTTAATGCTGCGTCAGTGATTGGACCGCAATTTACCTGAAGGACTCTGAGCCAATGGCAAACACTCAACAAAAGAAGTATCGAATCATAAGAATCGCAATAAACAGGTGTCCCGAGTCGGTAGCCAATAGCCAGGTGATATTTGCCCGAGTACATAGAGAATCGTGGAGTCTATCCTAGTGGTCATTGAAACCGCGAATTTTTCCAATCCCTACCTATGATCACTTTTATGAAACAGTACAGGTGTACACTGAACTGTGTGCTTGTTCTCCTCGATTATGTTACTAAAAGTGCGTTCATTAATATTTTTCAAGCCGATCTGTTAAAGATTAACTGATAAATATGATAAGGTAAAGTCCATAAAAATGCAAGGCAGGGAATTCTTCCAGCTCATCAACCCTACCCTGGATAGTCTCGTCTGTGTTCAGTCGTCTCTGGCAAGGAGTGGACAAGTTTGCAAACTCAAATATAAATTTATTTTAGTAGCACGCGTCTTACGAAAAGGAAAGATATCCAAGAAAGGCATGTCGGACAACCTACTGTCACCACACAAAAGTTAACATGATGCAATGCGTGGTGCAACTGTGTTTAGTCGCTGTGATGTCACTTTTATATCACTCGTGCAATGAGGCAAGTTGTGGAATGTTAAAAAAAATAAGGGAACGCAGGGGAGGGCAGAGGGCAGACGGCAGTCATTGTTTTTACCATTTAATATTATATATATTCCGTTCAATAAATTATAACATCTATCTTCACGGGATGGGGTGTTTAAAATTTTATGAAGATAACGATTTTACGAATGCAATCCAAACGACCGTGAGCGTACGTAAAATCGAGATTCCAGTGTAAATTGCTTCCGAGTCTACTGAAGGTAGCGGAATCCTTATTCCTTTAAACACTTTTGAAGGGAAAAAGTGGTTTTCCTCTAAATTCAAAATTCCAAAATAAATTTTACGTTGTAGACTTTTCTGAAAAATAATTCTTATTTGAGTAACTTTAAAGGTGTTAGCTTACCTTAAAAATTGTGAATATTTTGAGCGGATGTGACGAATGAGGAAAACTAAGAAACACTACATAATAACAATCGTTTTTATCTTTACACTTTTCACTGATTTATTTACACTTAAGTTATTTATACTGACTGAATACACTAAACTAAATCTATACCAGATGCATAAAAATGTAGACCTAAAGACTATTGAAAAATCTCTGTTTTGAGATGTTATTTGTGAACATTCACATTATTATGACGAAAAAGTAGCAAAACATTTCGCCGTCTACAAGTACATGTCAACTGTCGCGTCGTCTAACTCTGACTTGTCTAAATCTGTTGTGTTGTGTTATCGCGTGAGCTTGGGCGGGATTACGAAGGGGAATGACTCGCCATGGGCGTTGCGCTTGAACAGCGTTTTCTCCCTGTTCACAACACCTTATATCGCAGCAGCAGAAACTAATGCTTGAACTAACATTAAAAATGAAGTAGACGTGTAAAAAACGATATACAATAATATCTTCGTGTTGAAACATTTCTACATAATACCGAATTTAAATAATTTTCTTTAAAGTAAAACACCTGACTACACTATATATTTTTCCTTTTCTGAAAGCTAGGGGGGGGCCACGGCCCCCCCCTGCCCCTGGGTATGGGCGCCCTTGGTTGTGTGGGCATGCGCCTATTATTGCTTATATATGTTGTTTAATTAAATGCAAACTGGGAGGCTACTTTTTTTATTCTATTGCTTTGCAATACCTAATTGTTTAAACCTTTTGATTATTTGAAGTATAATGAAATTGTTATTATCTGAAGTATCAATTTGTAAGAAATAATTGTTTTTGTATAAAAATCATTTTTTTTTGTTAAAATATATTTATGTCTTTGTTAAGCTTGGTGGATTTAAAAGAAAAAAACATATGGACTTCAAAAGACTTTAAACATCATAAATTAATTATTCCTTTTGTTTATATAAATATTGTGGTTAAGATTTCCTGCACTTAAGTGCAGGAAAATGTAACATTTTAAGTTTCTCATCTCTACGCATTTGTCATATCTATGGTCACCTTCCTATTGAAAAGGAAAAGGTAATACTTTCCTTTCTGCTTTTGTCAGCCATGATGTAGACTTCAAAATTTTTGTGCTCGTCAAGTATCCATCGACATCCATGTCGAAATTTGTGTATTTACTACCGCATTAGGTGAGTTTTACTGCCTTTTCCCCGGGAATCATGGTTTTATAATTATTTATGGGATAGTTTTTTTTTTGTGGTTATAAACTTGTTTAGCGGTCCGGGTGTTGGCGACCTCTCGCTGCCCCATGCCTGAGGCGTGATCCATAAGCTTCACCCATAACATCTGGGCACCCCAGGGCTTGTCCCGTGGTTCTACGGCGATGGGAGCCGCCAACAAAATCCCAGGAAAGTTTTCGACGACTAAATCCTAAGCATGCAGCATGGGTAGTTAACCTGTTTCGGCCACGCGTATCTTCTTGCAATTTCATCGACTATTTCATCAAACTACCCCTTTGGCATCGAAATCAATATTTAATTAATGAATAATATGTTTTTAATATAATAATAATTATAATAATTTTTGAAAATGTAACTTTAAGTAATAATTGTGTAAAGGGGCCCCTCTTTTGTTTTGACTGTACGAATACTCAACTAATCTTTTATTAACTTGTTTAAATAAATATGTTTTGTTATGGCTGACCCGATATCAGTGTGTATTTTATGTTGCAATTACCTAACCTTTTTTTTAAATTTCTTAATATAAATACTTAACAGGTTATCAACTTTTGTTCGGTAGTTTTCCCAGTCGGCATATTTCCTCTCTACTCGTTACTTGGAAATAACAAAGCAATGCCATTCAACCTAAGATCCCGGAGTCTTCCGTCGTAATTTACCTTGGTGAGGTTTAGCAAACCGAACCAAGAGTAAAATACCGGCAGAACTGGCACAGACAATATTTCCTTTAATGTATGGGCATAGACCTATTTTACCTTGAACAATGTTTGTAGGCCCCTCTGCATCCTTTAATAATTCTTCCAACTCATGTATTATGCTAGGTTGATTTACCTGTATTGTGTGACATTTTGATTTGACCCCTAAGTCACACCCCTGGGAGGGATTTGGGGCTCCATCCTTCCCGCTTACCTGTTTAAATTACGGTTTTCCTGCCTCCTCGGTCCATTCCCATGTCTGTCTTGCCTGTCCTCACCTTGCCCTTGCTCCTGCAGACGTGGCTCTGGTCTCCAGCTGGGCAGCTGATGGTTCCCCCGCCGTTCCTGTACTCGCAGTGGTCTTACCTCCTGCTGTTGACCCTCAGGATGGTGACCTCCCTGACCTCTATCTCTGGGTGGTCCTCGCTGGTCCCCTCAGTCCTTCCTCCCTCTCGTTCCTCCTGTCCAATGTTTCCAGCAAATTGATGACCTCGTCCACAGTTCTCGCCCTGGCCCCTAGAATGCAGTTCTGCACTTGCTGGTAAAAATGATGAACAATATAGGAGATAAAACGTTCATTGTTATAGGGTTGTTCAAAAATTTTGATTGCAAATACAGCCTTCGTACATATGGTGCCATGGGACCATCCCTATGCCTGTATTTTCCAGTAAACAAGTACTGCAAGAAATCGTTTTGAACATAAATTCCCCAATACTTATTCAAAAAGGCTGTTTTCGCTTCTTCGAAGGTTCTCCACACACTTTCTTTATGCATTGCCCATTGCAACGCTGCCCCATCTAATTTAGTTACAAACAATTCTACTTGCTGTTCATCTGAACCTTAATAACAACTGATCAATTGAAACTGACCCCCCCATAACCTCAATTGGGCTATGAACAGTTGGATGTGTTCTCTGTTGACTACTTTCAGCAGGATGTTCCATGTTTTCAGTTACTTCCTGTTGACATGAAAAATCCTGTTCAATTAAACTTGTTTCCAAATTTGGATTTGACTGATCAGAATTTTCTACATTTTCAGAAAAGCCTATAAAATTGGTTTCATTACTACTATTACTCTCGTTATCCATAGTGAAATATACAAAGTACAAAAACTTTTAAACAAATATTGGTAGAATGCTCAAAACAAAAAACAAACAAATAAACAAACTTAATTTAGTTCCATTCTTCCACTTGCTATTTTCGGCGATTCATCCCGCGATGTCCCGCGAAGCTTGGTCCTGAAGTCCCACGGTGCCTTGGGTCGCTCTGTCCCTCGAAGTACCGCTTTCCGCCGTCTCTGGAACACTTCACTCGCTGAAACAGCCCGCCGTCTCTTGCCGAACTCGCCGCTCAGCTGCGCCGACAGTTCTGGATACACTTCGCCGTTTTCTTCTAAACTGTTCAATATTAGTCGTAATTTTTTTGTCCTTTGAGGTTATCGTAGTCACGAACTGTTTTAAGAATGTATATATTTTTCTTCACTGCCGAAATGTCCGTCTCAATCTCAGGGTCGTGTCCAAATTCAAGCCGCGCGGCCGGGCGCCAAATGTAACAGTTCGTTACATACAAAAATAAACAGATGTTCAACGCCGAATGTAATTTTTGTTGTTTTTATTTTTTCAAATAGAATATTGCACAGAAGAATCCAAACACTTTCAATAATTTGCTCACTCATTCCAGTCGTACATTCGCCTGTCGAGAAATGCTCGCAGCCCGGGCGATGAAAATTAATAAAAAAATATAACTTCGCTTAAATCTTTCAGTATCCGAAATCTGTAATCATACAAAAATCAGTATGGCCTCAGATACGGCCGCAACTGGCGAAAAACCGCGAGCCGCCGAAACGCGGCCTCACCTGGCAGCGATCGACCGACGACTACTGATGAACTCATGACACCACTCCTCCACGCAGGGAGTAGACGTCACATGACCTCACCGACCAATCACACGCACGCTTCATTCACACTACAAGATACAAGCCAATCAGAAGACAGAACATACATTGAAAACAGTTTTCTCTCCATAGAGCCAGGGACCTTACATTTTCCTTCTCTCTCCCACACTGTGAGACAGCAGTTATCACACATTTTCCATGACCCGTGGTGAATCCCAGCTTTTATCTCTGTTGGCGGGGAATCACTGTTTTTTTCTCACTTGCTCTTACATGTCTCTTATGCCTCTCTCTTTCTACACATCACCCCAGCCCAGAGACAGTCCCGTGATCTATAATTATATTGCAACACGTTAATTAAAATTAAGAACAGCAATCATAATTCAAATTACTTGACAAAATTAAACTTATTGAGAAAAACCTGAAAAAGTAGGCCAAAACAGGCAAAAATCTAGTACAGTGACTTCTTTGTGAATAATTACATAAAAAATAGTAATGATTGAAAATGTCTCTTAAAATACAAGGTACACTCTTAAAACACATAACCATTTAAATATCAACTCTAACATACATAAAAACGGTAAAATATCATTGAAAAGACTTTTTTAGGAAATGTTTACTTTCATGAAAATAGTTTAAAAGAAAATTATTTAGCTAGGAGGGCAGGGATCTTGCAACGTTACAACTGAAAGGATTTTCCAAATCGGACCAATGGTTCCTGAGAAACAAACTCTTCAGCTTTATAATATTAGTATAGATATGTATTGAACGGAAAGGGGGGTGGGGTGAATTGCCCATAAGCCCTTCCCATAGGCAGAAACCTAAAAAATTAGATGTTATTTTCCAAAAAAATAGATATTATCCCAAACGTAGATGTTATTTTTTCCCCAAAATATATGTAATTTTTATCAAAAATAGGTGTTATTTTCCTCACAAACCGGTTTCATTTTCCTTGATATAAATTTGTTCATTTTTTAAATAAAATCACTAATTATTGTTGACGAACACTAAATTCTGCTGTTTTTAAATTAATGCAAAAACTATTCTGATATACTCTAAAATATTTTAGCTTAAAGGTTTTTGATTACTGAAGATACCAATGCAGTCTTCTGACTTAATCATGGAATGAAAGCATCATAAAGCCTTGAACATTTTCTTCTCTTAAGTTTTGACGTCTGTCTGTAACCACTTGGAATAAGCGTTCACTGGCGACGTTATTGGCTCTCAGTGCTGCTGAGAACTGGAGATGCTCTGTTCCAGTAGCCAGTAGTATTGTCTGGACATCACACTCGCACCTATTCTTTGCTGCTTCTTGTACTGCTTCCTTCAGTTATTACTGTGTTTTCCAGTTCTCCTGACTCGGGAATGCTTTTCACTGTTGCCAGAATACTTTTGGTATCATTAAGCAAGATGGGTTTGGGACTGAACACCTTGTTCAAAGACATAAAAACCTTCATACTTGGATCTGAATTGTGACATTTTATCTCTGATAAAATATTCCCTGGGAAGTACAATCAAAGGAATATGAGAAAATTTCTTCCAAATGTACTATAAACATGATAAATAGTTTTTTTCAATTTAAAATGCCAAAATTCACATTTTACATTTGAAACTGCTGAAATTCACGTTATAATTCATGTTATCACAGTAGCGAATATTCAAGGTCTCTACCCATAACATCAATGAATGTGTAAAATAACTATATTAACTACATATAAAGTTATCAAAAAAAAGTGTAAACACATTTGGGTAAAAGATTAACTCTAAAGTTATATTACCATTTTATTCCTCCATTTACTGATCCAACACAATTTTCTTCATTTCAAAAATAACCATACTTAGTCATTTTCAAATGTCATGTTACATAATACAAAAAAATGACAGTAAAGATAATGTAAAAAAATAACAGATTATTTTATAAACCAAAATAAATCTGTCTACATTTAAACTAGATAATCAAAGGTATGATAATAGAAGCACAAGAAGTATCTCTTTTGTGTTGCTACACTTGTTCGGATCATTAATAATATTGATTGATGCTGTAGTAAAAGAATAAATGATGACAATATTTATTTTAAAATTTATTTATTTTTCCTGTGTTACATCTATGGCGTACTGCTGGCCTTTGATTCTAAAATTGCACCAATTTATAGTAAAGCGTTTGCAAAATAATGGTTCATGATTTTGTGTTGGTACATAGCATAGCTTCAAATGTTTAAGAAAAATACGATGTTATCTTGTCATGTCGAGTACAGTGAAATCGACTTGCAAACCGAGAGTCAAGCTGATGCTACTCCCTCGACTGTGCTTGAGTGTTCTAGTCTCTGGCCATCTGTAATCACATTCTTGACAGTTTAGGAAACTCCAAGATTCTTGGTTTTCATACAAGTAATATTGGATTTTAATTTATTTTTTACAAATAAAAAAATGTTATAACTTATATGTTATAGTTATAACTTATGTTATAGTTAAACCTTAAATTATTACTTTAAAATAAAACATAGATGCCTTGCACCATGTTGGGACACAATTCTGCTCAGGAAAACAAGGATCCTAATCTGTTTTAGGAAAGACTAAGAGCAACAGGTGTATTAACTGCCTATAGAAACAACTGTTGGTTCTATAGGCAGTTAATACAAGCCCTTAAATTCAAGAAACACTTTCATAAACTTTATAAACGGAACAATAACATGATTTCTATTCCTACATTTCTCAATATGTAAGCATGTCTTACTAAACGTGACAAAATCAACTGGTGCTGATTCATCAAAAATAATATTAAGATAAATCCCAAAAAATTTGTGTACTTTTTTATATAATGAAAAATGGTTTTCACAAACAACACTCATTGTAAATGAATGGTTTTATATCCAGTAATACTGATGTGTTAACTAATGTATTTGCTGAATATTTTTCCAGTGTTTATGTATTTTTTAATGATAAGTACCAAAGTAATACCCCTTCTATGTGTTATGATGCAATCTCGGTTTCTTCTATTTTGGAAAGCATAGTGCTTGGGGTATTAAGTCCTTACAAGTCTTCCATGTCTTCTGGTCCTAATGGAATACCCAAATTTATTATAAAAAGTGATCTCATTTATTAACACCCCTTCTGAACCATTTATTTAACCCAAGCCTAAAAACTGATATTTTCCTAACAAATGGAAAATAGCTAGGGTTGTTCCTATTCATAAGAGTGGTTCCAAATTAAATGTCACCAATTGTCACCCAATATCTGTTCTTAATAGTTTTTTAAAAAATTTTGAAAAAATTATCAGCAAAATTATAAATTTCCCTCTTAAAAATGATTCTCACACTAACAACATGGCTTTAGACCTGGTATGACAACTGCTACTTATCTCATTACTTTTCTTAACCCCATCTGTGATGAAGTCGCTATCAGGTGCCAGGTGCCTGTTATTTTGATACAGCGAAAACTTTTGATACTGTTAACCATGTTATTCTGTTCGACAAACTACCTAAATTTGGGCTGAGTGTCAATTGGTAATTTGGTTCTCTAGCTACTTAACAATTAATAACTGTAATTCTTAACTTACCAGAGCTAGCACAGGCGGATCTAGAAGGATCGTCAGGGGAGGGCCAAATTAAATATTCTAATACAATTTTAGTACTTTTAGGATTGAAATTTGTTTTTCAAAAACGTCCTGTTATCCATAGCACTGCAGTAAAATAATACTTTAGTAAGTTTGGTAAGTTAGGAGAAAATTTTAAAATTACCAGGCATATGGGGGGGGATGTTGTTATGCCCCCCCCCCCCCCCCCCCCCTCCCTCCACGATAACCGCCAGTGAGAGCTAGTTTGGGCGTACCTCAAGTTGGTACCCTTTCACCCTTACTTTGTAATGTATTTATTGATGAACATTTCATTCACAGAATTAACTTTTTGGAGATTATCTCAAAATTTTTAGAAGAGCAAAATATTCCAATAATTGTATATTATTTCAGAATGACATTAAAGTAATTATTAATAATTTGTGCAAACGTAATCAAGTAGTTCTGAGCAAAGATAAAACAAAATTTATTTCTTTCACAAAAAAATATCTTCCAATAAAATTTGTTTATAAACTGGACAATACTCTAATTCCCAAAACCCTTCCTTTCAAATATCGTGGGATTATTCTTGACTCCAAATTATATTTTCATTTGCATGTAAAATACTTAACCACCTATTCTAAACTAGATTCAGTCAAATTTATCGCTTATCTTTATTTATCATTAATCAGGTCCAAATTAGAGTATTGTTTAGTTATGTGGAATACCATTAGCTCCTCCGACATTTTAAAAATAGAATATACAGAAAATAAATTAATCAAAATCATTAATTGAAAAATCTTCCCCTTCCTGATCTACCCAATATTTCTGATCACAGAATGCATCTTAATTCTATTTTCGCTAAAAATTGATATAGCTCAGAAATTAACTGTAAGTATATATTGGAATACAGGACTAGAGTCCCACAATTTAATAGTTGATTAACATCTACTTTGTGCACATCATACATGAGTATTGATTTAATTTTTTAGATAATTTATAACTATAATTGATGTACTGATTAAAAAATATAATACATAATATAAGAGATAAATTAATTATTTAGATTAATTAACTTAGTTTAATCTATTAAATTCCATACTTCTACACTTCTGCTTCTAAAAGGATTGTGGTGTTAGTTCTGGTGACTTTTGTTGTTTTGTGTTCTGTCATGTCTTATCTTTCGTGTTATGTGTTTTATTTTAAACATCATAATTTGCTGTCTGTCTGTACCATATTTACCCACAGAAGAGTCACCCTTTCATATGGATTGCTCCCTTAATTTTGAGCGAAAAAATATAACGTTTTCTCCATAAAAGTGTCTCCCTGAATATGGATCGCACCATATATCTGTCTCCAGTAGAATAAAAGTGAAGTCTTAATGGTCCGTATCTCAGCTTATTGCTGTGTAAGAAATGGCACTGATGTCCTTCGTCTTTCCCTTAGCTTCATTCTTAAGGCCCTTCCTCCCTCTCCCCCTTCACCCTAGCTTTATCTAACAAAAAATACAAAGGAAATAAATGCTATTTTATATACCCATTATTACCTTTCCGACTTCCCCAAGAGAGAAAAGTCCGCAGGCTGTTTCCTCGTCAATTTTTTTTGTCAGTTTCTTCAATAAAAACAGGCATGCCCTCTATAGCAGTTTTGTCAAAGAAATGTTGGGGTAGAAAGCGTAGGAAATCTCACACAAAAACAATGTTGGACACAGTTGTGGAGATAGACGTGATAATTGTGTGGTGCCAGTTGGCAGTAACGAGTCAGGGAGGAAGAACCATGAACACTGCTCCGAGGCCGCATGCACGCATGCACTTCCTCCCACTCTCGCTCTGAGATCCCCCCTCTCGCCGAGCGCCACGGCACTTGTCGGCGCCGGCCGGGCCACACGACAGACGTACTCCCACTGCTCAGATGTTACAACTAAACATTTCGTGTTTACTCATGACATATTGATTAAAAACCAACACACGTATTGGTATTTAAGTACATAGACAACCTCAACAGTGCAGTGTTAAGTTTCTTTCTACCCAAAATGGAATTTTGCTTATGGATTGCAGTACATTTTACTAAACAAAAAAATCAGCAGAAAATCGGCAACCCATATGGAGGTTAATACAGTATGTCTTATCCTTTGATTTTTGTTATTTTGTGTTAATTTTTTATTTGTGTGTGTGTTCTATTTCTATTTCTACCAGTCAGTGTACTGACATGCCAGGTGGTGTGTGGTGTTGTTACAGGCAGCACGTGATGTTGACTGTTCAGAGCAGAAGCCTTTCGAAGCGGTTTTTCTCCCAATCAAAGAGGAGTTGACATATGAACTGGTGAGCACAGTGCTCTGTGTGGATATGTTTGAAAACTAATAATTTTATAACTAAAAAATGTACATTTAATAGTTTTCTCAATGCCTTTGCAAGAAATACTACCAATCTTCAATTTGAAGTTTCGTACATCTGTGGTAATTAATAGTACCTATATCGTAATTTTTTTATTTTTTTCCTAATCATCATAAAGTAAAAAAAATAAGGAAATTTGATTGCTATATTACTATAATCTATATTGAACCGAAAATTGTGTAATGTAGACTGTACTTAAGTTAGTGGATTATATTGTTTCAAATAATTAAACTAACAAGTATTAAAAATTATCTCAGTACATTTTATAAGTAATAACAATATAAAAATTTAATGCTATGTTCAAGTATGGTTATTAACACAGCTAAACTTGCAGAACATGGCATTTAATCCTAATTTTTTTTTTATTAACTACTGATAGAGAGTGACTTTATTCATATTAAACAACTTATAATTTCTACCAATATGAGTTTTAATTAATTTTGAATCTACTGTGATGGGTGAGGAATCAACTACTCCTTAAAAACATGTCTCTTCCGGAGGCGTGATGCATCCTCCGCTCAGCAATATGCGGGTGGCTGAAACAGTTCCTTGCTGTCTGTTGTTCAGGACGGGTGTGACAGCATCTTGTCTTGTGGATGGCATCCATGTTACAACAATCCCGAACTGTGGCTAGCTCTACTTGGTCCGACTGTTACATGCGTTCGCTAAAATAATTTTCGAGATTCAAAAATATTGTTAAAGTTTTTTTAATGTGTTGCTTTAAATCATTTATGATGAAAATAAAATATCATGGACACCTTATTGATTTTAAGTGCATTTTATTTCTCATTAACGAAAATCCACAGCTCACAAAAGTCACCATCTTAAATCCACAACACTATTAAAAATTATCCACAAAACAACATAAAAAATGTTCACTACTTCAAGAAAACTATTTTTTAGAAATAGTGCCAAACAAATATTTTTTATTAAGTTACTGATATTGAAATCTTGTGGTTTCTTATGACTAGGGTCATGTAATTTTTGGTAAAAACATCTGATCATTTGTTAGACTGCAAAAATGTATGCCCAAGATAGTGATTATTTCCTTGTGATTGGTAGCCGTTTGCAAGAGAAGCCATTGCCCTATTTGGCCGGGCCATTCAGGGCATATATGCTTCTGCAGTGGATGGCTGTGATTGGTGTGCTTGCTGACAGTAGACACGTCCCTGAAACAAACCAAACCAGCCACGAAACACAGACAATGTTTGTCTGGATATCTTTTCATGAAATATACATGCCCCTACTTACGACACGTTACAAATCGAAGGAAACTCCGTCCTTGTCATTAATACTGTGTTCATTTGCCTCATCTTTGACTTACTGTACCATGTCACACACCAGTGTGACTTAATTTATAACCAATCAAAAAGAAGCATAAAAAAGATAAGCAAATGTTGGCTAGTAGTAACAGTCTCAGTCTCAATTCCGTTTTTCTGTTCCCCACCTTTACGAAAAGTCACTAGACACTCAAATACATCTGTCTCTCTCTAATGCTTGTGTAAACTTTCAAAACAATTGTATCACCCTAAATGTTCCATAACCTTCTATAATAATAACTATATCCACACATTAACAAATAAAATAATTATAGCAGACAGTACCTACAAACTATGTGACAGCAAATTAATACTTAACCAAGCACGAAGAAAATACCTACGAGTGTTAGGAAAAATTGTATACTGCTATGTTTTTGTGAGTGCTGCTCTGTGGTACACAGATGCCTGTAGCTTCGTCAGTCGTTGTCTGTACGAGGTACCGGTCGGTCATGTTTTGTGGAGCTGGCTCACAAAAAACATTTTAATGGTTTAGAAGAGAGAATTTCAAGGCTGTGGTCCGGTCTTTTAACTTTTATATTCCATCTTTTTTTTTTTTTTTTTTTCTTAGTTTAGTTTAGTTTAGATTAGTTTAGTTTAGTTTTGAAACCTTCAACCTTAATATTTTTCCACAGTCGTAGGTATTAGCCCAAAACAACGATTGAGTAAAATTGCCATTGTCCTGAGTCCCGAGTCCCTCATCGGGGGGGGGGGGGGGGGGGGGGTAAATGCCAGATGCTCGCCTAAATGTGTAAATGTGTGGCGAGGGGAGAACTGAGGAGGATCTGTCGTAGCTCAGCACTGGGTTCTTAGAACAAAATAATGATGAGTAGGAGGGCACGCGGTAACTGCTGGCACCACGTGAAGCCGTGCTCTTAGGCACGGGAGCAGAGGTGGCAGGCGTTGACGTGTGCCGGTGCTATCAGAGTGCTTTAGCGCAGGGACCTGAGGCGCACTGCGTGATGCATGCATGAGATCTGGCACGGACACAGCACCCAGAATAGAGATGGAGTGTAAGTTATTTCCCCCCCCCCTCCCTCCCCCTGTCCATTCACCAACTGGTAACTCAAGCGTCTAGGCAGGAAGTCTTCTTGGTTCCTGAAGGCAACTGTACATCTGCACCAGGAAAGAGAGCGATCAGGCCTGAGGCCCGGAGAAATTAAAATGAAACGTTCTGCGAAGTATTGAAAAGCCCCCAAAAAAATGAACTGTAGTGTTACGGGGGCCGTGGTCTCTGATCTTTAATTACAGGGTTTTCGATGAATGCTCATATTTTAAGGGCGCCACCGTGCAACGGGCATGGACCTATGTGAGACTCTTTACCAGGGTCGTGACGTCGCCCATGTGAGACGTGTTTTTAATTTCCCCCCCCCCCCTCCCTGAAAACAACCTAGTACTAATTCCTGCCCGCTCTCAGCGTCGGGCACGCTATTCCCTACGCAGTGGATTCTTAGGCGTCCCACACGCCGTCACACTCCACATGGTCACACATATTTAAGAAATAAAAGAATTCATTTAAGTTACACGCCCTTATTTATTCTGCCAACTCCAATTATACACCCACACAATTTAAACTGTAATAAACGCCCGCTGCACGAATTGTTTTAATTGCAGTGACCAACCACGTGGTCACACCTCGACTTACGTATGAGTTTGGTAAAGTCCGATAATGGTCAAAAGGTTACTATTTAAGCAGTCCCCCGACCGAGAGAAGCTCCGAGGACTAAACGATGAAAGATTTGAAAAGAATTAAAGATGAACAGAATTACTAAGCGGTGATGAACAAGCGGTGAGGTCCCCGGAGTGCTGAAGCGTCTGCTCTCGGTCGTTGATGGCGGAAGACTGGGATGAGCTCATGGCTCCGCTAGCCTAACATGCGTCCTCCCGCCGAAACAATTGCAGTTAAAGGTATTCGTGCCACGGGAAACTAAAGTAACATGAAAAGGATGCTTAAAAAATTACGTGACATTTTCTGAATATTGAAAAAGGATAATAAAAGTTTCAATTATTAAGAAATATATTTAAATATTGTCTGGCTTCGGCTTCCGTCGGGAATGTCCGGAAACGCTCTTATATTTCATTACAAAATTTTAATTAAAAGTACATAAAAAAACCCACCCGGCCGATCTGCCGTCACTTTGCACTCGGGAAACAACAAAACAATTTACACAGTTGAATTTAATTATATTTAGGGGTGCGGCGCACTGGCAGCGCCCTCTTGCCGGGCGACCAACACACACACACGCCTGGGTAAGCAGGAGGTTTGTATGGAGGGTAGGTGGTGTTTGGGCGGTGGCAAATCGGACTCAAAAGTGGCCGCAGGCCCGGACGATGTCAGTAGCTTAAAATTAACAAATACACAAATATTATCTCATTAAAAATAAAGTCTTCCAATGAAATCCAATCAATTAGTTACACCAGGGTGGCCACTCACCGGGAAAACCGGGAAAACCGGGATTTATCAGGGAAATCACGTTGATCGGGAATTATCAGGGAAATGTCAGGGAATTTTTTTAATAACCGGGAATATTTTGTGTCATGTATATTTTCGCAGAGCTGCCAACCATTACGGATTTTCCGTAATTATTACGGATTTAACACAGAATTACGGAACATCGCTGGTTTATTACGGAAACGAGGCTTTGTGCTGCACGGTAACGGAAAAAAATTCCATTTCTGGTGTGCGTGTTTCGTGAACGCAGTTCAAATACATCACGTGGTTGCGCAGATAACGGAACTAATAAATGTGCGCATGTACTGTCGCAATAAGTAGATTAATTCTTGTGTTTTGTAATAGAAATGGTACGGTATTACGTCCGTTGTACGATACAACTAGTACATATTCTCGGACTTTTCGTTTGTTTGCTACGTACATCACGATAATTTTTGTACGGTACTTTGGCTAACCTGTGTTGTGTTAATTACTTTCTTGAAAGCCATTTTTTTCATCAAAGTGTTTTTGCCGTGTCTACAGACGTGAAACCTTTTTATGTTGTTCGATAGTGTTGTTTTCTTCAGTGCCGGTTGTAGAAATGAAGCGTGTGACAGAACAATGTTTATCTGGGGCAAAAAAAAAAAGAACGTTATTCTTCAGAACATTCGACCAAACTATTCCAAAGAATGGCCATGCTTGTCATCTTCAAATTTTTTGGAACGACACACGTTTTGTAATGTATGCACGTGTGACTTTTCGATTGCCCATGGTGGAAGGGATGACTAGACGGCATATTGAATCAAAGAAACATGCAGAATATTTGAAAACCGTGACGAGCAATAAATCTATATCGTCGTTTTTCGCTACATCTGAAGAAACGAAAGTAACAAACGCAGAGTTATTGTTTACAAGTTTTTTTTGGTAGAACACAATTTACCTTTAGCAGTAGCCGATCATTCGGGTAATTTGTATAGATCTATGTTTCCGGACTTTAAAATTGTACAGAAATACAGCTGTGTGAGAACAAAAACATCTGCCTTAGTGGAGTATATGGCTGGTGAAACTTAAATTGAAACTGTTGAATCTTTAGTAAGTGGACCATTTGCTTTAGCTACAGATGGGTGTACTGATTGATATGCAGTGAAGATTTATCCATTAGTTGTTTCATTTTTAAATCAAACACAAGGTAAAATTTTCACTCTACTGTTATCCCTTTTTGAAAGTACTAAGAATAAGAATATTTCACAACTAGAAATGTTACACTTCAAAAATGAATGTAAGAACAGTTATCAAAAGTTGTGTGAAAAAATGTTTGAGCGCTCGCCACTGAAATACCCCATTACTAGGGACAGGAAAAATTCGCGAGTTCAAAGACCTGTACGATGAACTCCATAGTTCTGCGTACTCTCGGTCATATGCCACCCACTCATTGGCTGCTGTCTTGTGAGACGTCCCAACGTAGCAGCCTGATATTCGATAAAGCTTTGGTCGGGTATTTCTCATTGGCCCAGAGTCATCCAGGTGAGTTGTGAGCCAATAGCAAAGGCAGCACTGAGGTATAACTATTTGTATTTTAGCCTATCGCGAAATGAATTCGCGAATTTTTCCGGTCTCTAGACATAAAAAAAAACACAGACTGCGGGTCATTGAAAGGGATGCTATAATGTAAAGTGACATATTTAAAATGTATTATGTTATTTAACAAACTTCTGTATGTATATAATGAAGAAAATACAGCAGGGTGCTAAAATGTGAGTAATCTCTTTCCACAATATTATATTATTTCATCAAAAGTATGTTTTTTTTTGTAATTGTAAATATCAGGGAAATTTTGAATTTTTAATCAGGGAAATCATGGAAAAATCAGGGAATATTTTTGGTGACTGTGAGTGGCCACCATGTACACAAACCTTCTTTTATTTTTGTAGGTTTACAAAAAGTTGAACTATAAATTTAGATCCCAAGAGTAAGTGTGGGCCAAAGGCAATGGTGATTGCACTTGATAATATCCAGTTAACAATGAAACTGATCGAGGAACGAATATGTATTGTGGCTGTCAAGCTGCAGCACCTTCAAAGTACTCTCTATTAAATGTGATGCATTTGTCAAGTCTTTTTTCGCACTTTTTGAAGCACCTCTGGAACTCTTCAACCCTAATATCCTCCAGTGCCTTTTGCGAAGCTGTTTTTACCGCATACACATCATCAAAACACATCCCTTTTAGATATTTCTTCATTCTCAGGAACAGGAAAAAGTCGCACAAGGCTAGGTCTGCGAATACGGAGGGTGGGGAACGACAGACCACCCCTGAGAGGCCAAATAACGGTTCACTCGTAAGGCCGTGTGTGGGGGCGTTGTCGTGATGAAGGAACCAGTCGCCTGATCACCAAAGTTCCGGATGTTTTCTCCGCACATCCTCCTGCAAACGTCTTAGAACTTATAAATAAAAATGCAGGTCTGGCTAAAGGGAATGAATTCCCGGTGCCCAATTCAATCAAAAACGACAATGATTATCATGTTGCACGCGAGTAGGGGACACAAGGAAGTTAGTTAGAACGACACAAGAAAACTGTGTTGTGAGAGTAGCACATTTTACTAACACAGATAAATTATTCAATAGAACAATAAACATATAAATACAATACACTCAGCATGTCTTCTAAAATGATTATACTTTCTTGAACTAGTCCATTTTGAATGTGTCTTCTGGCTGTCAACACAAAAATAAGACCTGTCAACAATTAGTATTACACATAAAATGACTACTTATGAAACTGTTACAACAGGAATAGAAAATCTCTGAAATTCTTAAGCTCGCTTTCCTCTAAGCACCAATAGCGAGTCACAAGGTAGATTAAATATAAATATATATTAGAAAAATTACAAAAGAATATTAAGTCTTTGTTTTACCAAAATATTATTGTGTGTTTAGTAATTTTGTCGATCGTGAAACGATGATCCTCGTTTTTTTTTGGCGGATGTTTTTATCGTTTTGAGATGTTGAAGGTCACCCAGAACGAGCATGGTCTTTAACAATCTTTAAAGTGGCCAAACCACTCAAAAACTTGTGTGCTTCTCATAGCATCCTTCTTGAAAGGCTGTTGAGGCATTTGGTAAGCTTCCGTGGCTGATTTTTCAAGCAGGAAACAAAATTTTAAACACACTCTTTGTTCTTTTAAATCTGCCATAATGACTTCGCAGGTGGAACACAAGAACAGTAATACAACAATCAAACGTTAACCTACAAACTTACGCCATCTGGGCAGCTGTTTAGTGAAGTTATCTATTAACCCCATCTAGTGGGAGAACTCTACTAAGTCTACGAATGGCAGTGCGCTCTCAGTCCGGTTTCTTGTGTTTCCGTCCCTCATATGATTTTTCGACCATGTTAAAGTGAAGAAATATCTGAAACTGTATCTGAATATGATTTTTCAACTGTGTTTAAGGAAGAATATCAACAACTATTTCATATTTTAAGAAATTTGTTTTAATTAGCAATATTATCTGTAATTTAGGCTCACAAGCTAACCTACTATTTTTTTTTTTTTTCACATGTGACTACATTATTTTGCCAGTGTTTTCATGTACTGGGACTGTTGGATTGTTGCTAGGTGTTAAGATCCGCCAGTTAACAATCTCATATTGGTAGATTTGCCTAGTAGTCTTATGGTGTACAACTCATATTTGGGGGTATACTTAGTAGTCTGGTAGTGTACAACTGATATTGGTTGTTGTGCTCAGTAGTCTTGCAGTGTACAATTCATATAGGCAGGAGTGCTAAAATGTATCGTGTGTGTGTGGCAGTGTGAACCCGGCAGTTCCTGTACCCTCCTGGAGAACACTCTGTGCCAGCAAGTGAAGGAGGAGATAACTATAGACGAGCACCTCGCTGCCCCAGGTACTGGCCTGCCATACTCTATAGGGATCGTCCATTAATCACGTGAGGCTCGAAAGGGGGGGGGGGGAAGGGGTCGGGAATAATCACGAAATATCACAAGGGGGGAGGGGGGTTTAGAAAGATATCACGTGTGTATTTTTTTTTCGCCCGATTTCTACTAAACCGAAAAGCGATGCGTGACCTTGACTCGCCGTAGCCAGGCAACAATATCCCCGCACGCCGCAACATGAACCACCCGGCTCGGCTTGCCAGTCGCTAGTAAGACTGATTTTGGCGCCGAATACATGCGTAAATCACATATAAGCCTTTCCTTTATTATTTTTATGCCAGTGAGAATAAACCTGCAACCTAAATGTGTGTCTGGACATTTTTATCACTGTGCTTAATTTTCCAGAATTAAATTAGATTATACCTATATTTAAAGATAATATTCCGAAATTTTTAAAAATATTTTGCACCAAAAAATACACGTGATTTATTGAGGGGGGGGGGGGGGTTTGTCTGAAACCTCACCACAAATCACTAGGGGGGAGGGGGGGTTAAAAATTTGCTAAAAAAAACATCACATGATTAATGGACGACCCCATACCAGTAGCATTCTGCAGCAACTAGCTGTGCTGTATGCATGATGCAGCTACATAGCATGTTCATGAAGGCTTATGCCTAGTGAAAGAATATATAATATAATACTGGAGAACCTGTTATTTTTTGTTATGTATATTTAGGATGCATCCTATTTTGCTTACAAAATTATTTTTACATTGTAGAATTGAACTTCAAGGTAAATGTTCAATACATAATCAAACAAATTTACAGAGAAAAACAACTACAGGCCAGCATTAACTTAAAACATTGGAAAATTTAACACAGTTATTATGGCAAAATTGTTTGGCTCTAAGCAGTTAAATATATCATCTGGATAAACATTATCTCTTGGATACATCTTAAGAGATTTTTACTGTAGTATTGTAATTGTTGACTGGCATTAATAAACTATTAATTAACTTAAATCCAATTCATAATACTGAATCACTTCATAAACTGAAGTTATTTAATTATCAACTAAAAATAAAAACTTTTAAAAAGTACTTAAAACATATTTTTAAAAAATTCCAGATAGTTACTTTGCAGCATGCTGTGACCAATAAAAGCAACAGAGAACAATCTCCGTCAGAGGATGCTACAACTTGCGGAGGAGATATAAGTTATGATCATGAATATGTTTTAAAGAAAAAACTGTTAACATTTCGCCCCTAAAGGTAGGAGGTACCTGCAATTGGTTAGTTCCTGTATGAAAGGAGACAAGATAAACAAGAAATTTAAATATTTATTCAAGTAGAAACACATAATAAATTAATAAATAAATACATAGTTTATCTAAACATGCAACAAGATGCATGTATCGACTAGAATGTGAACAAGGCAACACGCCATATGTTACTCAAAACAAAATTTAAGCATTAAGAACAATGATCCATTAAACATTGAGTTAGCACATATATATCAAGTATAACATAAGGTATTTAAGAATGTGCCGCGGCAGAACCGATCATGGGCTAATTATCGATGTAGCATAACAAAGAAACAAGTAAACTAAATTTTGAGCGTGGTGGACCAAAAGGAATTTAATTATGGAGTGTTACGAAACAAGCTTTATACAAAGCCACTTAAGAAAGACAAATAGACGTACAACTCCAAAGAAATATACTTACACGCCCATGACCGATTCTGACACAGACACTAAGTAACTGCTCAAAAGAACTAAATGAACAAGAAGGATTTTAAAACTGACATGACCTTATATAAACTAAAAAATGTATTCCTCCGCAAAAGTAGACCTACAGGTGAAGGAGTGGGGGAAATACACTACCAAAAGAAAGGAGGGGAGTGGGGCAGCAAGGTAATGTGGGAGGGGAGGTGACACTCAGAGCTAAATGACTGAGAAAATCGAAGATAGCCGAAGCACGGAAAATACATAATAAATGCAGTTCACTGCAACTCCCCCCTTGTTAGAGAAAGCTAAACCCAAAAAAATAAAGTCTACAATAATGAAGAGTAGTAATGGTCAGCGCTGAAGAGTAGAAGGCAGGAGACAGGAGCAGTTTCTTCTGAACTTGAGGGAAGCAAAGAGTTGAGACTGCAGATTGCCAGGCGGACGAGTCAGCGGCCACAGGCAGGTGGAGGCGCCGCGTCAACGTCACCAGGGGTGCACCCAGCAGGTGCGGAGTGACAGCAGGCGCCACCAGAACAGCGCGGCAGGGGGAGGGAGGTATCGCACGCCCAGGAAAGAGTGTGAAGACGGAGACCAGTCGCGGGCGGTCACGTGACATGGGTTGACGAGAAGAAGGGCACAGGGCTGACCAAGATTCTTCAAGTGTCACAGCTATCAGGGCTCTCACAAATACGAGAGCAGACGGGCGGACACGCACTCGTGAAGATGTCACAGCACACAAGAGACGAAGCACAAGTAAACAACTGAGTGTCAAGGGAAGGAGGGAATTAAAATTAAGGAACACAAACAAATAATAGTACTAATCTTTAAAAAAAAACATACTAAGTTAACCAACAACATTATTAGAATAAAATCTTTTGATTTGGCTATCATGAACCTTTTTGTATTTTCTCCTAGAGCCTACTTTACACAGCAATACCGTATTTAGTCCTTAAAAATGGACAATTTTCTATGAACCTATGTACAGAGCAATGATTTTAGACCCAATAATATTTAACTTGGAAGGCAACACAAAATTTGTACAGATCGTCAACAGCATACTTATGCTCTCTGCTAGTGGAGTTATACAAGTTATGTGCCCGCTCCAGATTGTCAGCCACTTTTTCTAAGACAGCCTCTAGAGAGGGCGGATCCAAACAAGTATCCAAGGGTGGGAGGTCACAAATGTTCAAGACAGGTCCGTAATTTCACAACCCAAGAAGGGTACTGATGGGGCACAGCCTGAAGTGGTGTGAACCGCACTATTCAAACTAACATTTATAAACTCCTGATCGCTATCCCACAGCGTCTGATCGTCTCCATAGAAATAGTCCAGTCGGTATAGGGTTTGGACCTTGCATTAAATCGGAACTTAATGAAACTTGGAGGGGTTGTTTATGGGTGCCATGTAGAGCTATACTCAAGTTTTCTACCAAAATATCCTTGTGGAAAATTGGTGGCGGCCGAAAAACTGCAAAATTTTCGCTCTTTCAGTTTTTTACTTATTACTTAAAAACAGTGGTTCTTAAAAAAAATTATACTCTTACCAAAATAAAAGAAAATAAGATTTTACGTTGAATAACTTCTTTAAACGTCAAAATCGGTGCAGCTGTTTAGCGACAATTGATCGTAAAAGTTCAGAAATCTTGTCTAATTTGGCTAAAAAGTGGGTTACGCTCAAGTTACAATGCCTGTATCTCAATAATAGCTACTCAAAATGAAGAATGTCACATAATGAAAGTTTTAGAGCATCAAATTCCATGTAAGAAAAGTTCCTACAGTTTAATTACGCTTACCCCAGCGTTGAGCTAAAATAAAAACCCAATACCACCCTTCTTAAAGTTGAAATAATGTGGGTTGGAAAAAGAAAAACATAAAAGAACAGTATTTATATTTTAACCACGTAACAATTTATCATGTGCAATGAATAGTATTTAAGTAAGTGAAATAAAATTAAATACCGTATAAACCCACGTACCACCTGCACCTTTTTAAAAAAAATCAGGTTCCAAAAAGTAGGGTGCGGGTGTTACGTGGGTCTTGGGCCATTTTTGCGCGGTGACGAATTAACGCCGGCGGGGCTGGAGGTTGCTGCGATAGGCAAGAGGGGTAGGGGAAAAGGATGGGAAGGAAGCGGCAGACAGTCAAGGTCACATTCCTCACAGCGTTCTCACACTGCAGCTTCGCTGGTTACAAACGCGCGCTCCCTCGCACTGTCCTATCCTCATTTGCAAAGTACCCAGTGGTTTTACACGTGTGTTGTTTGCAAGTATTGTAATGAATCGTAAAAAGTTTCGTTCTTTCACGGTTGTGGAAAAATTAAAAATAATCAGTGAAGCGGAAGAAATCGGTAACCGTGCTGCTGGGCGAATAAATGATGTTGACGAATCATGTGTGAGGGATTGGAGGAAAAGTAAAGACAAACTGCTTTCGGCCAGTGGCGATAGACGTGCGTTCCGTGGTGCGGTAGCAATGTTTCCGGAGATAAAGGGAAAACCTCTACGACTACATACAGGTCAGACGGCAATTCGGGTACCCTGTAAGCACGGAAATGTGTTCGCTAAAGGCGCTGCAAATTGCTCGTGAACTTGGCGTGAGTGAAGGCTTTAAAGCAAGTAGGAACTGGATGCGTAGGTTCATGGTAAGAAAGGGTTTGTCCATGAGGCGGTGTACTACAATCTGCCAGCGTTTACCGACAAGCTATGATGAGAAATTAATAGCATTTCAGAGTCATGTGTTAAAGCTGCGGAAGCTGTTGAATATGCCACATTTAGGCACAAGGTTTTTTATTATTATTATTATTGTTATTGTTTGAACGAGGTCATTGCCCATAGCACGATAATGGACGCGGAAGATTGTAACTGTAAACAGCTGGGAGCTGGGCAAGGTCACGCGCACACACGGCGTATTGTTTTCGATCGCGCGCAGCGATGCCACGTTCTACTCGCGCGATGTTGCCACATTGCAGTTGCCTGCCTTCTGTACACTTTTAACACAAATTCCGAGGCTGTAATAAGTAGCATAGTACTTTTTTGGTAATTCTTTACGATTTGTTACTGTTTGAAAGGAAAAGAAATCACTACTAAATTATTTTTTTTCCATGCATATTTGCAATAAAACATTTTTTTCCACCATGGCATTCTAAAAATAAGGGTGCAGGTCTTACCCACGGGCGGGTGGTACGTGGGTTTATACGGTAATTATGTACAAACTACAAAGTTTATGCTTTTAGACGTTTTGCGCCTAATGGAGTTTCCTCCTCTTCTCTTTCTTTTTCTTCAAATAGGGATTCCAAATTCGATACCTCATCAGAATGTACATCGGCATCCTCATCTTGTAATTCTAGTTCATAATTCTCACAGGCAAGGCCTGTGCAGCTCTTGCAAAGGGTGGTGTGGTGCTCCCTCTCTTCTTCCCTCACCGATGTCTCTCTTGGGTGAGAGCCAGGTATCGGGTGGAGGAGGTCCAACTGCTGGTCTGGCGGCAGGATTCACACCCGGCTGGTATGCAGGCGAATAGCTAGTGGGGTGAGGGATGGGGGCTAGGCTATTCATTAAAAAAAATGTCGGTATTTTACACGGAACTTTTATTGACCTGAATTGTCCAAACAGTTCAATTGGTCGCCTGCGTCGCTTTCACAACATACACGGTACACCCTATCGTCAAGAAAGGGGGGGGGGGGGGGGGGGGGGAAGGGAGACAAATTCCCTAGGCCGAGATAGGTCCTCGGATGGCCTAACTCGCGAAGGAGGGGTGCGAGCAGCAGAAAACGGATAGCCAGTAGTCCTGCTGCTCCCCCTATGATCGTCCTATGGCCAATGGGCGGAATCCAGCCTCACTGGCCGTCGGGCCGATCAACTGACTTTCAGGTGGATGACCTCGCCTTTATATAGGGAGAAATGCGCGGGAACGAAGAAATGAAGGGAGGGGCGAACTAACTCCTCTTTGGAAGGGATGAGATGCGCGCGCATGAATCTCGCTGAAATTTCCCTGCCCTGGTGGTGGAAGTATAAACTAGATATTAATAATTAAAATGAAAAGATAAACGTGGCATAAATAATTATATGTACCTACATTAATATTCAATCCTATGTATTAAAAATTATTTAAACTTGCTTTCACAACTTAATTAGTTAAATTTATACTATTATAAAATATAAATACAGTTGGTAGATCGCCGGTCACAAGATGGCGTCACAATATATTTGTTTAGCTGTGGCAAGAGAAAAATATCCATTTGTATACATAACTCGTTCACATTTACTATTATATTTTGAAGTGCATTAATATGTGTGGTTATAGCGACGTGAAAAATAAAGGGCGAAGATGGTTGGTTGCTTTAATGAATTATTCTATTGTTCGTTGCTTTGTTTATAACCTACGACTTCGCACAGATTCGTCGCCGCATATTACGTGAGTAGGCCTACTGCCGAAATACCTTTTTCCCTGAATTGCTTCTGAACTTATTAAAACACGTTTTGGGTTTAATTATCACGTAAAGTAACGTGATATTTAATATAGGAAGGGCGGGCACGCGTCAATTGAGCACAGTAGTCCTGCTTTCTTGCAGCTGCAGGCTGCAGTACTACAACCTTTCTTGCATTTGCAAGAGATCATGGTTAGAATGTGGTCCGGGCTGCGTTCTGTGTAGTTCTGGTGGGGACCACCCAGCGTCTGGTCAGTGACCACCCCCACTCTGATGGGACAATGTAATTCCCCAGCCATGTTTGGACCTGGAGATATGTTCTAACAATGTGATGTGTAGCTGCTTCTGTAGTCGGCAGTCTTGCCAGTTGAAATTTGGGTTTGGCCACTGATTTTTGGAAGAGCTGGAACCTCAGATTGTCCAGGGAATCGGTTTCGATGATCCCTCCATACAAGGCCACAAGAAACTTTATACCAGCCTCAGCAATCTGCGAGGGGGTGGCTTCAGCATCTGTAAAAACGGCTGCGATATTTTGAATGTATGGGGTCTTCTCATATATCTTGCAGACCTTCTTCTTTCCTTGGCCAAATGGGGTTGACTTTGTATCGCATCCACTCACAGCGTGTAGGAAGAGAATATCTCTTCGGTTTATAATGTTGCATGATGCTGCTGAATACATCAATGACGGTGCTTTGCCTCTCCCACTCTTCTCAAAATAGATGTTTTGGGGCATATTTGTTATTGAGGATAGACCTGTCAATATCACGAGAAGATCAACGTCTTCACCCGTTATGACCACACTGTCATATTGAGAAGCTTTTGTGATTGCTGTGCGAACGACCATTACATCTGCATCTTCAGCAGCCTGTTTCACTGCAACCCCATTGGCTGTCAGTTCTGTCATCAGCATTGTTATGAGGTTCTTTTTGTTTTCATCATTTGATAAAAAATTATCTTGGGCTATTTTAACTGCAGTAGTTCCTGAAAAGATAAATTTGGTGGCTGTGTGAAGTACAGCTCGGCGAGATCTTTCTGCTGCTTTAGTGCTTTGATAGGTAGTGTCACCAGGATACCCATCAAACACTATTGTGGTATTACGTCCAAAGTATTTCAGCACATAGTCTACATAAGTCTGGCACACTGATTGAAAAGTAGGGGTTGTGGATGTACTCCATACAACTTTATGGAGTAGAAATCCTCCATCAATTACAGCATATTTTCTGCTACCAAAGTTTGTCTCGCCTAGGAGAGGGGTGAATGCTGCATCATGCAATGCTGATTTGGTACCCTTACGCATTCCTTCCTCAGTAAAGAGTGACATGGGGTACGGTGCTAGTTCATATGCGAACAATTCCTTGAGGTCTTCGTCAGACTGCTTGGTAGTGCAGACTGTCTGAAACAATGTCAGTGGATCCTCTGTGAATTTCTTGTCTGCAATTTTGATGGAACAGGAAATGGATGCGAGAGTTGTTACCTTGTCCTTTCGTTTCAGCTTTAAATTGTCAATTTTGTTCATGCAGTTGATTCCAATTTCCCGCGCAGTGTGACAGTTAATTTCTTCATGGCCAATTTCACCTGTGCTTAAAGACACAATCTCCTTGGTTTCTAGGAATGGAGGCTGTTCAGAAAACCAGCCACACAACTTCCCTATATCCTGGCTATCCCTGGTGACACGCGAAGGCCCCATATCCGCATGTTGTTCTGAAGTGGCTGATCTAACATCCAATAAACTCATGAAATTATTGTATTGTCATCGGGATTACATATACTTGCAAAGTTTCAAATTAAATACGACAATTATAAGTAGGTTACTATCGACTTCCAAGTTTTGATTACATAGTTACAAGTGAAACTAGTAAAAGGGTATTAAAAATATTATACGAGCATAATAATGATCAGGGCTTTTAAAGCTGTCCGGATGTATATTAAAAAAAAAATCTATGCTCGATTTTGATACACTTAAGAGATTGATTTTTTAAATTTAAAACTATATTATACTTTTGTTGTTGTCAGACATTTGTGAGGCAGTTTTAAAACAATTTCAATTATGTTTATGCCTACGGAAACCTACAAAGCAGACCTTTTAAACAAAAAATAAATAATGTTAAGATCGAAGCTTTAGACGAAAACCTATAATGTTACATATACAGAGGATAGAATTTTGGCATCTCATTTAGTCCAATTTTAAAGGGGAGGAAAACAAAATTTATATTCAAATTGCACAACAACCCATAAAATTTATGAATTTAAAGATAATTGAATAATAACCTGCCAAACTCCTTTCACAGATAAAACACTGTCCTGGCCCGCTGGACGAGGAAGCCATTGCGGGTCGTACTTTCGCGTATTGGCTAATATTTTGAAAAATGCACCAGAAACACAACTGAAAGATATTTGAAGCTAGGATCTCATGGGGTGGTGAAAGGAACAGTTAAGTGCTCCCGAGGGACTGATATGTCCCGTTAGGAATAATGCAATGGGAAGGGGCTGGAGGGAACCCTCTGGCACCCCACCCTCCTTCCGACCCCCACAAAACATTATACCTACTTCATATTTCTTACTCCACAAAATTGTAGGAGTTTTTCTTACATGGAAACTTTCATTATGTGACATTCTTCATTTTGAGTAGCTATTATTGAGATACAGGTATTGTAACTTGAGCATAACCCACTTTTTAGCCAAATTAATCAAGATTTCTGAACTTTTACGATCAATTGCGGCTAAACGGTTGCACCGATTTTTACGTTTTAAGAAGTTATTCAACGTAAAATCTTATTTTCTTTTATTTTGGTAAGAGTATAATTTTTTTTCTGAACCACTGTTTTTAAATAATAAGTAAAAAACTGAAACAAGTGCGAAAATTTTGCGGTTTTTTGGCCGCCACCAATTTTCCACAACGATTTTTTGGTAGAAAACTTGAGTATAGCTCTACATGGCACCCATAAACAACCCCTCCAAAATTCATTAAGTCCCTATTTAATGCAAGGTACCCCCCCAAATTAAACCTCTGCCGACTGGACTAATTTAAATGCTTTTAAGCTCTTAATTAACATATTCAGCCTGATTTCCTTGAGTGAAATAAGCACTACTGTACACAGGCTTAATTGCCCATTCAAAACACTTATCACTGTATCCCTCAGAACGGAAGTAAGTGGCGTCGTCAGAAATTAGAATGCAGGATGATCCAAAAACTTTCCAAATATTACTTCTCAGAGCTTTAGTTATAGTGGTAGCCTTCATATTGCGAAGGGGGAGGAGGAACACAAATTTAGTGAAAATGTCTACCACAACGAGTATACACATGGTTGCTACAGGACTGGAAAACCGGGAAATGTCAGGGAAATTAAAATTGTCAGGGAATTCCGGAAAATGTCAGGGAAAATTCTACGAATTCTGGAAATTTTAAAGTTGCGTTTAATTCGAACAAAGCTTTGTTTTGATGCGCTTGTACCGCTACCGAACGACTCCGCTAAAAGGCTGCTGCTTAAGGCACACGGCAACTGCAACTTTTTTTTTTTTACTTGGTCTACGATTGTCCGTTGCAATAGGCTGTTACAACCACCCACCATAACTTCTGGCCAATCCAGGCACTCGTTTGTTCACTAGCGAACCCTGGCCTTCATTTGTTCGTGTTTTGCTCCTTTTTAATTTGCCCTTGAGACTTCATATTATGTTCCGTTCCATGCTGTGAACTACAGAACGGGCATGGAGTCGTTTATCTTTTGAAGGCTATTTTCATGTGGAATAAGGTGAGTCAAAGCTTATTACGTGAATTTAAAGGCTTTCAGGTGAAGTTAGTTTTTGATGCGATCATAAGAAAATAAAGTGAATTTTGATAAAAGACGCAATACCAATTCTCATTTTGAAAACTACCAAGCTGATACGAAAACACGTGGCTTTTGTGTGCGGTTATGTTTTTGCATTTTTTCTACCTATTTAATTACTTTTTTGACGTGACAACGTCTAATAAATCGATGAACGCCGGCTGCATGCACAAAAAAGTGTCTCATAACGCATATTGTCCCAGTACGCTGTGTCCCGTTAGCCCGGGTTTATAGAAAACGCAAGAACGCAGAAACGCAAAAACGCACGACACAACAACCGCAAGAAATTCACAGTCGTTTATAAAAAACGCAAGGACGCCGGCCATCGCCAATGTCAAAAAATAAAATTTCAGGAATAAGTCATGATTATTTTTAAAATTGTTGTTGTGCTTATTGTACAGGCAGGGAAAATTTTGGATAAGCTGAACAAGATATTCATCAGCTTCCTCCATTGCGCTGTATTCAGTAGAAGAATGCCAGCCCAAAACATAAATAAAGAAACACAAGCGTAATGATTACAATCGCAGAGCCTTCTATATGCATTACATGACAGTTTCAGTTTTTCACATACTAAAGCAACCAGTATAGAAGGCCGAAACGCAAGGAGAAAACGCAAAAAGTAGAAAGTAGAACAACTGCTGCGTTGCGTTATTGCGTGTCTTGCGTTTTTTATAAACGTGCTGGTAGAAGAGTTAAGGTTTGACTTTTACCGTAGTTGCATTTCTGCGTTCTTGCGTTTTCTATAAACCCGGCCTTACGCTCATTGTACACTTGCGCTGCATCTATCTCTCTTCCACTCGATTGGAACAAACATCGATTTCACTTTTTCGAGGCACATTAAACTTGAAACACTCCCATTCGTTTCCTACTTTTCCTATCATCGTCCTATCCTTAACAGAATAACACAGATTGGAAGAAGTTAAATTGCAAACATGTATAAAAGTTGTAGTTAAAATAATCTCTTCGTTAAAGTAATAAACATATTTGAATTAATGAGTGCAAAAAAAGTAAATTTATCAATTAAATTGTAGATTCATTTCACTCCTTCTTTGTATCCATTCAAAATAGTGATAATTCAATAAAAATGATTCAATTTTATTCATAAAAGTATGCAATAATTTCATCAATGATTTGTTATGACGTTGTCACGTTAAACTATCGTCCGTAAACCGACTTTACAGACAACCAATTTTTTTTCTACCGTTATAATCCGTGAGTTCTGTTGCGTGACACATTGTGTATAAAAAAATATGCATAACAACATGTTTTTCCCCAGAATCGTTAGTTAACATTGTAAGATTGTAAGAGTATTGCATGTTGTAATGCTGCTATTGTAATTCTCTAAGTAGGCCCGTTATATTGCTAGGTGTAAATTTGTAACAGTTTTTGAATTTGTATAGTTATATTTTTTTTAAGAATTCATAAACAATAATGTTTTAACCTGACCTGAAAATATTAATATGTACTTTTTTTTTAGCTTAGAGATGTCGAAGAAAACTACTTTTAAGGAGAATTGGCTCAAGGAGCCACAGTTTCAGCATATTAAACCCTCTGCTAAAAACATAAATTCTGCGTACTGCACTTTGTGCTACAAAAATATTCAACTCAGCAATATGGGTCGAAGAGCTCTCACCAGCCATGTCGAACGAAAAAAAAAACATTCGCAATTCTGCCATCAAAATAACACAAAAAAAACTTATTTTACATCATGTTGAAATTTTTATATTACATTTAATCATATGCACGTTAATATTTATGGTATGTACTTCAAAAGAAAGTCAGGGAATTTTTCTCTTAAATTTCTGGAAAACAGGGAAAAGTCAGGGAATACTAAGATTCTATTTCTGTAGCAACCATGATTACAGTTATTTCCGAAGTGAGAATGGGTAAGAGGACCAAAGATATCGATATGAACAGCTTGCTAGGGGGGCAATGGATGGATAGGTAGCATATAAGCCTGCCTTAGCACACGGGGTTTAGAGACTTGACATTTTAAAAAAACATGTACTTACTGACGTGCATCATTACAAAGCTCAGGCCACGCCAAGTGAGTGGCGATTTTCCTAAATGTTTTCTCCACGCCCATATGACCACCCAAAAATCATATCACAACACAACAGGCCGCACAAGAGCCGGTACAACAATGTTACATGCTTGTTTGCTAGAACCTGTGAAATCCACTAAATCATTCTCAACAACATAAGGAATATCTTTACTCGCGTGTAAATCAGTTTTAATATCCTTGCAGAAGGTGTCGTAAATGTTCAAATAGGATTCAGGAAAAATCTGACATTCGATTGGATCACATCTGAGTGCAAATCAGGCAAGAAAGATTCTACAAAACATTTGTCAGGATTGTACATTCCCGACAGGGAGTCTGCGACAATATTCTCTACGCCCCTTACATGGTGAATTGTGAACTGAAACCTAGCCAGTCTTAAAACCCAACTGTCTAATTTTCCTAATTAATTGGGGTGATTACAAAGCAGCTTAGGGATTCATTGTCGGTATAGAGATCAAACTCTTGGCAATCTAAATATGATTGGAATTTTTGAACCCCAAAGAGGCAGGCGAGGATTCCTTTTCTTACGTTCCGAGCTGTCTTTCGGACTCGGACAACGAACGACTCGTAAACGCGACCCTCTTTCTGACCAAGGACAGCTCCAAGCACTAAGGATGAAGCATCAACATGAAAAGAAAATTATTTCTCAAAATTAGGCAAATTTAAGACGGGCGGAGAAGATAAAAGACGTATAAGGCTATTGAAAGCCTTTTCCTGGTCTTCTGTCAAAACAAATTCTGTATTCTTTTGACATAACAGTAAAGAACCAGTCTTCAAATATTTGCCCTTCAAAGCATCCTGACTTTGAACAATTGAAGTGGGTATTTTCAGGGCCCCCTTCTAACCATGTGTGATACAGCTGTTCAGATTTATAAACTTTGTATGGGGCAAGGCAATTCCCAGAGGTTGTACCAGCAAACATAACTGATGTGCTGGATTTAGTGTTGTCCATCAAACGTTCAGGTTGTTCACATCCTTTGCGTACTGTTACTTTTTTTGACCTGGGTCATTGCACATGTTTGTTTCATCGTAATTTATAATTCCCTTTGGTGGCACACCTTCTACAGAAACAGCAAGTTCTTCAAAGTAGTGCTGCAAAGTCTCTTCACTAACAGCAGCTCTTGCTCTTTTAATGTTTTCAGTCAGTCTGACCTTATGTTCATCTTTATGTCTGCTTAAAAATGATTTCACACAGTCATTCCACGAAGCATTGTTCCTAAATATTTACTCTTTTATGCCTTTCTTATGTAGGTATTTCTTGACTACTAGCTTTACAACTAATTCTGTCAAGGGAAACCCCCAGCTTCCTGCTAGTTGAAGCCCTTTCACTAAGCAGGCCTCATCAGCAAGACACTTGGCTGGTGGACGTCCATAACTTCCAATGTTCTCACCTCTAACTTTGCGATCAATTGTGCTCTTCAGGACACCAAAACTTTCAGCTGCTTTGCGAATGCTAATTTGTTTCTTTACCACTGCATCGACTGCTTTTTCAAGATTTTCTGTTGTAAAATCACGGTATTTTCTTGAACCAAGCACCCTTTTATGTACTCTTGTCATTTTGGCACCTACAATGAAAAGACAACCATCTAGGTATAGTCAAAAAATGGTGCAGAAGAAAAAACTTGTTATTATAAAATTGGGATAACTTGTGACACTGTCCCAAGTTACCCTACCTCACACATAACTGAAAGATGTTACAAATATCTATTTTTAATATATAAATAAGCAGATATATCAATAAGGCTATGGTAAAAAAACAAAGCGGTTAAAAAATTATGATTTTTGAAACCCTGTAACTTAAATACCTACAGATTTACAAGCAAGTTAAATTTGATGTTATTTTATGTACCAAATTCATATCTTAAATATTATAATGCAAACAATAGAACTTACTTTATGAACAGCCAATATTTGACTTAATCCATCAGAGGCATGCTTGCACAACATAAAAACACTATTAACATATTAACATTTAAAGAAAATAATAGTGTAAACATAAAACTAAATAAACCTAAAAAGGCCCAAGTTAACCTCACTGTCCCAAGCATCCCCAGTTGACGGTAACGTACTAAGAGTACAAAGTGTTCTTGTTTCTGTTCTAGCTGCAGCAGTAGTGGAACGGAATGAACCTCACAACTGTGTGGGTCGCCATGGCAACACTTCATCCAGCTGCATTGGACACAGTTCCCAAGACTCACCAGATAACAGCGTCTTATTGAAGAGAGATGTGTCTCATACTGACACCATTAAATTATCAAACTGCATAAATAATTTAGATGGGTCCACTGATATTAATGTTCCTAACAGTCAGGATAGAACAAGCACTGGTAACAACTTTTTATCATTTGGATTTAGTTCGTACATTCAGCAACAGTATGCCCAAAAAGACACTGGCAATAAAAAACTTTCTTGTGCAGAATGTTCAGCAAAGTTTAGCAACAAAGGTGACCTGAAGAAGCATATTCGAACCCACACTGGAGAAAAACCTTTTCCGTGTACAGTATGTTCTGCCAAGTTTAGCCAGAAAGGCGCCCTAAATCAGCACACTCGAACACACACTGGAGAAAAACCTTTTTCTTGTACAGTATGTTCTGCCAAGTTTAGCCGGCAAAGTGACGTAAAGAGACACACGCTAACACACACTGGAGAAAAACCTTTCTTTTGTACAGTATGTTCTGCCAAGTTTAGACAGCTGGGTGCCCTGAAACAGCACACTCGAACACACACTGGAGAAAAACATTTTTCATGTACAGTATGTTTTGCCAAGTTTAGCCAGAAATGTACCCTGAAGCAGCACACTCTAACACACACACGAGAAAAACGTTTTTCATGTACAGTATGTTCTACTAAGTTTAGCAGGTTTGGTGACCTGACGCATCACACTCGAACACACACTGGAGAAAAACCTTTTTCTTGTACAATATGTTCTGCCAAGTTTAGCAAAAAATGTGCCCTGAAGCATCATACTCGAACCCACACTGGAGAAAAACCTTTCTCTTGTGCAGAATGTTCTGCTCAGTTTAGCAGGCTTGATGACCTGAAACAGCACACTCGAAAACACACAGGAGAAAAACCTTTTTCGTGTACAGTATGTTCTGCTAAGTTTAGCTACCAATGTTCCCTGAAGAAACATTTTCAAACACACACTGGAGAAAAACCTTTTTCTTGTACAGTATGTTCTGCCAAGTTTAGCCGGCAAAGTGACGTAAAGAGACACACACTAACACACACTGGAGAAAAACCTTTCTTTTGTACAGTATGTCCTGCCAAGTTTAGACAGCTGGGTACCCTGAAGCAGCACACTCGAACACACACTGGAGAAAAACCTTTTTCGTGTACAGTATGTTCTGCTAAGTTTAGCTACCAATGTTCCCTGAAGATACATACTCAAACACACACTGGAGAAAAACCTTTCTTTTGTACAGTATGTTCTGCCAAGTTTAGACAGCTAGGTTCCCTGAAACAGCACACTCGAACACACACTGGAGAAAAACCTTTTTCTTGTACAGTATGTTCTGCCAATTTTAGCCAGCAAAGTAACCTGAAGAAACACACTCGAACACACACTGGAGAAAAACCGTTTTCATGTACAGTATGTTCTGCTAAGTTTAGCTACCAATGTTACCTGAAGAAACATACTCAAACACACACTGGAGAAAAACCTTTTTCGTGTACAGTATGTTCTGCTAAGTTTAGCTACCAAAGTAACCTGAAGCAACACACTCGAACACACACTGGAGAAAAACCTTTTTCTTGTACAGTATGTTCTGCCAAGTTTAGCCATAACGGTACCCTAAAGCAGCACGTTCTAACACACACTGGAGAAAAACCTTTCTCTTGTGCAGATTATTTTTCTCAGTTTAGCTGGCATAATGACCTGAATGAGCACACTCGAACACACACAGGAGAAACGTCTTTTTCATGTACATTATGTTCTGCCAAATTTAGGCAGCTTATTCATCTAAAGCATCACACTCAAACACACAGCAGGAAATGTTTTCTTAAACACTGAGTTCTGCTAAGTTTATTTAGGCAGGCAATTTAAACAAGAGTTCCTGCATTCACTTCCCTCTAGTTAGAGTTTTTATAATCTACACAAAAGAATCCAGTTAAGCGTTAAGTGCTTCTTCCCTTGTCCTCCCTTCTGTCCCACCCTGGAGCACCTGCATTGCACCATCCATGCCCCACTCCTGAGGTGTGTTTGGTAAGTCTCCTCCCCTCCCTGTGTGTTGAGGTAGGGGAGAGCTGTGAACATTGCAGGCTCCTGCACTCCCCAGCTTTTATAAGTATTTTTGTAAAGGAATAAATATTATGTTTTTGACATTCATGTTGTATAACTTCAAGTTCATAGTGACCCTTTTTTTTCTTATACAGTGGAATCCCGCTGATGCGACCCCTCATGGTTTCCGGGAAAACTGACTTATAAACAGAATGGTCGCAATAGAGAATTCGGGCCAATTCTCCCCCCCCCCCCCCCCCCCTTTTTTTCACTAAATACATACAAATACATAAAATACTCTCGCTAAATGAATTCACAACACGTGAGTTTGGCTATGCTAGCCGGCTGGTTGTTATTTTCGTTCAAAACGTGGCGAAGGAACTTGTGTGGATCAGGTAGAAAACATTCGGCTATAAACGAAAGATATAAGAACAATGCTATCCTGAAATGCTGTGACATGTTTTTGGAGTAGATAATCACGACAGACCGACAGGATGCGCTCCCGCCCTTGCCGTCAGCGATGTTTATTTTGACAGCTCAATCAATTATCTTTTCCACGTCCCTTCGCAGCGTAAAAAAAATTAAATAAAAAAATACGTTGGAATGCAGATGAAAAATTAACTATGCAGTAAAATAAATATATTTACGGCCCCGCTAAATTTTTCTATTCAATAAAATTCGAGGTATTAGTGATTTTTCAGCAGAAACTGCTGTTTGACTTATAAACAAATTGTATCATAATAACTTAAACTTATAAAGTATTTATTAAAGGCGAAGGACAGTCGTATAAGCCCATAAAAATATTTATTCTACCGAGAATGGACTATACAACCTGCCTTTTGTCACATGCGGTGTGGGAGGGGAGGAGGATGCTGACAGTTTCTCACGCAGAAGGTTGAAATAAGGGAGGGAATGTGTTGAAATGTTAGTTTGTAAGGGGGGGTGTTTTTACATGGTATGTGGCTCTGGGAGGGATGAGCCTGGAAGAATTAGCAGGCGATGAGAGAGGTAAGCGTCACGTCACATATGACGTCAAGCCGCCGCCACCGCCAGCCTGGCCGGACGAGTTTCTTAAGCTCTCGCAGAAGCTACCACAGCTGTTTTTCGTGCGGGCGGGTAAGATAACATGACAGCTGAGACGGCTTTTCGTGCGATAGTGGACGCGCTGAGCTCGGCTAGACACTGCCGCGTGGACAGTCTAAAGGGCTGGTATCTATTTTTGCTGTCTTTTGTATGCCTGCCTGCTTACAGTACAGCTCCCGCCAAGATAAACGTGAACACATAGCGTCCAACAAAGTGTAACAGACTTGTTTTTCAGCCGATTTTACTCAAATTTCCGACTTTCTCTGCCTAAATTTTTCGCGGTTTCTCAAAAAACGGTCGTATAAACAGAGTGTACGCATCAGAGGGGGGTCGCATCGGTGGGATTCTACTGTATTTATTTTTAATTACATTTTTACTGTATTCCACATTGTTCACTAGGTTATTAAGTGTTATGTGCATTTTTTGAGTATTCTATGCACTTAAAATATTGTTTTTATGACCATACAGTAGACTCCCGAATATTTGGATGCTTGATATCCTGTTTGCGGGTTAACTATTCCATATTTCCATTAACAATTGACACAAAAATAATTTTGACTTTTTATTTTTAGTGCATGCACAATGGCAACACCGGTTTTTTTGTAGTACTAAATAAATTGCTATGAATTGGTAGTGCAAAAAATTAATAATATGATAAATCACCAAAAAATATTTTGCTCTTTCCTCAATACCTATTCGCTTCCTTCACTGCATATTTATTTCCGACGACGCCCGAGTGTTCAGCCTACGTTTATATCCTGCCATCTTGCATGTCAGCAGCATCTCTGGAGAGAAAAACTAGAAGCTTGTGAACTACTACTTTGTTCAGCAAGGGTAGAGTTCTAGCACAAGTCAGAATTTAAAGTAATGTTTACTTTTTTTTTTAATTTTTTTTTGTTGTTTTCACATTTTTGTAATTTTTTTAATTTTTGTTTCATACCGATCTATATTTAGGAAAATGTGCATTAGTTTTCTCCATGTGCTCCTGATAATTCCTGCGAATATATTTCTGGTTTTCTCTTGGAGCTCCTGATTATTTCTGGTGAGACATCTGGTTATTTCTGAGAAATCGATCTCTGGATGAAAATTTGACCTCCCCATAAATTTTCAGACCCTACTTGATCACATCCTTGTTCTATTAAATATTCAATTTAGTGGGTCTCAGTTTGGGGGCCCAGATGGCTACTTCTGGCCCTGTCTTTCGGCTCCAATCTTTCCGGAGAAGTTCCTGCTCCCAGGAGCTCGCATGTTTCAGTAACGGCCGGTGAAGCACTTTGTTTTATTGTCCCCAAATGACTTGAATTTCATGGCGAATGCAAGGCAGATAGCTTATTAAGGGATGTAAGCCTGCTTAATGTTGCCTATAACAAGTCAATTCCAGTGCTAGAACAACTAATTTCGAAAAACCCTTAAACATGTGACAACTAAATATTCACTGTAGAATGTAGCAATTACTAAAATATTCTTAGTTAATGGTAGCTTTATAACTTGGCCAACATATTCTCATTTGCCTTGTTAAATCTATTAATTTTTACATGTTTTCTGTGTGTCTCTTATCAAAAGCAAAATAAAATTAATTTTATCAGTTATAACAGTGAAACAAAAATCTTACATTACTCTTTTTTAATTTATTACTGATAGTGACACCAATATTCTCAATATAGGAATTACTGTTGTGCCGGTATAGATTTCTGACACGCAGGTTTATTACAACCCGATATGCTTTCCTCAATTTATTTAATTTCAAAGATGTTTATAGTTATTGAACATAAATCACTGACAGCACATCATGGTAGCAGAGCGTGGCTATGGTCTACGGACCTATGGGTTATGAGCCCAGCATGCTTCCACATCTTTGTTACGCTGCCTCCCTAGAGGTTCGAATATGTGTCCAGCTATCAGATGAACAGTGGAAGGAAAACAGCATAAATTAAATTTAGTGAAAGTATGCAGATGCTCATTTGCAACCTGCATTTAAGTGAATCGAATAATTAATCTAGTAATAACAGAATGTCTGAAAGCAAATATGTATGGTTTGTATCTCGAATTATTTGATTCATAGTTATATTTTAAATCCAGTGTTAAGTTACAGAAACCAAAAATAACAAAGTTAATTATGTTTCTAAAAAAAAAGGAAACTGCTTAATGCAAAGAAAACAGGAAGGTAACAAAATATTTTGAGTAATTAAGAGTGTACATAATTTTACTGATTACAATAGAGATAAATTTATAATTACTTATATTTTAAATATTTTATATCTTGACGTCAACCGGGGCTCCGCCCCCTTGAGCCTGGCCAGACGTCGTTCCCTTCCTATCTTTTCGTTCCCCCCCCCCCTTTTTTGTCCACCACCGACGGACATGGGCGTGTGTCGAAGTGTGTGTTAAAACTGCGTGCCAGACTGCAAGGAGGCATTTCGAGTCTGCGACGCCCCTTTTCTGAATTTATTTTATATACACTCCTTTATAATTCTTATTCTCTAGTCCCAGTGCTGGGTGTGTCAGCAGTGTCACTTGTGTCGCTGTTGTTCGGAGTAAGGGACGCTGCCCGGGCGAACCCGAACAGGCACAGACTTGGACAAGGCTAGAAAGGTCTCGAAAGAGCCACCTTAGTGTATAAGAACTTTCTGCTGTGTTCTTCCACCGTCGAGGCACGAGGCCGCTGAGTAACCCTGCCCGGGCGTGGCGCAATCGCTGGCGCACGATATTAGCGCGAGCGACGCTGCGCTCGAGTCAGTCTGTCATCACCACCGGTCGGGAGCGCACGCTTCTGCAACCCGGGTACTTCATCTCTTGCTAAACTTTGATCGAGTAATTCTGGCATGTAAAGTAATCTCCAAAAACCTTTTCATTTTATCCCCGGGGCGTCTCTCAACCGGCGGGCTATTTAACTAATCGTATTTCTCGCTTAGAGACTTTCACTAATCTTCCTACGTAGAGACTTTGTGTGTAGCCACGAGAGTGAGCTAACTTCATCTAATCTGGTCCGTGCCTCGGCATTTTAATAGTGTAACGTAATCATGTATGTGAAATCGGGCGGAAGGAATAAAAGGCATAAAATCTAGTACTGTGAGTATTCTTTACTGACCACGTGGTACTTCCTTACTATAGCTAGGTGTGAGGCGGTTTTTCCCTGACAGCGAACCCACGGAGATGTTGGAACATGTGGTTGAGCTGATGCGCCCGGAGATCCGCCCCCACTTACGCGCGGTGACGCAACTGACGGTGGAAGAGTTCATCCAGTTCGCCCGCGCCGTGGAGCTGGACTTGAAAGCCGCGAGACCGACCAAAATAACTACGTCAGCTACTGCTAAGGCCGAGACCACGACCACAGCAGACGCTAGGGCGCTGGTGCCCTACGTCATGCCCAACCCTGACGGCAACACGAGACGCGGCGGGGCCGGCCAGGGCAACCAACCTCCCCCAGCGTGGCGGACGCGCGCCATCGGCGCCGGCCCACCACCACAGTGCCACACGTGCCCGGCAGGCACGTTTCATTGGCACGAAGACTGCCCGGTGCGCAACAAATACCGGCTGGACTTCGCAGCGCGTCAGCAGGCGGGAAACGGGCGACAGGGGGCGGCGAGCTAAAGCAGTTCTCCCCCGCACCACCAACAACAACAACGACAGGGCCACTCCTGGGCCACGTGGGCGCGGCGGAAGCCAACCTGCTGCGAATCCCGGTGGTCGTCAACGGGCACGCTGTTCACGCGCTCGTTGACACCGCCGCCAGCTATAACTGCGTCACGACGCGGGTGGTTGACCCCGCCAAGTTCGAACCCAGGGAAGGGCGCCTGCACCTGGCCACGACAGGGGACGCCTGTCACACCCAGGGCGTCACGATGTTGGAGGTGTACGTGCGGGACCAGCTGTCAACAACGACAGCCGTGGTGGTGGAGCAGCTGCGGGAGGATGTCATCCTGGGTTTCCCATGGCACTCCGAACAGCACGCCTACATCGACGTCCGGGCCGGGTGCGTGCACGTCGGCACCCGGGGACGACGGAGTGTCTACGGACTGGGGCAGCCCATACCACCCAAAGTAACCAAGGTCAGTCTCGACGAGTTCCGCCACGGGGTCCCCCCGGAAGTCCGTGACCGCATTCAAAACACCCTAGATCAGCAGTGCAGTGTGTTCGCGGCCGCGGACCCGTTAACACGTACCACCCTAGCTGAACATGCCATCCCGACTTATCCTCATGAACCCATGTTCATCCCACCTGGCAGTTACGGACACGTAGGTAAGCAGGCCATCCTTGAACAGATCCAAGAAATGCTCCAAGACGGGATAATCGAGCCCAGCGAGAGTCCCTATAACTTCCAAATAGTTTTGGCGGAAAAGAAGGACGGGAAGTTACGCTTTTGCATTAACTTTAAACCCATCAACAAAATCACTATAAACGCACCACCACCCCTCCTGAGCATAGCTGACACCCTAGCAGGGCTGGGTAATGCAAAAATCTTTTCATCTCTGGATCTAAAATCGGGCTATTGGCAAGTGCCTATAAAACCGGAAGACAGGCCTAAAACAGCTTTCACCTCACCAGACGGATGCCGATTCCAATTCTGTGCGATGCCATTCGGCCTACAAGACGCCCCCGCTACTTTCCAAGGAATGATGACGAAAGTCCTGGATAACTACTCCGGCAAGTTCGCTGCGGCATACTTAGATGATATAATCATATGGTCACAAACGTGGGAGGAACACGCACACCATTTAGCGCTAGTATTAGAACGACTAGCTACCCACGGCCTAACTTGCAACAGAGAGAAATGTCATCTAGGAACTACCGAGCTGGGCTTTCTGGGGTTAGTTGTCAACGCGGAGGGTAACAGACCGACGGAGGAACAACTGCGCGTCATCCTAGACAAAGAGCCCCCGCGCACACGCAAACAGCTACAAAAATTCCTCGGCCTAGCCAATTGGCTTCGAGCTTGCATCCCGGAGTTTTCCATTGTAGCCGCCCCCTTGACGGACCAACTGTCACCCAAGCGGCCGTTCAGGTGGACCACCGAGACCCAGAAGGCTTTCGATGAGCTGAAACGCAGGTTTGCCAACTGTCACTTACTAGCGCGCCTCGACCCGGCCAAGCCCTTGATTGTGCAGACGGACGCAAGTGAGGAAGGGATAGGGGCAATACTTTTACAACTCGATGAAGAAGGGGCGCCACGAGTCATAGAATACTCCAGCGCAAAGTTCGGTGACGTGGAGAGGCGATACAGCGTCAACGATTGGGAATGTTTGGGGGTAGTCTGGGCCCTTAGACGCTATCGGCCGCACTTGGAAGGACAGAAGTTTACGTTGCGCACGGACAGCCAGTGTTTGAAGTGGTTGGCTACGATGCAGGGCAGACGATCCAAGCTGACGCGGTGGGCCATGTTGCTGCAGTCGCTAGACTTTGAGGTAGAGCATGTGCCCGGGAGACAGAATGAGCTAGCGGACGAGCTGTCACGCGACCCGGACAGCACTGCCATCGCCCGAGATGACGCAGATTGGGAGGAGCTGTTGCCGCCCACTAGCGCCCGCCAGACTAACCAGGCTCAAACACCCACGCCATATGCGGCCGTTTGCGCGGTTATCCCCAACACCACGCCGACACTGCCACTGGGCGCCGAACTGGATGACCTTGACGCATACGTACGGGTGGTGCAGCTGATGGACGCGGAGACGCAGGAGCTCGTACGACGATGCGGAGAGGCTAACTGCGAGGGATACCGAGTGGTTGACGGACAGCTGCTGGCACGCCCGAAAGGGACAGAGGATCCATGGCGGACGTTCGCACCGGGACCCACGCAGAGGGAAATCTTTGATATGATGCATGTCAACCGGCTAGCCGGACACCCAGGGGCAGACCAGACACTTCGTGACGTCCGAGGACTGTTCCACTGGCCCGGGGTGGCGAAGTTTGTGAGAGACAGCGTGCGCAGATGTCGGCATTGTCAGCGCCGTAAGACGCGCCGGTCAGACGGGACAGCCCAGCAAGTACCGAGGCAGCCGACGGAGCCGTTTCACACGGTCGCACTGGACCTGATGGGGCCCTACCCGTGCTCAGCCAAGGGGAAAAAGTTCCTTCTAGTCGTCACCGACTGCTTTACCCGCTGGGTAGAGGCGTACCCGCTCTCCAATGCCCGCGCCGGCACCATTGCGCGAGTCCTAGAGACGGAATTTTTTCCTAGGTGGGGCTACCCTAGGGTGATTCTAACCGACAATGCCACACAATTCACTGGTCGGACGTGGACCCAGCTGGGGAAGAAGTTGAGGGTGATTTTACACACCACCCCCGTATACCACCCCCGCGCCAACCCGACAGAACGGAGAAACCAAGAGATCAAGGCGCAGCTACGCCTCCGTCTCGCTGACGACCACTCGCAATGGGATACCCACATTCCCCAGATACTTTACTGCCTCCGGCGGCGTGTGAACGCGGCAACGGGAGAGACACCCGCCAACATGGTGCAGGGGCGGAACCTTCCCCTCCCCGGGGAATATCACGTGAGGCAGCAGCGGGAGGCGGGGCAGGAAGTAGAAACGCACGAGCGCAGGCTGGAGCGGCTGTCAGAGGCGCGGCGGCACCAGACAGCATATCAGACGCAACGCACGCCGGAAACCCCACACCCACCCCCCGACCTGAACCCAGGGCAAATGGTGTATGCAAGGCTGCACCCGCTTTCCGCCGGGCACCGGAACTACTGTGCCGGGCTAGCGCCCAAATGGATAGGCCCCGTACCTGTCATAAGGGCGGGCCCTACGATGGTCACCATCAAACTGCCCTCAGAGCGGGCCGCCAAATACCATAGGGACGATATCAGAATAGCGCATGAGGCGGAAGAGACTGATAAGACGGAGAGCGGGGTAGCGGCGCGGCCATTGGCTGCAGAGGGGGCTGAAGGGACGGAGGGGCCGAAGGACAGAGGGGAGGCGCGGCCAGAAGAGGCGGAACAGGGGGAAGAGACGGCGAGCGGAGTGGCGGCGCTTCGAGAGGGGGCGGAGGGGGTAGAGGAAACAGGAGAGACGGAGAGCGGAGAAGCCGCATGGCCGATTACGTCAACCCCGACGGACACTGAAGGGGGCGGGTTTAGAGGTTTCCCGGAAGTAGAGGCAAGGCTGGAGGCACCTGTGGTGGCGGCTGGGACCCGGCCGCGACAGATGTTAGAGGACTCGGAAGGCGAGGTCTCTCCATTTAGGGGGTTCCTCAATGACATGGGCGGAGGGTTAGGAGGCCAAGCTGGGCCGCAACCACTCATATGGGAACCGGATGAGGCAGAGAGTAGACCCGGATAACCGGAAGAACCGCTATGGCCCCTCCACTATTCTCTAGCGGACTCCACGTTCAGCGTGAGGGTGGAAGAGCTGACTGATGACGAGAGAGAAGCGGGCGGGTCGGCGGACGCCGCGACGGAAGTGCCCACACCCGCACCACGGTACAATCTCCGGCCACGCCCCCCGCCAGTCAGGGGAGGGGGTGACGGCGCACGGAATGAGGGTGACCAAAGCCGGTGCAAGCGGAGGGAAGCGTCGCCATGCCAGGCTGTTTCGGAGGGGGGCAATTGACGTCAACCGGGGCTCCGCCCCCTTGAGCCTGGCCATACGTCGTTCCCTTCCTCTCTTTTCGTTCCCCCCCCCCTTTTTTTGTCCACCACCGACGGACATGGGCGTGTGTGGAAGTGTGTGTTAAAACTGCGTGCCAGACTGCAAGGAGGCATTTCGAGTCAGTGCGACGCCCCTTTTCTGAATTTATTTTATATACACTCCTTTATAATTCTTATTCTCTAGTCCCAGTGCTGGGTGTGTCATCAGTGTCACTTGTGTCGCTGTTGTTCGGAGTTAGGGACGCTGCCCGGGCGAACCCGAACAGGCACAGACTTGGACAAGGCTAGAAAGGTCTCGAAAGAGCCACCTTAGTGTATAAGAACTTTCTGCTGTGTTCTTCCACCGTCGAGGCACGAGGCCGCTGAGTAACCCTGCCCGGGCGTGGCGCAATCGCTGGCGCACGATATTAGCGCGAGCGACGCTGCGCTCGAGTCAGTCCGTCATCACCACCGGTCGGGAGCGCACACGTCTGCAACCCGGGTACTTCATCTCTTGCTAAACTTTGATCAAGTAATTCTGGCATGTAAAGTAATCTCCAAAAACCTTTTCATTTTATCCCCGGGGCGTCTCTCAACCGGCGGGCTGTTTAACTAATCGTATTTCTCGCTTAGAGACTTTCACTAATCTTCCTACGTAGAGACTTTGTGTGTAGCCACGAGAGTGAGCTAACTTCATCTAATCTGGTCCGTGCCTCGGCATTTTAACAGTGTAACGTAATCATGTATGTGAGATCGGGCGGAAGGAATAAAAGGCATAAAATCTAGTACTGTGAGTATTCTTTACTGACCACGTGGTACTTCCTTACTATAGCTAGGTGTGAGGCGTACCCGGCGCCTTAAGATCGGGCTAGGCAGGGTCAGTCAATACTCCAAGCAACAGAAATAGGGCTGGTAACTCGCCTCGCTCGGGTAACATCACACCCTGAGAGAGAGGTTTAGCCGGGGTCCACGTGCCCTTACACGTGGTGGCGCCCAGTTCCATCAGAGACTGTCGGGATCCACAGCCGAGTAGCCCTCAATCTTAATAGATGGTTTTTATTTTATTAATAAAATTTATATTTATATTATTAATGGCAAATGAGTTTTTATGGATGACTATTTAATATGTTTTTATTTATACTTAAATTTCATTGTCCAAAATTAAACTGATGTACTTAGATAATTCCCATTCCATTGTGGACTTAGATGGATACTGTGCACCGGATGTGTGGTGGGGGTGTTTCTGGAGGGCTGGCTGCTAATTGGGGAAAGTCTGATTAGCTCCGGCCTCTGACACAGTCGCATCTCCCGAGGAAAGTTCCAATAGAGAAGTCAGGGGAAAAAAACCGAAGTAGAAAGGTGTCCGACAGTTAAACCCACTGCACACATAAGACCAGGCAGTGATAAATTAAGAACTAATAAAGAAATAAAATTTTGTCAATTACAAATTTAAAAAACTCGATCAAAAGATTAAGTTAGTTTGTAGGTTCCACTTACCTTATACGCAGCGATTTCCAGAAGCTAATCCATTGTGTTGAAAACAAACCAAAAGGTCTAAAAATATGGCAGTAGTGAAATAAAATAAAAAAAACTAAAAAATACAATATTAAAGAAAAGGCTGGCAATGAATTAAAACCCTTAGTTATAGTAACTACTGATGATTACTTCACTTCAGTAGAAGTACACCAGGCTACTGCACCAAAGACACTGTCCCTAGGGGGCTAGCAAAGAGCATAGTTAAAGCTGCCCCTGGAAGGGTCAAAAAAAAGGGAGTGGGGAAACTCCGTGCCATTTTGGTAAATATATGGTATTATAGTAACACAACACGGGTGTCTAACCGGCCGTGTCTGAATTTGCGAACCCTGCACAGGGCATTGGAGGTGGTACGTGCGGCCAGACAGGACAAATATGACCCACTGCTAACAGAGCAGGGGAAGGTTTGCACGTCCGTACGATTAGCGTAGTATAACTGGTTGCGGGTGGACAGACTGCCCCTGAACTCTGAGCAAAGTACGAATAAATGAAAACATGAAATGGTGCCGAGAACATCACGAAGTTGTGGCACATAAGGATTATAATTATAATGATAAATGAGCAATGTTTTATTAGAGCAGATGAACCACATAATATTTTATAATTTTAACCTATTCGCTTTATTAATATTTGTGGTTTTTTGTGCGAGGTGATGCTGTCTCCCTCCCTCGTGCCACCCCCTTCCTTAAGTCGCTGTTGTACAAAATTTCCATTTTTATTATTAAGCCTGATTATTTAAAAAGCTTACTTATACTCAAACCATCAGTATGGTGTTATGCCTTGTGCAATAAAAAGGTGTATACGCACAACCTTAATTTATTCATTTATGAAGAAAATAACATTAAAGCTGCATCTTTCATGATATAATCTCTGTGGTGGAGGAACAAATCTTGTTAACAGAAAAGAACATGTTGATGTGAGCGCTAATTCTCTTGTTAAGGTATGCAAGCAACACAAGGTTTTGTATGTGGAAAGCAACCATCTAGCAGGTGGTCATGGGAGTTAAGTACAATGACAAAAAAGGTGCAGTGAGAATTGAACCCAAGAACAGTAGAGCACGAGATGCCGAACGGTTAGCACTCACCAATTTAATTTTTTTGTTGTTTATGAAATTAGGCATTTAAATTTACCAATATGGATGCTAGTATTTTTTAAATTGAAAACAATATAATCAGCACTGACATACATACATCACCTAAATCGGAGCTCTGTATCAACTGTCTCCCGAGGTGAGGATATCAAAACAAAACCAGGATATTTACTGTTTACCCATCAATAGCCTATTGCAAATTCATTTTCATTTACTAAATTTGTACATGCTGCAAATGATAGCAATGGTTTGCAATTGGACGAAATAAGATACATAGGTGTAACTGTCACTCTGAAATACTATCCCTAACTGACATGTTCTAACTGGCCTTTTTAAAATGGAGGGATGGAGAACTGCAGATGATTACAGTATACCTGTTACTTATGCAAATGGCCAGTTAGAAATTTGCATCATCTTAAGTCAGCTACTTACCTTGACCTCCATCTCATTGAACTTGTTGATGCCTTACATCAGCATAAATACTGCACAGTGCTTGCGATTGTAACATCACGTGGAGAAGAGATGCATATAAACTATCGCTCCTGGTAGCGAGTACTGAACACAAGATGTTCACCATTGATAAGATTAAAGGTCAAAGTTCAAGGTCGAGGCCAAAGTTCAATGCCAACAGTCGAGGTAAATAAAGAATTTAACTAACATTGTAACTAAAACTTTATATGCTGTTGGTGGCTCCTAGTTGTGGTAGCCACTGTAATAAATCTCCTTTCTATTTATTATATGGTATTCAACTCGCTCTAATTATTGGTATGTTCTCATGGGGTTCTTGGCGCCTACCCTCTTTGCAGTAAATACCAGGAACGCTGCTACTGGATGGTCTGCCCAGACTGATAGTCCAGCTAGCACGTCACTGCCCTGTGTTACTGTGCAGAGAGTAATTATAAAAAGGAAATTTAGTAGTGTTGTGTGAATAGTGAACATTTGCACATAAATGAAATAATAATAACCGAAGAACATATGATTTTAATGGGTTCGTGAATATGGGTGTGAAGTTACGTTTAACATATGATTAAGTGAGAACAACAAAGGTGTCAAACCTAGGTGTCGGTAATTAGATGCAAATGACGTCACTGGAACACATTGAATATCATGCCGGGTCTAGCTATACGTTGTCGGAGGCTTGAGGCTCTCTTCACAGGACCTCCAGGTGGTCTGCTGCTACACTGGAACACTGGATGCTGTAAGCTGTAATTGGCGAACTACAGAAGGTCTGAGGTAGCCGGGTATCTGGCTGAAGACTCGACTTCCCTCTCGTCCTAGAAAGTCTGGTTTAATCTGGATCGGTCTCACCAATCGTCGTTGCCGATCGCAGCTGGCGCTGCCCTCAGATGTCTGGAACCACTACGGGACGAAAACGGGACCGACGCGGAAGTTGGCACTCGAAGTCGCCGATACTCCCTATCTAGGACTTATTTAATCCAGATACAATTCTCTCAACTCGTAGAGCGGAGAATTCTAAGTAGTACACGATCGCGGATGACGCGAATCTTCTATTTCTCGGGCGGCAACCAAGGCTTTGGTTCGCCCCAGCCCGAGAAACGTCTTCCCGCTGCAAGATGGCGATGGCGTCTCCTCACTTCCTCCTTATAACTATTTACTTTCAGTCCCTAGCAACCAAGGAGCTATAGCTATCAGCAAACAGAATAAGCTGCATAGTGAAATAAAAACTTGGATGTTAGAGTGTAAGAGAATCGAACTAAGACCAAATGAATAAAGTTTCCAAAGAATAATTCTTATAAGACCCTGAAGTTAAAAGTGTGTTGTCTATGGCAATAAGATGTGTCATATCTGTTATACCTTGGTTGTCCTCTTTACAATAAAAGAATTAAATACATAATATTCGCTCATGAAATATACAATTAATGCTATAATAATAATAAAAATAATAATCATATAACTGTAAACAGTTGGACTGGTTACAGAGCCGCTTCAATGTTTGTTGTGATCTTTTCTTCCAGAAAAATCAAAATAAATTTTCTAAATATACATTGAATTAACATGACTATGTTGTTCTTGAATAACAATTCTTAAATTCTCACTTCTCTTCGTTGAAAGTCTATCAGAGTCTGTGTGAGATAAATTTCATGAAGTTACATTCAGCATATTATAAAAGCAATAATTATTAACATAATATTCAAGATAATAAAATTAAACATATCCCTTGTCTTAATCTAATAGGTAACATGTTATCTTTTCAATCAACATTATCACTTATTTAACACAAATCAAATTATCATAATATATATATACACGATATCACATATCATCAGTATCTAGTCCTGAATAAAGTGACTTAGTGTTTCTTTTTTTCTTTTGTAGATAAAAATTAATAAAATATTTAGCTGAGAATAAACATGTACAATAGACACAAGTACGTAGAAATGTTATTGACGAATTCGTAGATCGTTGACAAAATACCTGACAATGTTTTCAGTTCAGATAATGCACGAAGTTACAAATAACAAATAAAACATTACGTAGTTGTCACGTATACACACTCGTGTTCTTGAACACTTTCTCTTTGTCGACGAAAATGCACTCACTAGTGTTCACTTTCTTTAGTTTGTCTGACAAAATTATTTTAAATAAATGGTTGTTCTCTGCTTATGCAAAATTGCTTATAATAGTATTGAAATGTCTTTCTTACAAGCTCAATACTAATGGTTGAGTATAATGATTCTCAAAATTAGCTCATAAAGCAAGCTTTTTCTTTTGTAAGAAGCATGTGTCAAATGACCAATTCAGTTAAATGAAATCTCATCAGATTCATATATTCATAACCAGAGTAATGAAATACTAGCTCTTTGTTTAGCTTAGCATGTAGAGTAGGAACAATTCCTAAATAGAAAATAATATGAATGTCGAAGCTAGGAGAAATGAAACGAAGTGGTGTATGTGTCAGTGCAATAGTGACAGAACGGTGTTTAGATATGTAAGTCGGTTGAAGGACGAACGGTAACGTGAACTATATCTCAAAAGAATCTCAGGTATTAATGATAGTGTATGTGACAGTGACGTGTTTCGCCTGACTAACAGCTGGCTCTTCTCTCTTAGATGACGCCTCTCGACGAACGCTACTGGATCTTGACGAGTTATCTTCATGATCTTCAAATCTTCCATGACGTAGACATACAGCAGATATCAAAATCTTCAATAATTTCAAAGATAAAATAATTATGTGGCATGGCTCAAATCTTACGCAATGGCTAATAAAAATTCACACCACCTATAGGTGTGACAAACATCGACGACGAAAATCGCATATCCGCGAAAAATGTCCGCACTGGCCTACATGCTCAGTGGACAAAAGGAATCGTCGATAAGTGCTCTACGCACAGAAATGTCCTCACTGGTACTCTGACACAGTGGACACTAAATTAGCCTCAAGCATGCGTGCTTGTTTTAGCGATGCAACATAGTGCTCCCTTACTGTTGGGATAAACATTAATTAAAGCCAAACAATAAATCTACTTCATGTCGAATGTCACTGATGACTTGAACAAACATCATCTCTTACATATACGTTATAGATCAGCGTATCTAAGCCTTAGGTTGCTTATAAAGCCTTAGCTGTGTTAGGGGAGAGTCTTACAGTACCGACCGTCTTACAGTACCGACCATTCCTAGTTCTCACTTCTGACACTAGATAGCAGCACTTTGCAGGCGTTCTTGAATAACTTTTATCTTCATTGATTATATTCTTTGGCGACTACCGTCTTTGTTTATAGTTTTGGGAACCGTGAGACAGAGAAGGTGTTCATTTACATTTCGTGCGCGATAAGTTGATTTGACGAAGGCGTATCTCCTTTCTGGGATAAGTTATTGTTTCTTTTTAGCATCCACTTAATCTCTTGAGTATAAGGTCAAATTACATGGTATTAAATTCGTGATATTTCACGAGATAAATGTGCAGCTTGCATTAATGTTACCACCTTGCTGTCGTACAGTACCGACCACCCAACTGTCGTCCAGTACCGACCAAGAAATATATCAACAAAATAAAATCATTTAAGCTTTATTTTCTCTTTTCAGAGAAAAGTGGCCGAAAATGAAAGAAGAAAGAAAGGAAAATGGAAAGAAGACGATATGAGATCGGCATACAAGGAGTTGTTTCGCACAATATGACACAACGTCAAGCAGCTGAGATGTTTTCTGTTCCCAAAACCAAATTAGGAGATAGACTGAGAGCCATTAAAACTGGCAAAACCGTAAATTTAACCCCTCACATGGGCAGATTTCAAATAACTTTTGATGGAGAAATGGAAAAACAGTTTTTATATGCAAGACCAAGATGACAGATACATGCCATTCAGCAGGAGAGAATTTATGAAATTAGCATTCGATTTGGCTGAGTATCTTAAGTTGCCATGCCAGTTTAATAAGGAACACAAAATAGCTGGGAAGCAGATTTATTATGACTTTATGGCTCGTCATCCCGAGCTTTCTTTGAGAACTACAGAGTCCACAAGCCTTCAGAGAGCTTTAGGATTTACCAAACATCAAGTAGATTGCTTCTTTAATAAGTATTCCGAGCTACTTTCTAAACACAATTTCCCAGCCAATAGAATTCACAACTGTGATGAAACTGGGGTCTCAATTGTTCATGACAATGATGTCAAGGTGATCTCACAAAAAGGGAAAAGGCAAGTAGGCAAGATTACATCAGGAGAAAGAGGGAAAAATGTTACAGTTTTGCTGTGCATAAATTCTGCCGGGAAAATTTTTGTCCCCCCCCCCCCCCCCCTCCTTTGTTTTCCCTAATAAACAACGAGTAGATGCTGTTTTGAAAAAAAAAAATATATGCTCCTTCAGGAAGTATTTTTGCAGCTGAGGAAAGTGGCTGGATCACTGCTAAAGCATTATTGAAATGGTTAGAATTATTTGTTGAGAGGACTCATCCCACTAAGGAAGAACCAGTCCTCCTCATTCTTGATGAGCACAGCAGCCATAAAGATATCGATGTTATCATGTTTGCTAAGAAAAATAATGTTCACATGATAAGCCTACCTCCACACACTAGACATCAGTTGCAACCATTGGATCGGGCGGTTATGCGGCCTTTCAAAGGAGCATTCAATCAAGCTTGTAATGCCTGGATGAGGAAGTATCGACCTTTAAAAATTGCTCAGAGGGATGTTGCTGGTATGGTTAACACTGCCTACACTTCAATCTGTAGAATGAATTTGGCACAGTCAGCTTTTGCATGTACAGTACTTTGGACTTTGAACCCAGGTGTATTCTCAGATTTAGATTTCATTCCTTCTGAGCACTTTCGAGAGTCAAAGATTACTGATGTTGAAGATACTCCAGTAACTTCGGAGGATCAATGCCAGTCCGCAACATCGATGCCAACTACAAATTTGAATGTTTTCAACTGCATAGTTTCCAAATCGGGAGCTGCATTACCTCTTCCTCCAGGTGATCTTACTGAACTGCAGCCAGGTCCTTCTTTGCTCTCTCCAAAAAATCGATCAGAACAGGGAATTTTATCGGCTCTCACACCGACCATTCGAACTGAACCACAACCAAAATATTCTACAGTTCTCACTCCAACTAATCTCATTGAACACCAACCAGAGACTTCATCATCAGCTCCCGATTCAATCTCAAATATAAATATTTTACTACCTCGTTCTTCGTCTTCTTCTTCTTCAGCAACTGTTGATTTCAACAAAATAATTGAAAAAATATCTCCTTCCAACAAACCTTCAGAGTTCAAAGTGAAAAAAAAGAGTCCAACGATCACAACAATCACAGATCCTTACCTCGACACCTTATAAAGATCTACTTGTGGAGAAAATAAAAATTACTGAAGAGAAAAGAATAAAAGCAGAGAAGAGAAGGGCTGAAAGAAATGAAAAGAGATGAAAAAATCAAGACGATAAAGTTCGGCGCCACTAGAGAAATGGAAAGGAAGAAATGCGAGAAGATCACTAGAAAATATATGAAGAAACTAGACTTTTGTGAAAATTCTGATTGTAAAAAGCATACAGAAGACAAAACAGAGTGTATCATTTGTAGTGAATCATTTGAAGAAGATTGGGTGCAGTGTGTCCAATGCAAAGGTTGGGCACATGTTGAATGTACAGCTCAAGAAGTCATATTATATTTTAAATGTGACCTTTTCAGAAAGTGAACTCATCCTTAAGCAAGTGTAGTAAATTTGTTTCATTTTTTTGTTGGATTAAAATGTTATTATTATTAAAATATAAGTATATAAGACCTTAAAACTTTTAAAATAATTGTTGGTCGGTACTGGACGACAATTTTTTGCACTCTACAAAAATAAGCTTTTTTATATTTGGAAATAAAAAGATTTCTAATATAATTTAAGAAACATTATATACGTGTTTTTATAAAGTAATAGTTAAGGTAACAGATTAATGTTTTAAAATGCAATATTTAATTACACAACCTAAATTACCGTTAAAAAACTTAAGATGGTCGGTACTGTAAGACTCTCCCCTAAATAAAATCTTCCGATAACCTTGTCACTGTCAGTTTCCTTGAGAGTGTAACAGTTCTCATTTATTCGTTCACAAACTTGAAATGGTCCTTCGTATAATAAAAACAACTTCTTCGTCACCTGTTTCCACATGTCACTAACAGGATTAGTTCGTTTAAGCACTAGGTCTCCTATATTTAACTTCGTTATTCGTTTCGGCTTCTGTAGCTTACTTCACGTTCTGCAGCTAGATGTAGACGAGCTGTAACAAACTTCTCTATTCGTTCCCTCATATCTTCGCTTATCGATTCTGGTTCTTTCGTGTCTTTATCGTGGTCGGGTAATATGGTGATCGGTAACGCCTCTGATCGTTCCGCAGTAATTATCTCATGGGGTGTTAATCCTGTCGAACTGTGTACTGTATGATTAAGGATGCATTCTACCAATGGTATATAATCTCGCCAACCTTGTTGTGCATTGTGACAATACGCCCTAAGCATATTTCCTAGATTCCTCATCTGCCGCTCCACAGGATTACTTTGAGGATGACGGACAGAAGAAGTAGTAGGGATCACACCTAAACTTTGCATACCTCGCTGCCACTTAGCGCTGGTGAATTGCGTTCCACGGTCTGACAAAACGCACTCTACTTTTCCTATTTGCGAAATGAATGATTTCATCTTCCTCAACACGGTCTCAGCGTTTGCTTGCTTAACAGCAAAAAGCTTAGTATATTTGGAAAATATATCCATAATTACTACAACGTATTTTACGCCTGCCTTGGATGTGGGTAGGGGTCCATACAGGTCAATAGAGACTAGCTGTAGCGGCTTTTCAGGTAAAATTGGCTGAAATGTCCCTTCCATACTTTCGTTAGAGTGTTTGGATTTCTGACATAGGTCACACGTAGACACTATTTTTAATATACACTTCGGCATATTATTCCAGTAAACTTGTCTTCGTAGCATTTCTTAGAGCTTAGGAGAACCAATGTGACCTACCAATTCGTGTATTTCTCGAACTATAGTGTTTTGCATGCTAGCTGGTATCACTGGTTTCCAATACTTTTCCACTGGTGTTTTAGGTGCATTATTCCTAAAGAGAATTCCTTCCTCTGATATACTATACAATAGATGTATCTTGTGAGTTTGTGGTAATTCCAATAATTTAGATTTGACAGCTTGGCAAAACTCGTCCGTTTCTTGCGCTCCCTTAAGATTGTGAAATATATCCTGTAACTTAGGATTTTACTCTATGGCTTGCGTGATTAATTTCGCTACCAGATACTCCTTACTATTTATGTTTTGAATTGACGACTCGCCTAACATGTCCGGAGCTCGGCTCAAATAGTCAGCTGCTATATTGTCTTGACCTTTCACGTGGTGTATTTCAATGTCGTATTCCTGGATCAGTAAACACCAGCGCGTTAATCTGCTACCGAATGTCTTGTCCGTTTTTAGACACGTCAGTGCCTGATGGTCTGTCATTAATTTTATTTTCTCGCCAAGGAGTAAATCTCTAAACTTGTGCAAAGACCAGACGATTGCCAACGCTTCCCGCTCGGTTACTGTGTAATTTCTTTCCGCTGCGTTCATAGTACGACTCGCCATAGCAACTGTTTTCTCTATGCCCAATTCATCACATTGTGCTAGTTTCACGCCCAATGCATACGCTGATGCGTCAGTGTACAAAATAAACGTTTTCCCTTGGATTGGATGGTGAATTACATGTTCTTTCAAAAATATGGCTTTTAACGATTCAAACGCTTTCTGTTCAATTTCAGTCCAATTCCATTCTTTACTTTTCTTAAGTAATGCAAAAAGTGGTAATGCGATCTTAGCAACTTGATCCGAATAATTTCTGTAGAAACCTATCACTCCGATAAAAGCTCTGAGCTGCTTTACATTCCTCGGTGTAGGAAAATTCACAATAGCATTTAGCTTATCAGGTGCAGTTCTAATACCTGAAGGCGTGAGTATGTGACCTAAGAAAGGTTCCTCTTCCCTGCAAAATAGCGATTTCTTTAGCTTGATTGTCATTCCTGCGGCTCTCAGTTTCGATATTACTAGGTTCAGATGTTGCATGTGTTCTTCAAACGTACTGGAAGTTATCAATATGTCGTCCACGTATGCGCGTGCAAAACTCTTGCATTCCGGACCCAATGTCGCATCTAAACAACGAGTGAACTCCGCCACCGCATTGCAAAGTCCGAATGGCATGACCTTGAACACGTATTGATGATTTCTGAAAAGAAATGCGGTGTACTGCTGTGACTCTCGTTTGAGCGGAATCTGCCAATAACCTGCAGATAAATCAAGAGTCGTTAAGTACTTGACTCCCTGGTATAATCTCAGTATATCGCTCGTGTTGTGCGGACTTTCACGATCTCTTACAGTTATTTTGTTTATTTCTCGTGCGTCCAAACATAGCCTTACACTACCATCCTTCTTTCTTACGCAGACCATCGGATTAGCGAATTGACTAGCTTCTCTGTGAACTACTTTCCAGTCGAACATTAAATTTAAATATTCTTCGGCTTCCCGAAAATACTTCGCAGGTATCGGATACGATTTCTTGTGGAACGGTTCTCCTGCTTTCACAACTATTTTAGCTTCATACAAGTTGTTCCGACCTGGTTTATCTGAAAATACAATTTTATGATTTTCCAATAAATTATACAACTCCTGCTTCTGATTATTCTCGATCGTCTTTACCTCTAAAACGGCTTGCAACAAATCCTCGGATGTGGCCATTAAAGATTTTCCTTCGCTCACATTAGATATCTGGTGTAGCCTTATCTCTTGCTGTAATAATCCGACTAATTTATCAGATACCTGCCATTTTGTTGTAGTGTTTGGTACTGTGCTGTCAATAGTAGTTACTAACCATCCTCCAAAGTCTAGTATAATGCCGTACTTTGTTAAGAAGTCTGTTCCTAGAATGACTGGTTTAGCTAGACCTCTAACGATCAATGGGTTAGCTGTTTTAGTGTGTCCCAATCCTTCTATAGTAATCATTGCCTGTCGATTCACTACTGGGCTTGCTCTAGATGTGACTCCTAATATCTTGAGACTTGAAATGGGTAATATAAGTAATTTAAAAGCTGTATCTTCAATTGCAGATACTAAATTTTCGCTAATGCAATTTATCTCAGCACCACTATCCAATAACACAGGTGTGAGTAATCCGCAAACAAATAAATTTAATTCCGGACAAAATGCTTCTGGAATTTTAGTAACAATGTCATCTTCGTTTGACAAGAAATCTCTCTCATTTTCATGCATTACTATTGTACACATACTCTTACTGTCTTGGACTAGGATTAACCCCTTATTACTATTCCCGATCGGTGCTCGGGGCGTACCATCACCGACCTCTTCTAGTTTAACTTTCTATTTTCCTGGCTATTACCGGCGCCAAACGTCACGGTATTAGACGTAGACTTAGCCAGTATCGGTTCTATGCCTTGTGGATTCGCATAGTAGGTGATAGGATTGACGGGTTCTTGTCTCGCAAAATACCCTGCGTACTGTGATGAAGATGAAGGTTGATTATGGAATGTATTCTGTGAGAATTGAATAGCTTCATTACCGGCGGCTTCACTTCTCAGTTGGTTAACCGATAACTTGCTAGGGGAGTTTGTTTTGTGTGGCTGTCGGTTCCGCGGACTACCGGATGACTTCGCCTCTCCTCGATTTTCGTAATAATGTTTCGAGTTGTCGTAATTTTTACTCGAATATTTGGGCAAATGTCTGTCGTCCTTATAGCGCGGCGACCTGGGTGGCCATCTCGGTGAGGTAGGCGGAGTTCTAGACTGTTCGCCCCTACCTTCTCGCCTAGGCGTTGAATCATAAATAATTCCTCCGCGTCTGTGTTCTCCGCGTTCCTCGCTGTTACGCCACGAGCGGTTGTGTTTTGAGCGTTCAAACTCACGCGACTTCGAACCTCTATGGTAAACATCGTTGTTGTTACGGCCTGAATACCAAGTGTTTCGTCTATGGGCCGGCTTATTCTTGCCCCAAATTAAACTGTTCACGTGCGGCTGTTTACGTTGGTTATTGTCCGGATAATTTTCATTACGCCGCTGATTCCAAGGCTAATACAGCGGTGGTTGTCTGTTTACCGGCGATTTCTCCGATTCCTCTCGTTGGATACTTCTATTCTGACGGTCGAGCCTGTCATATGCGAGTAGCTGTTCCCTGAAATCTGCTATCCCGTCAAAGCTTCTACCTGTCAGATGTAATTAGTAGCGCATCGGAAGTTGGCCTAGAATCATTGCCACGAATTCGTCGTCGCTCATGACAACGTCTAGATAGCGGGTACGCTCGAACATGTCGCTTAAATGAGCCTCCAGCGTTTTGTTTTTCTTTGGATCGTAATTTTCGCCGTGTAACTGAGCGCGTAAATTCCCCTGAATTTTTAAGCTCCAGTGTTGTTGTAGGAAAGCTGCTTTAAACTGTCCAAATGACGATATGGAAGTTTGGTGAACTTCCCACCAATAATATGCGGTACTTTTCAAGCAGTTCAAACATCTCAATTTTTCTGTGTCCGAAAGATTAAATCTCTCCGCGTATTCTTCAAATAATTTTATAAATTTACGTGAATTTTCCGTGGATTTTGAGGAAAATACAGGCATTTCATCTGACCAATGCCTAGCAGGGTGATTTAAAGCTGCTGCATCCACTACTATTACTTGTTGTCCGGTCGCAGTGTTAGTAATCACGTCTTGTGAACGATAAGTAGACGTAGCCTGGTGTGACGACGCGGACGGGTCTCGCTGCGCTGACGTCATCGTTTCCGCCGCAGACGCGCTCGTTGTGTCAACGTTTATCGGTGTATGCGCTGCCGCTCCAGACAATGACAAATGCTGCACGCAGTTCTCGAGCTGGATCAATTTTCTGTTCACGGTTCAAATGTCGTCTGCACTACTCGCTTCATGTCGTTGTAGCGCGGTATTTACGTTCGCGAATTGTGTTTCGCTAAGCTGAACGTAATGGTTGAACTGTTCCTCTGCAGTACGTTTCGCAACCTCTATGCACGTAGTTTCCGTGTTAATTACGTGTTGTTGTAGCTCGGTTACTTGCGCATCAATTTCTTCAAATCTGTTCATTACCGTTTCACGAATGTTATGAACTTCCTACTGTGTGTCGCGAATTTGTGTAACTAGCTGTCTGGTTACGTCACCAATTTTAGCTTCTACTATGCCTATCAATTCAAAGTGTTGTCGCGCTAGCTTTTCAGACAAATTTTTAGACTGTTCCGCCGCTTCGGACCTCTGCTTAGCCATTTTGTTAGTTAGTCTTTCCGACTGTAACCTGTTTTGTTCTGTTACTTCTACACGCTGGGATTCTAACGCAGTATTAATTTGTATAGTAACCACATTCAAGGCTCGCATCAAATCCTCCATGGAAATATTATTCGTGTTTTCTTTAGCTGCCTGCACAACTGGTTCGGAAGCGTTACTTTCCTCTATGCGCGCGGGTTCGGGAGCAAAGCTACTTTCCTGACCTGCCTCAATGCTTAGTGTGGGTGTGTCCTCTTTGTTTTCATTTTCAACACAGCCTAGCATTTCTTTCTGGCCCTCGCCTGACGTTTCCTCCTTGTCGGAGCTGGTCTTTTTGTGCCTCAGGAAATACATACCTTCGTCGGCCATCTTGTAGTGCTTCCGACGTACTGATATTATACTCTACAGCAAACTACACAAAAACCGCTTTATGTAGCTCGTCCAGTGTGTGTCGACCCTCGTCGAAGCCCCTAAGTTGGATCGCCACTGAAACTAAAACTTTATATGCTGTTGGTGGCACATTAGTTAACAAAAAAATAAAATAAAAAAATATTAATTACTGATAAATAATACCTTGATGTCGTGATACAAGTAACACATGCTTATCTGATATTTATCTCAATTAGAATACGAAATAGGAAGACAAATAATTAACTTATTTTAAGACTGATTTATTACTTACACACGAATAAACAGATACCACGTATCCCTCAATACAGTAATTCCATTTGACCAAAATATCACTCCGATTTTTTTTTAACTATCGTTGCCAGGTACATGGGCACGACTTCGCAAATGTCAATGAAATTCATACAACCCGAGTGCTGGCTGAATTAAATTTTAATCCACACAAATCATGTCTGCTATAAAAAATACCTCCTTTCATAGTGTCACTCCACTGAGTTGTTTCTGAGTTGTCTGAGTTGTTTCGCCTAGTGTATAATTAGATGCAAACTACAAACCATTGTGGCATTTACTTGAACATAACGTAGGGCAAATATCATCCTAACCATCAATATTTCTCTCTGCATATAAGTATGTTTAAAACCATTTTTTCAGACTCATGTGTTTTAATTATCAGTTTCACATTACATACTAAAGTATGGGATCTGTACGATCTTATCGAGTCGTGAATAATCGATTGTAAAAAATCTTCCTTCATAGTATCAAGTTTAATATGAGTCCTTCTAACAAGTAAATACTAGGCACTTACACTTTTAATAACTTGGTCCAGATTACTAGTTTCACGAGACCGTTTCCGAATATTTTAGAACCGTGATTTTTTGAGTGCCAACAGCAGTAGGTTTCGAGCTGACATATTAATATCTCAAGACTCTTGCACATTGTCAACAGAGTAAGCTAATTGAGACAGTCGTTGAATAACAACAGCATTACAGAACATATTTTCTGTAAAAATTTCAGTGGACTTGTTATGTTGTATTACTTTCACCAATGCCACAATTATATTGTGCACAGTGCCCTCAAAACGATCAGTTTATCCTCCAACAGAGGAGTGTACATGTGTACATGTCACCAAATTCCACGGGAATGACGGACAAATATCAATTGAATTGAGCCATTGAGAGCTTTTTCTTGACTTCCAAATTATTGTTACGATTTTTATAATCGAAGTGGGAAGAACTGGGTTCGTATAGGGATAGCCCAATTATAATTTTTTTTTACGGTTTAGTTGACTGCTAATATTTACAAAATTAATACATAATCTTACTTAAATGCCTACTAATCAAATACTCGCACTCAGTATGTATCTCAAGTCCTTACACACCGCACACCTCGCTGGGCCGCACCCCTCGCGCAACTCTCGCCACAGCACTCCTCGTGGACCTCCGTCGCCACCTTCGCACTTCCCTTCGCCGAGCACTAACTGTCGTGGAGGCCGGCGTCCAGGCTTATATAGACCCTGACGCTCTTCTAGAAGTGATGAGCGCGGCTGGGACCAGTCGTGTCATCCTGTACCGACCCGACGCCCGAAGCCAATGGGAGTATATAACTGATTAATTAATTTATTATTTTTATAATTTTAGAAGTTTTTTCATTAAAATAGGATAATTACAGATTTTAAAGTAGGCATACATGATGTCATACATACCTTGGCATTAATGGTGGGAGGTCAGTCTACCAGCGGCTTCCTTGGAGAAAGGATCAGTCGACATTTTTTTTTATTTTTTTCCTCATCGGGTATGTTTAAATATAAATATATGCTCCCATGTCTTCGCCCAGATGGCGAAACTGTTCAGCTTTCAAATAAAGGCCTGAACACTATTATAGAAATAAGCAAGTTAAGGAAAGATGGTCTAGATCGTGAACTTGTAGGCTCTGAGGGATTAATTGTACATGTAGAGTGCAGAAAAAACTAATCTAGGAAAAGAACTGCTGCACATACGTCCACTACACCTAAGATGACTTGCACAAATATACCATCATTTAACTTTAAAAGTTAATGTCTGCTTTGCGGTCGTATTTGTGTTGATACCTCAAAACTACGTAATCCTGGAAAAGAAGAGTGGAGTGTAGTATTTACACTGCACATTGTAGACTATATTCGGCATATGGCAGAGAAGAGAGGAGATTGTGACTGGGCTAAAGTAGTGCTCATTAGACTAGCAGGGGTTATAGATCTTGTTGCTGAAGAAGGTCGGTATCATCGGCATTGCTATCAGCGCTTCAATGTGTGTGGATCTTCAAAGCCCGGAACAGTACAGCAGAGTGGGAGACAACCTGATACACTACATGAGGAAGCATTCCGAGGTTTATGTCAATTTATCGAAGAAAATGAGGATTATCAATTCACAATCAGCGAGCTTGTAGAAAATTTGGCTGAAATAAGTTCGGATACGCAACCATACAGCGAGAAGTATTTGAAACGGAAACTTTCCGAACGTTATGATGAAAATATAAATATAACACACTTGCCAGGCAAACAAGGTGTTGTTTGTTTTTCGGATGTTATAAGTAAAAAAATTACAGATAAATGGTACACCGAAAGAAGAACTGACGAAAAAGAAGAAGAAAAAAGGATAGTTGTAGCTGCAGCCCACTTGATAAGACAAGAAATTCTTTCCCGTCCTTACGAACATGACTTCCGACTGTAGAAGAAATTAAGACAGGTAATACCGAGCTGGTAGGCGGATTACTGAAGCTATTTATTTACAAGTACAGTTTTGGCTCAAAAAAAAAAAAAAAGAACAAAAGGATTCAGTCAAAATGGAAAGGAAAAAATTGTGTCTTCAGCATCAGATTATTGCTGCACTTCGACCTAGGTCATTTACTTCACCTCTGCAAGTAGGTCTGGGTGTTTACCTGCACAGGAGATTTGGATCTAAAAATCTTGTTGATCTGTTGTCAAACTTCGGTATTTGCTCATCTTACAGTGAAGTGGTTAGGTATGAGTCCTCCGTCGCTACTAATGCACAAGTCACTGTAGATGACCATGCATTTATACAGTTTGTGTATGATAATGCCGATCACAATGTGCAGACTCTTGATGGTCATCGATCTTTCCACGCAATGGGTGGCATTAAGTGTGTAACGCCTGCAACAGCTGTTAAAACAGAAAAAATAGTTCCTAGAAAATGTGTTATTTCAGCAGCTACCACAAGTTCTTTAGGATTAAGTAAAATATCATTCTACAAACAGCCTAGCAGATCTGGTTATAGTAATATAATAGTGCAAGATGTTATGGAACTTCAATTGAAACCAAAAAGTGCTGAGATTGCCCAGCAACTTGATTATTTATGGATGTCAGGAACATGGCTAGATATTTTGCCTTGTTGTAACTGGTCGGGCTTTATGGAGCGAGTTTGTCAAAATGAAGAATTTGAAATATCAGCTGTTTTACCATTGCCATTTGTTAATATGGATCCAGGGAATTTTTCTACAATATATTCATCACTACTACAAGCAGCAAAAGAAGGAATCAAACATGGTCAATCGAATGTGATGGTGACATATGACCAGCCACTTTTTGCTAAAGCTATTGAAATGGTTTTAGCATCATCTCCAGAAAGTCCACTGAATTGTGTTGTCGTACGTCTCGGTGGATTTCACCTTCTGCTCTCGTACATGGGATCTATGGGTCATATAATGAGTGGAAGTGGATTAGAAAATCTATGGCAGATAGTATATGCCAAGAATAGTGTAGTGCACATGCTAAGTGGACGAGCATACTCAAGAGCGTTTCGTGCTCATTTATTGACCCTACAAGCTTTAACTACTCTCATCCTTGAGAAGACTGTCGGAGATACCGCCTTTCTTGAATGTTTGCGACAGTGTTACACTTTAATGTTCAACAAACCCTCAAATATCAAAAATATTGTTGAAGGCCAGTCTCTACAGAAGCTAACTGATCTTCTATTGGAGGAAATGAAGAATATCGAAACAAATGGTGGGCGCACTGCAAAATTATGCACTCAGTACATGAATATGGTCAACATTTTGTGTTTGTTTATCCAACTGAGCGTTGTGGTGACTGGCAGCTGCATCTGTATGCTATTCAACAGATGCTACCATACTTTCATTCTGCTGGCCACTTCAACTATGCCAAATCTGCTCATGTATACCTTCAAGAAATGATTCAGATTGAAGATAAAATGAATCCAGACGAATTTCAGAAGTTCACCAAACAAGGATTTTTCACTATTCGCCGATCAAGCGAATTCTGGTCAGGTATATGGTCTGATATGACCATTGAACAGGTACTAATGCGATCAATGAAGAGTACTGGAGGTCCCACGCATGGCCGCGGAATTTCATCATCCACTCTTGCAAAATGGATCCATGCAGCACCTAATACATCGAGAGTTGTAGATGCTGTAGAAGAAATTGGTGGAGTTTGGATCGAATCCTCAGAACAGCACACTGATCTCATGTTATCAAGACAAGATAGAGATAGATCTGACATTCAGTCATTCATAAATTGGTATCATGAACACAATCCCTTTAAAAGACTCTCAGATGACCTAACTTCTCTTTCCAGTGGGGTGATTGGAGACAAATCTTTAAACTGTGACAAAACTTGGGAAGTTGGCCAATCAGATCTTAAGAACACTGTAGGAAAATGTTTTTCTGAAGTTCACTACCGACGCACAGACAAGGTGAAGTGTTAAGACAATGCAAGTAAAGCTATAAGAGTACACAATGAAGAAATTGTGATCAACCCAAACCAACTTTTCCACAGAATGCTGTGCCTTGTAAGAAGTGATGAAGAGCTGGCATCCTTCTTAGCATGCGAACTGGCTGCTCATCCACCATCGCTGTTTGATGATGTATCTATTCGTAAGGGCACGAAGTCGTCTCTTGTACATGTCCTCGATGAATTGTCGTCAAATCAGTTGTCTCTTACAGATAATGCAGTATATACAATTGATGGTGGCCATTTACTGCACAAAGTTGTTTGGCTTCGTCCAGCAACATTCAAGCAGATATGTCAGCAGTATGTTAAATATCTTGAGGACCATTATGTTCACTGTTACATCGTAATCGACGGATATCAAGCAGGGCCCAGCAAAAAAGATGTTGAGCATCTACGCAGACAAAAAATAGAAATTCAGTAAAAGTAAGTGTCGAAGACAATATTCATGTGCAGTGTTCACAACAAGACTTTCTGTCAAACAAGATTAACAAAGATGGATTCATCAAACTTATGAAAAACCATCTCCAAAAAGCTGGGTGTAATGTTTACGAAGCAGATGGAGATGCAGATACGGCTATTGTTACCAAAGCCACAGAGTTAGCATTGTCAGGTCCATCTGTGCTTGTTGATCACGCATTGAACAGCTGACACACATGTGTTGATACCTGGTACGAAAACAAAACCAGATCGCATATATAGCAGTCAGAAGCTGCAAGCCAGTTTAGGGACCATGAAGAAATACATGTTGTTCCTTCATGCATTGACAGGGTGCGATACCACTTCTCCTTTCAACAAAGGGAAAAAGAATGCATACCTACAAACTGTTTTTTGATAATGATTTGCTTCAATGTTCAATTGAAGTCTTTAATAGTTCATCATCATCCAAAGATTCAGTTGCAGATGCCGGAGAGAAATTTTTTCTAGCAATGTATGGCGCTAAGGGACAATCTGATCCTGACACATCAAGACATCACCTTTACCTCAAGACTGTGGGCAAGCAGCAAGTCAGTGGTAGCTTTAACTTAGCAAAACTCCCGCCCACAATGGCAGCAGCACTCCAGCATTCCCTACGCGTTTATTTACAAGTGCAGCAGTGGAAACATGTGGATCTGTCGCCCACAGAATGGGGCTGGATGTTAAACAACAATAGGCTCCTTCCAGTTCCAACACTACAAAAACCTGCTCCAGACAACCTCATGAAACTTGTAATGTGCAACTGCAAAATTTCATGTGGAAAAAACTGTGAGTTCAAACGAAGTGGACTTGAATGTTCTGGTATGTGTGGTCAATGTTCTGGATATGGCTGTAGAAATAGTCCTTTTATAAGCACCAGCTGTGAATTACTTCATTATCACAACCACCAACATACTCAATGTTGATTTCATAGATAAAATACATTCTTATGAAAAATAGAAAAATACAAAGACATTCCAACACTGCGAACTGCCGTTTCAATAATATTTCAAATGTAAACGATAATTTCCGAAAATGCACGAAGATGCTTATTTTCAGGAATATGGTAAATTGCATATAATTATTTCAAAAATGGCCCAGTAATCCACTGTTAATTTAAAAAAAAGTATTTACGATTTATTTCACGCACAATACATTTAAGTTAAAAAGAGAGAGATATAAAACTGAGTTTAATTTTGTTGTCACGGCACCAAAGTTTTGGTTCATGGCTGTATGGTTTACCGTGGCACAAAAATAAAAGTTGGTTGTTTACAAACAGCAAACAAAGTAGCATTATTTGACCAAACACAGAAACGTTTGATACATTAACTTCACACTATTCACTTTCAACTTTTATTGTTTATGTTTAGTATAAACTTTTCTGGTGGTTTGCTTTTAAATGCAGCGCTGTTGCAACATAATTTGCGAGAAATGCTTTCGCATAAAACGGGAAAATAATGCATTAATATTATAGGGAAAATTATAGGAAAAATTATAGGAAAAATTACGATGCAAGTAAAAAAATTTAATTACGAGAATTTGTTAATCCCAGGAACATAAAAATTAGGTTGCACTGTATGTACTTAGGTATAAACTGTTATTAATTATAGATAAATAGTACATAGCTACAATGGTAAAACTTACCTTTCTTCGCTTCATCGTTAATGTTTGTGGAAGGGCCCGCGTCCGCTCCATCTACTTCTTCAAGGTGGAATTTCACTCTCTCCTTTTTTTTTTGCAAAAAAAATCCAAAAGTGATACTTGGTTTGATGACTGTTTCATAATAAATTTTTATTCAAGAGTAGACATTTAATAGCAACAAAAGATGGCTTGAAAAAAACATGTTGGCTGGCGATGGCGTGTGGTTCTATCAAGCTCGCGAGACACGACTGTTGTGCGCATGCGCAGTAAGCGCGTCGCGCGGGAGGCAGGTGCGGCGCATGTGCAGTATGAATGGTGCGCAGAAGTCGGGAGGGGTGATGTGCAAGGTACAGTGTCCACGTAGCATATATAGGTAGTTCATTGTTGTGACACGTGCTTATATTTTGTGGCACAGATTAAATTATACGTCATCAATATTCTGCTAATTTTAATTATGTCGTATGCTAAGGGGGGGGGGAGGGTCCGGACCCTCTGAACCCCCCCCCCCCTTATATACGCCCATGTGTTCCAGTATCCTATAATGGCAACACCGGACGTAGGGGATGATAACATGCCCAATCACTGGGCAGCCCAGGCATCTCAATTTAATCACCTGTGAGATTTCTCCTCCTGCAGCTCTCTCTCGGTGTCTCACATCCCTCCTTAACTCACTAATCCTTTCCCCTCCATTAGCACCTTTTTCACAGAGCGGCCCATCCCCACCTCCCCCACTTCTCGAACTGCCCACACGTTCCCTTGTGTCAAGACTGTCAGATGGCGGCATATGACAACCCATGTCTTCGCATGCTAATGCTAATGTGTGTCTTCGGTGTCACAGTGACTGGTCACACTACAAGCATCGCGACCAATATCCTGCATGTGCCACCAGGGCCGCAACTAGGGGGGGGGGGGGGGGGCAAGCGGGGCATATGCCCTGGGCGCAAAACTGTGGGGGCGCCGAAATCGCTTGCATTGTAATTCCTACTAAAACTGGTAGCGGGTAAAAAGTTTATTAACTTGCATGCCAGGAATGTCTAATCTGATTTACAATATAACATCTCAACATATTTAATCAACAAGTCTAGTGATTATACGGACTACTTTATGGACATAGTGGGTTCATGTATGGAAGTTACAGTAGCACAGAAACTGTTACATGTAGGTATGGAAAATGCTTAAATAGCACCATTTTTTCGTGGGAGGGTCCCCGGACCCCCCGCTTTATTGGTGTGGTATGTGCAAAAAAAGAGGGGGGGGGGGGGCGCATGAATCCATCCATGCCCCGGGTGCCAGAGACACTAGTTGTGGCCCTGTGTGCCACCAGTCTTTTACCTCAATACATGGACATACTGACAGGTGTGGTGCAGTGGCACAACACGTGCAGATGTGCTCTGGTAACATCCAAATAGTAATGCAGGAAAAATACAATGTCATTTAGTGTGTACAGGGACGTACGAAGCCAGGCTATTATTTCTAATGCAGCCAAGCCCGATACCAAGTCAACAACCCACATGTACCGAGCTAATCGATGTAAAAAAAACCGTGCCCAGGCTGCATGCATCACACAACAGGCCAGAAAAGCATACAAGAATTCGCTCTGCCAGCTGATCCAGACAAAGGGGGTACCACCGCGAATAATGTCGAGCCCAGAACGATTGATGCTGCCAGAGTTCAATGGATTTTCACACGAAGAGCCCGGTACCTTTTTGAAACAGTGCGAGATGTGTTTAGCCAAATCCAAGGCAGGCATACCAACATACGAGTGGGTGGAGCACACCCGTTAGCACCTGGGGGCATGGACTGGCTTTGATGGAGTCTGTGGAGATAGTTTAGTATGCCGTGGCCTGAGACCGCAAATGCTTTCATGCATTATTTCGACATCGGACAATCCTTGGTGCAATGTACATCGAAGTTTTACGAGGAGACACAATGAGACTGCGATCCCGTAGAACAGTTTATTGCACATAAGTTATGGCTGTTCCAATGCATCTCCCCTGATGTCAAACTTACAGCCCCTCTCCTGGTGGTGACCCTTCTGTTCTGTGACAAGCTATCGAGAGCAACTTGCAGAAAGTATGGCGATGAGGACCTACTAGCATGAGGAGACCTGCCAGCCCTTTCTCTGCTAGGAGCCACCTGGTCGCGAACCAACCAGATAGGTCATGCTGTCTACCCTCTCCACCTAGGTGGCAACATGCCATCGAGAACGCATCTAACTATACTGGCCAACCAGCAGCAACAGCAGCGATGTAATGACCCGCAACAATGGAGTTATTATTGACTTCCACAATATCAACGGAGTTATCCTGCTGGAACTTGCCACTGGGATTACGACTGCTCACTACAGCCACCACAACAACAATTTCCAGCATCGCCATCATGAAATGGAATGTAGGGGGTGTGGAGTTAGGAAACCTACCCCCTACACCAACTTATCCAGTAATGGAAGATACAGATGGCCCAACACCAACCTTGGGCCAGCTATCCCAACCTCATGACCAGCTGCTCTGCATTCCGGTGGAGGTGAATGACAGATCTGCTGCAGTGCTGGTCGACAGTAGTGCCAGCTACATGTTTGTGAACCTGGACATCATGCCACCTGGTGCGCTGCAACCACACCAGGTTGAGCTGCGCCTGACCATCAGCACCCAGGCGTGATGCTGGACTCCGTGTTTATGGAGGTAAGCCTGCAGGACTTGACAATTATAGTAATGCCCTTGTAGTAGAGGATTTGCACAAGGACATTGTGGTAGGTCAGCTGTGATTAGCAGAACACGGTGTGGTGGTGATAATGAAATCAGCTCATGTCCATGGGAACACATGAAATCAGCACTGTCTATGCCATGGTTCTCACATCCGAACTGCCTGGCGAGATATTAATGTTGGAGCAGTTCTGTCGAGATGTTCCTCCCTAGTACCAGACAGTGGTCAAACGTGTGTTGTGCAAGCAGCAAAATGTTTGTCATGGCCAACCTGTTGCAATGCACCACAGTGGCAGAACACAAGATTCTGACTACCAACAACAGACCCATTCATAAGCGCTCTCCGGGCCAGGGCTTTAGGGACTAACGTGCCATACAGGAGCAGATCTCGGAAATGCTGTGAAAAGTCATCATTGAGCCTTCTAACAGCCTGTGACGTGCTAGCATCATAGAAGGATGGCTCATTGTGTTTCTCTGTTGACTTCTGGCTGTTGAATGCCATTACAGTTAGCTCTCCACTTCCAAAGATCAGTGTAGAGGCCACCATAGCATTTTTAGGTCGGGTGAGAGTTAAGTACACTCAATCTTAAGGCAGGCTATTTGCAGGTGTCCATACGCTATAAGGACCGAGAAAAGACAGTGTTAACCATGCCATACGGGTGCTGCTTTCCTATATGAGCAATACCTTTTCGCTTGAAATGCGCCCCAACCACCTTTCAGGAGATGATGAATCGACTACTGGAGGGCTATGTAGGACAGTTTGCCTTAGCCTAAATGGATGACATCATTATCTTCTCCAAGACATGGGAATCCCACATCACCCACTTATCGCACCTGTTAGAGAGATTAGTATCCGCCATATCATGGCTGCAATACCAAAATATCATCTAGGAACACTGAAGGGAGAATTCCTAAGACATGCAGCCCAGAGGGCTTTCGATCAGGTTAAGACCATTGTAGCGATTTGAACTGTGCGCGCCGCATCGGCTTCCGGCACTCCGCTCCCCTGCTCCTTCTCCCTCCTTTCTCCCCCTCCCTAGTGTTTCTATGACTACTCGTTCACCCCCTCCTCTCGTTGATTGGCGCATGCGCGCGCTGCGGCGCGATGTTATAAAAGCTGTGTTTGTTGGTCAGGAGGCCTCTTTCTTCCTTGATTTTTGGTTAGGCTCGGTTGTCAGCGGTTGTAGTCTACGAGCATGTAGTCGTTTAGGTCAACTTAGACCTACGCGTGTGATGCGACCTCAGGGGAAACATGTAAGTTGGAATTGAGTTGTGTGTGAGGCGGTGGCCCTTGCTTTAATGTAGTCATATATTTGTAATTTGTTAGTCTAAATTCCCTTTCGGCCGCCACCTGGAAAATTATAAGTTTGGATTAATGTTTTAACGTGACTTAACGTAATCTAACTTGGAAACGTAGTTTTGTTTTTTTGATTTTCTTCCCCTGAGTTGTCGTCGCATCTGTTTTGATCTTTTATTTAATTATGTAAATCTTTAAATGTAACTGTTCGTCATCGTAACGCTTTTAACTGCACTTTGCAGTAGGTTGAAAAATGTAAAATGTTTGAATTGTAATACTAGACACTGCTCTTACTTCACGTCATCTGCGTTGTTTAATGGGATCGTTACACGGTGTAGCCGGCTTACCATTGAAGCCCGTTTTGTCCTATATCATTGTTCTTTGATTATTGTATTTAAACTTTGCCTAAAATTGTATCGACTTAACAACATCAGTAATTTATTGTTTTGATTTAATTGTTTGAATAAAAATGTCTGTGTACCTGAAACCTTTTACCTTTCTTACCCAACTGCTCCAAACACGTAATCCGCAGTCCTAGCCAGGCTCTGGTCTTCCTTCAATCTCTAATAGGCCCCAACCTATTTCACCATGTTCGCCCTGTACCACATGAGGACCAAGTTGAACCCGAGAGATGCCTATATTTACAGACAGATTCTATCGCCTTCAGAGTGGGAGCAGTATTGTTTCATGTGGATTCCCAGGGGGTTCGGCAGGTCATTGATTATGGTAGCACAAAGTTTGGCCGGGCAGAGCATCGTTATCACAGTAATGAGCAAGAGTGCTTAGCAGCCATGTGGGCGATGAAGAAGTACCACCCATACCGGGAAGGGAAAAGCCCCATGCAATGCACCAACAACAGGTGTCTGACATGGCTGCACACTATTCAAGGGTGAAAAGGCAAACTTTTCCGGTGAACATTGTTCCTACAATCCTCAGACGTTGAAGTTGAACACATCCCTGAAATGGAAAACTAGTTGCCCAACTACTTGTCACGTGAACCTGACAAGCACAGGAAGCTACGACAGTGAGGACTGGGAGGATATGCTACCTCCTGACCACCCTGACTGACAAAATTACCAAGACCTGACCTGCGCACAAATTACCACCTAAGCGCAAGGGGACGATGACCTGCCCAGCACCTCTGTAGAGGTACCCTGTTTCTTTCTCGAGGTCCAGAAGACCTTGCCAGAAGACGACCAGTGGCACCAGCAGGTGGCTGCAGGACCTCAAAAGACCTGGTGCATACAGGACGGTGTTGTTTTGAACCGTACACCCAGGGAAAATGTGGAGTGGAAGACATACATTTCAACTGAGGCTCGGGAGGCAGTATTCAGGTTCTTTCACAATCACAATTTGTTTGGCCATTCTGGCACAGACCAAATCAGACATGCTGTCTGTCAACACTATCATTGGCCTGGTGCCACTCATGACATGGGTATATATGAGCGCAAGTGTGAGATGTACCAATCAATAAAAGCACGGAGATGGGATGGAAAAGAACAAGTCCCAATAGAGCCAACCACAGCTTTTCAAACAATAACCCTGGATGTAGTGTGTCTGTATCCATGGACACCCGAGGGAAAAGGTTTATCCTTGTTGTCACAGAACTGTTAACGAGGTAGACAGAGGCGTATCCATGCGGAAATGTGCAGACTTCCATGATCATCAACATCCTGATGTGGTGGTGTCTGCCACGCTGGGTCATTCCATAGTCCACTCGCTCAGACAATGCCAGTCAGTTCCTGTGAAGGCAATGGAGGTCGTGGTGCGATAGCAAACACGTTGGGCAACCATACAATGCCTGCTTATCATCCAAGGGCGAATTTCACAGAACACCGAAACAAGGACCTGAAGATGATCAGAGCAGACCAGCCCAATTGGATATACACGTCGCTGACGCACTTTTCTGCACCTGCAGCCAGGTGAATGCAGCCACCGGAATGACCCCCGCCGAGATATTGCAGGGCCACAATCTGCCATTGCCCAGCGAGTAGTCGACTCATGAAACTTCCCACACAGCAGAAGAGACAAGAGAATGACTTCAGCGATTAACCTAGGACCACAAGAGGGCGCGATTATGGCAGAGTGCATTAGTACAGGAGATAGTGCCAGTGACCAACCATTTCCCACGAGACATGCGGGCAGGTAACCAAGTGTTCGCCCGAGTGCACCCATTGTCAGCAGCACCTCGGGGCTACTTTGCAGGTCTAGCACCATGCTGAGAAGGTCCCTATACATTTCAGCAGAAGCTTGGCCATACGACCTATTTGGTATGATTGGATGGCTGCAGTGTGAGAAAACTACACCACAATAACTTGTGCTTTGCCATACTGCCCGGGAAAGTGTTACCCGAGACACCAGATACAGGGTGTCGCCAAATGGAAAGGCACCCAGTAGGGAAATAAACAAAGCATCGCCAGACACACAGGCATTCACATCAGAACATGGTGAACCACTATCATCAGCAAGAGAACCAGATGAAAATTCGGAGCCTGAACAATCACTGCGCCAACGACGCCGGGGATGACGCTGGCCGCAAATGCTCACTATCGTGGACGTTTCACATGATCACTGGGAACTAAAAACAGAGGATGGACAAGAACCAGTACCCCTCATGACCAAGCCGGAAGATGCCCAATTTAAACCACCCAGAATACCGGCACATGGTGCCTTGTACCTTTTGGAGTCACTTGCCGATGCAAGCTTCAGCTTCCGAGTGGACGAACCCAGGGACAAGTTCAGGAGACTGCATCAACGACGATGATGTCCTGGTCCTGCCGACAATGAAAGGTCGAGGAACCCACAGGACACACTGTGAGCAATAATCCATCCACTAATGTCTAGCTGGGGGATCCAGAGGACCAGGCATCGACACCCATCAGCTGCAACTGTTTGAGCATCCAGGAGCTGCAGCGAAGTAGGGGATCACGGAATGGCTGCAGCGAGTGCACCGACACCCGGAGTACCTGGCAGTGTACCACATAGGAAGCATCCCAGGGATTGTAACCAGTGATGTCACAACAGGGAGCCCACCGCAGGATGACCCATCACCAGAACACAGGCCACATCAGCAGTGGCCACCACAAGCGATGCGAGGGCGGAGGTGTTGCCCATTGTAAGGGTGTAATCACGCCACAGAGAACCGATCATGGAGCAAGACTGTGCTTCTCGAAGAGGGGAGGGGGTCTGAAGTCGAACCTCCTACGATAGTAAAAACCAGTCTCCACTCTGCCAGTACCAGTCCTCACTGGCAGAACGCATCCTTGCATCATGTCCATATGAGTCAAATTAGTGATTGTGTCCACAACTAAGTAATTCCATGCTGTGTGTTAGGCACCCGTATGAGTACTAGTGTATTTAATTCCTGAAAGAATTTATGTAAAGTCTTAATATTCACAAAAGAAAGTGCATCATTAAGTATGAGTGTGACCCCTTAAGAGTACCTCGTTAACAACCAGCTTTATATATTTGCGGCCCCAGGCCAGATTTAAGAGTGCGCGATACATGTGGTTCCGAGCAGCAAAATCGACGTTTGCGGTGGAGCAGATTCTGTAAATACCATGACATAAATTGGATTTTGGTAAAATATTATTTACAGAATAAGGATGGATCTTAAAATTTTATTACTCAAAATTTCGGTATGCGTCTTATTTTATTAACTAATTATTCCTAAAAACGGCAAAGTTTAGTAGACGAATGCTAGTATAATTTGATTGGAAATGGGAAACAAAATAATAATATTATACAACTCATATGTGTGCATGAGTTAGAAACAGCAGGATGCATTTAGAAGCAATACCAGCTGAAAAATCTGTTCCGCCGTAACCTTTGTAATCGGTAGACGAAGAACGAATTTTACACATCGTAGTTCACGCGTCCACACACAGATGTCGGGCACTCCGCACGCAGAGGTTCATTGCAGTAACACATAACAGATGTCGCACATTTCGGAGATCGTCACTACTTGTTTTGTTGTATCGTGCTACCACGAAGCCACATTTTTAAATTGAAATAGGTGGGAAACGCTGCAATTGGTGGCAATAAGACGCGTTTTAAAAAGAATAGTGACAAAGGAAACCTGCTTCTTTCTGCAAGGCGGAAAAATAAAAGTTAGGTAACTTATTTTTAAATTGATGATATTAGTTTGTTTTTGATTCCAAAATCTTTAAAACGAGTGTATAACACTTTCCATGTATCTGAATATTTCAAATAACAGCAGCGCAGAGACTGTAGCATCCGAGACCGGCCGCAGCGTGGGAAGATAGCGCGGGAAAGGGCGGGCGGCGCCGGGCTGGCGAAGCCAGTGCGCATTCCACGTTCACACGCTGGTGACAGTAGATAGGACAAACTGAATCCTTAAAAATGAGATCATACCATGTTTCACCAACATCGGAAAAAAAATATTACAAGTTTTGATCTCTTTAGTTTATTACATATCCAGTTATTATAATTACATACGGCCATCTTTGTATTGTCTCGTGGTAATAATGGGATTTGAAAGTAAAAGTATATAATTTAAAATGTCACTGAAAACTAGATGCTGCGTGGCATTTTGCCGAAAACGAAAATTAGAGCACGTTGGCCTGTCGCTCTAGGGCTGCTACTGTAGTTTTTGAAGTTGAAAATTAAAAAAAATCAATAATGGAATGGAAAATAAATATAATAAACAGAAATAAAATTCATTACTAAACGATCATAAGTTTCAATCTGGCTGTATAATTAATTTGGACTTTACTAGTGCAGAAAAATATTATATAAATACATACACTTGAACTTTTATCTAGATAAATTGGTGGTCATGTGGGTAAAGGCGTCAGATCGCAAGGGTTTTGTTTACAAATTTAAGTAAACGATCATTACTATGGAAGTGGCGCCTCTCCCTTTACTTACTCTATGTGCTGCGGCCGGAGGTTTCCCCCTCCCCCCCTCGTTGCAGTAATAGTCGTTAATATTTAATGATATGTTGTTTATAACGACAAAATACACACAAGTAATACCAAATATATTTAGTTCGAAAAGTTAAAGAAATAAAATGGGTTGAAAAGGGGGGGGGGGGGGGGGGCAAATGGGCCAGCCCCGATTTTACAAAGGCAGCGATTTTACGAATGCCATCCTTGGAACCGTGAGCCAAGGGCGCCCATACCCATGGGCAGGGTAGGGCCGTGGCCCCCTCCCCCAGCTTTCAGGAAGAGGAAAAAATGTATGGGTTTTTGAGGATTTTTGGCAAATTGTAATTTTTGACACTTTTTGTCAATTTTTGAAGGTCTCCCCCCTACCCTTAAAAACTATTTTATAGTCTGGCCCCCCTTACAAACTGCCATATGGGCGCCCTTGCCGTGAGCATACATAAAATCGTGGTTCTAGTATTTTTAAAATGTGGAAACTAAGGGCCGATATTATGACCTCCGGCTAAATCTTCAGGTTAGCTAGCCTCCAGGTAAGGCTAGCCTCCGGTTAACGAACGAGGGGTGTATTATGACCCATACTTAGCCTGCGGTTGGCTAACCGGAACCTGACGAAGCGTGTGGTGTAATAATGGGTGTGTTGGTAATGAAATAAACCAGAATTTGGTAACTTTTGTTGCAAGACAGTTTGTTTTTCTGGTAGAATGTTAGTCAGCTGTTTGTTTGTATTGTGATTCGGAATGTTTACAGCTGTAGTAAAGAAATATGCCGCGAACTTTATCTTGCAACAGGTATAATTAAATTAACCAAAAACTACTTTGTCGTCAAACCTGCTTTGTATTAAACCATAAAATTACAATTTACGATTCAAAACCGTGTGTTTTCAACTTTACTCTTGTATTGAAACTCATGATTTTGTTAGGTTATATATTAAGCCAAAACTAACGAAGTAATTCTATACCAACAAATAAATAGGGATGACATTTTTGCTAGAGAACACTTATTTCTTTCATAAATTTCTTTCATAATCAAATAATATAGACCCCGTTTCGGGAAAATACTTGTCGATTTTCATTTCATTGGTGTAGGTTTCATTTTTGTACTAATAGTTTCGTATCACGTATCCAAATTAATCCGATCCTGATGGAATTAGTTTGTGGTATAGGATGCTTGCTGTTTTAATTTAGTAGGTCGAGAGATCCTAGATATATTCACTGGGGAAATAATTATGATTGTAAAATGTATACGAAAGAAATATATTTTTACAAGACCTGACATAATTTGTTTGCATCGTGATATGTTAGGTATTTTTGTGTTGTGTACAGGATTTTTCAACATTCTAAATTAAAACAGCAAGTATAATGTAAAACAAGACCAACATATAAAGGGTCATGCCGATAGGATCAAGGGATAAACTTGGATACGGTAAACAGAATAATTCCAGTGCTGTTTTCGTTTTGCACTTGCGTGGCAGGTAGATAATAAGTACCTAATGGTTTGTAAGATAGGGAAGGGATAATTGGGTAACATTTATTTTCACATTCAATTGTATTCATTGAATTATAACCACGTCTGAAGTCGTATGAAGTGCATTTCATTCCCGGCATATGTCCACTGTATTACGAATAAAAATTCACAGATACAACTTCCACGAAAACACGCATTTTATAGGTACCTACCGGTAATAATAACCCTCGTTTTGCAATTTTAAAATTCACTTATTTACACATATTCTTAAGCAGGAACATTTAAGTTTATATACATAGCATACGTTTATGTACTTCGTGATCAATTAAAGTCAAATAATAATACACGACTCGACGAGAATAGAAAAGCGTGACTACACTTTCATGCCATGTAATTTTTAATAAAACTTTGACGAATGCGAAGCATTTTACATTTAGTAATAAATTATTCCATCGCATCCTGCAAATATTCAATAGAATTCCTCAAATAGTCATCATCACTAACAACAACTAACCTCGCCTGATACATCGCCATTTTATTTTCTGTTGCTTAGCCTCCGGTTAAGCAGCTAGCGGCCGGTTCATCCACCCGCTAGGTTAGCCGGAACTAACTGCAAGGTAGACGTTAACAGGGAGTCATAAAACCGAAATAAGAGCTAGCCTGAAGTTACATTTTAGCCGGAACTTTAGCCTGAGGTCATAAAACCGGCCCTAACAAGTTCTAGTGTTGTCACAAAAAACGAACTTGAACCCAAATTTGTTGACACGAACTTGAACCGAACTATTTTAAAGTTCGGTTCGAGTTCGAAATTTCGAACGTTCGTACAGCCTTATGCAATACTACTCTTCAAATGTCACACGTGAATGGAAACTTATCAAATAAGCGTAGCATAGCAATTATATATCGCGTCTATTAAAAACATTAGTTTAAAGAATTTAAAACATTTATCCAGGACTCTTTTAGGTCATTACATATTTGGGATTGCTACATCTGGAGAGGGGAATAAGGAAAGGGAGGAGGGCATCTGTTGTGAGGTTGTACGGGCCAGCAGATTTTTTCCTCATAACTGTAGTTCCGGATAACTGGATGCCGGATACACGGGGGAGGAGTACAGTTTAATAGAATATTATGTTTACATCGTAAAATGTTATTGGTCCCGAAATGTTTGTATCAGTACGCAGTGTAACATAGTTACAGTTATTTGTAAGTGAGGACTATTTCAAACTTTTGGGCACGGTAAACGAATCTTACGAGATGCTGTAGCTTCAATTATTTAATGTGTACTACTTTTGGTGGTGAAGACTTTTTGTACCCTTGTTCTGTTTTGTGCGAGTACATTACAATAATCGTAATTTTCACCGCGACTGATACTGGAGAACATTGTAAAAAATCTCACGTGTCTAAAAATTTCATAAATACGCATGAACAGACGAATAGGAAAAAAATTGCAATGACTACTATAGTACTATTCCAGCTTTTTTAACAATTAATCGTTATTTGTGGTATCATATGTGGTTTTCTACTAAGATTATGCTTCATTTCAAAATAAATTTTGACGTACTTTATATAGTAAATTTAAATTACTTATTGGTGGAAAGTAACTTGTAAGTTTATGTATTTTATCGCTCAAAGACTTGTTGGAACCTACAGCTTCGAAGCAATTCGATACCCCGAAGATGATAATGAAATTTAAGAACAACCGTTACTAATACTTATCTTTATAACACTATCTAACAATGTTTCAGAACATCAAATACAGCTCCGTAGGCGCCAATACTTTAGCTACTAGCGACTTTAACAATCGCGCACCGTTCGTTCACTATTTGTATTCAAAATGAAGATAATAGTCTATTATTATTCAAAGCATATGTATAATTTAATTTAATTTATTTAAAAACCGACATTATAGATTTGAATTTATCTACAACATTAATTTATTTCAAGTCAAATTCTCTAGTTACACAAGAAAGTAATCTTAGTAACATTTAGCATGTTTGAATGCAAGTGGAGCCAGGTGGAGTAACTTCCCAGTTATAGTAGAATAATGTAATAAAACGGCTACTTCGTTATGTATTTATGTACCTAGATGCGTACGATTTATGAAATTTTTTTTGGTTAGTTGAGCTTTGACAAGTGCCAGTTGTGTGCATATTAACTCAAACAACAGATGTTTTCTTTTATGTTATTTGAAATATTCATTGTAGCAATCATAATTGTATCAGTGTAGCCTACATATTGTTAGTAATTAAGTATCTCATTGTTCTTGTAACTTTAACCCAAAATATATGTTATGTGCGGTATTGTAGGGTTCAATATAAAAATGTGTAAGTAGGCCTATTATAAGAAAGAATGCTTTAAAACCCTCCATTTTGTAAGGTATGTTCATGATTAATTTACATATAGAATAGTTACCTAAATTATAATGATATGTGAATATGTTCCTTACTATTTTTAACTGTATAAATAGAAACAAAAATTTGTTTTAACTACGATGCATGTACACAAGATAGGCTAACTTTCAAAAGAAGGTTTGAATGAATACAAGGTTTCGCCAAAGTTATTTTCTAATGCAAGAAGTACATAGTAAATGTGTTTTTGTGTGCTTTACTGTAAGACCTATCCTAATGTAAATTCATTTCATATCGTTAACTTAATATATACTCCATAATCTTTTATCTTTTCTGCACACATTACTTATTATTTTGTGGATGCGAATTGTAAAACTTCGATTCTTGCAAGGGCCGAACACGGAATGTCAACTTTCTAAAGTATTCTATATACATTTTTTTTAAGTTAGTAATGTATTCTATATATTATATGTGTAAAATTTTTGACGTGACCACGTCTAATAAATCAATGAACGCCGGCTGCACGCACGAAAAAGTGTCCCGTTACGCACATTGTCCCGTTTCTCTGTGTTCCGTTACGCTCATTTTATATTGCTCTTTGCTAACCTGAACCTCCTAGCATTGCGACCGAGTCCGTGGCGTAATTCTGTTTTCATGCATTTCAATGTAACATTTTCATTGCTGTTTGCTAACCCGTTCCTCCTAGCATTTCTGCAGAGTCCGTGGCGCAAATATATTATTTTTGACTGCATCTTGGTGTTGGGTAAGCCATTTTCCTTCACATCATCCTTGAAACACTCCCATTCGTTTCCTACTTTTCCTATCATCGTCATATCCTTAACAGAATAACACAGATTGGAAGAAGTTAAATATCAAACATGTATAAAAGTTATAGTTAAAATAATCTCTTTGTTGAAGTAATAAACATAATTGAATTAATGACTGCAAATAAAAGTAAATTTATCAATTAAATTGTAGATTTCATTTCACTCCTTTGTATCCATACAAAATAGTGATAATTCAATAAAATGATTAAATTTTATTCATAAAAGTATGCAATCATTTCATCAATGTTTTGTATGACGTTATCACGTTAAACTATCGTCCGTAAACCGACTTTACAGACAACCAATTTTTTTCCTGTATTCCATTTATATATATATATATATATATATATATATATATATATATATATATATATATATGTGTGTGTATGTATGTGTGTGTGTGTGTGTGTGTGTGTAAACTTTCTAATGCATTCTATATACAACGTGTATCTAAAACATACTGACAAATTCTGACAGAATATTCCTGGCGAAAATACAAGACGAAAACCTGTGTACCATACTTTTTTCTCGTAAATGGATTCGAGTTTTGAACCCCCAAAAATAAAATTTTCCTATTCTTGAATAACTTTGCACTGCGTCTGATGATTTTGTAGAACGCAAATTGTTCACCACGAGATACGTGGGTTGTAATGAACAGTGGCGTAGCCAGGATTTGTGTGTGGGGGGTGTTATGAAGCATGGCCCCCCCCCCCCCTGTATTAAAGCGGGGGGTCCGGGGGTCCTCTCCCGGAAAAATTGGGATGTTAAGGTGTAAAATAGTGCTATTTTAGCAGTTTTCGGTACTTAAATTTAAATATTGTAATGGTAAAAATTTTATTAATTTTCAATATGAAATTTGTTTGAGTGATGAATAAGAAATTTAATTAAATATTTGGGTCTAAAAGGGGGGGGGGGGGGTTGAACCCCTAACCCCCCCCCCCCCTTGCTACGCCCCTGGTAATGAAATCCTTAAATGAATATAACGGCATTTCTGTTTTAGCAAATTTTATCACCTGAAAAGCTAATAAAAAATAAAAAATTAACCAGGGCAGGCATTACAAAGCACGTTTGCAAGGTGTAAAGTTTCCATCCTAAAAAATCATATGCCACAGTTTACTTACTGATGATGTTAATTTCAAGATATGGAAAATTCCATTTTTGGAGGTTCGTAACTCGATTTATGAGTAAAGTGGTTATTAGGCATTCGTCTTGTATTCTTTCCAGAAACAGCCTGCCGAAGTTTGTACGTATGTTTTAAATAGTCTTTGTGTATATATGTCAACTTTATATGTATTCTATATATATGTGTGTATTATATATATATATATATTGTGCTCAATAACCAAGAGTAAACTTACTTTGGTTAAGTTTCTGAACCTATGACTAGCCAATTGAAAGAAAACGCTACGTAACATGAACGAAAAAAAATTCTAATGTAATACATAATTTTTCACCCAAATTTATTACATGTTTCAATATTAATTTTCGATGGGCTCTTTCGTGGACATCTTTATTGGAAGGCCGCGGTGTGCTAGGGTTAGTGGCTGTCGCTCATTAGCTGTTATAGTCTCTGTATCATATTTAGATATACCGTAGCTTCAATTACAGAATAGCCACTGAGCGACAGGCAGCAAGCCCTCCCACACCTTAGGCCGCGTCCTTCCACCATAGACGCTCTTAACGACACATATAATTAGTCTAAAATTTGCCGCAATATAGAAAACACTACTTAAAATATAACAAGACTCTCTGGAAAATGATTTAAACTAAGGCCAACGCGAATGCGAGTTCAGTAATTGAACCTTCAGAGGTAGTATATACATAGGTGGGTAGTTACCAGGACCATGTTCTACGTTACTACGTTATATGTGAAGAGACAGAAGTTTTCTTTCTGTAGCGAGAAGTTGGCTCAATTTCAACATAACACAATAATTATATAGTGAACTGTCATTCAATTTCGAAAAACCGATATAACTTCCATTGAGATGAAGTCCATGTTGTACGAATTTTGACGTTCACTTTTTTAGAAAGTTTCTGGCAGGCCAATAGTTTTCTGGTAAAATAATATCTTTGCAATCCTGTTTACAGAGACCTTTCTCACAAGCTAAACGTCAAAATTCGGACAATGAAATAGATTATAGTAGTTCTGTTTAAATTATGATTACCAGTTGTGATTGCAATAATAATTGATGTGTAATATACTGTAATGCCAGTAACATTCACTTTTAAGTTCACTTAATTGGTTACGGAGAAAATATTATGTTGATCGATAAAAAAAGGTATTCTTAATTATACACAACATACATTTATAAAAGATAAATTAAAGTTAAAATTAAAGAATGGACATTTGGATTTAGAGAAAATATAGAAACTAGTATCTAGGTCCATTGCGGGGGGGGGGGGGGGGGGGGGGGAAAGGGCAAATTCTTGTTTGACTTTTCAATCAAAAACGTAGACTACACGGACTTCATGTTTTTTTTAAACTTCGAAACGAAATTTGGAGAAACAATTAGCAAATGTTCATGTAGAAAATAGTACACTAGCAAACTGATTAGAATAATATTTCCTGGAGTATTTCAGCTTCAGTTGCCTGAGCCAGTGCCTAGTAATTCGGGTCAGCCAGACAACGCTGACCAGACAGAGCGGAAAACTGTTCCAGCCTATCAGGACGCGCCATTGGTATTAACGCAACCTCGCCCGATAAGAGCAGAAAAAGTTGAGGTCAAGCCGATATTTTGTAATTCGGAAAGTGCCGAGATCGGTGATTTTTCAGAGTTTAATATGCTGTTATCTTCTCAAACTATTAACAAATTATGTTGTGTTTTATTCTCTACAAATCAATGGTACATTTGTTACAAAACACGAGTCAGAAACGTCAAGTGTATTTAAAAAAGGTATAAATAAGAAGTTTCGTTCTGAAGTTGTCAGGCAGATGACAATACTAAACTATTAGGTATGTAGTGTAACCTTCTATCGAAAGTTCTATTTTTTTTTGTTTCGCTTGCAGTAAAATTTAAAATAAACATGAGTGATAAATTTACATTGTAATATTTTATGTACCAGAACTGTTGTACGGTTTTTATTTAAACGAAGTGGTGTTGTATCACACAGTAACATCCACGGACGCCGAAACAATTAAGCATAAAAACGGCGTTCCTTTAAACGAAAAAAAAAAAAAATGTTCTATCCGCTCTGTCTGGTTATGTATGAAACGGGCGTGATAGTCCAGTGTCGTCTTGTGCTTCTCAGCAAATCACAAAGCCGTTGCGTTGGCTGCTACAGTTGACTCATCCCACCCCTATCAGCCGTCCTTCATTCTTTTTTGTATCTCACTTCCCCCTCCCCCCCCCCCCCCCACCCTGCGGTGACATTCCGTTTTCCTACTAGTTCGCGGTATCTCCACTTGGATTCGCTCCATACGCCCGTGGCCGAACGCAACGCTATCCTACGAGGAAAAAATGAACCACTTCAACTGACCGCGCGCGAGAAAATATTTTCTCCCACGTACTCTTAATGAATAGTGCTCACTGAGTGTATTTAATAATGTATAAAAATATTATGCCTCCAGGTAATAGAGTGGCCAACAAGCGACGAATAGTCTCTAGTTTGACTGGTGTTTTTAAAATAACAAATTACCATATAGATAACATGCACATATTTAGACCATATGTTAGTCATTTAACTAAGTATATTTTAAATGTATAAATGTTACATTTTATGTAAAACATTTATTAGGGCTTTTTGGATGTGAAGTATGAGGGTGCTCCGCTCTCACCGCTCTCCTCTTGGGGAAGTCTTCTAGAGTGAATGGTACAAGGCAGTTGTGACCGTCATGTGTGGAAGTTGTAATGCTTACACCACTGAGTTTTGCATGCTGGTAAATCATATTAATCAACCGAAACCTTCGGTACTTGATTCATCACGAATACCTGGACCAGTTTGTGGTGTAGGGGTGACCCTCCCGCCGTAACTTCTCCTACACTGTGCGACCGCAACATGGAGTTTTAAAAAGAGTCCAGGGCCAACTAATTGGGTAGAAATCTTTCTATAGTGGGATGGCCGTCAGAGGGCATAGACGAGTAATGAGAAGTATAATGTGTGTTAACTGTGTTTCCAATGTAATTTTGAGTTTACCAACTCAGGCTTAGTACCTGCACATCGGGTCATGTGAATAAAAAAAAGAGGTGTGGCTGTGTCATGGACACTGCAGTGTGTTGTACGTGAATACGTTTATGTAACAGGTAATATTTTCTATACAAAATATAAAATACACTATTTTATGTATGTTATAATCATGTTTGAACACTAAGATGTCATCATCAACTTGCATAATTTCAACCGCCCCAGCTACAGATGTACTGGACCGCCGTTGATCCACTCGGCCGCATTCATTTTTTTACGTTCCCAGCACTGCTTCACTCGATCATATGGTGTTTTATTGGTATCATTCCATTGATTATGGGAAGCCCTTTACAACAGTATACGATCTCTGTATTTTTATTTGGCTTTTTGACGCGGATAGGCCGATATTATATATTTTTGATTATATTATTTTATATTTTAACACCATAAATATTCACTATAACTATTTTCCTCTAATGTTATATAAATATATGTGCAACGTTAGATGTTAAAGAGTACTGACGATTGAAAGTCAAACGAACATCGTAGCTTCTCCGAGTCAAAAGTTATAATAATTAGAAAACACGAAATGCAACAAAATGACCTCAAAATGGCGGCGCTTCCCCCTCCATGTATGGGCCGTGCATCACAGTCCTAACTTAGCGTAACGAATTCTTTGATCCTTCAATTATCCAGTGGTGTAATTAAATTTTAGATGGAAATGATAGATATGTAGCTGCAACACCAAACTGAATCCCCCCATTTTGTTACCATTCGTTTTTTGAATTGCCTCTCACTATGGAAGCAATTTTAAAGATGTATTCACGTCAAAAAAACATGCCTGCAAAATTTTTTTTTGTTATTTAGTATTTATCCACCCAACCTACTTACGAATCAACTAACAATGTGGAGAAGGGAACGCTCAAGGATGTCATTAGTTAGTAGGGTCCTCACTAACAGGTGCAGCCATCGAGCTTATTGAGCCACACTGGGATCGGCGACCCAAACCAACCCTTGGGTTAGACATCTGAGTTAAACTGGTGCTCTCCAGGACCATTCTCATATTTAAATTATTGTAAATTATTTCCGCTTCACTAATTTCAACCCGGACCTCAATCATGGGACCGCTGGGTGATGGCAACACCAGGAATTTGTAAAGTCACAATTTATAAGAATAATATCTTGGTCGGAGGAATATAAATGTTTTCAAATATTAAAAAGTTTGTAAGTGAATTTTTAACTTTACTCAGCTTGACAATTCCTGGATGATCATTGTTGTGACGTGATTTGATAAAGCTGATTTAAATGTATGTTTAATGATGAGAAGTCTATGATGTACATTCTGCATTGCACAGACCCGAACAAGCCCGAATATCTACCTTCGGCCAATTCCTAAACAAACATTAAAATGATTTGACTGTATTTTTAATGTAGCTATACTAACCTAACATAACAAACCATCCACAATTTTGTAAAGTAATAAAGTATCCCGTACTTGGCCGAATTAATTCCCCGCGCATTCGGTGTCTGAACATCGGTAGGGACAGGTGGTTCCTGTCTTCTGTATCAGGCTAAATATAAATTAAGATAATGTTTCTCAATTTGACTTGACAGTTGCGAACACAGTCTCGATCTCGCAAGATATGGATATGGATTCTAGTCATTTGACTAAAAGGAAATTACCGGAAGAAGAAACGATGGAAATAAATAGTCATACTAAAAATCATCGGACAATCGAAGTTTCTCAGCCAACATCAGAAAATGCCAGGTATGTACATGGTTCAAGGCAGCTATTCCCATCTAACCATCCGGGCCCATTTATCATACTTGTGGAATCAATCGATCACAATATAGGTAATCTTCATCCCATCTCTCTGGGAAGAAAGTTGCACCCTAACCAAGACATTCTCGAAATAACTCGTTCAGGTCCGAACAGGTTAAAAATTTCCTTCAGTTCCTCTCGTGGGGCTAATCCATTCGTGTCCTCCGATGTTCCTGATAAATTACATGTTAAATGCCACATACCTCAGAGTCTAACTCAACGCAAAGGATTGATTTATGGAGTGCCACTTGACATAAATTTGGAATAAATTATTATAGGTGTGGAATCGCCACAACCTATCCTTCAACTAGAACGACTAACTAAATTTGTTCCAAATAATGCCCGAGTGCCTACTAAACTCATTAAATTAACCTTTGAAGGTCAAGCTCTCCAAGATTACATAGCTATCTACAAAGAATGCTATAAAGTAAAACCTAGAGTGCAGTCAGTGATACAGTGCCACAAATGTCAATGTTTTGGGCATACAGCTCAAATTTGTAGATCAAAATTCCCTTCATGTGGCATTTGCTCTCAGAATCATTTGCAGGATGATTGCAAAAATCAAAACGCTCCAAAATGTGTTAATTGCCAGGGCTCCCATTCTTCAAAAGACAAACTCAACTGTCCCATCTGGGAACTCGGAAGGGAGGTGAAGAGAGTAATGGCTCACCTCAACTTACCATATATGGCAGCTAAACACCACATTTTGCAAAATACAGGTCAATCATTCCCTAACATAAGACCTTCCCATCAACAGTTGGATATCCCTTCACCCAGGTACTTTCCACCTGTGCACAAGCCACCTACTCCATCTCAGCGCAGACAAACATTTGACCATACTTATGCACAATCAGTACTTAATAAATCTCATACTTCTCACAGTAGAAAGGATGGATATACCGTCTGCTACAAAGCAATTCCTCCAGTTACCATGACCGCAGGTCCAGAACAGTTCAACCTTCAAAATTATTATTCACAATTCCACCCAGATACCCCCGATATTACTCAAGGAAATCTTCCTCGAGAATCAGTAACACCGGGTTTGGTTCATACCCCTACAGGTTCCCCTGCCTTACCACACAGACCTACATAAATCCCGGACATGTCTAATACACCCAGCTACCAGCAGTCCCCCACGCTTCCCAAGATTAACATGGAAAAGCTCCAATCATTTATAGACACTCTAGAAATAATGTTTATGGAGGCTAGAGAACAATCCTCTTATTCCTTAGACAAGGAAAGCCTAGTTGCTGCCTTTGTTAAAGTGTTAGAATAACCCCGTATTCTGTATGCATTTGTCTATTATACAATGGAACATTCGCTCCTTCACTGCAAACCGCTTTCCGCTGTTACACTATCTTGAGAATAATCCTTGTGATGCAGTAATACTTACAGAAACCAGACTCTCTCAGGATCATCAATTTCATATCCCGGGATTTCGTCTCATTACTGCACAGTGGGGCGACCGGGGAACTGCAATCCTAATAGCACATAAACACATTTGCTCTGAAATTCTCATCACCTATCCCCCCAATACTGCAGGTATAAAGATGACAGCGGTTCAACTCAACTTTCAAAATTACATCTTGCACATTGTCACAGTTTATGTCCATCCTCATACAGTCTACGAGACCCATGAGTGGGCAACTTTCTTCAATCAATTTCCCAGTCCATGTATTATAGGAGGAGACTTTAATGCTCATCACACCTTCTGGGGTAACTCTTCCAATGACACGGCCGGTATGCGTTTATTTGACTTAATACATTCCACTCCATTCCTTCTGCTCGACGATAAACAAACCACATGGCTTGGTCCACCAACCACCTCTCCCACAGCCATTGATTTAACCTTCATCTCTCCTGACCTGGCAGGATTGCTACAATGGAATGTTTTGACAGATAATTGGGGTAGTGACCATTTCCCTATTCACATCCATACCCATTCCACTTCTTGGGACAGAGCTCTTTTTCTAGAATATTACACTTTTATAACCTCCCAAGCCGACTGGAATAAATATACCACAATAATTAAGGAATTAACTGCTCGTACATTATTAGAGAAGATGGGGGATATTTCAGAATTATATGAAAAATGTTATCATACTATAATTACAGCTGCCTCTGCATCTATACCACTCAAGAAGAAAGGTATGAGTTCTCGAAAGTGTAAAGACCCATGGTGGGATAATCATTGTAATGAAATCACCACACAGAGAATAATAGCCCTCAGAGAATATAGACGCGCTGCTACTATGGTGAATTTCATTAAACTTAAAAAAGCTCAAGCCTCTGCTAAATTTATTTGGATACAACGCAAGAGG